>NC_090022.1:292837675-293505591 GCF_037176765.1 Anolis sagrei | reverse complement strand
CGGAAAAACCTACAACAACCCAGTGATTTCGGCCATGAAAGCCTTCGACAATAGTGGGATTAGTAATGGAAGTAACTATAATAGCAGTGCAGTGGAACCTTGACTTACAAACATCCCAACATACAAGTGTTTTGAGTTACAAGCTGTTGCTCAGCCCAAGTTTCACTTCATCATACTAGCAGCGTTTTGAGTTAAGAGCTTGTGCTAGAGAACTTCAAGTGAGCAGACTCTGTGCCTTGTGCCTCATGATCGTGTCTGCTTTGGGAGATTGCTTTTTGCTCTTGTCCACTTTGGGATATTGCTGTCTGCTCTTGTCTATTTTTTAAAAAAATGCTGTCCACTTTGTTCTTGTCCACTTTGAGGAATTTTGGTTTAGTCAGTTGATTTTGTTTGCTTTTTATTCCTGGTATGTTTGGCTTCCTGGAGAGAGAGTGAAAGGGAGCAAGAGAGGGAGTTCAACAGTGACAAATGCAAGATACTCCACTTTGGCAGGAAAAACGAAATGCAAAGATACAGAATGGGGGACAATGCCTGGCTCGAGAGCAGTACGTGTGAAAAAGATCTTGGAGTCCTCGTGAACAACAAGTTAAACATGAGCCAACAATGTGATGTGGCGGCAAAAAAAAAACCAATGGGATTTTGGCCTGCATCAATAGGAGCATAGTGTCTAGATCTAGGGAAGTCATGCTACCCCTCTATTCGGCTCTGGTTAGACCACACCTGGAATATTGTGTCCAATTCTGGGCACCACAATTCAAGAAAGATGTTGACAAGCTGGAATGTGTCCAGAGGAGGGCGACTAAAATGATCAAGGGTCTGGAGAACAAGCCCTATGAGGAGCAGCTTAAGGAGCTGGGCATGTTTAGCCTGAAGAAGAGAAGGCTGAGAGGGGATATGATAGCCATGTATAATATGTGAGAGGAAGCCACAGGGAGAAGGGAACAAGCTTGTTTTCTGCTTCCCTGGAGACTAGGATGCAGAACAATGGCTTCAAACTATAAGAGAGGAGATTCCATCTGAACATGAGGAAGAACTTCCTGACTGTGAGAGACGTTCAGCAGTGGAACTCTCTGCCCCGGAGTGTGGTGGAGGCTCCTTCTTTGGAAGCTTTTAAACAGAGGCTGGATGGCCATCTGTCAGGGGTGATTTGAATGCAATATTCCTGCTTCTTGGCAGAATGGGGTTGGACTGGATGGCCCATGAGGTCTCTTCCAACTCTTTGATTCTATGATTCTAGGGAGGGAGTCTGGAATGAGTACAGTGTGAAGAAAAAGATGACTCTGCCACTTCACTCCGTGCTTTGTGTTTCCTTGCCACAATTTTGTACTTCTATTTAAAAGTTGGCCTTTCTTTTGCCATCATTTTTATACTTTATTTGTTATGTATAAATTGCATTTTCTTATTTAAAAACACATAACAAAATAAATGGGGGGGGGGGTGGTTTCAAGAGGGCAGAACAGATTAATAGCATTTCATTGGGAAAATTCACTTTGAGATAAGAGTGATTTGAGTTAAGAGCTCAGTCATCAATGAATTAAACCTTTAAATCAAGGTATCACTGTAAATATAGATTAGGAAATTAATTAATGGTCTTCTTGTAGGGAGTAATATAAATTATTCCCTTTACCATTGCAAAAACTAGAGAATTTACAAACACTATACACAGGTCAAAATGTATTGTGTGCAAAATGTATATGTGGGGTTTTGTACAGGAAATAGTGTCTTCTTTCATAAAAAAAATCTAACTTCTATATAGAAATAGTATTTTCTGTACAGAAAATTATGTTTTCTACACAAATACACCAAATTACAATTTTGTGCAGGATAGGGTTGAAACTGAAAATTCCTGATGCACATTTTCCTCAACTGTTTCACAAATATGTTTGAATATACATCCTGCTGACATCTATGAGATTGTTTCAGGAAAGTTGGAACAAATCAAACAATCTGTTAAAGAAATCTTGCAGTTTTCTCTTCTCTGTTCATCCAATCAATTCCGCATCAATCCAGATATTGATTACTAAAGCTACCATAAGAGGTAGCAAAGAGGTTGCTTTATGTATTCTTCTAAAATTATTTGTACATACTTCTAAAAGCTTGCAAGACCTATACAACATTGCACAGAAGCCTTGCTTTCCTAGGAGAATACTGATATGAAAAACGCTTCATGATCTGTAGGCCTCTATGTAGCCTAGATCTTCCATTACATTCAGCCCCCATATCCATAGATACTGCAGTCACAAACCATCCAAATATTGAATGTTTGTTTCTTAAAAACCCTAAACCTGTATTTTGCCATTTTATATAAAGAGCACAATTTTCCTATGTTTTGTATATAATGGGATCTGAGAATTTGCGAATAGTAGGATCCACTGGTCCTGGGACCAAATCAAAGTGGATACTGAGGACCGACTAGGTATGAATATTGAAATGGAAATGTCAAAGAATGCAGAATATCCCCTAAAGTTGTTTTGTATACCAAAAGTGTGACTTTTCCCTACAGGTTTTTTTTAATAAAAACCCTATTCCTGAACCTCCAGTAATCCAAATATCCCAGTTCTCTAAATCCACATCATGTTGCCTGTGTTAGTCCTATGTAAATGTAGCCCTATGAAAATTACCCTTATGTTTCCCAAATGTCTGATTATCCCAAAGTGTTGGCCGTCTTCCAAAGCCATTCAGATAAATGATGCTGTACTGTATATGCAATTAAGAACAGATGTGCAACCAAGCTAATATATATGGGTCCTGATTCTTTCTAAGTTTATGCACAGTCCCATTAATTTAATGTCAGAACAGGTATCTAAAGGATCAGGGCAGAAACAAATCTTCTTGCTTGAGAACACTTCCAGCTAGAAAATCTCCTGTTTTCTTAGCATACCCATCTTAGGCAAATGTCTACAACTGAGGGTCAAAAAGGATATTTTTTAAAGATTTGGTACAAAGATATTTCCAAATGATAAATCTCAGGTAAAAAAATCTACTGAAAGAGGTTGAATGGCCTTAATTTAAAGTTGAGATATATAAGCCCTTTAGAGCAGGGGTCCTCAAACTAAGGCCCGGGGACCAGATACAGCCCTCCAAGGTCATTCACCCGGTCCTTGCTCAGTGTCAACCTAAGTCTAAAATGACTTGAAAGCACACAACAACAACAACAACAACAACAACAACAATCCTATCTCATCAATCAAAGCAGGCCCACACTTCCCATTGAAATGCTAAAAAGTTTATATTTGTTAAAATTGTTCTTCATTTTAATTTTTTCCCCCAATTATAATCTGGTCCTCCAACAGTTTGAGGGACTGTGATCTGGCCCTCTGTTTAAAAAGTTTGAAGATCCCTCCTTTAGAGAAATATCAAGTTTTTTTAAAAAATAAAAAAAATCATTGGCTTTAATCCCATCGTATTTGGACTAATGGTGCATCTACACAGTAGAATTATTGCAGTTTAAGATCACTTTAACTTCCATGGCTCAAAGCTATGGATTCACGGAAGTTGTAGTTTGGTGAGGCATCAGGTCTCTTTAGCAGAGAAGTCTAAGTATAACTCCCATGATCCATAAACTTAGCTATGGGAATTTAAGTGGTGTCAAGCTGCATTAATTCTACAGTGTAAATGCACTCATTGTCATGTCTAGAGCAGATACATTGAATCAATTGCTGAATAGAAAGTCAACATGTAGCTCAACCCTCCTGGTGTAAGGTGTCTACCTTGGTTGAGATTAATGGGTGAAATGAGTATTATGATACTCATTTCACCCATTAATCTCAACCAAGGTAGACACTTTACACCAGGAGGTGTAACTTCGGGGTCTTCCACACAGTCATTTAATCCAGAGCAGAAGATATGTTTAAGAGATCCCGTTTGCTCTAGAATGCCTACACAGGTACTCCAGGAGCCAAAGACAGTCTCTGTAACCAATCTCTTAAACCTTTATCAAAACCCAAATTTTAATGTATTTTTTCTTATCTTCTGGCAAACGGCACTTGCTTTACAGCTCCACAAATCAATGTAGTAGATTTTAGCATTCTCATGGAAGTGCTGGATTTTCAGCGTTGTACATCTGTCTTGTTATTTGGAATGCTTTTCCATTGCTTTTTACATGAGTATTCCACCTTTGGAATTTCCACCTTCCTTTGCCTTGTTCAGACACAAGAAGGATGCAGCAAATTGTATCTCTGGAATTAGAATTTTCTGTTTCTGCCTGGATGTGAGTTGGAGTTCTCATTTGGACAGGGGGCATTATCAGGACACCCCAAAATCAAGCTGGACTGCAGTGACTATGTGGATGGGGTCTTAGTTATCAATGTGTAGCTCAAGTGATGTCTTTTGGTCGGGTAGCTAAGCCCATCATAACAGCCAGCAAGGCACAAGGGTGAGTGAGACTGCAGTGAGGAATAGTGGCAGATGACATGTTTCAAATTATTACATCCTCACTCACTCATGGGAGAAAGTGGAAATCTCATCCTCCTTGCATCCTACTCAACATCTGAATAGACCTCCTTCATTCAATGTGGCTGATAGCTGATAAGATGGGCTTAAGGAACAGTATATTTGTGGCAATAATTTAGCTTTGATGAATGTAGAGCAGTTGTTGTTGTTGTTGATCATTCGTTCAGTCGTCTCCGACTCTTCGTGACCTCATGGACCAGCCCACGCCAGAGCTCCCTGTAGGCCGTCACCACCCCCAGCTCCTTCAAGGTCAAGCCAGTCACTTCAAGGATGCCATCTATCCATCTTGCCCTTGGTCGGCCCCTCTTCCTTTTACCTTCCACTTTCCCCAGCATCATTGTCTTCTCTAGGCTTTGCTGTCTCCTCATGATGTGGCCAAAGTACTTCAACTTTGTCTCTAGTATCCTTCCCTCCAATGAGCATTAAGTAATAAGACATCTGTGAAAACACAAATTGTTTAATGTCATACTAGCTGACTCTTTCTGAGATTTCCTTCAGGAAACATGATACATATTTATTTAGTGCATTTATATCCCACTCATCAGACAAAAACACTTTCAGAAGATGTATACATTGTTTATTTGATAGTTCTCAGGCTTACAATTTACAAAATGTTTTTAGCTGTTTTAACTTAATGTTTTATCCATTGTTTTAAATTGTGATTATATCGTTGTTTGTTGTATGCATGGCATCAAATTGTTGCCAAGTGTAAGCCATCCTGAGTTGTCCCCCCACTGGGGGGGGGGGGGGTATTGAGAAGGATGGGATAGAAATGCTGGAAATAAATAAATAGATAATAAATAAAACATGAGACAAGAGGAGTGGTAGTGTGAGGGGGGATTAGGTCCAGCAGATTATGCCTCTTCTGTATTTTTCATCCAAAGCCACAAGAGTGGCAATTGGGATGGAGCAAGGGCTTCTCACTTGTTAATGGGTCTAGGCATAATGGAGCTTAGCCAGTTCATTCTTCACTGATGACAGGGCAGTGCTAGTTGAGATGGAGATAAGGTTTTCATCTGCTTATGGGCCTACATATGGTAGAGCTTTGTTGGCCTTCTCTTCTCTCCCTTTGATGACAGGGCAGTAGCAGTTGGACTGGAGGAAGCATCTTTCATTTCCTTTTGGGACTAGGCATGGTGAACCTCTGCCTGCCTCTTCTCTCCTTCTATGACCAGAACAGTGACAATTGGGATGCATGGAGAACTTTCATCTGCTTTTGAGCCTAGGCTAGATTGCTCTATTTCTACCCTTGTTTTTACCACAGGTGGAGAAAAAGACCAGCTCTGCCTTTCCACACAATTATTTGGACTTGGGCTGATTTCAGCACAAATACTTCATTGACTCTTGGGGGAGGCTGGGTGGAGAAAAAGATTGTAGGTTTGTGTTTTTGTGGTGGTGGAAATAGAGTTGGAAGTTTAGCTAAATCACAATCAAATGAATAAAATATACTCTCATTCACAATTCTCCAGGGGGCTCCCTGCCTGTTAATTGAAACTTTTGTCTACTTTATTGAACAATAAAAGTGACAGGAAGTACTCCCAGGTGTCCTTCAGTATTAAAAAAGTGGATAAAGGGTTCCACGCAAAGGTGACAGAAATTAATGCGGTGAGCCCAGCTATCAAACATTTTGATATGTGAATTGCCTGATATTTCTATAATGCCTTCTTATGATTGGAAATGTTATCGCCTCGATTGAATCAATAGAAAATGTTAAAGCTCGGCGGAACCCCAATTACAAAATAAAGCTCGAAGGTTAACATCTGGGACTGGCAGAGATAGAAACAATTTCTATTGTCATAGCTTTCTGACAAGTAAATGTCAGAAACATAACACCTTCCACCGGGCTCTGCAGAGAGCACATGTAAAAGAGTGATTGCAAGGCAGCCTCAAGTCAAATCACCTGTCAGCCCAGCTTTGACACGGAATTACTTTTGTTTTATGCATCTATTAACCTTGAACTATCAGCATTTGTTTTAATGTTCTGCTCTGAAGTGACCTAAATATACTTCCTTAATGCACTTACCACTGCAGCGGAGAAGATGGGAAGGAAATCCAAAAGAGAAAGAAGGGAGAATGTAGCAAAGGCATTGCCATTGTCTCAACATTTTCTGTGGAGAGAGATGATTGGATATTATGTGAGAAGTCACACTTCATCACTTTGAAGGCCCAGTGCTAACTAGGTGAGCTGAGACTAGCTTTCCTCCTTTCCTTCTCTCTCTTTTCTCTACTTTAGATATTCACAGACATATTATAATGTTTTCAAAAATGAAGTGGAGAAATCATTGCCACATTTTGGGCTTGGAAGTATATCAAGCAAAGTCACCATCTTGTGGCATTCACATGATCTCATATATCACTAATTCGTAGTGTGATCACCTCCAATATTGTACCTCCATGTGATTGTACAACTGTGACAATTAAGTAATTCATGTTTTGTGGCTAAAGAATTCATAATTTCATCACAGTGTAATTAAAATACTTTTAATCTTTAATTATTTGGAGTAAAGGTGAAGAAGGCAATCCCATCCCCCGAAGTCAGCCATATTACACAAGTTAAGTGTAGGGACCATTGTAAAATCTGATTTTGAGTAGTTTTCTCAACAATGCAAGGAAATGGGTTTGTTGTAGGGAGATGACAGACCAGCAGCAGGTTATATGTGGCATCTCATGATTGTAAGAGAAACTAAAAGTGATTGTCTTGATTCAAAGCCAGTTTGCCATATTTGTGCAATAAAATTCTTAGCAACCATTAAACAACATTCAGGTAAATAAATTGATATTTACTATTTTGTCACCTTGCAGGACTCACACAGGTCTATGTACACTAAACATGGGCATATTACTGTAACACAGTGGAAGCCATGGACTGATTGTTTGGAAGCCCATCTATACCACATATCTCTAGTGCTGTGATATCATTTTAATTGCTATGGCACCATCTTGAGATTTGCAGTTTAGGAAGGGGAGGAGTTGAATTATTGCCCAAAGAATCTCAGGATTCCATAGGATGGACTTATGGCTGTTACAATTAAATCAAAGCAAAAGTTATGGTAGTGTGAAAATGTCATGTTTCTGTAGGGTTTTGCTGACAGGCAATTGAGTTTTCTATGTTGCTTATTTTATATGTTTGTTTATGCTCTACTTTTCTTCCAAAAGAATAATTGGATGAAAAAGGATGCAATCTGCACAACTTTCAGGTTCTTTCAAACAGGGTGGACAATACCAGCAGAGCCTGGGACCACTTCTAGGACCATTATCTGTCTCTAAGGTTGGGAGAGTGTGACTTGCCCAAGGTCAACCAGTGGATTTAATGGCTGAGCAAGAATTTGGTCCCAGGCTTTCAGAGTCATAGTCCAACACTCTCTTTGCCACAAAGGAATTCAGGTTGTATCATCAATTTTATAGATGGGAAAAATGTCCTTATGTGCCCTGGTCCCAATGGGGACGGCCTTGCTTTTATGTAATGTCATTTGCATTGTGGAGGACAGTAAGCATTGCTCCTTCACCAGAAGAAGCAATATCTCTTCTAATATTAAATGCATTAATCTCAGTTTGCTCACATTTGTTTCCTATTACCATTTCTATTATTCCTTTTTTGTTCTTCCCTGTTTTGTCATCCAGGCTCTCAAAATTGTGATTATAAATTTGGTGGCATGGTTGCTTCCCTCCCTCCTCTCCTCCCTCCCTTTGCATTTAAACTATGCCCATGTGTTTCAGGGACACTACTGCTTAGAAGACAAGGCAAAATCATCTCACAATTGTCTTGATCTGAGTTGAGAAAAGTTTCCTCCACACAGTGATACAGACCAGCAAAAACTTTCCAAGTCCTGTAGTGATCCCATCTGCAGTGTGAGATGAACGTTGTGTTTATTGGAAGTCAACAGCGGCACTGCATACGAAGTCAAATCTTACACGGAATCACCAATAAACCCCCAGTTTTCGCCCCGATGCTAGCGAGAGGCAACCATGAAAACGATTTGCTCAACTATCTAAGGCAAACAATTAGCATAATAAAGCATACTGGGTACAAGTTTACTAGCAAAGAAAGTGGGATGATGGTCACATTGGGAGTCAAGGCTCTTCTGGACTCTTGGATCAGTTCTTAAACAAGCTTCTGGAATGAGCTTCGTGTATTCCAAGTGGACTGGAATGTACTTAGTTCTATATATATATATATATATATATATATATATATATATATATATATTGGTTTTAAACCACTTCATTGGATTTGTTGCAATAGCAGATTCCCAGATTAGTTTAGTGTTTACACTTTATTTTATTTTTCTGGTTATTTAATATTTAATGTTTATTTTACTTAAGTGATATTTGTCTTTACTGTTCTAATGTAGCACAAATCCAATGTAAAATTGTACTATGTATTTTTGATGTTAATATTGAAATCTGAAATATATACAGAAAGTCTTCACTTTGCTTGGTTGAGCCAAAAAAAATGGTTCTAAACTCACTTTGGAAGTAGGGGGCATTGGTGGTTCGATTCAGAAGTCACTTCCATTTTTTCCCCAAAAAGTCAGAACTTTCCAAAACTTCCCAAACTTCCGAATCGATTTGTTAATGGCGGACACGATTGTGCTATACACAGAATACAGCACTGGTACTGGGGAAACTTCAGGGACTTCTCCCTTCCTAGTTTTTAGACCAATCCTGATGAAATTTTATATACTCCTAGAACACACAGCCCTCTGTTAGCTTGCCACATTTCAACATGTTCAGGTGATCCGCTGATTTTTAAAGACATTTATTAATCAATTGCAGAAATAATTTATTTAAAAAAGTAAAAGAGCTACCTCCTTGAATTTCCAAGGAAATGACATAAGGATCACCCCCCACCCCCCACCCCCAAACTTTCAGACATATTCATACATCTAACAGTTCTTGGTACATTTTTAAAGTCTTGACAAAACCTGTTTTATTTATTTTCCAACCCAAAGGGAAATGGGAGAGGAGAAGGACCAAAATTACCTGGGAAAATTTCCCTGACTTAGAAAGGGTCCCAATGTGCAGCTCAGTTGCTGCAGTGATGGGAAATGCAGTCTGAACTCCCAGAAGCCTGACCCAGAACACAGAAAGTAGGCAGACCAACCCCCTTCCCAAAAAAAACTTTCTTTATTAATTTCTCCCTCTCCCTCCCAACCAAGCAAACCCTCCCAAACAATCAAACTTTTCCTTCTTTTTTCTCTCTCTTTCTCTTTTTTCTTCCTCCCACTCTAAAAAAACAAACTTCCCTCCCTTCACCCTTCTGCCTTCTGTATTCCTCCCTTCTACTTTGGCTACAATCCACCACCCACCCAAGAGTGGCGGGACAAAACAACAGCACACAACTCCCAAGCTGCAACCTCCCTTATCTCTTCCCTTGTTGGAGTGAGCATTTCCAGCCATGTGCTTGGGTTTATAAGCAGCACTGGCTGCCAGATGCTGGATAATCCCTCCCACCCTCCCCAAAACGTACGCCCCGAATGGCTGGGAGGCAAGCATCTTAGGCTGCAACTCCCATCAGGTTTAGTTTCATCCCAAACACTTAGTCATAGTTCCGACTCTACTTCTGCACATTGTAATCAACGGCTCAAGGAGATTCGAAACTATGGGGGACTTCTTCCTCACGGATACGCATCAAAAATCCCTTCGGAAGCCAGAAGCATCCAACTTTATTCCCAAATTCCGCAGTATCCGAGTGAACTCGCCCATGCTAGTGTTTACACTCAGTTGAGTAATGTGGGTTAAAACACCCTGAAGCTTCTCTGGTGCAAATTAGGAACATCTGCACAGCTTTATGCTTATTCCACATGGCTGGCTGGTCTGTGGACCATCTCCACCAGTTTTGTCACTGCCAACAAGCAGCTCCCTGCCAGAGGTTTGCTGTTAATGTCATAGTTCTGGGTCACATGAATGGGCACCCTGGTATGACATTAACAGGAGTGAAAATCCCAGCAAAATTCTGACAGGAAGCTGCTTGTTAGCAATGGATCTATTGGATATGTGGATCATAGGTGTGGTTGGATTCAGCACAATCCATCTATCTAATCCTCCAAAACACTGGGATCAATCCAGAGCTACCTGGAATCTGGAGTAAATTTCAATTCCATTTGACCCACATTAAAGGCTGGACACAGCACTTCTCCACAGTAGCTGAGTTGTGATTTATTTTTAAAACTGTGTTGTCATGACCTGATTGTTGTTGTTGTTCATTCGTTCAGTCATCTCCGACTCTTCGTGACCTCATGGACCAGCCCACGCCAGAGCTCCCTGTCATCCATCACCACCCCCAGCGTCTTCAAGGTCAGCCCAGTCACTTCAAGTATGCCATCCATCCATCTTGCCCTTGGTCGGCCCCTCTTCCTTTTCCCTTCCACTTTCCCCAGCATAATTGTCTTCTCTAGGCTTTGCTGTCTCCTCATGATGTGGCCAAAGTACTTCAACTTTGTCTCTAGTATCCTTCCCTCCAGTGAGCAGTCGGGCTTTATTTCCTGGAGGATGGACTGGTTGGATCTTCTTGCAGTCCAAGGCACTCTCAGAACTTTCCTCCAACACCACAGTTCAAAAGCATCTCTCTTCCTTCACTCAGCCTTCCCTAAGGTCCAGCTCTCACATCCGTAGGTTACTACAGGGAATACCATGGCTTTGACTAGGCGGATCTTTGTTGCCAGTGTGATGTCTCTACTCTTTACGATTTTATCAAGATTAGACATTGCTCTCCTCCCAAGAAGGAAGCGTCTTCTGATTTCCTGACCTGATACACCAAGCTATTTTTTTTAAAAAAAAGTTGTATATGGTCTTTCTCCATGCTTTTCTCTATTTGCACAAAATGCCTATGCACAAAACTAGCATTTTACAGAAATTTGCATAATCAAAGCTCACAATGTACCTATTTCCACAAATTGATTATATCCTCCTTTGCAAAGAAATGTTCACTATGTGATTGGAGAAGGAGGTTCTTTTGTGCATGGTGTCCTTTACTTATCCAGGATGAACCAACTTGGGATTCACATTTCTACTTTTTCTATTATTTCTAATGATATTACTGCAGTGAAATAGCTCACTCTTAAACTCAGTGGTGGCCTCTACTTCTGAAATGGGGTGACTGAGAGAGGGCTGGTAGTGATTCCACAGGGGCATGCAATTTGCTTGCCATGAGGAACACTTTGCATTTTGCAACTCTGTAAAAATAACAGCAGGCTAGAAGAGATCAGAGAGAATACAACCACATGCCCATCACTTCGAAGTTTTACCACCTCAGCAGTTCATTTGAATCCATCCTGGTCATGAATCATATTTGCTCTAAATTAACCGTGATCAGAATATGGGCCAATAGATTTCAAGAAAAATGGGAAGATAATATAAAAGAGCTCTGAAAAAAAATAGTCTGCTCTGACAAAATGAACAATAACTCTGTGATGGAAAGGAACTGAGTATTATTGCGACTTTAAGGGCTATTAAACCAGTTTCTATGCGAATCTGGAGTGCAGATTGTATAAGCATTTGGAATGTGCTGATGATAAAGGGATTCATAAAAGTTGTTATGCTGATTTTATGTTGATGGATGCTGGAATATAAGGTGAATTATTAACCACAAGCAAGTGAGACTAATGGTTAAGGACTGTGATCTATGTGTAATTGAAAGCGATTTTGGTCTATAGAATGAAGAGAGTGTAAGCATAAGTGAAACAAAGTATTACTTTGACTAAAGATATGGGCGGCATTGCAGCAGTGGTGAAATCCAAAAAGGTAATTCACGAAGGAAAATAAACGTTGTCATGCAAATAAAAAGAATAACCATCTTAATAAATGGCTTGCATTTATTTAGAGTGTTGCAACCTTGGGAAGATATCAAAGAAAGTTAATGCAGCTGGTTAAATTTCAAATAACAGTTAGCTTCTCAGAAAACAAATGTATTTCCTTATCAGAAAATTGTCACAGAAACAGAGTCTAATGTGGCCGGGGAAAGACAACTATTTGCAATGCTTTGCAAAACGTACAGCATTTATTACTAGTCTTGGGGCCATTTCATGGCATGCTAAGCAAAGTCCTTTTTTGGTTTTGAACACACCCTTGAAAGAAAATTATGACCAAATCCAGTTCCTTTGGTTAGTGTACTAGTGCTGCATTAAGGCCATCTTACACTAGTTTTGCATAGTGTAAATTTATAGATTGAGAGTTGCATGCTGTTTTTGCTACATGTGTTGAATGACAATATCATGCAGCCGCCAAATGTACAGCTGAATTTGCATTTGAATAATCACAACTTCCCACGACTGCACAACATCAGGTAGGTAGGTACACATTGGAAGAGGATCTACACCCATGTGCACAATGGTGTCACAAGTGTAACTGTGCTTCTGTGATCTTGGGTCAAAATCTTCAACCATTTCTATAACATACCGAACACCAAGAAAATTCAATATAGCACTGATTTTTTCTGAATGAACTTCAAGCTATCTGGGAATTTGGATCACCAATCTTCCCCCATTAACTACCACTGGGCAGCAAAACAAATTGGCTATACTACTTTTTATTGGTTCACACATCCACATCATAGTGAAAGGCACATTAAAACTGTCAAATACTACAATACAGCACCTGATCTCCCTATGCATCATATCACCTAGGACTTATTTATGTTGGCCACAAAAGATGAAGTGACCCAGAAGTCACTCCTGGCTGGTTTCATGGTGTCCAGTGGCCTCTGGTTTTTAACACAGGGTAAACTAGGTTGAACCAGTTTGGTTCTGTGCTAATGAAATTCAGGGAATGTCCTTTTTTTAAAGTTTCTTCAAAATTCTGAAGCAACCTTCATAGGCATAGGTATAGGAGGACTGGATGTATGGGCACATTATTTTTAATGTCAGCACATAATGCTCACAATGGTCAGGCACTCACCTGGAGTTCTTCAGCTATGTGGCAGTGGCAATGGTGACAGGGAACGTAAAGTGACAGCCCAACTGGACCATGTAGACCACACACTGCCACCACAGTAGGTTGGGCACAGAGTATGTGGCCACTTCCATGGGCAGTCCAAGGTATTACTGGTCCAGACTGGTTGAAGACTAACAGCCGTGTCCCTTGACAACTTTCATATATAATCATGTTAGAGACCCACTGCCTGTAATCCTGTAGTAGTTTCACATTTGGACCTACATGAGGATGAGTCTTATATCATGCTTCCAGACTTACAATACAGACTGTGAAGCCCTCATTCTACGCTTCTTGCAGGGCAGGATGGATTAAGAGACATCTGACTATGACCATGTAGCCAGCTATTCTACTTTGGTAAGACCACACCTGGAATATTGTGGGCACCACAATATTCTGGGCACCACAATTCAAGAGAGACATTGACAAGCTGAAATGTGTCCAGAGAAGGGTGACTAAAATGATCAAGGCTCTGGAGAACAAGCCCTATGAGGAGAGGCTTAAGGAGCTGGGCATGTTTAGCCTGAAGAAGAGAAGGCTGAGAGGAGATATGATAGCCATATATAAATATGTGAGAGGAAGCCACAGGGAGGAGGGAGCAAGCTTGTTTTCTGCTTCCCTGGAGACTAGGACACGAAACAATGGCTTCAAACTACAAGAGAGGAGATTCCATCTGAACATGAGGAAGAACTTCCTGACTGTGAGAGCCATTCAGCAGTGGAACTCTCTGCCCCAGAGTGTGGTGGAGGCTCCTTCTTTGGAAGCTTTTAAACAGGGGCTGGATGGCCATCTGTCAGGGGTGATTTGAATGCAATATTCCTGCTTCTTGGCAGAATGGGGTTGGACTGGATGGCCCAGGAGGTCTCTTCCAACTCTTTGATTCTGTGATTCTATGAAATGCAAAATAATTACATTAATCCTGAAATGAGATGGCTTCCTCATCAGGTCTCATTGGATGCTTGTCTAATCCTGCCCTCTCTCTATAAATAACAGAATGGATGGATGAGGAAGTTTCCCAAGATGTCCAGTATGGCTGTGCCTGTGTGGCAGGAGAGAGGAAAGGTACTACAAATGCACTTAATGAGAACTTGCATGTGTGTAACCAGACAAAGTAACCAACTAACATATTAGGAGACAAAGAGACCATCCACACTGTGGAATAATGAATGTTTGCTCCATGTTAACTGCCATGGTTTCATCCTATGGAACCCTGCAGGCTTTAGTTTGTTGTCGCACCAGAGCCCTCTGACAGAGAAAAGTAAACTTCACATAAAACCATAAACCTCAGAATTTCATAGACTGGAGCTGTGGCAGTTAATGTGGTATTATAATTCCTATAATTCTATAATGTATAATGCAGCACATGTGACTCTTGAGAAAAGATGATAATGCTGGGAAGAGTGGAAAATATTTTTTTTTATATAAAAAGAAGAAGGAGACCACATTAAATTTGGCTTAATTCAATCAAGGAAGCCCCAGCCCTGAGTTTGCAAGACAAAACAGGGGAATTCTTGTCGGCCTGTCATTCATACGGTCACCATAAGTTGAAATCAACTTGACAGCAAATAACAATGTAACTGCTAAAATACACAAACAGAATGGATGGCACTCCAAAAGTATCAAAACTGGGAAGAGAAAAAGACAGAGAAAGATATGAAAGGACGAGTATGAAGATTAGAGCTTGAATGCACTGGGTCCAGAAACCTTGAATTGGGAAATAAGTTGCTACTGGATGTCTACATGATATTTCAGGGAATTCCAGTCTTATCCCACATTAGCAGAAGTTAAGGTATGAAACTTACCTTGGATGTCATTCATGACATCAGCAAAGTAGCCCAGTGTTGACTAGAAACTCTCTGGAGCTCCATAGCCAGCTACCATAGCAATAAATGACAGTTCAATTTGAGGGTGACTGGATCGGACTCTCCTTCTGCAGTTGTTTGGGAGTGAGTCATGCAAACAGTTCGAAGGCTTTCATGGCTGGAATCACTGGGTTGTTGTAAGTTTTTTCAGGCTATATGGCCATGTTCTAGAGCAGGGTCCCCAAACTTTTTGAACAGAGGGCCGGGTCACAGTCCCGCAAACTGTTGGAGGGCCGGATTATAATTTGAAAAAAAAATGAATGAATTCCTATGCACTCTGCACATATATTATTTGCAGTGCAACCCCCCCCCTCCCCAAATAAAAAAGCAAAAACCCACACTTCTATATAAATAAAAATGTAAAGTTCGTTTGTGGGATTAACAGAACTCAAAAACCACTGGACGAATTGACACCAATTTTGGACACAAGAAACCTAACAACCCAATGTATGTCCTTCACACAAAAAATTGATTTTGTCATTTGGGAGTTGTAGCTGCTGGGATTTATAGTTCAACTACAATCACAGAGCATTTTGAACCCCACCAACGATGGAATTGAACCAAACTTGGCACACATTTCTCCCATGACCAATTGAAAATATTGGAAGGGTTTGGTGGGCATTGTCCTTTGGTTTTGGAGTTGTAGTTCACCTGCCTCCATAAATCACTGTGGACTCAATGATAGATCTGGACCAAACTTGGCAGTGATACTCAATATGTCCAAATGTGAACACTGGTGACGTTTGGGGGTTGTATTTGCTGGGATTTATAGTTCAATCAAAGAGCATTCTGAACTCTACCAATGATGGAATTGAACCAGACTTGGTACACAGAACTCCCATGAACAACAGAAAATAC
Source organism: Anolis sagrei (assembly GCF_037176765.1). Classification (NCBI taxonomy): domain Eukaryota; kingdom Metazoa; phylum Chordata; class Lepidosauria; order Squamata; family Anolidae; genus Anolis; species Anolis sagrei. Next base: position 293,489,491 of record NC_090022.1, on the reverse strand, counting down.
TGGGTTTGATACATTGCATGTGCAAAGTTGTATTAAAAGAGAAGAGGAAAACACATGCAAAGTTTGAATTTAAAAATATAGAAAGATGTAAAAGGTGAAATACAAGGTCTTATTAATATATCAAACACTGATATTTAAATGGCTGAAGGAATTAATTGGATGCAAAGGGGAAACTGGATTATGGTCTGTGCACATGTTCTTTGTATTTTTAAAGCTAAGCATTTCTCTACTTGATCAGCATCAGGACATATCTGTTGAAATCCTATGAAAGCCATTATGAAAAGTAAAATGCAAACCAATAATTGTAAAAACCTGAGCGCCGCTCCGTAAACTGCGGACACCCTCTGCTCCGGCCGCTCTGCTCTGCAGAGGACCCACCTGGGAGGCTTCTCCCTCTCACACAGGCAGAGTGGCCAGAGCAGAGGGTGTCCGCAATTGACGGAGCAGCGCCGGATGGGAGTGGCCAGGCCAGGCCAGGCCGTGTGGGCCGGAGGAATGCCCTTGGCGGGCCGCATACGGCCCATGGGCCGTACTTTGGGGACCCCTGTTCTAGAGGCATTTCTCCTCAGGAGAAATGCCTCTAGAACATGGCCATATAGCCCGAAAAAACCTACAACAACCCAGTTTCTCTAAATTTGGGACTGACCTGAAGCAGCAGTGCTCTGGACAGGCCCCAGGTGACTATGAAGATGAGCCTATCATCAGGTTGAAAGTATAGATACATCCCAGATCAGGTTGAAATTATTAGAAACTCCTGAGTTAATTTAGAAATAACATCAAATAGTGATGTTATACATTTTTACCAAATCTCATCACTAGACACTTTTTGAAATACTAAAGAGTTTTAAGGTACCTTTCAGTGTTGTAAACCAAACCTATCACTCGTTGTAAGAGTAATCTTTGCTACTTTATTTCTGTTCATTTCCATTTATAGGAACATACCAGAACCGAAGTAGACCGAGAGAGAAGAAAATGGATGGGTGTGTCCTGAATGTTCATCATCTTTGCTACAGCCATAGCCTTTTCTGAAGGCAAATGTGCAATTGCACTACCATCTCTAGCACAATACCAAGAGAGGGAATATAGTGGCAATAATTGGAAGAGTTTCTCCCTGCAAGTAGAATTGTATTTTACACCCCTGCAATATCTCGGGCTCCATGACTTAAAGACTTAAGCACCAGCACAAAATGAGTAATGTGGTCATCACAAATTCATGCCAATAAATACTTTATAGGCTCTCATCATATATATTCATGTATACTATTTCTGTCTCCAAATATATGATCCAGATCTATGGCCGATGTAAATTAACATAGATCCATAGAAGTCAACCCTGAGTGTAGGGTATAAATTTGGAGTTACATGTCAGAAGGCAATAGAGATTGTTCAATTGCAGTTTGCAGGGAACGGAATTTACATTTTACATTAATTGAAAGTAGAACAGTTCTGGAGCAATGTGCCTCATGTTGATTCCTCAAAGTTGCCCTGTGGGGTTGAAAAGTGGTGGATGGTCTACACAGTCCTACACTAGAGTTGTGTAGCACCTATCCCTGCATGAAGAAGTATGCACTAGTTGTTCTGTGCAATCTTTATATCAAATGGTGTCATCATAAAACTGAACACACAACCGGTTGCATCCTTGTGTGAGAAATCAAATGTGCAACTGAAGAAGTCTCACCACCAGTTTTAGCAAGAGTAGACACACATAATCAACCAGCAATGTGCATGTATGTATGGAATGGGACTACATGTGCAATTCTGCTTTGGAGAAATTGAATTGAATGTGAAATGAAATAATACTGACCAACTGCTTCCACAGGAAAACACAAATGGCTCCTCTCCATCCTGCTGCAGTGCAGAAGGGTCCTGTCCTGGGCCTAGTGCTATTCAAAATCTTCATAAATACTGTGGATGATGGAATATAGGGTGTACTTATCAAATGTATACAAATTAGTAGGGTTATCCAATGCCCCAAAGGACAGGACCAGAATTTAAAATAACATTAACATATTCTAAGTTTTGTAGATTGATGGGTTTTGTGTATTGATAAGAAGTCTTACCAAACAAAAGGAACCCTTCCCTTCTTTGAGTAGACTGGTGAGAGAGAAGAGCTCAGTCTACCATGTAGGAAGCCAAAAGAACAATTTCGCTCTATTCTCTCCCCCAACACTCTCTCCGATGTGGCACCATTTTTTTGCCTTTTTTGAATGCCTGGGCAGGAGAATGCCATTGGCAGTGCCCACTGAGGTGTTACTGGTGCCTCCTCTCATTAAGGGGTGGCCATCAACATATCCAGAGGTCATACTAAGGTAAAGGTTTCCCCTGACATTAAGTCTAGCCATGTCCAAATCTGGGGATGGTGCTAATCTCCATTTCTAAACCAAAGAGCACTGCTACCTTCCCGCAGAAATGATACCTATTGCTTTACTAACGTTTTCATGTTTTTGAACTGCTAGGTTGGCAAAAGCTGAGCCTAACACCAGGAGCTCACTCCACTACCTGGATATGAACCTCCAACCTTTTGGTCAGCAAGTTCAGCAGCTCAGCAGTTTAACCCATTGTGCCACCAGGAGGCCCAGAGGTCATATTATAACCCATAATTTTGACCCCAAAATCCTGCTCTCAATTTACACATGTTGATGTTCATTCGTTCAGTCGTCTCCGACTCTTCGTGACCTCATGGACCAGACCACGCCAGAGCTCCCTGTTGTCCGTCACCACCCCCAGCTCCTTCAAGGTCAGTCCAATCACTTCAAGGATGCCATCCATCCATCTTGCCCTTGGTTGACCCCTCTTCCTTTTGCCTTCCACTTTCCCCAGCATAATTGTCTTCTCTAGGCTTTGCTGTCTCCTTATGATGTGGCCAAAGTACTTCAACTTTGTCTCTAGTCTCCTTCCCTCCAATGAGCAGTCGGGCTTTATTTCCTGGAGGATGGACTTTACACATAACTTAATTTACACATAATGGTGACTTATTGACAAGTATAGGTGGTACTTCGAAATAACTTCCAAGGCTGCTGAAAATTCTCTTTTATATAGCTTTTTCATAATATAGACACTTTTTTGCAGACATGATTTTCTTCATGTAGTGTCTTTTTTATCATTTCCCCCAATGATATATGCATGTTTATGTTCTCACCACAATATACAGTTTGTATGCATCTTTTGTTGTCAGGCTGCCATTGCAAAGCTCTGAGATGGATGAATACAGAGAGATAACTGAATTTGAGGTGGTATATTGATTTGGGAACAGCACATTTGGAAAGCTCTCATCAGAATGCAGCCACACAAAATTCTCCTTCAACCTTAATTCATCTCGATAGCACTATTGTTTCTGGTAACAAAGGCAGACAGATGATTCGGTGCTGTTAGCCCCTTTGGGGCTTTGCAGGATCTTAGGAACATTGTCCAGCCATGGATGAAATCACAACTTCATAAAAGTGCTAACTGGTATCTTGCTATGATTTGACATAACTAGCCAAGGCAATTTTAGCAGAAATCTATGGAGCACCTTTCAAGAGAAATGAAGAATGCATGCATCCCTCCTCCCCATTCTTGACATGGAAGAGGGTCTCCACATATTGAATGTTATGATATCCCACCAAGAAAATTATCAACTGCCATAATATGTTTTTCATATTTTGGGAAACCAGGCTGCAGTTGAATTAATTTACACCAAAAATATTGGTATTGTAGAAAAACACGCAGAAAGTGAGCATTTCGTGAAAAGAATTTTAATTCCAGAAAACAGGAATTAATACAATTCACAATACAGAGATTCTGCAGATGACTTTTTTTAAAAATCCCAAAGTTCAAAGGTAGTTAAAACAAGCACAAGAACTCTCAAACCTTACCCAACAGGGTAAAAACTTCAGAAATTATTCATTCTTAGTTGTTTTAGGTTTTTTTCGGGCTATATGGCCATGTTCTAGAGGCATTCTCTCCTGACGTTTCGCCTGCATCTATGGCAAGCATCCTCAGAGGTAGTGAGGTCTGTTGGAACTACGAAAAAGGGTTTATATATCTGTGGAATGACCAGGGTGAGACAAAGGACTCTTGTCTGCTGGAGCTAGGTGGGAATGTTTCAACTGACCATCTTGATTAGCATTTGATGGCCTGGAAGTGCCTGGAGCAATCTTTTGTTGAGAGGTGATTAGATGTTGTGTTTCCTCATCAACTTCCCTATTCGGTCAATGGTTCCCTTGATGTATGGCAAGAACACTTTTCCTCTGGGTGGATCTTCATCTTTACTCTCGTGGCTTGCTCTCAGTCTTGCCGCTCTTCTGATGTCTGAGGTGGAGTCTCCATTGGCCTGTTGAGCCCAGTTGAGGTGGTTCAGTTCATCTTGGAGAAGGTGGGGTTCGCAGATTCTTTTCGCACAGTCTGCCAAGGCTTTAATGGTGCTTCTTTTTTGACTTGGATGATGGTTGGAGTTTTTATGTAGATATCTATCTGTGTGTGTGGGTTTTCTGTAAACGGTGTGTCCCAATTGTTGATCTGGTTTACGGATGACTAGGGCATCTAGAAAAGGCAGTCTTCCTTCATTTTCTTTTTCCATGGAGAATTGGATGTTTGGGTGGATGCTTTTAAGATGGTCCAGGAACCTGTTAGGAGAGAATGCCTCTAGAACATGGCCATATAGCTCGAAAAAACCTACAACAACCCAGTGATTCCGGCCATGAAAGCCTTCGACAATACATTATTCATTCTTGCATAGAAGAATTAAACAAAAACAGTAACATCTATGTTTCCTTTTTCCAGCTTTCCATATGTTTACAGGTTGAACTCATACTGTAGAATTAATTTAATTTCACACTATTGAACTAGCATGGCTCAATGTCATAGAATCCTGAGATTCATAGTTTGGTGAGGCACCAGTGCTCTTTGACAGGGAAGGTTAAAGACTTTGCAAAACTACAATTCTCAGATTCCATAGTATTGCAATGGCAGATAAAATGGTGTTAAGCCACATTGAGATGCATCCCAGGGTTTCCATTTCCATCCATCCCAACATGGTGGGTGTGCAGGGGCTCTGGCAGTCATTGTTCCAGATAGCCAGAGACCTCTAGGTAGGGCTAGGGAAGGCTGTCATAAATAAACTCTGCTGTGGCACAAGAATGCCTAGTGCCTTTACTTAGCAATGAATAATATTTAGCACTCTATAAATGGTGCCAGATGAATCCTCTGAACCCTCTTGTGAGTAGTTTTAATTTATAAGCCTTTCTATTTATCGTGCTCTGATTTTCTGCTACTGTGGCATTCGCATGACATACAATAAAGTATTTTGGATGCTGATCGCAGCACAAATGGGAGCACTCTTGACAGCCCCCCGATCCTGAATGTGTTCTCTAATTGTCATTCATTTCCAGGGATGGGATGGTGGGATCTTATATATGGGAAATTTGAACTGGGGGTTCCTAACCTGACTGTGATCTCTTAACTTCCCCCTCTGGTGTATTAACCCATACAGCTCATCATGGATTTGAAGCATCAACCCATTCAGCCATTCCATTTCATGAGGTACAAATAATGGTTTGACTATAATTGATCTGTGCATGGCAGTCACCAGTAACTGGAAGAGTACTGAGCTATTACACATTCATTTATTGAATTGATGGCATTCAAGACAGACATCTCTCACAATGATGATGAGAAATACACAAATTTGAGCTATACATAAAAGGTGCATTTAGCAAAGAGGTTCACCTCCAGTCCATCTTTTTGGAACAATTTTGGTATACTTTGACGAAAGAGTTAGACCTTTTGCAAGAGAAGGAGAGTCAATGGGAACAAGGTGGAGCTCCTTTCAAATGATAGTTGTATTTGTATTTGAGTTACCTTTTGTGGTTTTGCAATTGTGTTGTGTTGTTTTTTATAATTACCTTAGGATGCACCCACATCTACCAAACTATTGTGGGGTAAATTGCTCTGGATCTGCCCCAATGCAGTTTCAGGAATGTCACTGGGATCCTTTGAGCTTCCAAATGGAAGCCAGGTCAAAAGCGCATTGGGACCATTGCCCCCGCCTTTGTGTTGCCAGCTAGAAGAGGCTCCCCAACACAGGCTTGCTGACAACATGTACTGTTTTATTTGTTTGTTTATTTACAGTATTTATATTCCACCCTTCTCACCCTGAAGGGGACTCAGGGCAGATCACAGAACATACATATGAGGAAAACATTCAATGCCATTTTATATACAAACAAGACAATTTTACATAGATAGAGGTATATATTGACTTTTCCCAACTTTGGCATCTTGGAGACTTTGTGCTTGGTTCTGGCCATGGGGGGGTAGGGGTGTGCTGTCGCTCCATCTCCCTGCCAAAGAGCTTTGTTTGTAACTTCATGCTTTGACCAAATTGCCAATATTCCTTATGACTCAGATTACCTCCCCACTTTTTAAAGTGGTGCCTATTTATCTACTCACATTTTGCTTTCAAACCCTGACCCAGGCTTCGAACTGGCAGCCTTTCTACTGACCAGATTTACTGCAGCTGGTGGCTTAACCTGCTGAGCTGAAGCCCAGCCCATTTTTTGGTCACATGGCTAGGCATCAAATTGTGACCTCACCAGAAATGAGGTCACCAAAGGACTTGCATCTGTCTGGTGACACAGTGATGGGTCTGTTGGACATGTGACTCTTGGATTGGGTCAGATGCAGCCTTATCTAGCTATCTATATCTCAATAGAATTGATATTATATCTGAGTTTCCATGAAACTCTGAATAAAATCCATCTTCTCCTTGAACTGGATAAACCATATGTCATACTGTTGGATTCTGCTGTGAATCCAGCAATGTGACATATGTATTCCTTGCAGTAGTAGAAGACTGGGTTGGTCTGATAACATCCTAAAATAGAGATATAATTCATCAGTTTCTCAAGTTTTCAGTTGACGTTTCTTAAATCGTTCCTGTCATGAGAAAAAAAAAGTTAATAAGAGGACACTGGAGCTCCTTTGTAGAAAATTCTAAGCACACGACAAAACCAGGGTTTCCAAGGAAATATCATCATCATTGGCGATCACTTGTGTATGAGTAGGATGGCCTTCCAAGCATAGGGTCTTGGTGGAGGGTCTGTAGGTGACAGTGGAGACCTATACTAGACCCTCATGTTTTTCCACAGTGAGAACATTGGTTTCCAGATGGAAGGCAATCCTGGTCAAGGTTGGCTTGACGTGCCTTCCTCTTGATGCATTTCTCCCTTTTGCCCCTTATTCATGCCTCTTCATATTCCACAGCACTGTTGGTAACAGCTGACCCCCAGTTAGAGCATTGAAGGGCCAGGGCTTCCCAGTTCTCAGTGCTTACACCACATTTCTCAGTGGCTGTAGCACAGGTTTGGCTCTATATTCCCTCAAGTCAGTTAAGGTGGGATAGAAGCGTTATTGTCATCATCATCATCATCATCATGTTTGTATTTATACCCTGCTTTTTCTCTCCAGAGGAGACTCAAAGTAGTTTGTGCTATATTTGTAGACTACAAGTTGCACTTTTGGATTGTGCAATTTCATTTGTTCCCTTCCATTGTAAAAAAATACTTCTGTAGCTGTGGTTTAAGTATGTTTCAGTCTGTGTATATTTTTATAAGCATTATTTTCTTTATTTATGTTTTTATGCAAAAATATGAAATTTAAAAATGGAGAGAAAGAAATGTTGCACACACGTCAAGCATTTTTCTTCAAGTACTTAAACATTTATTCTTAATGTCTAAACTTCGTGCTCATTTTTCCAAATATGCATATTATTAGTCATACTCTTTTACTTGTGTTTAATTCAAGGTTGGTTTTAAAAGACCTGAATCTCCTGGTGAAAAACCCAAAGATATGTGTGTGCTTTCATTAACTGGCTCACAGACCATGAATGAGATAAATTCATTATTATTTTTTAAGTTAGTTAATGAGAATTTCTTTTTCATCAGTTGAATAGGGATGTGTTGAGAGCAATATTAGTTCTTACCAGTCGAGGATGAAAATATCTCCTCATTCACATATGGTTTCAAATTCTGTTGGTGTCCTACACATCTTTCACATGTAGTTGTAGATGTTTTGTTTTGGCAGAGTATGTAATTCATGGTTGCATAAGCCAAATTCCACAGCTGTTATGTGTAGTTATGTATTCTAGGAAATAACTATTCATCATGATCTTCAATTACTGGCTTCCAGTCTCCTTCTGGGCAAACTTCTACAAGTGATGTTGATGTACAAGACTTTGAGCAGGTTATTTGAAGAATCTTATATAAATCTGTTACCTATCGGAAATCTCCAGAAGTGACTTTTTTTCTCTCTGTCCCACTAACTTCTCAGCATTTGTTTTGTGATATTCGGAAAGGGCCTTCTCAGTAGCTGCATAACTTTTGTTCTTGGAGAAATTATAAGTCAGGTTGTGTTTCTCACACAAAATCTGAAGCAGCCTTTGCCATCACTGAATTTATAAACCTGCTTCTTTTCTGTGCCAAGTTCACAAGCAGAAAACCAGCAGGTCAGATAAATTTATGCTGGATTCTTTTTTCTCTACTCTAGCATTCTGTTGAAAGTTTTGAAAAAAATGCAAAACATTTTAGTATTTACAGTTTATTATAGTACAGTCCAGAAAAGGGCTTAACAAGTCGGTGAGAATGCCTCAGGCCACTCCACTTAATTCAGTGTTTTGTATTCCAACTCAACGTTGGATGATCAGATTTCTCAGACTATAAAGGAATACATTGCAACTATCTTTGGGAAACTTAAAACACAGAGTTTAAAAGATCAAGGATAGTGTGAAAGAAAACACCCATATGATCCATAACACTTATGTTCAACATTTCCCATTCCTCCCACTGATCAAGCTAAGTTTTTTTTCCTTTTCCAAAAAATGTTGTGTTCTAACAGATTTTGGTTTTTTTGAGCTCTACTCTTGTAGCAATCAAGGTGTTGCAGTCTGCAAAATAAGAATAATGACACACAACAATATCTGAACTGAAGAGTCTACTGGTCATCAACTCTCAGCTACCTGCTAAAATCTCTTCCCTATATAGTGCAACCCAAAAAGTCATCTCTTTCATCTCTTTTCTTTCCTAAATTCATCATGGCTGGCAGGGAAGGAACTCTGGAAAATGTTTCAAAGTACTCCAAGACATGATTTTGATAAGGACACCAATATAAGTTTTCTAGAAAATTGCCTAGATCTCAGCTAGAAAACTATGGAAAACATGAGCAAAGGCTGTATTGTCAAAGGCTTCCACCCAGAGGAAAAGTGTTCTTGCCATACATCAAGGGAACCACTGACCGCATAGGGAAGCTGATGAGGAAACACAACATACAAACCATCTACAGACCCACCAAGAAAATCCAACAAATGCTACGTTCAGCAAAGGACAAGAGGGATCCTCTCACTTCTGTAGGAGTCCACCGTATACCAGGCAGCTGTGGACAAGTCTACATAGGGACCACCAAACGCAGCATTGCCCAAACACGAATCAAGGAACAGGAAAGGCACTGCAGACTACTTCAACCAGAGAAGTCAGCCATAGCAGAGCACCTGAGGAACCAGCCTGGACACAGCATATCATTTGAGAACACAGAAATGCTCGACCACTTTCACAACCACCATGTCAGACTACACAGAGAAGCCATTGAAATCCACAAGCATGTGGACAATTTCAACAGAAAGGAGGAAATCCATGAAAATGAACAAAATCTGGCTACCAGTATTTAAAAAAAAACCTCTAAAATTTACAACAGCAAAACAACAGAGGGAAAACAATCAGGGACATCTACTCACTTCTCAACAAAAGATTGCTCCAGGCACTGCCAGGCTATCAAATGCTAATCAAGGCGGTCAGTTGAAACATTCACACCTAGCTCAAGCAGACAAGAGTTCTTTGTCCCACCCTGGTCATTCCACAGATATATAAACCAATTTTTCCTAGTTCCAACAGACCTCATTACCTCTGAGGATGCTTGCCATAGATGCAGGCGAAACATCAGGAGAGAATGCCTCTAGAACATGGCCATATAGCCCGAAAAACCTACAACAACCCAATGAGCAAAGGTTTTTTGTTTAACAAGAGCTGTGTGTTTCACTTTCTGGTCCTCATTGACACTGGATATCGCAATCATCACAAGCAAAGAAGAAACTCGCAGGTATAAAAGTAACCTTTACTTTTGTGCTACTCTCAATCAGATCACCCAGACTCGGCATCCATTCCAGCTTTTCTATGGTATCAGAGTAAAAAATTAGGCCTCATCTACATCGACCATTTCATGCAATTCAATCCTGGCTTCAGGCTGTGGCCAGATAACAAACTCCTACAAAAATGTATAAAAGAAAGCCCTTAATGTGTTTAATCAAGCCACATGGAGAAGCGGATAAATAATAGGCTTGGGTAACCACGGAAAAAATTGGTTCTAAACTCGTTTTGTTTTTAGGGGGCCCTTGCGTTTCGTTTTTTTAAATAATTCCGAAATTTTCTTTTTAAAAATTTCAAAATATACGAAATTTCGTAAAATTACAAATCGATTTGTTAATGGCGGACACGATTGCGCAATATGCTAAAAAAAAACCTCCAAATGGGACAGGGGGAACTTCTGAAGCTTCCCTCTCCCTCTGTTGTTGACTGTTGGTGTGTTAAAACAAACAACAACTATAAATCTTGCACCAGACATGCGAAAATAATTACAAAATAATTACGAAATAATTTCGAAATAGTTACGAAATAATAACAAAATAATTACGAAATAAATTGAAAAAATTGTTTCGAATCTAATTTACTCCTCACACTATTCCTGCATGGCTCAATATTGGATCGTAAGCTAATTTAAATACAAATTAATAACGATTACGAAATTAATGAACAAAACCACCCAAGCCTAGAGAAGAAGAAGAAGAAGAAGAAGAAGAAGAAGAAGAAGAAGAAGAAGAAGAAGAAGAAGAAGAAAGTTTCAATATTGTGAGCTAGATGTATGTTCCAGGCAGGAGCTCATGTGGCTTTTAAAATCAAAACCTTATATATTTATTTATTTGCAGTATTTATATTCCACCCTTCTCACCCCGCAGGGGACTCAGGGCGGATTACAGTGTACACATATATGGCAAACATTCAATGCCAATTTTTGACATACAAACATATACAGACATACACAGAGGCTGTTTAACTTTTTTTTCTGGCCACCAGGGGAGCTGTTGCTTTCATCGTCCATCTGCGACACTGATGAAGCACTTCCCACTTAGGCAGAAATTCATCGATTCTTCACAGTATTAATCCCAAACATGTTGAAAACACATATTGAGCCTTTATAATGACATGTTACTTTTTTCTGTAGTATTTAAAATGGGAGGTGTCTTCGTCGTCATCGGATGAGGCTGAGAAAAATGACAAAATAAGATCTCTTTGCCTCAAGTATTTAAAAAACACGTAAGTAGAAGGCTATCAAAGTTACCATTTTATTTTACTATTCCTTTTCTCTTTTTTCTCTCTTAAAAGATGTTGGATATGTAGACATTAAGCTGAGAAAGTACAGATAAAAGAGACCATTTCTTAGTGTTAGTTTGCCTTTAAAATACAGGAAAGAAGTGAGGCAATCTTGACTTTTGTACTGTTCTTATTGCAAAATTACAAACAATGTAAATATGTCATGACTAGAAATAGGTCAATTCTGTGTGAATTATTATATTTATATTTATTTATATATTACAATATTTATTGTATTTATATTTAAACTAGCCGTCCCCTGCCACGCGTTGCTGCAGTCTGTTGATCTGGAAAATAAAATAATGAGAAAGTGTTGGTTTCTAATATTTGTAATTTCTTGATGCTTGTGGGTAAACAGTATTTCTTGCTGTTTCTTTGTCAGTGTTGATGTGGAGAGTGTGGAGGGTTTGCCCACCCTGGAACATGCAACATATCATTGTCCTTCTTTAAGGGTCCCTTTCAAATCTATGATACTATGTCTCTCTGTGTGTGTGTTAATCATATCTATCTATCTATCTATCTATCTATCTATCTATCATCTACCATCTATCTATCTATAGCTATGGCTGGATGGCTCATTGTCAGGAGGGCTTTGATTATGTTTTCTTGCCCTGGTGAAGGGAGTTGGACTGGATGGCCTAAAGTATTTTCTGTTGGTCATGGAGGTTCTGTATGGGAAGTTTGCCCCGATTCTGTCATTGGTGAGCTTCAGCATGCTCTTTGATTGTAGGTGAACTATAAATCCCAGTGACTACAACTCCCAAATGTCAGGGTCTATTTCCCCCAAACTCCATCTGTGTTCATATTTGGGCATATTGAGTGCTTGTGCCAAGTTTGGTCCAGATCCATCATTGTTTGAGTCCACAGTGCTCTCTGGATGTAGGTGAACTACAACTCCCAAACTCAAGGTCAATGTCCACCAAACCCTTCCAGTATTTTCTGTTGGTCATGGGAGTCCTGTGTGCCAAGTTTGGTTCAGTTCCATCATTGATGGAGTTCAGAATGATCTTTGATTGTAGGTGAACTATAAGTCCCAGAAACTACAACTCCTAAATGGCAAAATCATAATTTTTTGAGTGATGGTCACTCCTTCTGTTGTGAGACGTTTTGTTGCCAAATTTGGTGTGATTTCATTCATTGGTTCTTTTGTTCTTAAGGTACTCATTATGCACAGAGCATTTATATATATATAGATAGTTACTCTGTAACATAGAATCATAGAATCATAGAATCAAAGAGTTGGAAGAGACCTCATGGGCCATCCAGTCCAACCCCCTGCCAAGAAGCAGGAATATTGCATTCAAACCACCCCTGACAGATGGCCATCCAGCCTCTGTTTAAAAGCTTCCAAAGAAGGAGCCTCCACCACACTCTGGGGCAGAGAGTTCCACTGCTGAACGACTCTCACAGTCAGGAAGTTCTTCCTCATGTTCAGATGGAATCTCCTCTCTTGTAGTTTGAAGCCATTGTCTCCAAGGAAGCAGAAAACAAGCTTGCTCCCTCCTCCCTGTGGCTTCCTCTCACATATTTATACATGGCTATCATAGCTCCTCTCAGCCTTCTCTTCTTCAGGCTAAACATGCCCAGCTCCTTAAGCCGCTCCTCATAGGGCTTGTTCTCCAGAGAAGCATTGCATTCTCGCAACTGATACATTCACTGACTAATTCAAGTTTCATCTTCTTTAGATCTACACTTGGGTATAAACTTGACCTGGGATTCTTGCTCAGTGCCTATATATTACCCCTCTCCTAAGTCAAGTCCCCAGCTTCCTCTCAAAGGTCCCATCTACACTGACCCTTTAATTCAGTTTCAAACTAAGGGTGCATCTATACTGCAGATTGAATGCTATTTGACATCATTTTAACTGCAATGGCTCAATGGTATGGATTCACAGGAGCTATACATTTACAATGTCTTTAGCTTTCTTTGCCAAAGGCTGCAGATGCCTCACCAAACTACATAGTACTAAATCATGGCGGATAAAATAGTGTCAAATTGCATTAATTCTACAGTATAGATGCACCCAAAGAGAGAGGGTGAAGATACTGAAATACTGAGATCTATAAATTGAGATTCAATGCTTTTGAGAAAGGGAATCAAATGGATTTTTTTTTCAATGGCAATATCTGCTCTGGGAGAATTTCCAGATGAGCTGTCAAAATATCTCTGTAAAATTGTCATTGATAGTGTTGTCGAGCTACAGCACCCCCCCCCCCCACCTCCTCAAAAGATATCTGCGCAAAGAAGACTTCAAAAAGACTTGATTTTTAAAATATTTTCTGTGCCTTTAAAGTTTTAAAATGTTGAAGTCACTGGAGGTTCCTTTAAACCCCAGTACCAGCTGTACCCCAAACTCTTATAAAATCTAAACACTTTAATACATGTAGAAAATTATAGTTTTTGTGTAACTTGTATTGCTTGTGTACTGCATCAATTTCTAAAGTATAAACTTGTATCAAATGTATCTTGAAGGCATCTGTTCTTCTCGTGTCCCCTGTTTGCACAAACTTCTGGGATCAGAGATCACTATATAATTAACCGAATGTCTTTCTAGCTATCTCTCAAGCCAGACAAATCAAACCCTTTATGCGTGTATGTGATTCAGATGATCCTTTTGGTCACCAAGATGAGCTTAAGATGTTTGCAGCTGGAGGCTTGTCTTTCACATGGAAGAGGAAGCTAAACAAATATGAATACATATGAATGGGGGATAATGCCTGGCTCGAGAGCAGTACGTGTGAAAAAGATCTTGGAGTCCTTGTGGACAACAAGTTAAACATGAGCCAACAATGTGATGTGGCGGCAAAAAAAGCCAATGAGATTTTGGCCTCCATCAATAGGAGCATAGTGTCTAGATCAGTGGTTCTCAACCTGTGGGTCCCCAGGTGTTTTGGCCTACAACTCCCAGAAATCCCAGCCAGTTTACCAGCTGTTAGGATTTCTGGGAGTTGAAGGCCAAAACATCTGGTGACCTACAGGTTGAGAACCACTGGTCTTGATCTAGGGAAGTAATGCTACCCCTCTATTCCGCTTTGGTTAGACCACACCTGGAATATTGTGTCCAATTCTGGGCACCACAATTCAAGAGAGATATTGACAAGTTGGAATGTGTCCAGAGGAGGGCGACTAAAATGATCAAGGGTCTGGAGAACAAGTCCTATGAGGAGTGGCTTAAGGAGCTGGGCATGTTTAGCCTGAAGAATAAAAGGAAGAGAGGAGATATGATAACCATGTGAGAGGAAGCCACAGGGAGGAGGGAGTGAACTTGTTTTCTGCTGCCCTGGAGACTAGGACATGGATCAATGGCTTCAAACTACAAGAAAGGAGATTCCATCTGAACATGAGGAAGAACTTCCTGACTGTGAGAGCCATTCAGCAGTGGAACTCTCTGCCCTGGAGTGTGGTGGAGGCTCCTTCTTTGGAAGCTTTTAAACAGAGGCTGGATGGCCATCTGTCAGGGGTGATTTGAATGCAATATTCCTGCTTCTTGGCAGAATGGGGTTGGACTGGATGGCCCATGAGGTCTTTTCAAACTCTTTGATTCTATGACTCTATGATTTGTCTTCTGAATAGACAACCAAGCCCCTGATTCTTTGGGATTGGCACCCTTTGTCTTTTGGGTCTTGTACCTTAGTCTCCATGCAACTGGACATTTGAGTCAACCAAAGAATCATCTGCATCACTTCTCCAGTGTTTTGCCCTCCCAGAGGGCATCTCTGCAACAGACTGGACTTTTAAAGTGACAGCTTCTTCCCACAACAGAGATCTCCTCCTTCTGTCAGTGACATGAGAGAAACTTCCAAACAACTCTAGGTTGGAAGTTGCATTCACCAACAAAAGAAGAAGGAGGATTCATACACACATTTTCTTCTCTTTGTGATTGCAGTATTGATTCAGACAATAGCAAATACATTACCATTGATCCAAATTTTCTTAATGTCAAATGCAATGCTTTTTACTAGTCAGTCTGTGTATCCACAGGTTAGTACGGATATCTGGTAACCAACATGTGTGAAACAAGTCATGAAATCCCGGGGAATATTACCCTAAAGAAGCAAAGAGTTTCTTTTGGTCCTACAAATATTTAGGGTTATATCTAGGGATGGAAAATCTTTTATTGCATTTAACTGTTTCAACAAAAAATATGTTGCCATAATCCTGTAGGATCTTTGACTCAATGTAAATCATTGTACACTTAACTGCATAGCAGAATCTGCTCAGAAAACTTGTTAGTGAATTGTGAAAATCTGTAACAGAACACCATCAAGAGTTCCTGATGCACATAAGTGCCCTGTGTACATTTAGTTAAGTATGAGCCAATGTAATGTAACTATATCACAAAGCTGGCAAAAGGACTGTTGTGTATCCATCCCATTGTGTATCCATTGCATTATGCATTATTCCTTTTGCATGCTCTGCTTCATAGTTGTATAATAGCAACCTCTGACTGTATACAGATGTTCAAAATCTTTTAAATTCTAATTTCAAAACACGTAAGTCTGTTTACAAAGAAGCCATTCCCATACAGTAATCTGGATATCTTTCTTTTTCTCCTGGCTCTCATGACTTGCTGTGAAATGAAACACATTTCCCTTCAAGAATTCACACAACTATGAGACTTGTGAGGTCTTTCGGAGGAATGCAATTCATGGGAAAATATGTTGGTTTTTTTTAAAAAAAGAAATGGCAAACATGTACATTGGGGGAAATGTGTAAATTAGTTTAAATGAAAAAATAAAAGTAAATGTGTTTTAAAAGTGCTCAGATTTGAATGTTAGTATGGTGTGGTCTTCTCCATCATGTTGATAACTGTCCTATTGAATCTGAATGTTTTCAATGCAGCACAACACTTTATTTTTGTTTGTTTTGACATGGTTTATGAAAACTTAAATTTCTTCACATTCAGGATGGAATGAATCTGAGGTTTAAAACATATAAATAAAGGAGAAGATAGAGCTGCTAGGGGCTCACACACCAACTTTCCCAGTAGGGACTGATCAGTCGAGTTCAAGAAAGATCTTGGACAACTGATTTGGGAAAATACCTGAGACATGGGATATTTACTTGTCTTCAGGGCACTTGGCTAGGTAGACCAGAGGTCAGCTTCAATATAAAATAGTTCAATACAAACATGAAAGTTGCAACCAAGCATCCAATATGATGCATCTTTCTTGGAAGTAACATCTAGCTGAACTTATCCTCAAGCTGACATCTCAGGATTTCAGTTTGAATCACACTTTTGATCAATCAGCCATAAATCATTCTCAGGATGGCTTTGAAGGGTGAGCCCTATGAGTGGAGATACTTTAATTCCCATTGCTTGTCCACACAACGGAGCAAAGAAGCACTTTGCTTTTGTTGTGTTTATTTTTATGGGTCTTGGGTGAAATGAAAGAGGCCTCAAGAAATGATGTGGAAAATAGAAATTGCCCTCTTTATAGCCAGCTCAAGGCAAAGTGGAAGTTCTCTCCAGCGGAGCATTTTTCCCCTTTTTCCTTTTGCTTGTACAGGTATAGATTGTTTTGTATATATATTTCCCCCTTCCCTCTTCAAAGTCCTACTTCATCTATAAAATGTTCATCATTCAACATCCATTAAGTGCTGTATCCTTGCTTTTTGGTCCTCAAACATCAGGTGAAGAAGTCACATGAAAGAGAATGAAGAGTTATTTGGCAGCTAAATATCTTTGAAGGAAGGCTAATTCAAAATAGCTCATGAAGGCTTATGGTAACCCATATTCGATATCCTTGGGTGTTGAGAAATGTTGCAGTGTTCTGATGAGGATGTACAGGGTGTCAATTGGGGTCTAATGGGCCACTACATAATCCATAGCTTTCCCCGATTGAAGTATATTCAGTGGTTTTCTGCCTTGCTCCATCTCTGCAATAATGTGGTTAGTTCCTCTTATTTCTTGCTTCTAAAGAAAGTTCTTCATGATAATTGATTAGTTCATGTCATGAAGCAATAGAGCCTTGCCTGTATGAATAAAAAACTGGACTCAACTCAAATCCAGCACTGACATGGGACTTTGGGTGAGTGTCCCAGTTTTCTGTGCTTAGCCATACCTTTCTATCCTTTAGGCAAAGCCAGGGATACTGAAGCAAACAGGAAACTGCTGAGCATTCTGGAGATTTGTGGTCACCTGGATTGGGTCTGTTTCAGTTTGATCCACTGTACTCATAATTCTGCTGCTGCCTTTGAAAGTCACAAAGCTTCCTCTGAGACCTTGGCCATCACCTGTAGCATCTGCCAGGATGGGGCACCAAAAACAAAAAGGAGTGGGTCACTCTACCCTCTCCCTGCTGATTCTATGGATGTCCCATTCTGACATTAGCAGATCTTATAGGTAATAAACAATCAGGAGCTCAGAGGAAGCTCTGTGGGTTTCAAGAGCAGCAGTAGCAACATAAGGACAAAGTACGGGGCAGCCAAGAGACAGGCTAAACTATTTGGACATTGGCCCAGATTTAGGAGATATGTTCCAGAGCTAGGGCAGAAATATTCCAGAGTAACCTCCTTGGTATAGATTGTTATATGTACCTTGCCATGCAAATATTACATACCCATTCACTAAAACCACTGGATTTCTCCCTGCACTTCCATTCCATCAATTTGCTTTATATAATCTATTCTTTGCAACATTAGGGCCTGCCTTGTGTAACATAATGAGGAATATAAATCCTGACTCGGTTCATCATTGTGCTACAATTGGCAACACTTCAAAATATTTCTCCCCACTGTGAGTCACCACAATCCCACAGCCTTTTGAATTTTAGATAAAATGTGCACAATGTATTGTCGAAGACTTTCATGGCACGAATCACTAGGTTCTTGTGGGTTTTTTCGGGCCCGAAAAAAACCACAAGAACCTAAAATGTGCACATTTTGATGTCTGGGGATTGAGCCTTGATTTCCAGCATCCTAGTCCAATGCTCAGTCCAATATGTCATGCTGGCTCCCCTGTTTCCCATTCCTAATCCTAATTCTGATCAGAACATTTATATCACTGCACAGTAATGTCTGGCCTAACTGGGAATGGATCTGTAGGGTTTCAGGAAAAAGACTTTTCCATCATCTGTTTACCACTCCTTGAAGTTTTAATGACAATCTGAGACACTAGTCTGTCATCAAGTTATCATGACTCTGTTTTATGCCTGGTTTGTTTACATAGCCTCCTTTGCCTGAAAGGATTTCAATTCAGTTTCTCAAATGATAATCCATCTTGCCATCTAAATAATGTTTCCAGGTCAGGAGCGTCCCAGGCTCTGGTATTTCAAGCCAAAAACATCAGATGTCAAAGGAGGGCACACTTTCTGTTGTGACAAGGTTTGTATAATGGAATAACAATGGGATTAAGCATCGTTGAAAGCTTTCATATCTGGAATCACTGGGTTGCTGTAAGTTTTCCGGGCTGCATGGCCATGTTCCAGAAGCATTCTCTCCTGATGTTTCACTTGCATCTGTGGCAGGCATCCTCAGGGTTTGTGAGGTCCTCTGGTGAGGTCCATGGCCATACAGGCCAAAGAACTTACAGCAATCTGGTATTAAGCATGTTAGATTAAAGTCAGTCACAGGTATACACAGTGAACACATGAATAATGTCATAGAATCATAGAATCATAGAATCAAAGAGTTGGAAGAGACCTCATGGGCCATCCAGTCCAACCCCCTGCCAAGAAGCAGGAATATTGTATTCAAATCACCCCTGACAGATGGCCATCCAACCTCTGTTTAAAAGCTTCCAAATGTCACATCCAAGTAAGGAGGAAAATATGACTATATACAATTTTCAAGACAGTGCTCTCACCCTGAGACTCACTCTATGAACTGGAGTAGAGGGACCAAGCCCTTAATTTGGGATCAGGCCCTGAGATCTGGGACACTGCACTCTCAAATAGAGGAACCCATTTTGACACTTTCATTTGGAAAGTTCACCCAGCTCACCAGATACAGCCTTGTACTGTTGCTAGAGGCCCTGATTCTTCAGGAAGATTATAGACCCCTGGAAGGCATAATAGTTCCTCAAAGGATGAAGAGGGAATTAAAGATCTTTCATGTTTGGCCTACAGGGTATACATTTATCTCTGTCACATAACCAGATTTATGCTGATTTATTCTACCGCCGTCCAATGGAGTCATCCAAGTTGCTCTTCAAATATACCCCAGAGGTGAAATTGCCCCCTTTGCCCGTACAATGACTTTGCAGGGCTAATAGAGCTGTCCCATGGTACACTGGCATTTGCTTTAATTGTGTAGCAATATCTGTCTGTTGTCAATCACACACCCAAACCAAATCCTGGCTCTCTTTGCTTTCTATACAATAGTGAAAGAGTATGTAGACAGCACACCCAACTGGCTTCCAAAAGAAATTGCAGATTCATAAATATATAATGCTCATGTAAATTAAAGAAGGACCATGTACTTCATAGTTGATACTCCTTTGAATAGAAACCTTGTAGGAATAAGGAAGAACAGAATTTAAGACTGGTTCCATAGACCAGTATTATAGACGTCAAATATAAGTTATAGTAGTAAATTGGAAGAAGGATTTATTGTTTTTGTTTATTGCTTTTTGTTTTTATTGATGTGTTGTTGGGCTTGACATCATTTAAGTCGCTCCGAGTCCCTTGGGGAGATGGTGGCGGGATATAAATAAAGTTATTATTATTATTATTATTATTATTATTATGGTTAAGTACCAGGATTTCCTCCTTCTTCTAACTGAAGGTATAAAATTCTGCTGGTCATTTCAGAAAATAAACTTATTGAAGAATCAATATATTTTTGTAGTGCAGCCAATGAGACTTTGGACACAGAATGCTAGCAGAGCTTTTAAAAAAATACATTTTCAATTCCCAGAATTTGGGGAACTGTAGTCCAAAAAGTAACTTTCCATGCAGTTAGCTTTTAGAGCAATAGCTTTGTTGACTAATAGATATCAAAATGTGGGAGGGGTGTCTTCATGCCATTGGAATCAACACAACTATTTCAACTTGGAACATATCTACTAGGGCTGGGTAACCACGGAAAATTTTGTTTCTAAACTCGATTCGTTTCCAGGGAGTGCTAGCGTTTCCAAATTCTAAATATTTCTGAAATTTTGAGATTTCAAAGTTTCGTTATTTACGAAATTTCGTTAATTTCGAATCGATTCGTTAATGGCGGACGCGATTGCGCAATATGCTAAAAAACCCTCCAAATGGGACAGGGGGAACTTCTGAAGCTTCCCTCTCCCTCTGTTGTTGACTGTTGGTGTGATAATTTATTTTTTATCACTGATAAAACAAACAACAACCCTAAAACTTGCACCAGACATACGGAAATAATTACAAAACAATTTCGAAACAATTTTGAAACAATTTCGAAATAAATTGAAAAAATTGTTTCGATTTTTAATTACTCCTGCATGGCTCAATATCGGATTGTAAGCTAATTTAAATACGAATTAATAACGAATTACGAAATTAACGAACGAAACCGCCCAGCCCTAATATCTACTACAGATATAGTTGTTTGCTCACACAGTGACTGTTGTGGCTCCATTCTATAGAATCCTGGAATTTGCAATTGGTTAAAGTTACTTTGATTACCTGACAGACCACAACTTTTGAGGCCAAGGATTCCAAGTCCTTCATCAAACTATAAATGCAGCATTTCAGAAGAAAGACCCATGGTAGTAGGACAGAGAGTAGGACAGAGAGCAAAGGATACAAGATGGACAAAAAGTTGTAAGAAAAATATACATGTTATTCAAGGGATGGGAAATGGGTCCTTGCATGAGATTTGCTAATGATGATCCATTCTGCTCATGTGCTGATCCATATCACCGCATACCTGCAGACTTTTAATAAAAAATTAAAATAAACTTTAAGGGTGAACTATGGTTTCTGTTCTATCTGCCAGTCTGGTTCTCTGCTGAATTTGTGGAAGGTTAATGAGGAGAAAAAGAAATCATTTATTTTTCTGATGTCCTTGGAGACAAATCTCCGGGGTCAGTAGTGCCATGTCCAACCACAATGCAGCTGGAAACAAACACAACTGTTGGGACGAAAAACAGGGCCTTCTCAGCGGTGGCCCCTCATTTGTGGAACTCTCTCCCCAGTGACATCAGATTGGTTACCTTCCTCCTGTCCATTAGGAAGAAACTCAAAACCTGATTATGGGACCCAGCAATTGAACAGTAGCAGCAGCAATCAGGAATAAAACTCAATATGTATGATAATGTACTGTCCCAGACACTGATTTTAAACCAGCGTTATTTTAATCAAATGTTTCTTAATGTAATGTATTTTATTTATTTATTTATTTTGAGTACTTCTACCCCACCCTTCTCAACCCTCTAGGGGGGACTCAGGGCGGCTTACAAAAGGCACAATTCGATGCCAACAATTCAACAAATAAAATACATAGTAGCAGTAATCACACATAGTTAAAAACAATCATTTAATACAATAACAACTAAAAGAGAAGCCAAACTAGTGGCTAACATCCACCGAGTTCTAAAAATCCATAAGTCCGTTCAGCATTATCATAATCCTTTCCAAACTCTGGTTGTCATTACCTTGTCAGTCTGCCAGATTACCCAAAGGCCTGGTCCCATATCCATGTTTTCAACTTTCTTCTGAAGGAAAGGAGGGATGTCGATGTCCTAATTTCCCCGGGGAGTGAATTCCACAGGCGAGGGGCCACCACTGAGAAGGCCCTGTCCCTCATCCCCACCAGTCTCACTTGTGATAAAGGTGGGGCTGAGAGCAGGGCCTCCCCAGAAGATCTTAAACTCTGAGGTGGGACATAGAAGGAGATACATTCGGACAGGTACGCTGGGCCGGAGCCGTATAGGGTTTTATAGGTCAAAACCAGCACTTTGAATTGTGCTCGGAACTGGATCAGCAGCCAGTGCAGCTGACATAGCAGAGGAGTGCTATGCTCCCTGTATGAAGCTCCGGTGAGTAATCTGGCTGCCGCCCGTTGGACTAACTGAAGTTTCCGAACAGTTTTCAAAGGCAACCCCACGTAGAGCATGTTGCACTAATCTATTCGGGATGTAACAAGAGCGTGGACCACTGTGGCCAGATCAGACTTCCCAAGGTCCGAGAAGTTTTTAAATGTGTTTTGTGATTGTGGTTAGCACTCAAATGAGTGCTTGTTGTAAAGCTGCCTTGAGTCCATCCCTCCCCCCCCCCCCAAGCAAGGAGTGAGAAGGACGGGGTACAAATGTACGAAATAAATAATTAATAAATAAGAGATCCTAAGTGCTATCTTGTCCAATGCTCTGTAGGAATGTAGGAATCCACAGCTAAAGTATTCCTAAAAGATTTGCATCCAAATTCTGCTGACATTTCTCCCATGTAGTATAATCTGCTACCTTCCAAGATAGTTGAGTCCACTTTCAAATACTTCTTTAGACAAAAAGTTCTTCTTAATGTTTACACAGACTCTTCTTTCTCGTAATTGGAATCCACTGGTTTGGGTCCTACTCCATCTTTCTCCTACCAGCCTTTCATTTAGTTATACATTCCTTGTTCCGTAAATTCATAGGTCACACAGACATATCTATTTCTGCTTCAAGAGATAAATGTGTCTCCTGTGAGGAGCAGAGTATGTCTTATGAGGAAGCATCCTCCTAAGTGGCACACATTGCAAAATGGGAATTCTTTTTGTATATATCATGATTTATTTGTGTTTGTGTCCAAAAGACACAACATTAACTAGAAGCTTACAAGTTTAGGAAGAAAAGAAACCCAGATTTCCAGAAATGGTTTGTCTCTTCCACAGACTTTTCTTTTCTGACTCATTCATTAGGACCTAGTTTGCTGTAGCTTTTAATGCCATTTCCATATCTTCCAAATCTCCTGATTTGGTAGGGACAGTCCTGACGAACCCTCTGCAATCTCACTTTTCAGCTGCCTCTAAAAGGTCCTGGTTTTTCTCTCAGCTTCCCACTTTGCACCTTTGTTCTCAGCTTCTTTCAAGTGTGAGAAGTTCCGTTCAAAGTGCAAAGATAGGTTGCACTCCATTAACTCAGTAGGGGCAGAGGATGTTGTGGTTGTTTATTCATTCAGTCGCTTCCAACTCTTTGTGACCTCATGGACCAGCCCACACCAGAGCTCCCTGTCTGCCATCACCACCCCCAGCTCCTTCGGATTCAAGACAGTCACTTCAAGGATAACATCCATCCATTTTGCCCTTGCTTGCCCCCTCTTCCTTTTTCCTTCCATTTTTCCAAGCGCCATTCTCTTTCCTGTCTTCTCACAATGTGGCCAAAGTACTTCATCTTTGCCTCTAGTGAGCAGTTGGGCTTTCTTTCCTGAAGTATGGACTGGTTGGATCTTCTCACCATCCAAGGCATTTTCAAAATTTTCCTCCAGCACCACAGTTCAAAAGCGCCTATCTTCCTTCGCTCAGCCTTCCCTATGGTCCAGCTCTCACATCTGTAGGTGACTACGGGGAATATTATTGCTTTAACTATGTGGATCTTCATTGTCAGTGTGATGTCTGTACTCGTCACTATTTTATTGAGATTGGTCATTGCTCTCCTTCCAAGAAGTAAATGTCTTCCGATTTCTTGGCTGCAAACTGCATCTGCAGTAATCTTTTCAACTATAAATACAAAGCCTGTCACGGCCTCCACATTTTCTTCCTCTATTTGCCAGTTGTCAATCATTCTTGTTGCCATAATCTTGGTTTTTTTATATGTTGAACTTCAACCCAGCTTTTGCGCTTTCTTCTTTTACCTTGATTAGAAGGCTCCTCAGCTCCTCCTCACTTTGGCCATCAAAGTGGTATCATCTGCCTATCTAAGGTTGTTAATGTTTCTTCCAGCTATTTTAACCCCAGCCTTGCATTTGTCAAGCCCCGCACATCGCATGATGCATTCTGCATACAAGTTGAATAGGTTGGGTGAGAGTATACAACCTTGTCATATGCCTTTCCCAATCTTGAACCAGTCCTAGTTTCTAGAGCAGCAGAAAACCAGTTTGTCCTCTCCTTGATATAACATCATTTCAAACATATTCTTGAAGGCTTTCATGGCCGGAATCACTGGGTTGTTGTAGATTTTTTCGGGCTTTTTCGGTGGTCCACGCTCTTGTTACATCCCGGTTGGATTACTGCAACGCACTCTACGTGGGGTTGCCTTTGAAGACTGCTCGGAAACTGCAACTAGTCCAGCGAGAAGCAGCCAGATTGCTCACCGGAGCGGCGTATAGGGAGCATACCACCCCCCTGTTGCGTCAGCTCCACTGGCTGCCGATCCAATTCCAAGCACAATTCAAAGTGCTGGTTTTGACCTACAAAACCCTATACGGTTCTGGCCCAGTGTATTTGTCTGAACGGATCTCCCTCTACATCCCACCTCAAAGATTAAGATCATCTGGGGAGGCCCTGCTCTCAACCCCGCCACTATCACAAGTGAGGTTGGCGGGGACGAGGAGCAGGGCCTTCTCAGTAGTGGCCCCTCACCTGTGGAACTCACTCCCCGGGGAGATTAGATCAGCGACTTCCCTTTTGGCGTTCAGAAAAAAATTAAAGACCTGGATTTGGGACCAAGCTTTCGGACATTCTGGCAGCTAAATGAAAGATCTGACGACAATTAAGGACAGATGAAATGGAATGGATATACGGACTCTGAGTACTGAGAATGAGATTGTTTTGCTATTTTATTATGTATTGATGTTTTTAATTTGTTAACTGTTTGAATTGCTTTTCTGTATTGTTTGTTAATTGTTTCAGGCATCGAATTGTGCCTTCGTCTGTAAGCCGCCCTGAGTCCCCCTTGGGGTGAGAAGGGCGGGGTAAAAGTAGCTGAAATAAATAAATAAATAAATATATGGCCATGTTCTAGAGGCATTCTCTCCTAATGTTTCGCCTGCATCTATGGCAAGCATCCTCAGAGGTAGTGAGGTCTGTTGGAACTAGAAGAATGGGTTTATATATCTGTAGAAAGACCAGGGTGGGACAAAGGAGTCTTGTCTGCTGGAGCTAGGTGTGAATGTTTCAACTGACCACCTTGATTAGCATTTGATAGCCTGGAAGTGCGAACCCCACCTCCTCCAAGATGAACTGAACCACCTAAACTGGGCTCTACAGGCCAATGGAGACTCCACCTCAGACATCAGAAGAGCTGCAAGATCAAGAACAAGCCACAAGAGTCAAGACAAAGACCCACCCAGAGGAAAAGTGTTCTTGCCAAACATCAAGGGAACCACTGACCGCATAGGGAAGCTGATGAGGAAACACAACATACAAACTATCTACAGACCCACCAAGAAAATCCAACAAATGCTCCGTTCAGCAAAGGACAAGAGGGATCCTCTCAGTTCTGCAGGAGTCTACCGTGTACCATACAGCTGTGGACAAGTCTACATAGGGACTACCAAGAGTCTTTTGTCCCACCCTGGTCATTCCACATATATATAAACCCTTTTTCCTAGTTCCAACAGACCTCACTACCTCTGAGGATGCTTGCCATAGATGCAGGCGAAACGTCAGGAGAGAATGCCTTTAGACCATGGCCATATAGCCTGAAAAAACCTACAACAACCCAATCATTTCAAACATTTAAATGTGGCTGCCCTGTCCCTCCTTTTAACCTTCTCTTCTCCAAATGAAACATATCCAGCTCCCTCAAACCATTTTTCAATATACAACCCTTGCCAAGCCCCACACATCACATCATGCATTCTACATACAAGTTGAATAGGTTGGGTGAGAGTATACAACCTTGTCATATGCCTTTCCCAATCTTGAACCAGTCCTAGTTTCTAGAGCAGCAGAAAACCACTTTGTCTTCTCCTTGATATAACATCATTTCAACCGTATTCTCGAAGGTTTTCAAGGCCGGAATCAGTGGGTTGTTGTATGCAAGGAAGACTCCAGCAATACATGGAGAGAGAATTGCCAAATCTACAAGCTGGCTTTAGAAAAGGGGCAGAGGACAGAAGAGGACAAAATATTACCTTTCCTAGTGGTCTTAGGAAAAACCAAATGTGGTCATTTTGCATTATTAACTTTTGCCACCTTGACCACTCTCTGATGTTGCTTAGTCACCTGTATCCCGCTTTTCATCATGAACTGTTGGGTGGCACACATTTCTGCAATAGTACAATGGCATTAAAGCTGGCCAATTAAATACAGAAGCTTTTGTAGGATAATCTGTGGAATCAATGCAGTTAATGCTATGGAGTCCTGGGCTTCATAGTTTGATGAGGCAAAGTTCCTCTTTGACAGAAAAGGCTGATAGGTAAAAGGTAGTCCCCTGACATTAAGTCCAGTCATGTCTGACTCTGGGGTGTGGTGCTCATCTCCATTTCTAAGCCGAAGAGCCAGTGTTGTCCGTAGACACCTCCAAGGTCATGTGGCTGGCATGACTGCATGAAGCGCCGTTACCTTCCCGCCGGAGCGGTACCTATTGATCTACTCACATTTGCATGTTTTCGAACTGCTAGGTTGGCAGAAGCTAGGGCTGACAGCGGAAGCTCACGCCGCTCCCCGGAATCGAACCTGTGACCTTTCGATCAACAAGCTCAGTGCTTTAACCCACTGCGCCACCGGGGGCTCCGAAAAGGCTGATAGCATTGTGCAAATATAACTCCCAGGACTCCATACCATTGAGCCATAGCTGTTAACGTGGTGCCAAACTGCATTAATCCTGCAGTGTAGCTGCCCCATAGAGGCTTAAGTTTCAATCTCTTTTCCCCTCTCCTTCAAAGATAACAATCATTGTTGACTCTATCAAGTTCCACGATAGCATTTCCAGCTTTCCTACATATCATAGCTTGGGTGAACAATTCTCTCAAGTTCACTGGAAAGGAAAATATGGGCAGTAACCTCAAATTTTTTCCCCGTCATTTTCACTGTTTGGTTTCGACATCCCTTAAAAGACCATCACTTTGAGCGATTGGTCTGATGCCGACATGAAGAATATGCACTAAAAAACCCTTTTAGAAAGATTTATAATATTAACCTCAGGCTATTTTTAAGTCACCGTCAATCTTTATGGAAGCTGAGTTGAGATACATTTGTTTCCAGAAAGGCAGCGAGTTTCCGTTACCTTTCATAAACCAGGATTGAACAAATGGCTCCGAGTGAGACCGGCTTACTGATTTGCTTGTTTCGGGAACTCCACGTTTTGATTTTCAAATGGCTCATTGCTTGCTCTTTCCTAAAAGGAGAATTCACTGGTTTGAATTTAGAATCAGCCATGTTATTAATCTGCAATTAATGAACAAACAAAAACCCTTACATTATTATGTAAGCTGTGGGGAATTTTCCAATCTCCTTTGAGAAATATTTAGACAATGTGGTGTAGTGGTTTAGGCATTGGACTATAACTCTGGAGACCAGGATTTTAATCCAGTTTGACCACTGGTTGACGTTGGGAAAGTCACATTCTCTCAGCCTCAGATGAAAGCAAAAGCAAACCCTCCATGAAAAAAAATTATCAAGAAAAATTGGGTTGCTATTAGTCAAAAATGACTTAAAGGCACACAACAATAACACATAAATCCAATGCATTGCAGGAGATAAAAATGTTTCAAATGCAAAGCAACATTTATGCATGCAGCATCATTTGTCAATGAAATTGATATCAAATCACATAAAATAAAATGAAATAAAGTTAACTCTTCTTGGATTGCAAGAGATTTCTGTCTGCCAAAACTGTACAATCTAAAGTATATGGATAGATAGATGGAGATAGATAATAGTGCTGTGCAAAATTATTGCTAGTCATTGTAAGTTGGAACAAATTTGTTACATTCATATTTATGACACAACACATGGGCATGACCCATGCCAAAAACTTAAGAATCAAAACTTACCCAATACCTTTTTGTTTGAATTTTGTAATTCAAAGTCAGTTTAATTTTCAGCACAAGCAAACAAAACAAAGGCAAAAGGGCTGCCATTCCTCTATAATTAATGGTCTCTTGTCATTAGGAGAGGGTTATGATACTGTGAACCACCACCACCTCCTGGGAAAAAATGTATGATATCACAAAGGACTACCAGCTCACCCACCTCATAGGAAATCTGCTACAAAACAGGAGCTTTTTTGTTGAGGTCCAGGGCCAGAGGAGCAGATGGAGGAAACAGAAGAACGATCTGCCTCAGGGGAGCGTGCTTGCTCCATCAATGTTCAACATTTACACAAATGACCTGCCACTGCCAGAAGGGACACAGAGCTTCATCTATGCTGATGATCATGCCATTACTGCTCAAGCAGGGAGCTTTGAGATGGTTGGACAGAAGCTCTCCGAAGCTCTAAGTGCCCTTACTGCCTATTACAGGGAAAACCAGCTGATCCCTAATCCATCTAAAACACAGAGATGTGCTTTTCATCTCAAGAACAGACAAGCATCCCAAGCTCTGAGGATCATCTGGGAATGAATCCCACTGGAGCATTGCAACACACCCAGATACCTGGGAGTAACTCTGGACCGTGCTCTTACCTACAAGAAGCACTGCCTGAACATCATGCAAAAAGTGGGTGCTAGAAACAATATCATGCAAAAGCTGACTGGCACAACCTGGGGATCACAACCAGACACAGTGAAGACATCTGCCCTTGCGCTATGCTACTCTGCTGCTGAGTATACATGCCCAGTGTGGAACACATCTCACCACACTAAAACAGTAGATGAGACATGCCGCATTATCACGGGGTGTCTGCGCCCCACACCACTGGAGAAATTACACTGTTTAGCTGGTATTGCGCCACCTGACATCCGCTGGGAAGTAGCAGCCAATAGTGAAAGGACCAAGGCAGAGACATCTCCAGCTCATCCCCTGTTTGGGTATCAGCCAGCACATTAATGACTTAAATCAAGAAATAGTTTTCTAAGATCTACAGAGACACTCTCTGGAACACCTCAGCATGCGAGAGTCCAAAAGCGGCAGGCTCAAACCCAGAACCTCAATCCATGGCTTATACCAGATGAGAGACTCCCCCCTGGGCACACAGAGGACTGGGCGACTTGGAAGGCGCTGAACAGACTGCGCTCTGGCACCACATAATGCAGAGCCAATCTTAAGAAATGGGGCTACAAAGTGGAATCCACGACATGCGAGTGCAGAGAAGAGCAAACCACTGACCACCTGCTGCAATGCAACCTGAGCCCTGCCACATGCACCATGGAGGACCTTCTTGCAGCAACACCAGAGGCACTCCAAGTGGCCAGATACTGGTCAAAGGACATTTAATCAACTACCAAACTCGCAAATTCTGTATTTTGTCTGTTTGTTTTGTTCTCTTAGAAATGTAATATAATTTGACTGGTTGCCCTGACACGACAAATAAATAAATAAATAGGCTTATGCAATCTGGGTAAACTGTGGTCTGTTTTGATGTTTCTTGACTTCGGTGGGGGTCTCAATCCAGCTTAAGAAACCTCACTTCCTGGGATCCTTTCCCTTCTGCCTTTAGAGAAGGTTTAAAGAAAGTCCTTAAGAAACCAAACTTACAGGAATCCTTTTCCATCTAGCTGCTTCCTCCCTCCCTGCACTCCATGTCTAACCAAAAGAAATTGAAAGCAGTTGGTTTTCAATAACCTCTGTTCTGTTAAGGCTGGTAAAAAAAAATGGTGATGGAGCCCATGCCATTATGGGCTTCCAAACAAGCTGACCAAGCCGACCAAGCTGAAGGCAATTATTCAAAATTAATTTGTGCACAAGTCTCTTTATTAATATGAGAGATGTTCAATGAGATAGTGATTGTGGAGTTTTTTTTTTCTTTTAAATGTTTTTGTCAAAACTTTTTTTAAAAAAAAAATCTCTAAAATCAGTAGATATCTGAATATTTATAAAAGTTGGAGAGAGTTTTCCAAAGCAATTCTCCCCTATAAACCATCAAGGTTGTTGAGATATTCTGGAGGGGCCCTGCTCTCGGTCCCATCACCCTTGCAATCGCGTCTGGTGGGGACGAGGGACAGTGCCTTCTCAGTGGTGGCCCCTCGGCTCTGGAACTCACTCCCACTGGAGATTAGAACTTCCCCTTCTCTCCTGACTTTTAGAAAACTGGTGAAAACTTGGCTCTGGAATTTGGCATATGATGAGTGAGTCAATAACTCCTGACCACATGGACGGATAGCAATGAATTGTGACATCATTCTGATGACTTGGCCTTATGTAATTATATGATTTTATTTTAATGTGTTGCTGTATTATGAGATGTGATGTTTTAAACTTTTGTTTATGAATCTTTTGCTGTGAACCGGACTGAGTCCTCTGCGGAGGTCGAGAAGACCGGTATATAAAAGTTCTAAATAACTAATAGATAACTAAATAAATAAAATATTCCTCTGTAATCTTGAGTCATTGTATAGAAAATTCAAGGGGATTGCTTTTGTAATTTTTAAAAAATGCTTATAAAAACTCTCATTTTTTTTTTCAAAAATCTATGGATAAGTGAAATGATCTGAAACTTGATGGGCTAACAGTGATAAATGTTTTCTACCATTGTAGAAAATTTCACCCAATAGCAATAAAAATGAGAGAGAAAGGAGTCCCTGACGTTTCCCCACTTGCACAATTAATATAATGAAAAAGTAAGAAAATCATTTTGCTCTCTTTACAGCAACAAAATTTTCACTAACACTACTTTAGAAACACTTTAGAAATGCAATTCCGGCAGCCCCTAATTTTGTAATGGGTTTTGAAACATTTTTCATCAATCACACAGTCCTAATAGATATAAAGAGATACACTCTCACACACACTTGTACATAAAGAGAGAAGGGAAAAAACAATAAAAATATAGAACTATAAAATACAAATGAAAAATGAATTATCCAGATAAAATAGAAAAAAAAAGCAATCTAATGAACACTGGCATATACATGTAATAAAATATAATAGTTCATAAAACAATATTAAAGTAAAATTTCCAGCTTTGGAAAAAAAATTGAAAAAGTTTTTAATGTAGATTTTAAAATAATGGGGGAAAGAGCAGTCCCTAAATATTCAGGGAGGTAATTCCAACATTTTGAAGGTGAAAAATGATGATGTCGAGCCAAGAAGGAGAAGATTTGATTGAATCAGCAGCCTAGAATTTATAGAATGCAGATCTCTAATAGCCTGGGTACAACTAAAAAAAGTCTGAAACATTGGGGAGGGGGCTGGTAGTATTTCTAGGGCCTTGAAAGTTAAAATAAGAAGCTTTTACTAAATCCCAGAAGGAAGAAATAACCAATGAAAGGATAGCAAAAGTGAGATAACATGATCATAATGATGGACCACAGCAACAATTTTAGCAACAGAGGGTTGAATTGAAACTGGAGGACTAAGGAGCCGTCCAGACAAGACCTTTATTGTAGTATCTACTGCAACACAGGAGAGACTGTCTAGACAACATTCTGGACAGTCCTGAATTAATTCACTACAAGCCATGAAGCCCCTGGTTTGTAGTGAATTAATTAGATAGTGAGTTTATCCCGCGCCTTCTTGGAAGGTGAGGGATAAACCCATGATTTCCGGTTCTGGACTGGAGAGGTGGATGGGAAGGGTTTAAGGCAAGAGTTGCTGAAAGGAACTATGTGTTAGCATGAATCAATGAAGTATAGCATTTCTGTTCAGCCAAGGAGATAGCAGGAGAGAAAGAAAAAATGAATTTAAAATGACTAGAGTGTGTGCCTACTCCCTAGTTTTCCTCCATAAACATTCAGCTGAGTGAGATCAGGAACAAAGGATACCAAATAAGGGAAGGAAATCAAGGTTTAGGTTTGGTAGATGGGACCATGCGTGTTGGCAAAGGTTAAGTGTTGGAGTTAAAGTTGCGTTTAGGAAAGAAATAGCTGAATCCAAGGAAAGAAAAGAATTAGGGGAAGACAGCGAAAAAATGAAGACATGCAACCACCACCTCCACAAAAACAAAACAAAAAAAGGCAGAAAAACAGAAACAAAACAAAACCAAAATTAAGAGAATGAAACTTTCAAAGTGAGCAACAACGTACCAAAGAGGTGAATTATGAACAAGTACAAAAGAAACAAGATGATGATCAGACAAAGGAAATTCAGGAGCTGAAAATAATACTTATGGATAATCATTTGAAAATGCTGCTGCTGTTGATTGTTAGATACAGAAAAGCAAACAATGCTTCCCTAATTCCATATTAGTTCCCTCACACTCATACACACAAACAAAGAGAGATAGAGAGAGAGAGAGGTCTGGGATAAAGTTTATGTATATAAATTTACAACTTTAGTTCCGTTTAGAGAAGCAAATCAACATGACAATCAATCCATGCAGAATTGGCTTTTGTTTACTGCTTCCTGGAATGACAAATTTAATGATAACATAATGCAATGTTTTCCATTCTTACAATTATGTTCCTTGATATATAATAAAAAGCATGATTAAAAACACCCTTCTCCCCAAATAACCTTCCAGGAACACACAATTATAATGCTTTTGAAAAGACACACAGACTGTCACATAAATATCGTATTGTGTAATATGCTGTGAATATCATTACAGATTGGAATTGAAGTGACCATATAATAAATAAGGGCAACAATGTTCTGAGATATATAGAATTGTATTACAGTCCTGAAGAAGACAATTAACACATGATAATGGCAAATGCCATGACATATTTGTGCACTCCTGAATAGCAACAAATATAATCAAATTAAGACACAGGTTGTCTATCTGATATGTTTGGAAACATAAGCATTTTGGATTTTGAAATATTTGTATTTGCATATAAGTTCACAATGAGATATCTTGAAGATTAGGCCCAAGTCTAAGCATGGCATGCATTTATGCTCCATATTCACAAAGCCTGGTGGGTAATTTTAAACAATATAATTTTAAATAGTTTTGTGCATGAAAAGGCTGTGTATGTTGAACCATCAGAAGGCAAATGTGTCTCTATCTCAGCCACCCATGGAGACAATTTTGGAATTAGGGGTATTAATTATTGTTTTGGGCTTGGCCTCATGTAAGGTGCACCGAGTCCCCATTGGGGAGATGGAGTGGGGTACAAATAAAGATTATTATTATTATTATTATTATTATTATTATTATTATTATTATTATTTCAGATTTTGGAATTACGGATAAGGGATGCTCAAACTGTATGTCAAAAATCTTGATTCTTTAAATACTATCAGCAATGTCTCCACAGGGAAGTAAGGTGTGTTCTATGTTGGCTTCTGGTGATTGGAAGTTGCAGTTATTTTAACTTTCTTTCCTTTTGAGAGTAAATGGAAAGTTACTTTCCTTCACTGCTTCTTCAAGTTTTGTTTTCTAGACAACTAAATCATCTCTTCATTCATTCTCACAGATGAGCATGAAACTTTTAAAAAGTCTTCTCTCTGAGCAAGACAGAGTGTTTGGGTGAATTTTCTAGTGTTATTTTTCTATATTTTAGAAAAATGTTCTCAACCCCATGAGAATGCAATGTTTCACCACATTACTGTGAAGCTGTTTGCCAGGAGGAAAGTAAAATACACAAAATTCTGGGTTTTGATGGAGCCAAGTAATCTTGAGCCAAATATGGATTGAAAGATTCAGTGGATGTGGATGTGGACTCTCTTGGATGTGGATGTGGATGTGGACTCTCTTGGATCTTACACCTGGTTCCCAGGATTCCTTTGTAGGAACTCCAGAGCAAACTAGTTCTCTTAAACTGACACTCTGGATTAAATGGCCCTGCAGAAGCAGCTTGAAGTTACAACCGTCAAAAGCAGTGCTTTTGTTACAATTCCTCATCATAGCTATGCTTGCTGTCAAGTGGATACTGGAAAGATCCTCCTCCTGCACCCTGAAAAAAACTGAATGTGCAATGTAGCTGCTGTCTATTAAGGTAGGTTTGAAGTGTCAAGCCAATAATTAGTTACACATTCATATCTAAGAAAGCATTGTAGGGTATCGGTGATTCTATCCTTAGTTTTCTCTGAGACTTGATTTTTAGGATAACTTTACTGCTGCTGTTGTCAAGCTAAACTTCTTTGTTCACATATTTTATTTTTTACACGTTTTGGCTTGATTAATTCTTGACAAACTTAAGCTAAATCCAGTTTCTAATCTGAACCAGAGTAAACCAACTGAGTAAATGGGATTTCTACAAGTGTTTACTGAGCACTCAGCAATGAATACAATAGTTTACTTTAGGTGGGGTTAAGAAATTGATCTATGTCTTTTTTTTTCTTACCACAAACTACCTTGGATGACTCAGACTATAAACATAAATATAAATATCTCAAGGAAGTAGATAATCCAAGTTGATTAGTTCAAGTAATATGACTCACTGATCTTCCAAATGACCATGTAGTTTTAATCAAACAATATTCAACCCTTGGGGCCTGTATTAGAAATGAAAACAGCAATTTTCTGAGATTGTATGTTCTGATTCTGATTCATTACAGGTAGTCTTAACTATCAAACATCCAATTACATAATATTATATGAGAGGAAGTATGGTGAGCTGAAACAAGATCACTGCTGTCCTATGAGTTTTAACCAGAATAATTTTGAGATAGGTCATTTGGTCCAAGTTGGTATAACTCAAACAATCATATGATTTCAGTGGGTGAAATCATTAGTGGTAATAGGAATTTGTATTTTGTGACTTACCAAACAGATATATTAAGGCGATAGATTGCAGCAGTTGAGATGGAGGTAACTGGAACTGAAGTGTTCAAACAGATTGTCATATTAATCTGGATGAGTTTGCAAAGGTATCTTGTAGCACCTTTGAGACTAATTGAAAGATGTTGGTGGCATAAACATCCATAGACTTAAGTCTACTTCATTAGATACAACATAAGGGAGACTTTGGTCTATGAAAGCTTGTGTAGCCAACGTCTTCCTGTCAGTTAGTCTCAAAGGCACTACAAGATCCATTTGTAAGCTTAAAGTGTATTAAAGTTTGGGAGGCAAGATATAGGTTGACTAGCAGCTCCACCTCTCCCTGGAGGTCATTTTTTTCCTGAAGTTCTCCTGCTTTTTATTTTTTTTTGCCACAATATGGCATCACTATAAAATGAGACATGTGTAAGTTGCAATTTCTACGACCTTAAAACAGACTTTACTGTCCTGGAACTGTGAGCTAATCAGCACATCTTTGTGACTGGGCTGTTCTTTAGACGCTCCAATGATGCTACAAATGCCCAATCAGCTACTTCTTGCAGAATTTCTTTTCTTTCTTTCCCGCTGCCCCCACTCCCCCTTTCCTTTTTGGCTGACTACAAACACACTCTAGTTTAGTTTCCCTTCTGAAGCCTCCGAAATGACTAATTCTTCAACATATTTCAACACATCCTTAACTGCTAATTGAAGTCTGTGTGCAAGGCGGGGAATGGTACGCACCGATGAGATCTCCTCTTGCAATAATGTGCCGAATCCGCTCTTTATCTTATTCATTGCTGGAGCCTCATCTGTTGCAAGTCCAATCAATTTTTGTAGCTTTGAAAAGATATGTCCTCTTTTAACTTTCTCTGTGCCAGAAAAACAGGGGAGAAAAGGAAGAGGGTGGGGGTGGGGTGGAGGGAAATTAAGCATTACCTTTTTGTGGCAGTGAAATTTGATTGCTTTCAGAAGACTCAGAAAAGAAATGTTGTTGACATCCCCCCCCCCCCCCAAGTCTCTGCATGGCAATAAGGTATGATGGCTGATTTATCAAAGGGAACGTTCTCATCAAGAGGAAGAGAGAGAGAGAGAGAATGTGAGTGAAAGAGAAAGTTCACATTGTACAAAATGAGCTACTAATTTCTTTGTCATTTCACTGACAATATGGTCTTGGAGCAGCTGTGATTAGAACAATGGATCTTCCCCAAACTGTGTTCCACTTGACTTTTGGAACTCTAGAAGGTCATTATGCTCAAGGGTGAGGAAAAGAGGGAGGAGGAAAAGGAGGAAGAGGTAAGAGGCAATGTGGAGGAGGAAAGTGGAGAAGGAGATGAAGGAGGAGTAGAGGGAATAATAATAGACTTCTTATAGACTTCTTCCCCCTAGTCCCTGAGGGCAGGTTACTGAGAAGAAGGGAAAAGATGAAATGGTAAGTCAATATATTGTCTCAAAGAATTATTCAGTTTCATCAGTGATTAGGTCTTGAATAAAAAATGGTAAACAAAGACTGAGCTTTCAGTTATTGAACCAAGAGACTGTCCACCAAATTGAGATCTTGGTGTAATTAAACAGGACTGCTTCCAATGGTTTGAAGAAATATAGCTTTAGGCTGATGAAGAGAAAAACTCCAATCTGACAGCAAAGAGATGGAAGTAATTTGAGAAAGGAATTACTTCTTGGGTTGCACATCAGAAACAATGCAGTTTTCCAAGTTAGTCTCTTAATTTATTTATTTATATTTATTTATTTTGCAATTTTGTATACCAGTCTTCTTCCCTCTATCGGGGGACTCGGGCCAGTTTCCAACAATAAAATCACAAAACAATAATTAAAAACATCATATAACATATTCAATTAAAATGTTATAACAGCAAAATGCAATCACATAATAACAATGGTCAGTCGTCATAGTGAATTTGTTGTCCATCATTCATCGTCATCTATCCGATCACAGAAATATTGATTCACTCGTCCAAAGCCAAACCCCATAGCCAGGTTTTCACCCGTTTTCTGAACGACAGAATGGAGGGGGCAGTTCTGATCTCCAGTGGGAGAGAGTTATTTATTTAATGCAATCTCATTGTTCCAGTTGATTGTATAAGCTTTGCAGGTGTACAAAACAAGAAAACCCCTTGCTACCCCCCAACATGGCACTGGCCTTATTACCTGCTTTCTGATCTTGTATAATGTATCCATATGAACTTGAGATGGCCATCACTCAACAGGTCCAGGAAGAAATATTACCTGCTTATATGATAAAACATATGGTATCGATTTCTGTGTTATCATAGCAATAAACTTGTGAGTTATATTTTATATGGATTATATTACTACATTGTAACTTTGGACTACATCCATTTCGGAGGAAATGACAATTGTGCTTCATAAAATTGAAATCCAAATTAAGGCATGAGTGGACAAATTCTAGCAGCCTAGGCAACAATGTATGGCCAAATATTCACCACAGGCTACATTACGCCTAGATTATTTTTGAATAAATCAAAATTGCAAATTTCCAAAAGTACAATTTGTTAGGATTTTTATTACAGTTTTTTTAAAAACAATCACATTGAGGGTCCTTCTACACATGCGGAAGAAACCAGGATAGAAGGGGGAGTGGCTAAATGATGTTTGCCAAAAATACACACTAGATTGCATTAACAGCCAAAAAACATGTTTGAAAGGTGTGCTGAAAATCCAGTTTTAGCTGAAAAAATGCATATATTCTCATCACTGTACATCTCTGTGATGCGACTCTGGAACTTGCTCCTCAGGAAGATTAGACAAGCAACCACCCTCACAACTTTTAAGATGGATTTGAACACCTGACTGTTCAATCAGGCCTTTGGCAATGATTAGTTAACACCAGGCCCGTAGCGAGGGGGGGGGGGGTTAGGGGTTCAACCCCCCCCCCCCGAAATGTTTCAGGTTAAAAAAAATAAACCTGGTTTACTCATTAATTTTAACAGGTTTACTAATTAATTTGGTTAACTTCCCCGCCCTCCATAGACCAGCAGATGAGATTCACCGCCTCTGCTGCTGCCATCTCTGCCTCTCCTTTCCCCTCTCTCTCTTCTCTGAAGCAGCGCGGGGAGGGGCGTTCCTCCAGCTAGCCAATCGCCTTCGGCCTTGCGCCCCTTCCCAGCCTGATTGACAGGAGCAGGCGAAGAAGGCAGAGCCAGCCAAGGAGAGCCTGTCTCTTAAAGGGAACGCTCGTGATTCAATATATTTATTGTCTAGGGGCACCCTTAGAAAGACATATATAAAGGGAACGCTCGTGATTCAATATATATATATATATATTGAATCACGAGCGTTCCCTTTATATATATGCCTTTCTAAGGGTGCCCCTAGACTTGTAGAATTGCTGCAGCTTGACATCCCTTTAAACTGAGCATTATGGGAGTTATAGTTTTGCAAGGTCTTCAGCATGCACCACACTACAACTTACCAGAATTCCATAGCGTTATTTATTTATCGTGCCAGGGAATCGAACAGTTGTGTTACATTTTTTACAGAACAAACAAGCAAACAAACATACAAAAGACAGAGTTTGCAAGCTTGGTAGTTGATTAGATGTCCTTTGACCAGTAGCTGGCCACTTGGAGTGCTTCTGGTGTTGCCACAAGGAGGTCCTCCATTGTGTATGTGGCAGGGCTCAGGTTGCATTGCAGCAGGTGGTTTGTAGTTTGCTCTTCTCCGCACTCGCATGTTGTGGATTCCACTTTGTAGCCCCATTTCTGAAGGTTGGCTCTGCATCTCGTGATGCCAGAGCGCAGTCTATTCAGCGCCTTCCAAGTCGCCCAGCCCTCTGTGTGCCCAGGAGGGAGTCTCTCATTTGGTATTAGCCATCGATTGAGGCTCTGGGTTTGAGCTTGCCAGGTTTGGACTCTCGCTTGCTGAGGTGTTCCAGCAAGTGTCTCTGTAGATCTTAGAAAACTATTTCTAGATTTAAGTCGTTGACGTGCTGGCTGACACCCAAACAAGGGATGAGCTGGAGATGTCTCTGCCTTGGTCCTTTCACTATTGGCTGCTACTTCCCGGCGGATGTCAGGTGGTGCAATACCGGCTAAGCAGTGTAATTTCTCCAGTGGTTTAGGGTGCAGACACCCTGTAATAATGGGGCATGTCTCATTAAGGGCCACATCCACTGTTTTAGCGTGGTGAGATGTGTTCCACACTGGGCATGGTTACTCAGCAGCAGAGTAGCACAGTGCAAGGGCAGATGTCTTCACTATATCTGGTTGTGATCCCCAGGTTGTGCCAGTCAGCTTTCGTATGATATTGTTTCTGGCACCCACTTTTTGCTTGATGTTCAGGCAGTGCTTCTTGTAGGTAAGAGCATGATCCAGAGTGACTCCCATGTACTTGGGTGTGCTGCAATGCTCCAGTGGGATTCCTTCCCAGGTGATCCTCAGAGCTCGGGATGCTTGCCTGTTTTTTAACATGAAAGGCACATGTCTGTGTTTTACATGGGTTGGGGATCAGTTGGTTTTCCCTGTAATAGGCAGTTAGAGCACCTAGAGCTTCGGAGAGCTTGTGTTCAACCATCTCAAAGCTCCCTGCTTGAGCAGTAATGGCATGATCATCAGCATAGATGAAACTTTCTGTCCCTTCTGGCATTGGCTTATCCCCATGCTAAGTCTATGAGATGCAAAAAATTAAGAGTCCCTCCCTGCAAGCACTATCTCAAGCAAATATTGACAATTTATTCACACTGTCATTACTTGCAGCAATAGCCGATGTAGCAAAGCAACCATTTTGGGGGGGGGGGGGTGTTGAATGCTTTCGCTAAGGAGGCCAGACTTGGTGGAGGTGGTTGACAGGGGCGGAGCTGCAGGCTATTGAAGGCTGTTCTGCCCCCTCCCCCCCCCCCCGCTATGCTCTTTGCTTCAGCGTGACCTAAGAGGCAGGTTTCAACTCTCCCCCCCAAAAAATTTTAACCCCCCCCCCCGAAATTTTCAAAACTCCCCCCCCCCCAAATGTTCAACCCTCCCCGAAATTTTTTTCTGGCTACGGCCCTGGTTAACACCCCCTAAATGTGGAAGAGGTCTTTATTATATAGATATACTTCAACTCAGGTATTTTGGCTTTTATTTAACTTTTATTAAATTTATAGGAATCTGTGTTTTAACTCATGTTTTATACTGCCTATTGTTTGATTTGTTTTATTTTGTTTTGTCTTTATATTGATTTGTCTTGTTATTATCTGGTTTATTTTTTCTTTGCATATATTATTCATTGTATTTGTTTATGTTGTAAGCTACCCTAAGTCCTTTCAGGGAGATGGGGCAGGATATAAATGAAGATGGTGGTGGTGGTGGTGATGATGATGATGGTTTGTTCTTATATGCTAGTGTGGACTGCTCCAATGCATGTCCACATTTTAAAATCCCAAAACAGCTGATGAGAGCTGTAAAAACATGGAGCCATGGCCACACAGGTAGCTAAATGGAAGCACAATTGGAAATAAATTCCCAGGAGAACTCTGCAACCGTTCTTTTGTTCTGATGTTTATGAAATTAAACAGAGCTTGAATATACACAGTGGATACCAGCATGATGACTCAAAATGCAAAGATACAGAATGGGGGACAATGCCTGGCTTGAGAGCAGTACGTGTGAAAAAGATCTTGGAGTCCTCGTGGACAACAAGTCAAACATGAGCCAACAATGTGATGTGGCGGCAAAAATAGCCAATGGGATTTTGGCCTGCATCAATGGGAGCATAGTGTCTAGATCTAGGGAAGTCATGCCCCCCATGCTCTATTCTGCTTTGGTTAGACCACACCTAGAATATTGTGTCCAATTCTGGGCACCACAATTCAAGAGAGATATTGACATGCTGGAATGTGTCCAGAGGAAGGTGACTAAAATGATCAAGGGTCTGGAGAACAAGCCCTATGAGGAGTGGCTTAAGGATCTGGGCATGTTTAGCCTGAAGAAGAGAAGGATGAGAGGAGATATGATAGCCATGTATAAATATGTGAGAGGAAGCCACAGGGAGGAGGGAGCAAGCTTGTTTTCTGCTTCCATGGAGACTAGGATAAGGAACAATGGCTTCAAACTACAAGAAAGGAAATTTCATCTGAACATGAGGAAGAACTTCCTGGCTGTGAGAGCCGTTCAGCAGTGGAACTCTCTGCCCTGGAGTGTGGTGGAGGCTCCTTCTTTGGAAGCTTTTAAACAGAGGCTGGATGGCCATCTGTCAAGGGTGATTTGAATGCAATATTCCTGCTTCTTGGCAGAATGGGGTTGGACTGGATGGCCCATGAGGTCTCTTCCAACTCTTTGATTCTATGATTCTATGATTCTATGGCAGGGAAGGGATCCCAGAGGGAAATGGGGTTCAAGGGGAAAATAGTAAAGGTAACAGGAGGGTGAGGAGGTACAATAATGACAAGAAATCTGCTTGTGAGCACATTCAAATATTTTCTTCAGTGTTTATAAGATCCAGCACATCTCAGAGAGTCATTTTTTTTTGTAAAAATAAAAGTAAACTTCCAGAGGATGTCCCATATCCATCTTGTGGATTTCTAAAATCTGTTACAAACAAATGTGTCAGGATGCTGATGAGCATTTACTGGGACTGTCAGTTTTGTGTTTGGACTTGCTGTCAGGTACCTTAATTTTTTGCCCCACTTATTTGTCCCGAATTATGAGGCTGTCTGGAAGCACCCTGAGTTTCGATGAATGAGCAAGGATTCAGACCCTGATCTTGAGGTCTAGGCTGCATTTATACCATAGAACCGATGCTGTTTGATCTCATTTTAACTAGAGCACAATATTATGGAATTTGGGGATTTCTAATTTGATGAGGCATCCACACTCTTCAGCTAAAGATGTTGTTAACATTCGTGATGGCATTGAGCCATGACAATCAAAATTATGTCAAACAGTGTAGATGCACCCCTAGTAAAACCATACAAAAAACTGGATCTCAGTTTTAGAACAATCCAGAATAGGAATTGGCCATCAGAATGTTTGCCTGCCTGCCCCAATAACCTGGGTTGTAGAATGAACCATTTCTATCACTACTATGAATCCTATTATCATATGAGCAAGGTTTCCCATGGGAGTGGGATTAATGAATGAAAACATCTCCACAATTTCCATCAGCCCACTTCTCCCTGCTTTGTTCTACTTTGTGTTCTTCCTCTTCTGAGCTCAGATTGAAAAGTGGTTACTTCTAAAGCTAATGTTTGCTGACAAGAAATGCCACATGCTATAGCAAACAGCAGTTATTCAACTGAATGGAAAACATGTCTGCATTTTTTAAAAAAAGAGGTGGGGTTCATGTCAGGAGTAACTTGAGAAACTGCAAATCATTTTTGGTGTGAAAGAATTGGACGTCTGCAAGGACATTGCCCAGGGGACTCCCAAATATTTTACCATCCTGTAGGAGGCTTCTCATGTCTCCGCATGGGAAGCTAGAGCTGACTGATGGGAGCTCACCCTGCTCTCCAGATTCAAACCGCTGACCTTTTGGCCAGTGGTCCTGCCAGCACAAGGCTTTAACCCATTGTGCCATCAAGGTCTCTAGACTAGAATGTTTTGCATTCAAAATTGTTGAAAAACTCAGAACAGGATTGCTTTGGATACATCCCATGAATGTGTGCTGAACTCTTGCAAACCAGATTCAATATTGATATTAGAGATGCCTGTTGCTCAGAATCTGAGGTAGCAATCCAGATTAAGAAAATTTGACTCTGTATTTATTTATTTGTTATTTATTTGTCGTGTCAGAGCAACCAGTCCATTATATTACATTTCTAACAGAACAAAGCAAACAAACAGACAAAATACAAAACTTGTGAGTTTGGTAGTTGGTTAAATGTCCTTTGACCAGTATCTGGCCACTTGGACTGCCTCTGGTATTGCTGCAAGAAGGCCCTCCCTTGTGCATGTGGCAGGGCTCAGGCTGCACTGCAGCAGGTGGTCAATTGTTTGCTCCTCTCCACACTCGCATGTCGACGACTCCATTTTGTAGCCCCATTTCTGAAGGTTGGCTCTGCATCTTGTGGTGCCAGAGCGCAGTCTGTTCAGCGCCTTCCAGGTCGCCCAGTCCTCTGTGTGCCCAGGGGGGAGTCTCTCATTTGGTATCAGCCATTGGTTGAGGTTCTGGGTTTGAGCCTGCCACTTTTGGACTCTTGCTTGCTGAGGTGTTCCAGCGAGTGTCTCTGTAGATCTTAGAAAACTATTTCTAGATTTAAGTCGTTGACATGCTGGCTGATACCCAAACAGGGATGAGATGGAGATGTCTCTGCCTTGGTCCTTTCACTATTGGCTGCTACTTCCCGGCGTTGTTTTGCTTGCTTGCTTGCATGCTGGTCACTTCTGTGGCGAGAGAATCAGCCGTCTACAAAGACGTTGCCCAGGGGACACCCGGATGACTTGCAATCCTGTGAGGAGGCTTCTCTCATGTCAGTTTCTGACATGCAAGTATTGGGCCCATCATTTTGGTACCATGAGCTTATTTTGTGCCACTGTTTGCATTAATCTGTGCAGATGAAAAAATCTACACTGCAATTGTTCATCATGCTCTGTCTTTTTGGTGATACAGTCCCTGCATTCTAAAAACCCTCTCTTTTGCAATTAACAATAGCCAGCGAAGCTTTTCTCTTCATTATGCAGCACTACAAACTCAGACACCAGGAAAAAGCCAGAGAGTCCTCAGGGATATATATTTCATTTTCATCTGTTTTGATGGATTTCTCAGCTCCTCTCTGATCTGCATCGTGTAAGTTGGGATCTCAATTAGCATTGGTTTGGGGCACTTTGGTGGTTGGGCTGCTGTGATATTGATCAGTCATAATCCAACAGCCTCCTTCTCAGAGCAGTCTTTGCCATCGGGGAAAGAAGCTGGGAAGCAAATGTGACCGTTGCAGTTAATTTGGAAGAGAGGTGAAAAAGAGAAGCTCCATTAG
This sequence comes from Anolis sagrei, assembly GCF_037176765.1. Taxonomy (NCBI): domain Eukaryota; kingdom Metazoa; phylum Chordata; class Lepidosauria; order Squamata; family Anolidae; genus Anolis; species Anolis sagrei. The sequence goes on along the minus strand of NC_090022.1, from coordinate 293,445,543 downwards.
GAAATTGGTACAAGGCAGAGATGAACTTAATTTCAAAAAGAATAAAATGGAAGCAAATGTCAGACTCGGTCAGAGATGAAGGGACAGCTGACTTATAGCAGACTGAAATGATCAAGACACACAATCTGCTAAATGGCCTATATGAACCTGTACGAACCATAGAACCATAGAATAATAGAACTGGAAGGGAACTGCCGGTCCATCGATTCCAGTGGTTCTCAACCTGTGGGTCCCCAGATGTTTTTTGCCTTCTACTCCCAGAAACCCTAACAACTGGTAAACTAGCTGGGATTTCTGGGAGTTGTAGGTCGAACACCTGGGGACCCATAGGTTGAAGACCACTGATCTATCCCAACCCACTGCTAAAGCTTTCTTGAGAAGCAGCCATCTTACATCTGAGCAAAAGCAATGTCCCCAGATTATTATTGGGGGGGGGGGGAGTCTGGAAAATTTAGTCTGACAACCAGTCTCAAAAACCTGGTTCAATTTATCAATAAGTCAATACAAATACTGTACTTTATTAAAAAGAACCTGCTTTTGAGAGCTTAGTCTATCCCAGAACAACCTAAAAGCAACACTCACCCTATACACCAGGGGTCCACAAACCTTTTAAACAGAGGGCCAGATCCCAGTCTCTCAAACCATTGGAGGGCCGGATTATAATTCGGAAAAAACATGAATGAATTCCTATGTTCACTGCACATATCTTATTTGTAGTGCAAAAAACACTTTAAAACAATACAATAATTAAAATGAAGAACAATTTTAACAAATATAAACTTATTAGTATTTCAATGGGAAGTGTGGACCTACTTTTGGCTGATGGGATAGGGTTGTTGTTGTTGTTTGCTTTCAAGTCATTTCAGACTTAGGTTGACCCTGAGCGAGGGCTGGGTAAATGACCTTGGAGGGCCGTATCCGGCCCCCGGGCCTTAGTTTGAGGACCCCTGATATACACTGTTTCCACTGTGCAGCTGCTTTGGTCCTTTTTGTATAACTGGATAGGGAAATGGGTGTCACAGCTCTTTGCCTCTTCCCCTCAAAAGAACTAGCTCTTAACACTTCCCTGCAAAGGTTCTCCAGGGAGAAAGTAAACTCTTGCTTTTTGCCTCTCAACTCAGAGAAGGAGATGGTTTCTTCTTCTTTGTTGTTTTTTTTATAAGAGACAATATTATTTATTTACTTACTTTATTTCTATACCGCTTTTCTCAGCCCTCAGGTGACTCAAAGCGGTGAACAACATCAATACAAAACATCACAAGACAAGTATAGGGCAATTAAAAACAATTGTAACATAAATCATTAAACATTCATATAACAATCATTAGCGCCTCAACAGTAAAATCAGAACACTGTCCCTTAACTCCTATATATATATAAAAAACGACTCATACTCTTCTCTGAGTAACATGTTGCAATGCCTTTTTGAATCATTGGCACTTCCCTTCTCTGTGGAATAACTCTCGATTTATCTGCAGGTCACATCAAAATCCATAATTAAGGCCCCAATACCTGCCCATATACAGGAGGTCAACTTATACACAAGTATATATGGTAAGTGAAGGAGAGGAGCCAGGAAGACAGAGTCCCACCTTGTCTCCTGGGTCATTGGTTGGGACCCCCTTCCCCCAGCACCAAGTGACGCTCTTGAGCCAGAGTGAAGGAGAGGAGCCAGGAAGACAGAGTTCTACCATGTCTCCTGGGTCATTGGTTGGGACCCCCTTCCCCCAGCACCAATTGATGCTCTTGAGCCAGAGTGAAGGAGAGGAGCCAGGAAGACAGAGTTCTACCATGTCTCCTGGGTCATTGGTTGGGACCCCCTTCCCCCAGCACCAATTGATGCTCTTGAGCCAGAGTGAAGGAGAGGAGCCAGGAAGACAGAGTTCTGCCATGTCTCCTGGGTCATTGGTTGGGACCCCCTTCCCCCAGCACCAAGTGACGTTCTTGAGCCAGAGTGAAGGAGAGGAGCCAGGAAGACAGAGTTCTGCCATGTCTCCTGGGTTATTGGTTGGGACCCCCTTCCCTCAGCACCAATTGATGCTCTTGAGCCAGAGTGAAGGAGAGGAGCCAGGAAGACAGAGTTCTACCATGTCTCCTGAGTCATTGGTTGGGACCCCCTTCCCCCAGCACCAACTGACGCTCTTGAGCCAGAGTGAAGGAGAGGAGCCAGGAAGACAGAGTTCTACCATGTCTCCTGGGTCATTGGTTGGGACCCCCTTCCCCCAGCACCAAGTGACGCTCTTGAGCCAGAGTGAAGGAGAGGAGCCAGGAAGACAGAGTTCTACCATGTCTCCTGGGTCATTGGTTGGGACCCCCTTCCCCCAGCACCAATTGATGCTCTTGAGCCAGAGTGAAGGAGAGGAGCCAGGAAGACAGAGTTCTACCATGTCTCCTGGGTCATTGGTTGGGACCCCCTTCCCCCAGCACCAATTGATGCTCTTGAGCCAGAGTGAAGGAGAGGAGCCAGGAAGACAGAGTTCTGCCATGTCTCCTGGGTCATTGGTTGGGACCCCCTTCCCCCAGCACCAAGTGACGTTCTTGAGCCAGAGTGAAGGAGAGGAGCCAGGAAGACAGAGTTCTGCCATGTCTCCTGGGTTATTGGTTGGGACCCCCTTCCCTCAGCACCAATTGATGCTCTTGAGCCAGAGTGAAGGAGAGGAGCCAGGAAGACAGAGTTCTACCATGTCTCCTGAGTCATTGGTTGGGACCCCCTTCCCCCAGCACCAACTGACGCTCTTGAGCCAGAGTGAAGGAGAGGAGCCAGGAAGACAGAGTTCTACCATGTCTCCTGGGTCATTGGTTGGGACCCCCTTCCCCCAGCACCAACTGACGCTCTTGAGCCAGAGTGAAGGAGAGAAGCCAGGAAGACAGAGTTCTACCATGTCTCCTGGGTCATTGGTTGGGACCCCCTTCCCCCAGCACCAATTGACTCTCTTGAGCGAGAGTGAAGGAGAGGAGCCAGGAAGACAGAGTTCTACCATGTCTCCTGGGTCATTGGTTGGGACCCCCTTCCCCCAGCACCAACTGACGCTCTTGAGCCAGAGTGAAGTAGAGGAGCCAGGAAGACAGAGTTCTACCATGTCTCCTGGGTCATTGGTTGGGACCCCCTTCCCTCAGCACCAACTGACGCTCTTGAGCCAGAGTGAAGGAGAGGAGCCAGGAAGACAGAGTTCTACCATGTCTCCTGGGTCATTGGTTGGGACCCCCTTCCCCCAGCACCAATTGATGCTCTTGAGCCAGAGTGAAGGAGAGGAGCCAAGAAGACAGAGTTCTAGCATGTCTCCTGGGTCATTGGTTAGGACCCCCTTCCCCCAGCACCAACTGACCCTCTGGAGCCAGAGTGAAGGAGGGGAGCCAGGGTTCTACCATGTCTCTTGGGTCATCAGTTGGGAGCCCCCCCCCCCCCCACAACAATATAGTAACATATAATACTAATATTGTGCTGTGCTAATATTATAATATAGTGTATAGACATATAATATTGATAATAATATTATAATGTAATACAATATAATACTAATAATAATGCAATATAAGAATTATATATTTAATATTACATGTTGTATTACTAATAATATTACAGTACAGTGGTATAGTACAATATAGTAATATATAATACTAATATTGTGCTATGCTAATATATTATATTGTATGTACATATAACATAGGGGTGAGAAGGGTGTAAATAAATAAATAAGTATAGTCAATCTCTACAATGAAGCAAAGAATAATAGTGTTGGAAGAGAACTGCAAGTGTCATCTATCTCAACGTCTATGTAGGAATGTATTGTGAAAGCACTCCTGAGAAGCAGCTATCTAACATCTGAACAAAAGCATGTAGTAAAAGAAACTACACCAAACTCTGAGATTTATTTATTTATTTATCATATTAGGAACGAACCAAGGGCACGGTTGTAATGTATTTAAGAAACACATCATTTAAAAACTTGGCATTCTATTAAATGTCCTTTGACCAGAAGCTGGCCACTTGGAGTGCCTCTGGCGTTGCTATAAGAAGGGCCTCCATTGTGCATGTGGCAAGGCTCAGATTGCATTGTAGTAGGTGGTCAGTGGTTTGCTCTTCTCCACACTCGCATGCCGTGGACTCCACTTTGTGGCCTCATTTCTTAAGGTTGACTCTGCATCTCGTGGTGCCAGAGCAGTCTGTTCAGCGCCTTCCAAGTCGCATAGTCTTAACTCTGTGATATATTTAGTCAATTGACAAATAACTCATATTGTTAAAAGTTCTTCCTAACTTTTGGATGGGGTTTCTTTTTTTGTAATTTGAATCCATTAGTTCAATTCCTACCCTCCGAAGCAGCAGAAAACATACAATCCTTCATATACCACATTTCACATACTCAATCTCATCCTGTTTTAGAAGTGAAGTTGGGTCAGGTCCAGTCAGCACTTGAATAGGAACCACCTGATTATAACAGGAACCTCAAGAGGAGTTCTAAATTACAAACATCATACTTTTTGAAGGCAACTTTCAGTAGGAACATACAGCACAAAATACACATATGAAACAGTGTGTGTGTGTGTGTGTGTAAAAAACTGCATTTTTTGCATAAAAATAATATTTTATGCAAATTATTTTTCTTTGCAAAACTCTTATATCTTCCACAGAAAATAAAGTTTTCTGCACACAAAAAAGAGAGTGAGAAAGAAAAGAGTAGCCAAATTGAAATTCTGTGTTGAATAAGTCCCAAACTACAAGATTGTCACTAGTCTAAGATTCCCAATACTCAAGAAACATATATTTCAACCATATTTTGAATATTCTTTCCATCCCTGCTTCTTAAATTCTCTGCTGAAAGTGTTCCCTTCGAAACTGGAAGCTGGTGTAATTTGCTAGCACTGAGGCCTTTTGGGACTTGTCCCATAAATCTGCCCCAGATGATCACTGTCCCACAGTAATCATTGGGTTGTTGTAGGTTTCTCAGGCTATATGGCCATTTTCTAGAAGCATTCTCTCCTGACCTTTCACCTGCATCTCTGACAAGCATCTGTAGAGGTTGTGAGGTTTGAGGATGCTTGCCATAGATGCAGGCAAAACATCAGGAGAAAAATGCTACAGCAACCCAACCTGCCCCAGAGTTCATCAGTGTCCTTCCATAAAATCCAAGCTTCTGGACTGTGCGTTTTCACTAAACCCGTTTTGAGTTTTAAGGCCTCTGTTGAGTAACTCTCCTCCAGGTTCCAGTTTTGACCATTTCAGACCTACTCTCAAGCCCTGGAAAGGCAAATACTCTTTGAATTAAATAAAAAAAATGATGAAAGGATGAAACTGTAAAAGGAACAAATCAAGGGTAAAGCTGGGATTCCAGTTTTAATGAAGCAAGCAACCTTTTCTCACAAAGGCAAACTCACCCCGAGTCCTTGACAACCTTGGTTCAAATATGCATTTAATGCCTTATTTATTATTATTATTATTAACTTTATTTGTACCCCGCTAGCATCTCCCGAAGGACTCGATGCGGCTTACACGGCCGAAGCCTCAAACACAATACAAAAGAAAACATAGCACAACAGTAAACAAAGCAAATCAAAACAATTAAGCAAAATAAACCACAATGACAATACATCAGGACACTATTAAAAACTGGTTCGGCCGGCGCAGTGGGGTACAGGGATTAAAAGTGCTGAAATGGTAGGAGGAACGTAGGATTAAAGTGTGGTGTGCAGCAACATTGGTTATACTAAGGTGCTTCTAGGACCTGGGATGGGGATTCCTAGTCTGGGAAGGCACAACGGAACAACGGAATGCCTTCTTTAATATAATTACTTTCATGCTCAAGTTAAGCACTTTTCTGTTATCGCCTGGGATATAGCTTAGAGGATTCTGCCCCCACCCGCCATCCCACTGCTCCATGCTCTTTACAAGATTCAGAAAAGCAACACTGATTTGCCCAAAGTGTCACTGAGGAAAAAGACTGTTTAATTCCTACTTGGTTCTTACAGTATTTCAGGGTTAGATCTTTTCAGTCTTCTCCCACAGGTAAGCAATAATAATAATAATAATAATAATAATAATAATAATAATAATAATACTTCTGCAAGCCTTTCAGTGGCATAATGACTCAACTGGATACAGAGAGCCTGGCAGTAGCTTATATTTTTCCTTCTTTCTACAAAGCCATTTCTCCAACACAATTTAATGGACATAGTTTTGCTAAAACTTCAACTACAAAAGCCTTTTTTTGACTCTGTTCTCTGCTTAAGCAAGTCTCTCTCTTGTCTCCCTCCATTCTATCTCTCTCACTTTTAATTGGAACCCAGGGTTGCCAGTCTCCAATAGAGATGAGTCTGTGCACACAAGCCAAGAAAACTTTAAATGACCTTTGAGAACAAAGCTGGCCACGTGTAAAACCTTTCATATGATCTCTAGGATTGTGGTTGACAGATAGAGCCTGATTGACTGAAAATCAATATGATCAGATGTTTTTATGGATTATAGTGGCCTCGGCTAATTACAAAAGATTGTCTTCTTAGATCTGAGCAGTTTTCGACGTAAGCACCAGGCAGATACATGCAGCACTTAATCTGCAGACTTGACAGTTTTCCCTAATTATCTTTGGTTAGAGAAGAAACTGGATCAACTCTGAACTCTCTGTGTTGGATTGCAAATAAGAAGTGTCCTTGTTCATCCCCAATTCTTTTTAGCTGGCCATATGAAAATAATTGACCTGTATATCCTAAGTCTTAGGCCAATTTCGTAGCATGGAAGAAGGGGGATAGATTTCACCGAGCATCTACATTTCCTAGTAGTGCAGAAAATTCACATTTAACATATTACTAAGTAGAGGTATGCAAAAAGGCAGAAATCCATTTTGGATTTCATTTCAAAATTTGTATTTTTTTTTTTTGGGAGGGGGCATTTCAATTCATAATCGGATTTCCAAATTTCATTTTTGTTTAATTAAGATTCATTCCATTAGTGGCAATGGGGAAAATTGTGAGGCTTGTTTCTTTGTCATTTTTATGGCTATCAGGATGAAACTTGCCACACTTGTAGGCCACATTTACTACTGTAAGCCTGCTAAGGGTCAGAATTGATTTTTAGGAATTTTAAAGTTTTTTTTCAATTATTTTAAAAAAATCCAAAAGAGGTACCCCTCCTTGAATTTCTCCACAATGAGAAAAAGAAAAGAAAAGCAGCAATCCCACCAAGTTTCAGAAAGGTTCTGTCACCCACTTCACTGATTTTTAGGATTATTATTATTTATTTAGTTTTGCAATTTTAAGCACATTGGATGAGTCCCACTCTCAGCCTTAGAGGCATGAAAAAAATATGGCTATCAGGATGAAATCTGCCACACTTGTAGGCCACATTTATTATGTTCAACCTGCCTACCACATTTCAGAAAATTTCAGTCATCAACTGGTTTTTAGAAATTTTTGAAGTACATGTATAGGCAAGATTGATCAATAAAAAAGTTTCAAAAGTCATTACAAAATGTGGGCACTGATGTTTCATTTCTAAAGTGTTTCTAAAGTATTGTTAGTGAAAAATTAATACTTTTTTGTTAAAGTAATTTTGTACCTGGGGAAACTGCAGGGGGTCCTTTCTCCTTCATTTTTACAGCCATTGTGTAAACTTGCTACAATGGTAGAACATATTTACCTTTGTTATCCCATAAAGTTTCAGAAAATTTCACTTATCCACAAGTTTTTGTGAAATTTTCAAAGTTTTTATAAACTAAATTTAAAAAAAAAACTGCAATAGCTATTTCCTTAAATTCTCTATACAATGATAACCACATAACAGGGGATTTCCACTAGCTTTCAGAAATATTCATACATCTACTGATTTTAGGGATTTTTTTTAATGTTATGACAAAAATGTTTTTTTAAAAAAAGTCACAAAAGTTATCTCATTGAATGTGTCCCATATTATTATATAATGTTATATGATAGCTACATGATAGAATCATATAGATGGAAGGGACCCCAAAATTGATCCAGATGAAACCCCTTCTTTCTGCCACGCAGTTAAAGCAAAATCAAAGGACTCCTGACAAGCCAGAATTATCTCTAGAAAACAAGATGACTACACTGAATCTGTTGTAAATTGGCCATATCATGAAATGACATGAGTCACTAACAAAGGCAATAATGCTTGGTAAGATAAAAAGCAGAGGAAAAGAAGAAGACTGCATTGTGGGGGTGGGCTATAGATGCAAATCCCAGAAGTCATGGCCCCTAGTTTACAAGGTGTGAGTGGAACTGATGATTATAGGATCACTTGTGTACCTCTCATTCACAGGCTTGTCATAAGTCACAGTTGGCCTGATCACAGTTAACAACTAGGGCTGGGCGGTTTCGTTCGTTAATTTCGTAATTCGTTATTAATTCGTATTTAAATTAGCTTACGATCCAATATTGAGCCATGCAGGAGTAATTAAAAATCGAAACAAATTTTCCAATTTATTTCGTAATTGTTTCGTAATTGTTTCGAAATTGTTTCGAAATTGTTTCGTAATTGTTTCGTAATTGTTTCGAAATTGTTTCGAAATTGTTTCGAAATTGTTTTGTAATTGTTTCGTAATTGTTTCCATATGTCTGGTGCAAGTTTTAGGGTTGTTGTTTGTTTTATCAGTGATAAAAAATAAATTATCACACCAACAGTCAACAACAGAGGGAGAGGGAAGCTTCAGAAATTCCCCCTGTCCCATTTGGAGGGGTTTTTTTGCATATTGCGCAATTGCGTCCGCCATTAACGAATCGATTCGTAATTGTTTCGTAATTGTTTCGTAATTTACAAAATTTTGTATATTTCGAACTATTTTAAAGAAAAAAATTGGAATTCTTTTAAAAAACGAAACGCAAAAAACCTCTAAAAATGAATTGAGTTTAGAAAAAAAATTTCCGTGGTTACCCAGCCCTATTAACAACAATAAGACTGTATTTTCTCTCATGTTGAATAGGAATAGTCAAACAGTGCTTTGTTTAAGTCAAAGCATGGTCCAGGGTAACTCCCAGTTATTTTGGTGTATTCCAATGCTCAGTGAGATTTCTTCCCAGGTAATCCTCAGAGCTTGAGATGATTGTCTGTTCTTAAGATGAAAACCACTAGTCTGCATTTTAGATGGATTAGGAATCAGCTGGTTTTCCCTATGATAGGCAATAAGAGCACCTAAAGCTTCAGAGAGCTTCTGTTCAACCATTTCAAAGTTCCCTACTTTAGCAATGATAGCACAATCATCAGCATAGATGAAACTCTCTGTCCCTTCTGGCCATGGCCAAACATTTGTGTAACTGTTAAACATTGATGGAGCAAGCACATTCATCTAAGGCAGGTCGTTCTTCAGTTTTCACCACCTGCTTCACTGACCCTGGAACTCCACAAAATAGCTCATGTTTTGTAGTAAATTTCAACCAAATACTGAACATCCCTTTTGACTGTGGTAGTAGCCAGTTTTCATATTAAAGATTCCTCAGAATATTGTGTATTGGTGGCAAAGTCTCTACAGCCTCCAAGCATTTAAGACGTGGAAACGACTGAATGAATGAACAACAACAAATAATAATCTATTACATCTCTCCATAATTTTATAGTGATGGCACAACAAGGAGATTGGTCTATAGCTTTTTGGATCCTTATGGACATCTGCCATTGCATTTTGTTCCTCTGCTGCTGAATACGCATGCCAAGTGTGGAATACATCTCTCCAAGGAGGACCTTCTTGCAGCAACACCAGAAGCACTCCAAGTGGCCAGATACTGTTCAAAGGACATTTAATCAACTAAAAACTCACAAAGTTTGTATCTTGTCTGTTTGTTTGTTTTGTTTTGTTAGAAATGTAATACAATTGACTGGTTGCCCTGACACAACAAATAAATAAATAAATAAATAAAATATCTCCAAGTTACAACAATGGGTGTGGCTTTTAATAGGATGTCTATGCCCAACACCGCTGGAGAAGTTATACTGTTTAACCGTATTGCACCACCTGATATCTGCTGCGAAGTAGCAGCCAGGATTGACAGGAAAAAGGCATTGACATATCCAGCCCATCCTATGTTCAGATATCAGCCGGCATGCCAATGACTTAAATCAAGAAATAACTTCCAAAGATCTACAGAGGTACTCAGAGGAACACCTCTGCAATTGAGAGTCCAAAAGTGACAGGCAAAAACCTGAAACCTCAATCAGTGGCTGATGCCAGATGAGAAACTCCCTCCTGGGCACACAGAAAACCGAGTGACCTGGAAGGTGCTGAACAGACTGTGCTCTGGCAGAGCCAATGTTAAGAAATGGGACTATAAAGTGGAGTCCATGACATAGAATCATAGAATCAAAGAGTTGGAAGAGACCTCATGGGCCATCCAGCCCAACCCCATTCTACCAAGAAGCAGGAATATTGCATTCAATTCACCCCTGACAGATGGCCATCCAGCCTCTGTTTATAAGCCTCAAAAGAAGGGGCCTCCGCCACACTCCGGGGCAGAGAGTTACACTGCTGAACAGCTCTCACAGTTAGGAAGTTCTTCCTCATGTTCAGATGGAATCTCCTCTCTTGTAGTTTGAAGCCATTGTTCCGCGTCCTAGTCTCCAGGGAAGCAGAAAACAAGCTTGCTCCCTCCTCCCTGTGGCTTCCTCTCACATACATGGCTATCATATCTCCTCTCAGCCTTCTCTTCTTTAGGCTAAACATGCCCAGCTCCTTAAGCCGCTCCTCATAGGGCTTGTTCTCCAGACCCTTGATCATTTTAGTAGTCCTCCTCTGGACACATTCCAGCTTGTCAATATCTCTCTTGAATTGTGGTGCCCAGAATTGGACACAATATTCCAGGTGTGGTCTAACCAGAGCAGAATAGAGGGGTAGCATGACTTCTCTGGACCTAGACACTATGCTCCTATTGATGCAGGCCAAAATCCAGCAAAGGATCACCGCCTTGTCGGGGCGCTGGAGCTTGAGCACCTCAATGATGTCATGAGCGAAACCGTGAAGTGCCACCCAAGACGGGACGGTTGTGGCAGAGAGGTCAGACCAAGCGTGATCCCTGGGGAAGGCAATGGCAAACCACTCCAGTATCCTTGCCAAGAAAACTAAATGGACCAGTACAACCAGAGATATGTCGGTATGCCATTGGAAGATGGGACTCCCAGGTCAGAAGATGGCCAAAATGCTACTGGGGAGGAGCAGAGGATAAGTTCAACTAGCCCCAGATGTGATGACGCAGCTAGCTCAAAGCCGAAAGGAAGGCTAGCGGCCGACGGTACTGGAGGCGAACGACGAATCCGATGCTCTAAAGATCAACACACCATAGGAACCTGGAATGTAAGATCTATGAGCCAGGGCAAATTGGATGTTGTTATTGGTGAGATGTCAAGACTAAAGATAGACATTCTGGGGGTCAGCGAACTGAAATGGACTGGAATGGGCCACTTCACATCAGATGACCACCAGATCTACTACTGTGGACAAGAGGAACATCGAAGAAATGGAGTAGCCTTCATAATTAATAAGAAATTCGCTAAAGCGGTGCTTGGATACAACCCAAAAAATGACAGAATGATCTCAATTCGAGTGCAAGGAAAGCCTTTCAACATCACAGTGATCCAAATATACGCCCCAACCACAGCTGCTGAAGAAGCAGAAGTAGATCAGTTCTATGAGGATCTGCAGGACCTACTGGATAATACACCAAAAAGAGACATTATTTTCATTACAGGAGACTGGAATGCCAAGGTGGGAAGTCAAATGACAACAGGGATCACAGGCAAGCATGGTCTGGGAGAACAAAATGAAGCGGGACGCAGGCTGATAGAATTCTGCCAGGAAAACTCGCTGTGTATAACGAATACTCTCTTCCAACAACCTAAAAGACGGCTTTATACATGGACCTCACCAGATGGTCAACACCGAAATCAGATTGACTACATCCTTTGCAGCCAAAGTTGGCGGACATCCATCCAGTCGGTGAAAACAAGACCTGGGGCTGACTGTAGCTCAGATCACGAACTTCTTATTGCCCAATATAGAATAAAACTAAAGAGATCAGGGAAAATACACAGACCAGTTAGATATGATCTCACTAACATTCCTAGCGAATATACAGTGGAAGTGAAGAACAGATTTGAAGGACTAGATTTAGTAAACAGAGTCCCAGAAGAACTATGGACAGAATTCCTCGACATTGTTCAGGAGGCGGCAACAAAGTACGTTCCAAAGAAAAAGAAAACCAAGAAGGCAAAGTGGTTGTCTGCTGAGACACTGGAAGTAGCACAAGAAAGGAGGAAAGCAAAAGGAAACAGTGAAAAGGGGAGATATGCCCAGTTAAATGCGCAATTCCAGAGGTTAGCCAGAAGAGATAAGGAACTATTTTTAAATAAGCAATGCATGGAAGTGGAAGAAGACAACAGAATAGGAAGGACAAGAGACCTCTTCCAGAAAATTAGAAACATTGGAGGTAAATTTCAGGCAAAGATTGGTATGATAAGAAACAAAGATGGCAGAGACCTAACAGAAGCTGAAGAGATCAAGAGAAGGTGGCGAGACTATACAGAAGATCTGTATAGGAAGGATAACAATATCGAGGATAGCTTTGACGGTGTGGTGAATGAATTAGAACCAGACATCCTGAGGAGTGAGGTTGAATGGGCCTTAAGAAGCATTGCTAACAACAAGGCAGCAGGAGATGATGGGATCCCAGCTGAACTGTTTAAAATCTTAAAAGATGATGCTGTCAAGGTGATGCATGCCATTTGCCAGCAAATATGGAAAACACAAGAATGGCCATCAGACTGGAAAAAATCAACTTATATCCCCATACCAAAAAAGGGAAATGCGAAAGACTGCTCAAACTTCCGTACAGTGGCCCTTATTTCTCATGCCAGTAAGGTAATGCTCAAGATCCTGCAAGGAAGACTCCAGCAATACATGGAGCGAGAGTTGCCAGATGTTCAAGCTGGGTTTAGAAAAGGCAGAGGAACGAGAGACCAGATTGCCAATATCTGCTGGATAATGGAGAAAGGCAGGGAGTTTCAGAAAAACATCTACTTCTGCTTCATTGACTATTCTAAAGCCTTTGACTGTGTGGATCATAATAAATTGTGGCAAGTTCTTGGTGGGATGGGCATACCAAGCCACCTTGTCTCTCTCCTGAGGAATCTGTACAAGGACCAAGTAGCAACAGTCAGAACTGACCACGGAACAACAGACTGGTTCAAGATTGGGAAAGGCGTACGGCAAGGCTGCATACTCTCACCCAACCTTTTTAACTTGTATGCAGAACACATCATGCGATGTGCGGGGCTGGATGAATGCAAAGCTGGGGTGAAAATTGCTGGAAGAAACATTAACAACCTCAGATATGCAGATGACACCACTCTGATGGCCGAAAGCGAGGAGGAGCTGAGGAGCCTTCTAATCAAGGTGAAAGAAGAATGCGCAAAAGCCGGGTTGCAGCTAAACGTCAAAAAAACCAAGATTATGGCAACAAAAATGATTGACAACTGGAAAATAGAGGGAGAAACCGTGGAGGCCGTGACAGACTTTGTATTTCTAGGTGCAAATATTACTGCAGATGCAGACTGTGGCCAGGAAATCAGAAGACGCTTACTTCTTGGGAGGAGAGCAATGTCCAGTCTCGATAAAATAGTGAAGAGTAGAGACATCAGACTGGCAACAAAGATCCGCCTGGTCAAAGCCATGGTATTCCCTGTAGTCACCTACGGATGTGAGAGCTGGACCTTAGGGAAGGCTGAGCGAAGGAAGATCGATGCTTTTGAGCTGTGGTGTTGGAGGAAAGTTCTGAGAGTGCCTTGGACTGCGAGAAGATCCAACCAGTCCCTCCAGGAAATAAAGCCCGACTGCTCACTGGAGGGAAAGATACTAGAGACAAAGTTGAAGTACTTTGGCCACATCATGAGGAGACAGGAAAGCCTAGAGAAGACAATTATGCTGGGGAAAGTGGAAGGCAAAAGGAAGAGGGGCCGACCAAGGGCAAGATGGATGGATGGCATCCTTGAAGTGACTGGACTGACCTTGAGGGAGCTGGGGGTGGTGACGGCCGACAGGGAGCTCTGGCGTGGGCTGGTCCATGAGGTCACGAAGAGTCGGAGACGACTGAACGAATGAACAACAACAACATGACTTCTCTGGACCTAGACACTATGCTCCTATTGATGCAGGCCAAAATCCCATTGGCTTTTTTTGCCACCACATCCCATTGTTGGCTCATGTTTAACTTGTTGTCCACGAGGACCCCAAGATCTTTTTCAAACGTACTTCTCTCAAGCCAGGCATCATTGTTCCCCAATCTGTATCTCCACATGCAAGTGTGGAGAAGAGCAAAGCACAGACCACCCACTACAATGCAGTCTGAGCTTTGCCACCTGTACAGGAGGACCTTCTTACAGCGGCATTAGAAGTGGACAGCTTTTGGTCAAAGAAAATCTAGTATAATGCCAAGTTTTTAAACTTTGTGTTTTTTTTAATGCATTATAACTCTCAATTTGCTTCTGACATGATAAATATAAATATATGGCAAAGCTGATGAGGGTCATCTGTCAGTAAGCACATTCTTTCCCTACTGACTACTTTTATCTTTGTGTGTCAACCATTTTAATTCAGAATAATACTTGGCTTGCCATGTCCCCCCTTGAGTTTCAAGGCTGAGCTGAAATTTGAACTTGAATAACATATTATTTCAGCAATGCTCTCTGATACAGTATCTCTGCCTTCTTGTGGAGTTCCGTTACACCCTTGTTACACCACAAAAGGACCTGATCCTTCCACTTCCTCCTTTTTCTCTCCCTTGCCTCCTCTCCCGATTTATCATTCTTACCACACTTCACTGTGTGAGAGTTTCATGGCAATTTATGTCATTACACAAATTATACAAATTGCCATTAACTGATGTAATGTACTATAAAGAATTGGAACCATGAAGAAAAAAATTATTTGAATTTTTCTTCTGCATGTTTGCATTGCTTTATGGCTTCATTTATCAATTGTGTTAATTGAAATTTATATCATTAGGATAAAATGCAGTAGGGTGCCTTTTCCCTCTTTTGTTGGCCTCATTTTCTAAATTATCATTTCTTTCCCCCCTCCTCACACAGCCATAATTGTCAGGTCTCTCCCTTGTCTTAGGAGATAGAAATGATCAGTTTCCTTCTCACCTCATCTCTTACTTCCAAATTCTTCTTTTCTACATGGTTCTGCACACTCCAGTTTTAGCCAAAGTAGCATGAGTGAAATTCTATATATTTTGGACCTTAGCATACTTTGGTTGAACTCAGAGGAAAGCCTCATAGATTTATCATACTCTGGGACCCTTTCACACTACAACCTGAGAAGGAGGCTCTTGAAGTAATTGATGATTTTCCCATCAAGATTTTTTTTCTAATGCTCAAATAAAATTTACCCTATTGTAACTTTAGACCTAATCCTATCCTATGAGGTAACAGAGAGAAAATACATAACTTTCTCACTGGGACTGTGGCACAGCTGGCTGGGAGTCAGCTGCATTAAGATCACTACTGACCAAAAGGTCATGAGTTCAAAGCTTGCCAGGGTCAGAGTGAGCTTCCGACTAATTTGTGTAGCATGCTGTCAACCTTTGCAGCCTGAAACACAGTTGCATTTGTCAAGTAGGAAATTTAGGTACCGCGTATGCGGGAAGGCTAATTTAACTAATTTATGACGCCATAAAAATCTCCAGCAAGCATGCAAAGAATGAGGGAGTACTTCATCAGTGTCACAAATGGACGGTGAAGCGACAGCTCCCCTGGTGGCCAGAATACCCTCATCAAAAACTGGAATGTTAAATAGCCTCTGTGTGTCTGTCTATATATTTTGTGTGTCTATGGCATTGAATGTTTGCCATGTATATGTACATTGTAATCAGCCCTGCAGAGTGAGAAGGGCAGAATATAAATACTGAAAATAAATAAATAAATAAATTCTCACTATGACAACTTTTCCACTATTTAAAGAATGTAATCCCACATTTTTTCTTCTTTAGCCTGAACATATCCGTGTATCTCAACTTTTTCTCATATATTTTGTTTTCAACACAATTCTTGTTGCCTCTCTCTGAATTTCTTTCCACTTGTCGATATCTTTTTTGAAATTAGGTTCCCAGAAGTACACGTGTATTCCTTACTAATAAAGAATACAGAGGAATGATTATGCTCTGAGTTGGAAACTATGGTTGCGATGATAATGATGATGATGATGATAATAATAATAATAATACTTTATTTGTATCCTGCTACCATCTCCCCAAGGGACTCGGTGTGGCTTACATGAGGCCAAGCCCACAACACATACAATAAACAAAAGCAATAACAATAATCAATACAAAACAGTTAAAATAAACTCAAAACAGGAAATACACAATAAACAATAACAATAACATATCGCAATAAATCCTGTATTGTTTTATTTATTTATTTATTTTGGTCATGTAGCATTGCCAAGACATTTATTCCCATTGTATGTATGTGTTTTTCCTTTTGTGGTCTAAAATGTAGAATTTTCAATTAGTCTCTATTTATTTTCCTTTTATTAACTTCTATCCAATTTTCTAGTTTATCAAGGAAAATAATCCAAAGGTTCTTTTCACGCATGCTATTGCTGAGAAGAGTATCCCATATCCTATTTGTAGTTTAGGAAATAGTATTTAGAATGCTCTGCCAGAGACCTCTAATGCCTCACCAAACTACAAACTTCAATATCTCATAGTGTTCAGCCACAGAGTTAAAGTGGAACAACAGTGCTGTAATTTTTTTGTAAGAAAGAACTTTTGGTTTGATCTTTCAGGAACTGTGTCATCTAGCCTGATCTCCAAACCATCTAATAATCACAGAATCATTGGAATCACAGAAATGTAGAGTTGGAAGAGACTACAAGGGCTATCCAGTCCAACCTCATTCTGGCATACAGGAATAAAAGCACTAAATGGAGGCTATCCAGCCTCCATTTAAAAGCTTCTGAAGTTTGATGCACCCTAGAATTGCACTGGCTTTTAGATCTGCCACATCACATTGTTGACATGTTCAACTTGTGATCTACTTTGACTCCTAGATCCCTTTCTTTGTGGGATGCCAGTGTGAATGTTTAACACACTCCCAGATCCCAAGCCTGGAGGTTCTGAGCAGCAACTGAAATTCCACAAGTTAGTTAGTTTATTTATTTATTTAAGAAATGTATATCCCTCCTCTCCCCACTAAAGGGCCCAAGGTGGCTTACAACCAATAAAACATACAATATAAAAGTTGAAACCAAGTTCCCCATCCCCAACCCCTACCAGGACTTTGGAAGGCTGCCCGTCTCCACAGCAATTTCAGAAAACCACATTTTTTCATTCCCAAATGCCTCTATCCCTCATTTTTTCTAGCTCTACTCACATGTGTTATTGCTGTGTTCAAGAATGCGAGTGGTCATGCTTTTAATCCCTGTATGTAACCATTCCAGTTTTCAATTGAAATCTAAAGGAGTTATCAAATGAACTGAAACCCAGAGTCCTAATAGTTTCAGAACGTTGGATAGTTCCTCAAACATTCAAATCAAATCTTGATGTGGATACTCTGCTTCATTGACATGGAAGTCACAACCACCATTGAACTATATATTTATAGATAATGTACGAAATACATTTGGAGATGCATGAGAGGAAAGGAATGTGGCCTAACAGAACCTGAACGAATTTAGAATGCCTGTGGAGATAACCACAGCTCTGATTTCTGCAGTACAAGGCTTCCTTGAGAGATTGCTGGTTCCCTGGAGGGTAGTCGCTTGTGTGGGTTTGCTGATCTTTCTTGTTAGCTCATGGCACCAGGAAAGGAGCATATGGCTCCAGGTTCAGCAGCTGCTCTTTTCACTCCACATTAATGCTGTAGTTTGTGAGGTATTAATGTGGAATGAGAAAAGTGCATTTAATTTAGAATTGATGAGAGGGAAAAAATAGCAACTGTGAGCATGTTGGGTGGGGGAGGGAAAGATGCCACAGGATTGGCTTGTCAGATACGTGGGAATGGAAATGTCAGGCTTAAGTAAACATCTCCTTGAAGGAAATATCCTCGTGTTCCTAATGCTGATACATCATACCTCAGATTGGAAGTTATAGATCCAGCTAAATTGAGTGTCAGTGTGGTGCACTGCTTTAAGCATTGTACTATGACTTTGGAGACTACAGCTTGATTCCCTGCTTGGCCATGGAAATTCACTGGTTGACCTTGAGTGAGTCACACATGCAGCTCCAGAAGACTCCATGATAGGTTTATCTTAATGTCACCATACATCAGAAGCCCCCGGTGGCACAGTGGGTTAAACCCCTGTGCCAGCAGGACTGAAGACAGACAGGTCACAGGTTCGAATCCAGGGAGAGGTGGATGAGCTCCCTCTATCAGCTCCAGCTCTTCATGTGGGGACATGAGAGAAGCCTCCCACAAGGATGACAAAACATCAAATCATCCGGGCGTCCCCTGGGCAACGTTCTTGCAGACGGCCAATTCTCTCACACCAGAAGCGACTTGCAGTTTCTCAGGTCACTCCTGACATGACCAAAAACATAAAAATCAGAAATGACTTGAAAGCACATACCAACAAAAACAACCTTCCAATATTGTTGTGGAATCCTTTTGGTATCATGCATTTATATAATTGAGCACTGTCATAATTCATCAAGCAGCCTATGATACACACCTGATATTTAACCATGGGACCATAAAGTTATCCTCCCACCTTCATTGTGTTGTGTCTTGGCCTTGGTATTTGATTGGGAAAAACATCCTTCTCTAGAATGAGTTCCACTGTCTACATGCACATGGCTTGTATGAGGAACCTTTGGCCCATCCTGTTTCCCAGTAATGTGGGAGCCACCTTCCCATAACACCATCCTTTGATAATTTGCCAGAGTTTTTGTTCATTTATTTGTTTTCCAGTGTGGGGGATAACAATGGATATCTGTGGTACCATGTGGGTCACAAAAATAATCTGGAGACCACATATGCCCTGTAGAGTGTACTTTGCTCCCTTGTTTTTGTTCAAAAATTGAAATGACCTTGGCATGAAAATAAAATTAAACATTTCTTGGTTTTATATGAAGTTGCAAGATTCCTCAAAGGCAAATGGATGCACATAATGTTAGACAATTAAATCAATTAAGCACATAACAATGATTCAGGTCATTATTATATTGCTTGATGGGTATGAGTTGGGAGAGAGTAGAGATCCTTTTGGATGGGGAGCATGATGTTTAATTAAGACAGCTGCTGATCATAATATATGCAAGACAGTCAATAAAAATTCTTCAATATGGACTACAATACACACAGAGTAATGTTGTTATGAATCCTGTTGGTATTTTACTCATGTACATGTTCCTCTATGAAACTGGTTGAAAAAGTCGCAGAAACAGAATTGTATAAGTAGTATCACTGCACATGGTTGCACATTGGTTTTGGGAAGGTTTATATGTTGGATATGGATGTACGTTGCACCCTGATGATACAGGTGCAAATCTGGTTTCACATTCAGATTCACAGCATAAAATAGTGGTGTTATGCATGTAACATGATGTTATAATCTCTATCCTTGATGTATACTCTGAACCAGGCATAGACAAGTAGATGGATAGATGGGCATAAAATCACAAGCTGTTTCCTTGATATAGACTCTCAGCCATGCATAGATGAATAGATAGGCATCAAGTTATAATCTTTTTTCTTGGTGTAGACCCTCAACCATACAAAGATAAATACCGATAGACAGGCAGAGTGTATATGTGTCCTTAACATATGATGCCATTCTACATCATGATGAATCTACCAGGCAAGTTTCTGCACATTTCTAAAAAAGACAGAAAAACCACTAATATTGAACAGCCAACATACAAGAAGCTGCTACAAGGCTTTTTCATCAACCTCTTTGACTCTACATTAACTAGCTTGCTGATGGTCTTTTATCCTGTTTCATCTCAAGGAGAGCAATTCAATCAATCTATACCCAAATGGATCAATGGAATGATCCTTAAGATAAGGAGGTGGCAAAAATCAAATAGATTTTCTCCCCTATTTCTTTGTTTTTGTTAGTTAATCTTTCAAGCATGGCTTTAAAAAATACTAAAACTTCTGAAGGTATTCCCACAAAGGAAAGACTGAACATTTTAGCCAAGCTAAATACCCTCAGGCATTGCACAAATAAATAAATAAATAAATAAGCACAACACAAGAGTTTGCTAATTTCTGTCTGGGTTTCTAAAGACATGAAAGCACAGCTTGAGATATGCTCTGTTGTAGAGTACTTGTTAAGTATCAAATAGAAACAAAAGTAGGATTTTTGGTACTCTTTGTAAGTGTATTTGATCTTTGAAAGATGTGACTTATTCTCTGTCTTTCCCTCTCTACTCTGATATTCTAACTTATTTGTTCATTCATTTTTGAGGTTTCTGTATTTTAAACACTACAGTGTACAGCAGGACTACAGTGGCTAAGAACATAGTGAATTGATTCCTCAAGTTAGTATGATCAGTTTTTCCCAAGGGTGTTCCTTGGCTATTTGCATATAAGAGGTTTTCAGAAATTGGCTGACATTCAGCATTGCAGTTGTGAATTCACAACTTTGAGTTACACATGTATATATGCTCTGTAGTCTGTCATCTTTCTTTAAAATTACATAAATGCCATCTCAGTTCACCTTAAAAACCATCTGTCTTCTCAGGCAAAGAAGGTTGATGCAGCTTCCAAGTGAGGAAGAACTAGAATGACATTTCCACCCCCCTCCTCCCAATGGTGAGGCTACAAGGATCCTATTTCTGAGTGTTGCAGCCTTATTTGCTGGTGGGATGGTGGTGGAAAGTATGATTGCTGACTCTTAAGGTGGTCTGGAGTGAGCAGGCCAGGAGATATTGCTAAGCTATACATGGAACAGGTTACCTAGTACATTTATGCCCTGGTGCTGTTCCATTTCCAACAATTTCCTCCTGAATTTGGAGCATGTGTCCAAATGTTCCAGCCCACCCCCTGACTGCCTGTCCCTTTGTCCTCATAACACTTCTGCCACTCTCCGCCAGCCATGGTGCTCCCTGTGAACACCTGGCCATCACCTTTCACATCATCTTTCACATTTTGACCTACAAAACCCTGTACGGTTCTGGTCCAGTGTATCTGTCCAAACGTATCTCCCTCTACGTCCCACCCCGGAGTCTGAGATCATCTGGGGAGGCCCTGCTCTCGACCCCACCGCTATCACAAGTGAGGTTGGTGGGGACGAGGAGCAGGGCCTTCTCGGTGGTGGCCCCTCACCTGTGGAACTCACTCCCGGGAGAAATTAGGGCATCAACATCCCTCCTCTCCTTCAGGAGGAAAGTAAAGACGTGGTTGTGGGACCAGGCCTTTGGGCAATCTGACAACTAGATAAGGACAATCAGACGACTAGGACTGACAGGACTGACAAATGTGGAATTGGAATTTGGACTATGAGATAGCGAACGCTGACCGTCTATGAGGAGTAATTAGGTTTGTATTGTTTTATTGGTTTTATTGGTTTTACTGGTTTTAGGGTTGTAATGCAGGAATTGTTGTTTAACTGTTCAACTGTTAATTGATGTTATTGTGTTTTACTACTGTTATGTGATGCTGGCATCGAATTGTGCCTTTGTAAGCCACCCTGAGTCCCCTTTGGGGTGAGAAGGGCGGGGTAGAAGAAACCAAAATAAATAAATAAATAGATCAGCAGAGATTATAATGAGGAGACTGCATGATCAACAAAGAGGATATAGGACTTCAAGTGAACAAAATGGAGCTGTGAGCAGTGTCTTAGCAAGCTGGCTGAACACTGGGATGTCCTTGTATCACTGTATGGAGTTGAGAAATAATAATAATAATAATAATAAGAAGAAGAAGAAGAAGAAGAAGAAGAAGAAGAAGAAGAGGAGGAGGAGGAGGAGGAGGAGGAGGAGGAGGAGGGAAGGAAGCTGATGAAACCATTGATCATATCCTCAGTGGTCATCAGCACACTGGGTGCCATGCCAAAAGATCTCAGTTAGCATTTAGAAACAATAAACATTGACAAAATCATGATCTGTCAACTGCAAAAGGCCACCTTACTTGAATCTGCGCTCATCATTCGAAAGTACATCACACAGTCCTAGACGCTTGGGATATGTTTGACTTGTGATTTTGTGATATGAAATCCAGCATATAGATCTCATTTGCTGTGACATACTGTGTTTTTGTGTCAGTAAAATAACAAGAAGAAGAAGAAGAAGAAGAAGAAGAAGAAGAAGAAGAAGAACTTTATGCGTATACTCCACCACTTTCTCCCCAAAGGGACACGGGGAGACTTACATATGGATCAAAATGCCCACAAAACATAAAAGCAAAACAATCCATTAAAACAAAACATAATTAAAATAAGAGCACAGGAAAATATGCTCCAGATAAATATGCTCCATGGTAAAATATGTCCAGATAAAAATACAATTAAATTAAACATAAGAATATAAAACAGCAATGTTGAAACACAAAACAATGCTCAACAAAACCAATAAACCAGTAATACAATGGACATGGCCAGGCAATAAAAAGGGCCAGGCATGGGATAGTGCAAAACAGCACATCATAGGGCCGGGGTATTGGATAAAGTGCAGAGAACAAAATATTAGCAGGTAACTTAGGGACTGGGCATTTATAACTAGGGACTAGCTGTTCACAAATGCTAGCTGAAACATCCAGGTTTTCAAGTCACTGGGAAAGGAGGACAGTATTAGGGCTTGCCAAATCTCCCTGGGGAGGGAGTTCCAAAGTCAGGGGGCCATCACCTAGAAGGACTTCTCCCTCATCCCCACCAACCATGCTTGTTATGGTGATGGGAGCAAGAGGAGAGCCTCCCCTGTGGATCTTAGAGCCCACACTGGTTCATAGGAGAAGATGTGGTCATGAAGATAGTCAGGACCCAAATAGTTTAGGGCTTTGTAACTCATAACTGGCAGCTTGAATTGGGACTAGAAACTTATTGGCAACCAATGGAGCTGCTTTAGTAGGGGCGTTGTGCACTCCCCTTCCACGCTGCCCCTATATCCCAGGATCTGATTTCAGATTATCTTCTTACCCCAGTGGAGACTTACTACTTCATCGCAATAGGGAAAAAATCCACTTAAAATGTTTTTTCTGCCTCCTGTCAATGGCTTCTCCCTAAACTACAAACCCCAGAATTCTGCAGGAGGCAGAAACCAGATTTTAAATGGATATTTTTCTCTAGTGTGATGAGGACCTTATATAATCCATTTTAAAGCAGGAAATCTTGGATCAGATCCTGGAATATAGGGCAGTGTAGAAAGGACAATGACCAATCTCAATAAAATAGTGAAGAGTAGAGACATCACACTGGCAACGAAGGTCCACATAGTTAAAGCAATGGTATCACCCATAGATGCTAGAGCTGGACCATAAGGAAGGCTGAGCGAAGGAAGATAGATGCGTTTGAACTGTGTTGCTGGAGGAAAGTTCTGAGAGTTCCTTGGACCGCTAGAAGATCTGACCAGTCCATACTCCAGGAAATATTGCCTGACTGCTCACTGGAGGGAAAGAAATTAAAAGCAAAGATGAAGTCATTTGGCCACATAATGAGAAGACAGGAAAGCTTGGAGAAGATTATGATGCTGGGGAAAATGGAAGAAAAAAGGAAGAGGGGCTGACCAAGGGCAAGATGGATGGATGGTATCCTTGAAGTGACCAGCCTGACCTTGAAGGAGCTAGGGGTGGCCACAGTCAATAGGAGCTCTGGCGTGGGCTGGTCCATGAGGTCACAAAGAGTCGGAAGTGACTGAATGAATAAACAACAACAGAAGGGACATAAGAAAACACAATCATCACCAGCCCAAAAGCCATGGCAAAATATGTTCCTTAAACCTGCTCAATTCCAAATTGCCTACTGCTTTTAGCAAAAAAAAAAGAACCCATATGTCTCCCAGCAGTCCTGAAAGGCTTATAGTTTAGAAGTTTGCCCCATTCTGAACTAGGCTACCTATGCATCCACCGGTAATTCTCGGACATTTAGTCCCAAGGAATATTGTGTCCAATTCTGGGCACCACAATTCAAGAGAGATATTGACAAGCTGGAATGTGTCCAGAGGAGGGCGACTAAAACGATCAAGGGTCTGGAGAACAAGCCCTATGAGGAGCGGCTTAAGGAGCTGGGCATGTTTAGCCTGAAGAAGAGAAGGCTGAGAGGAGATATGATAGCCATGTATAAATATGTGAGAGGAAGCCACAAGGAGGAGGGAGCAAGCTTGTTTTCTGCTTCCCTGGAGACTAGGACGCGAAACAATGGCTTCAAACTACAAGAAAGGAGATTCCATCTGAACATGAAGAAGAACTTCCTGACTGTGAGAGCCGTTCAGCAGTGAAACTCTCTGCACCGGAGTGTGGTGGAGGCTCCTTCTTTGGAAGCTTTGAAACAGAGGCTGGATGGCCATCTGTCAGGGGTGATTTGAATGCAACATTCCTGCTTCTTGGCAGGGGGTTGGACTGGATGGCCCATGAGGTCTCTTCCAACTCTTTTATTCTATGTTTCTAGGTAACAGTGCCTAAATACTAAAGACACCAGACCCTGTCTGATCTGGAAAGTAAGCAGTGTCAGTCCTGGTTAGTATTGGGATAGGAGGCCACCTATCTACCAGGTGCTAAGGGCTATATTTCAGAGGAAGGGACTAGCAGAACTACCTCTGAGTGTTCCTTGACCTTAACCACCCCATGAAATTCAGTGGTCTTCCACACTTTGACCGGTTATTTAAAGGAATATATACATGCAGAAGAAGGCTTCCTTACACCCAAACCTAACCATCATAACAAAGTAAAGAGTGTTGGCATTTCTTAAGTTGACTGGGGGAAAAAAAATCCAGCGTGTCCTTTTCTTCTTTAAAATATTCCTTCTAAAATTATCCTGCTCCACAGCCAAAGAATTTAGCCATTTCAGGGCGGCTGGATGATTATGCATCTCTCAGCACTGGAAAGGAGGAGAAAAAATGAAATGTCTGTGAAGATGAAGGGAGGGAGGGATCACATACTTTTCAGCTGACTTAACACTGTGTAAAGCACCGAAAATTATTAATTGAACATCTTGATTATAAATTAGGTGGAAATAATGTTGAAGAAGCATCCCCTAGTCATTGAGGTTTATTATTAGGTCTTCACACTTTAAGAGTTGATTTCCATCCTGGCAGTGGTGAATACAGTGATTATGGGGAAAGGGTGAAACTCGTGGGCTGAGGCACTGAATGTCAGCAAAATGAATCCTGGAGGAGGATTTTGACACCCATTTAAAAACGGTGAGTCCTCCTGAAATGTCACCTTTGCTATCTCGGGCAGCCAGCTCTCTGAGAAATCCTGCCAGATATCTTATTTAATGGTGGAGAATAATTCCCCTAATGGCAGGAGGGCCTGTTTGTTTATGGAGAGTCTGGAATAGTGCACGTGGTTGAGAAAGGAAAAATAGGATGGGGTAGATAGCAATGGGAATAAAGGAATCCCCCTCCAATAAGACAATCACTTTTTATTAGTCTCCCCCTTTTTTAATGATTTTCTTCTTACGACAATGTCACTTAAACAAGGTTCTTGTAGGTTTTTTCGGACTATAGGGCCTGATGTTTCGCCTGCATCTATGGCAAGCATCCTCAGAGGTAGTGAGGTCTGTTGGAAATAGGAAAATGGGTTTATATATCTGTGGAATGACTGGGGTGGGGCAAAGAGCTCTCTGCTGAAGCTAGGTGTGAATGTTTCAGCTGACCACCTTCATTAGCATTTGAAGGCCTGCCTGAGCCTGGGAAAAGGTTCTGTTGAGAGGTGTTAAGATGTGCCTGGTTGTTTCCTCTCTGCTGTTTTGCGCCCAAACACGAATCAAGGAACATGAAAGGCACTGCAGACTACTTCAACCAGAGAAATCAGCCATAGCAGAGCACCTGATGAACCAGCCTGGACACAGCATATTATTTGAGAACACAGAAATGCTGGACCACTCCAACAACCACCATGTCAGATGACATAGAGAAGCCATTGAAATCCACGAGCATGTGGACAATTTCAATAGAAAGGAAGAAACCATGGACATGAACAAAATCTGGCTACCAGTATTAAAAAACTCTAAAATTACAACAGCAAACTCTAAAATTACAAAAGCTAAACAAGCCGGATTGGCTAAAGAGAACTCACCACTTCAAATTTGTGCACAAGCCTAGTATACATAGTGTCTAATTTGAAGAAAATAATTTTACAGTTTTGGGCATTACTTCATTTCTACCTTGCCTTTCTCGACTTCAGAGGGGACTCAAGGTGGCTTACAAATCTGGCAAAAATTCAATGCCAGGGAACTGCTTGGACCAGTTGCCCCAGAGGGACAGACATGGGAGCCAATGTGCTAACTGCCTGACTGTCTGCTCATTGAAATGACTTTGGAGTGGTAGCATAGTGTAACTCTAGAGTATTTCACCTGGTCTAGATGCAGATTTTGTTACACAGTGCCCATCCTATGTCCCATAGTTCATATTATTCATATACCAAATCTGTGATGCCTGTTACATGTTTTGTGTATGTTCCTCATTATTACCCAACTTTTGTCATATATAGATATAAACTTTGACTACTTCAAGAGCATTGTAATTGTCTGAGTAGCAAGAAAATCTGGGGCTTTGAAAGTATCAGTAGATATGTTCTTTTGCTGGCAGGAGACCATTTGATAGTTGATACTACAGCAATAAGCTTTGTAATATGATGACCTTTGTGCAGTATTTTGCCTTGGTTAAAGTGATGTCATTGTGCCCAAGCTGAAGACCTGCTTAATATTGTGAGAATGCAAGCATTGAGTCCTGTTGCTAGTTTCCTTCTTTCAAATCCCCAAAATGAGCATGTATGCTCCAGGGACCACCTTCCCCATGAGACATCTAAATACATTTAAAAAATCAAGAAGGCTCAACATTTGTAGATCATTCTTTTCCTCAAAAGGTGCAAAGAATCAGATTCCTTCTCCGTTCACCCTCCATGTGTGTCCCAAGTTTCCTCATTTCTTTGTTATGGTGAAAGTGACTGAATTTCACAGGGATCACTCTTTGAAAATTACTTCTGACCTGAGAACATTTTGAGCCCCATAAACAACAGCTGGGTGTAAATCAATGGCATGTGTGTCTTTTTGATTTAAAGCAATGAAGTGTTTTGTGTAAATCATCCAAAGATCCTCAAAGAAAGGTGCCTGGAGGCTTTGGGGCAACTGAGATTTATCTCAGAAGCTGACTTGAAGTAGAGGTACCCTGGAAAATGTCATCACCATGGTTGCTGCAACTTATTTTGTTTGTGTATTTCTTTCTTTTTTATTCATATTAGAAGTATTTGTGTTACAGCAGAAATGGGTTGATAGGTATAGCAGCAGTAAATTTTTTAAAAAAAGGTGGATGGGAAGGAAATATATTGTTAGAATTAATAGGAAGATATCAGCGCAAAAATAATTCCTTGCTGTAACATTGATGAAAAGTAGAATCCAAACTCTGGGCCCTTCCAGACAAGCCTTATATCCCACAATCTGATTCCAGGGTTTATGCTTTAAACTGGATTATATGAGTCTGCACTGCAAGATATCTGGGATAAACAGAAAATCTGGGATAAGATCCTTGGATATAGGGCCTGTCTGGAAAGTTCCTCAGGTATTCTTTAATGCAAGCCAGTGTAACAACTTGGGACTTTCAGCTTCCATTCTAAGCTCCTCTTTTTATCTCAATGCACTCATCTATAGGTCTTCTTTGAAAGAAAGATTTACTTTTCCAGTTTCCAACCCATTTTATGTTCTTCAGCAATCTCCCTTTAGCTCTTCATCGTGCTGGCTCTATATTAAAGACATGAATCCTTCTTGTCTCTTTCAAATGTACAAAATGTGTATATGGGGGGCATATTCTTCCTCATCTGCAAAAGGGTGGGGTATTTTCTATTGGCCCATTGGACCATTTCACCAGCTATGTAGCTAAATTATAATACCTTTTCTCTTGTTGCTGGGCATTTACATACTGTAGTCTTTGCATGAGTTGTCTCTATTTTTCTGAACAAATAACTTTTCCTGTTTGTTTGAACTACGCATACACACTGTATACTGCAACTGTGAAATTACCATATATGGGCATTTGTTGCACAAAGATGGAATGACTAGTCTACCATGATCCAATGTGGAGTAGGAATCAATGTGAATTGGGGCACTCTATAACACACATCTGGAACAACACGGAAGTATCCAATGCCCATCACCAAAGCTCAATGTGTATCAAAAGTACTCAATTCAAATCAGAAGTGTTCAGTTTGCACCACAAATGCCCAATGCACTTTACAACTGGCCAATGTGCACCAGAAGAACTCAGCGTACTTCAAAAGTTTCCAATATATGTTGGAGCACTTTGTAATTGTCCCGATACATAACTTCACAATTCAGCAATGGGGTTTTGTTTTGCTTCTGCAACATAGCTAGGGATTCATAAAGTTACACAATTTAGTTGTGATGAAGAATTGTGTTTTGCAAATTTTGTGAAAATCATGGAAAATTTGATGAAAACTGCTAATCCATTAATGGTCACACTAGAGACATGATTTTTCAATATTCTTTCCTAATAGTAGATAATGTTTTTTTTCCTATTTTTATTGCTTCCAAGCTTTAACCATGTGCCCCCCAAAACTGGGCCTTTCTCCATTCCAATTTGTTTCCTGAATTTGGCAGAGGACTTTGGGATACCATTGTAACTAAGTGACGAGGACATCAAACTTACTTTCGAGATGAAGCTTCTCCAATTAAGAACTAAATTTATTTACCAGCGTACAGTATTAGCAAAAACCAAGTCCCACTGGAATCACTTAGTTCCAGGAATTATTGCTGAATACAAAAGCTGGTATAATCCATCATGAGTCAGAATTGTATATCAAACCACCTAATTAAAGTTCTTTCCTTAAAATACAATTACATTTGCAGCTCAATCCCCAGAATTGGGTAAGGGAAGGGAAATAGAGGAATGGTTTTGTACTGTGTAAGCACATAAACTTTATGAAGGCACAACCCAGAGATTTCCTGTTCTATGTGGGTTCTGATATGCAATCTCAGCACAAATCAAAATGCTTTCTCATTGGTGGAGTCTTATATGGCAAGATGTTGAACCCGTAATGTCATCAAACAGCATGGGGACCTTTTTTGTCATATTTTTGCCTCCTAGATCAATTTAGACCCAGGTGAGGTGTGTGGGGTTGAAACAGAAAGTAAATTTCACTGATTTCCTGTATTGAAGAAGAATTTCTTGAGACTA
This sequence comes from Anolis sagrei, assembly GCF_037176765.1. Classification (NCBI taxonomy): domain Eukaryota; kingdom Metazoa; phylum Chordata; class Lepidosauria; order Squamata; family Anolidae; genus Anolis; species Anolis sagrei. The sequence goes on along the minus strand of NC_090022.1, from coordinate 293,416,260 downwards.
AAAAGTGACTAAAATGCATGCCCCTAATCAGGCCCGTAGCCAGGTTTTTGATTCGGGGGGGATAGGAGTTTGATTTGGGGGGGGGGGCTGAGTCTGAGTGAAAGAGGGTCTACCCTTGCAAACCTTTTGTATCGTTACCCCAATACACCCATGCATATGACATATATTGAGCATGGTGATCAAATGATGATATGAATAAACATAACAGTTTAAATAATGTACCAGTAAGGCCTTTTTGCGGACCACCATGAGAATTTGCGGACCCCCCCCCCCCCCAGCTACATGCCTGCCCCTAATCCATGCACTGGGTGTTTGAATCAAGAGAAATTGATTTTGTCATGATGTTTGCTGGAGGTTGGGGTCCTTCAAGATATTTCAAGGGACTAATTTAACCCACTAAAATCCCACAATGTCCATACCACATCTTTCTTTTAACAGACCCCTCAACCTCTGAAGATGCCTGTCACAGATGTGGGTGAAACATCAGGAGAAAATGCTACTGGAACATGGCCATATAGCCCAGAAAACTCAGAGCAACCCTCTCTCTGCCTTCCTTCCTTCCTTCCTTCCTTCCTTCCTTCCTTCCTTCCTTCCTTCCTTCCTTCCTTTCTTTCTTTCTTTCTTTCTTCATATATAAAAATGAAATGAACATGTTTTACATAATTCTTCCTTGGAATTCAAGGTAACATATACAGTGTCCACTGTCTGTCTCTTAAAAACTGACCTGGCCCAGGACTGTTTAATTCAGCAGGGCTACTTTATTTAAACCTGCAGACAATGCCTTTAGTGAATTTTTCTGGATTTTTCTAGGTTGGAATGTCTCCAAGGAAATTTGGTATCTCTATGACAAAGAGGTTCTTCCTCTAATGTTCAGGTGGAATCTTCTTTCTTGTAATTTGAACTCATTGCTCCATTGAGTCCTAGTCTCCAGGGCAGTAGGAAACAATTCTATCTCCCTCTTATGACATCCTTTCAAATTTTTGAACATCGCTGTCATGTCTCCTCTCAACCGTCTCTTCTGAAGGCTGAACATGCCCAGCTTTTTAAGATGCTCCTTATAGGGCATGCTTTCCAGAACTTTGATCATTTTAGTTGCCCTCTTCTGATATTCCAGCTTGTCAGTGTCCCTCTTGAATTGTGGAGCCCATGTGTTGGAAGCATTATCAAACAGAAGATGGGACGGACTTGACTTCTCCTGCTCCAGAAGGTATGAGCCAAAACCAGTGGTTTCAAATAGCAAGAAAGGAAATTTTGATCCAGTGTTAGGAAGACCCCTCTGATGGTAAGGCTTGATTGACACTTGAGTAGACTGATTCAGATACTAGTGACCTCTATTTCATGGATTGTTTCCAACAGAGATTGAATGACTAACTTTAAGGCCTGATTTAGGGATTAGATGATGATTTGGTTGAGAGATACTCTGGAATATGCAGAAAACTCTAGAGGATCCACAGGTTTTGTGGCTATCTGGCTAGCTGGATTCAATTAGTTTCAATCTGATCCAGTATCCAGATGGACATTGCCTCCATCATTCTTTCCTTGGAACTGATCAGAGGAGGGAAAGGCAGGGGTGAATATATAAATTGAGCCAGTTGAGGACTATCTGACTGTCTCTTGTGCTTCCTCTATGGCAGTAGTTCTCAACCTGGGGTCCCCAGATGTTTTTGGCCTACAACTCCCAGAAATTCCAGCTAGTTTACCAGCTGTTAGGATTACTAGAAGTTGAAGGCCAAAAACATCTGGGGACCCCAGGTTGAGAACCACTGCTATATGGAAATATCACCTATTGCAGTGGTTCTCAACGTGTGGGTCTCCATGTGGGTCTCCAAATTATGCAGTCGAGTTTCCCGCATTTGGGGAAATTGCAGGGGTCAGCCTACAGCTTCTTGCAAGTCCAACCAGTTAACCAGCTGTTAGGATTTCTGGGAGTTGAAGGCCAAAACATCTGGGGAGAAACATGTTGAGAACCACTGACCTATTGTTTTAATGCCACAAATGGTAAACTACTATTGTAAAGAATGAATGTCTGTATGCATGTAGAAGGGCAGAAGAAACAGGCCTGAAGAAAACAACATGGAGTTCTCGCAAAGCATTATGTGGGGCGGCCTTGGCAGTCGAAGCGAGGATGCAGCAAGGCATAACTGAATGACAATGGACAATAAGGTGTGCGGCCGAGCATGTAAGGAGTGCAGGGTGCAAACAGGAGGTACCCCATAAATCATGAGGCCTGGAGTCCGAATGTCCTGAACGTTGGAGAGATCAAAGATTTGGGAGAACTTGAAAGAGAACAGGACAACTTGACTATTGAAATGAAGAAAAATGGATTTTGGCCTATAAATGTAGGGGACCCCTGACAATCTCCACGCTTCCTGATCCGCGGCAACGGGAATGTCCATACCTTCTCAGAGGAAAGCTGATCATCTTCATCTGGAGAAGGCCTGTGTGTGCGTGAGTATGAATGAATGTGTGTGTGCACGAGAGCTCTCCTTGATGTGATTCTGATATGATTTTGTGATGATTGTATTTCAATAAATGTTACATGAATAGTGGCAAAAACAAATTTGGTCTCTAAAGTGTCTCATTGATCTAAAATACCTTACTATTCCTTATACACTCTGCACAAAAGAACAGGAACCTCTTTGGGTTCATAACACTATAAAGATGACAGATAAACATGGAAGTAGTATGGAATTCTGGTTATTATCAGAGCAACATCAGTAACCTCGTGTCCTCTTAAACCATGAGGTTGGCTTACAACTCCCAGAAATCTCAGTCAGTTTACCAGCTGTTGGGATTTTTTGGGAGTTGAAGGCCAAAACATCTGGGGACCCACAGGTTGAAAACCACTATCTTCAATCAACCAGAATCTGCCTATAATTGAAATCTACCAGCATTCCATCAGCACATGCCTCTATTCACCGAGGATCTTTCAAGACTGCCCATGTCTAGATTCCATCCAATTAGGCCAACTTGCTGACAGCTGTGTTCCTACTTACAAAAAATAAAATAAAATAAATTGCCACGGAAGAATTCTTTGTGATGAATGCACTGATGGGCATCATTCACTGGAATCTATCTTATAATATCCTATAACAGGATACAAAAGAAATACCACTTCTTTCAGTTTAACTGAGTTGTGGTTCCAGCTGTGTGGCATTTCCTATAAAAGCTGTCAAATGCCTTCTTAAAATTAGACATGTGTGCTCAATGCTTTTGCTGCATTTTGGCTCTTAACAGCTGCCATGTCCAATTCCACTGTGCCTACGGTTTGCAAAGCACTCTGGGCTCTTTTGGAATGAAAGGCGCCATCAAATTGAAAGACACTATTATCCCATTACCCAGAGTGGCCTAGCGTATAAAGCCCAACCTCCTTCCAGCAAATGCCAGACAAATAATAGGAATCACAGCACTGTCTTTCAAAGCCCGGTGACTTTGTTTACTGCTTTTCAGAGGTCAGGGTGGATCCGGTTGAACCTGCAAAGGATGAACTTCCATCAAGAGAATGACAGACATTAGCGCCTTATTTATTTATTTCCGTATCAACCCCCTTTGGCAAGGAACAGGCTGGAAAAAAATCTGTTGCTGTGAATGCTATCCAAAAACCGTGAGTCGCTGCAGCAAGGCATAAGATAACTTCTGCTATCCTGGGATATGCTAATTTGAGGCATCTTGGGAGATGCCAACTCACTGCCAGAATAATGGAGCATTCCAAATGCCAATCAAAGTTCTTTTCCTGACTGCCTTGGGGTGATTTTGGGAAAGAGAGCAGCTTTAATGGGACTGAATGAGGCCAAGGCTTGCTCCCTCTATTAAGCAGAGCAAATAACCTTTGAGTGAAAAGAGGTGGGAGCAATTTACTATGATTTCCCCAGTTAATTTGAGCTGCTATTATGAACTTCCTGGTATCTTTTCTCTCTTTTTTTATCCAGCTGATACAACAGAGGGACATGGATTCTTTCAAATGCATAAGCAGGCTACAATAGGGAAAAAATAGAAACAAAAGGGGGAAATAAGAAAGAAAACATATGGTTGCATAGGGCTGATGCAGAAAAGATCTCACACCTCTGAGGATGCCTGCCATAGATGCAGGCGAAACCTCAGGAGAGAATGTTTCTAGAACATGGCCATATAGCCCGAAAAACCTACAACTACCCAGTGATTCCAGCCATGGAAACCTTCGACAATACATTGATGCACAATACTTTACAATTGTAGGTAAGTGATTTCAGAAGATGTGAAGGATCAATGGAATGGAATACCTTTTTATTTCAAGTTTATATCTCTGTGGCTGTGATCCTGCATCATAAGATATAGAGTGCATCTACACTGCAGATGTAATGTGATTTGACACCACTTTAACTGCCATGGTCCAATGCTACGGAAACTCATATATTTATTTTATTTATTTGGGGTGCTTCTACCCCGCCCTTCTCAACCCCTTGGGGATACTCAGGGCGGCTTACAAAAGGCACAATTCGATGCCCAACAATTCACAAAGTACAGTATACAAATTACAATTTACAATATAACGTCAACAGTTATGACTAGTTAAAACAATCAAAACAATACAATAGCAGCAATAAAATCATCTTGTGGTCAATGTTCGCCAAATCATAAGTCCATGATCCATCTAGCATCATCATTGTCCTTTCCTACTCAGGTCATCATTGTCTTTTGTCTGTCTGCCAGCTTACTCGAAGGCCTGGTCCCACATCCAGGTCTTCAACTTCCTTCTGAAAGAGAGGAGGGATGTTGATGACCTAATTTCCCTGGGGAGTGCATTCCACAGGCAAGGGGCCACCACCGAGAAGGCCCTGTCCCTCGTCCCCACCAGTCTAACTTGTGATAAAGGTGGGGCTGAGAGTAGAAGATCTTAAAACTCTGAGGTGGGATGTAGAAGAAGATACGTTCTGATAGGTACACTGGGCCGGAGCCGTAAAGGGTTTTGTAAGTCAAAACCAGCACTTTGAATTGTGCTCGGATCTGGATCGGCAGCCAGTGGAGCTGACATAGCAGGGGGTTGGTATGCTCCCTGTATGATGCTCCGGTGAGTAATCTAGCTGCCGCTCGTTGGACTAATGGAAGTTTCCGAACAGTCTTCAAAGGCAACCCCACGTAGAGCACATTGCAGTAATCTATTTGGGATGTAACAAGAGCGTGGACCACCATGGCCAGATCCGACTTCCCAAAGTACGGGTTGTAGTTGTACCAAGTCTGTAGTCTTTTCTGACAAAGAGTAATGGAGCCTCACCAAACTACATATCTCAGAATTCGATAGCATGGAACCATGCCAGATCAAATGGTTTCTAACTGAATTAATTCCACAGTGTAGATGCACCCAATTTTCTTAGAGCTGTGTTTTTCAACCTGGGGGTCAGGACCCCTTGTGGGGTTGCATGGGGGTGGGTGTCAGAGGGATTGCCAAAGACCATCAGAAAAACACAGTATGTTCTGGTAATCATGGGTGTTATGTGTGGGAAGTTTAGCCCAATTCTATCATTGGTGGGGTTCAGAATATTCTTTGATTGTAGGTCCCAGCAACTACAACTCCTGAATGTCAATGTCTATTTTCCCCAAACTCCACCAGTGTTCACATTTGGGCATATTAAGTATTCATACCAAGTTTGGTCTAGATCCATCACTATTTTAGTCCACAGTACTGTCTGGATGTAGGTGAACTACAACTCCAAAATTCAAAATCAATGCCCACAAAACCCTTCCAGTATTTTTTGTTGGTCATGGGAGTTCTGTGTGCCAAGTTTGGTTCAATACCATTGTTGGTGGAGTTCAGAATGCTCTTTGATTGTAGGTGAACTATACATCTCAGCAACTACAACTACCAAATGACAAAATGAACCCCCTCCCCCAAACCCACAGTATTCAAATTTGGACGTATTGGATATTTGTGCCAAATTTGATCCAGTGAATGAAATTACATCCTGTATATCAGATAGTTACATTACAATCCATAACAGTACCAAAATTACAGTTAACAAATAGCAATGAAAAGAATGTTGTGGTTGGGGTTCACCACAACATGAGGGACTGTATTAAGGGGTTGAGGCATTAGGAAAATTGAGAACTACTGTCTTTGAGGGAAGGGGAGATATTTTTGATACATGGGTATCTGTGGATACAGATACCCAACTGTGTATCTCAGTCATGCCATTACATCCCTTTCTCTTTGAATGCTATACAGTTGGGCTCATTTCTAGTAGACCTACTGAATCCATTGTTGAATGGCAAGTCAGCTTATGGATAAATGCATTGATTTAGGGTGCATCTATCTGCAGTGTCAAATTAGTGAAATTTGACACCATGTTGACTGCCATGGTTCAATGCTATGGAATGCTACGTGTTGTAGTTCGATGAGACACCGATACTCGTCACCAGAGAAGGCTACACACCTTTCATGATTCCATAGGTTTAAGTCATGGCAGTTAAAGTAGCATCAAAGTTCATCAATTCTGAAGTGTAAATGCACTCCTAGTCTGTCTCCCCTAATAGAAAGGAACAATAGGATTTACATTTTATCTAATATATTTGTTGTTCATTCGTTCAGTCGTCTCCGACTCTTCGTGACCTCATGGACCAGCCCACGCCAGAGCTCCCTGTCGGCCGTCACCACCCCCAGCTCTTTCAAGGTCAGTCCTGTCACTTCAAGGACGCCATCCATCCATCTTGCCCTTGGTCGGCCCCTCTTCCTTTTACCTTCTACTTTCCCCAGCATAATCGTCTTCTCTATAGTTTGCTGTCTCCTCATGATGTGGCCAAAGTACTTCAACTTTGTCTCTCGTCTCCTTCTCTCCAATGAGCAGTCGGGCTTTATTTCCTGGAAGATGGACTGGTTGGATCTTCTCTCAGTCCAAGGCACTCTCAGAACTTTCCTCTAGCACCATCTAACATATACGAATGGATAAATTGAATTTCTAACTAAATAGCCAAGGTGACATAGGGGAAACAAGCAGCTGAATACAATCATAAGACAAACCAAAGATTAAAAAAACAGATGACTGATCAGAACATAAATAGCCTGGAGGTAACAGTCATAAAACAAAACAATGGTACCAAAAGCCACAAAGCAGCATTGGAAACAGACCAGCTAATTTGATGGGATTCACTGCAGGACAAAATTGAGTGAGATACAATTGGCTGCAATAGAAGGAGCAAAGAAGAGATGGCATGCAAATGGATGTTGGTGCTTGCACATCAGAGAAAGAAAAATGCCTTTAGTTATGCCCAGTTTGGTTTCTTCCCCTCTTGGGCTGGTCCCTAACTGGCTTCTCTGGGCCAAAATCCTGTTGTGTCTGGCAAGAAGAAATGTTCTACCATCAGTTTGACTTTTTTTTTACCATTCATGCAGGGAAGTGTCCAATTCCCCTCTGCAGAAGTGCCAGAGGTGGCAACGATGATCACTTCTCTCGTGCCCCAAAAACCCACCTTTACATTCCCATCTCTTTGTATGCAGAAATTAAGTGCAGCTGAATCCATTCTCTCTGTGCTTATGGACAGCTGCATGAGACAAATGAATTTTTAATGGGGAAAAATATGACTTGCAAATTATCAGTGTGCACTATACAATTCATAGTGGTCAGATAGGGATCAGCAATTTAATGAATGGGATTTTAAAGTTCTTAACTCATTTGGGTTTGGCAGAAAGTTCTTCCCTGAAACAAGCTAAGGGTTGCTAAAACATGCTGCAAAATTGTGCATTTGGTAGAGATATATTTGCGATGAGTATTTTCCAACCATGAAGATTTTGACTGACATGACTGAACATGGGTTGTTATAGGTTTTTTCAGGCTATATGGCTATGGTCTAGAGGCATTCTCTCCTGACGTTTCGCCTGCATCTATGGCAAGTATCCTCAGAGGTAGTGAGGTCTGTTCGAACTAGGAAAAAGGGGTTTATATATCTGTGGAATGAACAGGGTAAGACAAAGGACTCTTGTCTGCTGGAGCTAGGTGTGAATGTTTCAACTGACCACTTTGATTAGCATATAATGACCTGGCAGTGCCTAGAGCAAACTTTTGTTGAGAGGTGATTAGATGTACTTGTTTGCTTCCTCTCTGTTGTTGTGCTGTTGTAATTTTAGAGTTTTTTAGGACTGGTAGCCAGATTTTGTTCACATTCACACCTAGCTCCAGCAGACAAGACTCCTTTGTCCCACCCTGGTCATTCCACAGATATATAAACCCCTTTTTCCTAGTTCCAACAGACCTCACTACCACTGAGGATGCTTGCCATAGATGCAGGCGAAACGTCGGGAGAGAATGCCTCTAGACCATGGCCATATAGCCCGAAAAAACCTACAACAACCCAGTGATTCCAGCCATGAAAGCCTTCAACAATACAATGACTGAAAATGTTTGTGACTTTTCTGAAATCTATTTAACTTTCCATATGGATTTTTTTTCATATGTGTGCACAAATCTTCTTTTAAGTTGAAGAAGGGTACTGGAATACTGTTATGACTAGGTCTCCATAAATGGAGTTATATCTCAAGGAAGTAGAGCTGTGCTGTTGTGTAATATCCAGAGCCAGTAGGAGACTGCCATTTCATTACCACATAGCATAACCCAATGTGCATGGTTGCATATCAATGCAGAAGGTTCACCATTGATGTGAATTTGCAGATCAATGCCTATTGTACACCATTATACATTGTGTACAAATGTACATTGCACACCAAAGCTCATCAGTTCTCATGCACATGTGTTACCTTACACATATTTGTAGGTTAATGAAAGGGCTGTTTGTGCCTCTGCTATGAATCTGGGTATATGCAAAATTACATAACTTGACAGGTCATATAGAATTCCAGTGGTGAATTGAAAACTTGGAAATCTCTGAAATATTAGAAGTCATAGATTACTAACTGGAGCAAGCTACAGGGAGCGGTCAACCCCCCTGTTCAAACAGTTCCACTGGCTGCCAATGAGTTTCCGGTCCCAATTCAAAGTGCAGGTGATTATCTACAAAACCCTAAATGATTCAGGGCCTGCCTATCCTCATGATTGCATCTTCCCCTATGAACCATCACAAGCCTTAAGATCATCCGGGGAGGCCCTTCTCTGTGTTCTGTTGAGTTCTTCTGTGCCTTCAGTTAGACAGTTCCAAAGAATTGGCCAATGTTACCTAAGTTTCTGCACTTTAGCATGGCTGTCTGCTCTGTAATTGTGACAGTTTAACACCTAAGAACATGATTCTCCCAGCACTGCTATTATTATATATATATATATATATATATATATATATATATATATGCGCTCTGGTCATAATGGGTGCCTTAAAAACAAAAGAACCAATGAACGAAATCACACCAAATTTGGCAACAAAACACCTCACAACACAAGGAGTGACCATCACTCAAAAAAATATGATTTTGTCATTTGGGAGTTGTAGTTGCTGGGATTTATAGTTCACCTACAATCAAAGAGCATTCGGAACTCCATCAATAATGGAAATGAACCAAACTTGGCACACAGAACTCCCATGACCAACAGAAAATACTGGAAGGGTTTATTGGGCATTGACCTTGAGTTTGAGAGTTGTAGTTCACCTACATCCAGAGAGCGCTGTGGACTCAAACAATCATGGATCTGGACCAAACTTGGCACAAGCACTCAATAGGCCCAAATATGAACACAGATGGAGTTTGGGGGAAATAGACCTTGACATTTGGGAGTTGTAGTCACTGGGATTCACAATTAACCTACAATCAAAGAGTGTTCTGAACCCCACGAATGACAGAATTGGACCAAACTTCCCACACACAACCCCCATGACCAACAGAAAATACTTAAGGCCACCCAGTCCAACTTTCTTCACCAGGGCAAGAAAATGTAATCAAAGCCCTCCTGACAAAGAGCCATCCAGCCATAGATATATATGATTCACACACACACAGATATAGTATCATAGATTTGAAAGGGACCCCTAAAGAAGGACAATTATATGTTGCATGTTCCAGAGTAGGCAAACCAATCTCCACATCAACAAAGAAACAGCAAGAAATACTGTTTACCCACAAGCATAAAGAAATTACATATATTAGAAACCAACACTTTCTCATTACTTTATTTTCCAGATCAACAAACTGAGCCACAGCAACACGTGGCAGGGGACAGCTAGTTGTTGTTGTTGTTGTTGTTGTTATGCACTTTCTCATAGCTGTATCTAGGAATTTTGCAGAAACTCAGAGCCCTTTGAACTCTGCACTTTATTGCTCAGAATGATACTGTTTTTATGACAATATGTTTTATTGTGATATGCTCTTATCTTATTTTGTTTTGATTGATGGTTTTAACAAAGGTTAGATGGGCATAATTTAGGAGTTCTTTAATTGTATATTCCTGCTTAATCAAATATTGGACTAAATGGTCCTTATGGGCATTTTCAGCTGTTTGGGCGCATCAACATGGGAGATTAATGCAGTTGGACACTACTTGACTGCCATAGTTCAATGCTATGGAATCATGGGAGCTGTAGTTTTACATGGTCTTTAGCCTTCTGTTAAAGTGTTGTTCAGCTGCATTCATTATTCATTCTACCCTGTGATTCCATGAAACAATTCCAGAAAGTGTGGCATTTTCTCCATATTTTTCAGTTCTGCATTTAATAATCCTCCACTTTCCATTGGCATGTTCAGTAACCACAATGTAAAAACTTCCTGAGGAAATGATGCAGCTTTCCCACTGAATTAAGAACTTTTCTCAAGTAGAAGCAAGGGAGCGAGGAGAGGGATTGAGAGAGTGGGGAAGGAGTCTGCAAAAGCTGGGCTGCACGAAAATGCAAAGCTTGCAAGAGATCTTTATTTCACTTTTTTATTTTCCCTCATAAATGTGAATAATTTGCTTGGTAGGACAAACAGTTACCAAAAATAAGTTGCTTGCTTTTTTCTTTGTTTTGGCAGAAATCCAATTAGCTTAGAAATACTTCTTAGCCTCAAAGGAATTTGCCTGGGGTCAGATATGGGCCAGGCTAAGTTTAGTAAAGTGATAATGAAACAAAATTACACATTGTCTCAAATTTATTCTATTCTGTTCCGTCACTAAAGGCGTGCAGGAAATCATAATTTGAGGACATCAATGCATTCTTCCTCTCCCCCTCCTCTTCCTCATGAGCTTCTTCTTTGGAAGGATCTCACATTTATTATATTCTATCATTTAAAAAAGTACAGAAATTCATAATTTGAGTTCCAAGTGGCAAAAAAATATGGCAAGAGTCTTATCACAGTCTCTAATTTCAATTTGCCTGGTCAACCACTTTCTCCCCCTCCCCCCCTTTTTTTGTTTTGTTTAGTGAGCACATTGCAAGAAGCATTTCATTTCTACACCATTGTTCAAGGAAATGCACAATAGGAGATATCACACAAAACAGCCAACGAGTGGATCCCACAGAGCCTACATTAAATACTTAAAGTTTTATAGTTTTCTCAGTGCAGCTCTCTCTCCTTTGATGCCGATTGCAACAATTTCACAGTGGCCAATTGGTCGTCTGATGGACAACCTTCCAAAGATGAATGCCTCTGTGGCTAGATCTAAATGGCTTTAAACTGGATTGTATGGCTGAATCTAAACTGCTTTAAATTGCAGATTAAAACTGTTTTAAACTGGAATTTTATGTTTCTATGCTGCCACAATATCCACTTCAGTGCAACTAATCTGCATTCAGAAGCTGGATTATATGATAGTGTAGATGGAAAGGACAAGTTGATGGGTGGCAAGAGTCACATTTTAACACGTCCAGCACAACTTGCTGTGATCTGTGTTTCGCAACATCTCAGACTCCTTTAATTTTTTTGTGAATATTACAGTAATCATAAGAGAATAGCATACCACTGGGTGAGATTGGAATTAGCCTAAACAAAGGATGATGGGGAAGTGTGGTCTTCTACTCAATCATGAGCAAACTGCTTACATTTAAGTCAACCACTAAAACCACTGCTGACTTTAATAATAACAACAACAACAACAACAACAACAACAACAACATTTTATTTGTACCCTGCTACCATCTCCCCAAGGGACTTGGTGCGGCTTACATGAGGCCGAGCCCAAATAATAACAACAACACAGCAATTAAAATAAAACATGGACAATACAATAATGCAACATTAACAATAAAACCACATGATTAAAAACTATGGGAAGGCCAAATGTAAAATTAAAACTGGAAGTAATGCTGGAACATGGGCAAAAAAGTGATGGGGCGTATATGGAAAACATACGAGCAGACCTAAAAATGTAAAGTGCTTTGGAGGACAAAGTGCTATGGGATTGTTATTCTGGGAAGGCACACTGGAACAGCCATGTCTTCAAGCTCCTCCTAAAGACTGCCAGAGTTGGGGTCCTTAGGAAGTGAGTTTCATGCAGATGATGCAACAGTTTCCATGTAGTATATTATAGGTAGGCGTGGTAGTAGTGGTGTGAATCTGGGGCAACTCCGAGACTGAGTAATTTGAATTACATCTAGTTTATTTTGATAGAATAGACTGGTTAGAGTCAACATGGTAACCTCCAGTTCACCCTATCATGGACAGCACTGTTCAAGTTCCAGGCTTTCTTTAATGGGTTAATCCATTTATGATATGATCTTCCTTTTTCCCTCCTGACTTTCACTTTACTGATCATTGTTGTCCCCCCCCCCCCCCCCCCAGTAAATCATATTATGTTGGTTCAGAGTATGAAAGATGTAGTTTAATCACCTTGGCTTTTAGGGACTATCCTTTGATATAACCATTTCAAATGAGTTGATCCCCACCCCCACCTGTAAATGTTCTTTACAACTATACCTGGAAACCAGGAACACTATGGATACAGATCCCAAAAATCAGTTTTGGCACATAGAAAAATAAATACGCCAGCAGGCATTTTTCCCCCTTTGAGTGGTGCTTGGTGTAATATCTAGCTGTCATTTTATGTTCATAGTACCTATTTATATGAATCAGTCACACACTGGCAGGACAGCTACTACTAATGCTAATATCATGGTCCTGAGTTTGCAAGACCCTAACAGAGCTGTGGAAAACTCAATTCATAGGGTTGCCATAAGTCAAAACCAACTTGATGGCAATTAACAACAGCGGCATCAAAGTTTTGCTCAGCATTAGGATGATTCTGGCCATGAAAGCCTTTGACAATACTAAGGTGTCTGCTCCCACTCTTTGATTACTTCTGGTTGCATAGCAAAAACTAAATGTGAATGAGGAATGTAGTGATTTTGAGATCTTGGACTGCAAGTTCCTTCAGTCCTAGCCAACATAAACAATAATTAAGGTAATTAGGAGGTGCAACCTTCTAAAAATTCTTTATTTCAAACATTTGTGCACCGTCCTTCTGCCCCCCCCTCCATGGGGGGGGGGGATCAGGGTAGCTTACAACCGGCACAATTCGATGCCAAAATATACAAAAACACAGTATAACATGACATTACACATTAGGTTAAACATTAGGTTAAAAATCGATTTAAAACATTATTATCAACCATATAGCCATATCCAAGTAAAATTCATTGTCCAAAGACCCAGTGAAGATTCACACCTTCTTCACCCCTAGTTTGTAGGCATCAAGGAAAAAGTTGTCTTTGTGAGGAGCCTTCTAACTTTTGGCTTAATAATAATCTAAAAAAAATGTTTGTATCCCACCTTCATCTCCCAAAAAGGGACTCAGGGTTGCTAACAAGGCACTTCAAGTGCAGTATAAACATCAACAATACATGAATATAAATCAGTATCACAAAAAGTTATAAACAGCAACTATCAATACATACAATCAGATAAAATACACAATTGAAAAACACTTACCATCAATGGTTAAAACTAGGTGCCATCAGTACATAATTACATTGCCAAATTGTCAACCTAATATAGGCCCAATTCAGCCTACTTGAGGCCACAGGCCTGCTTAAAAATCCACGTTTTTAGGCTGGAATGAAAGGATTCAAGGGTAGGGGCTAATCTAATCTCTTTTGGGAGGCTTACATGGGCAATACTTCCTGTTGACGATTCCTTTAAGCCCCTCAACAAGATTTGCTATTAATAGCAAGGGGTTGGACTGGATGGCTCTTGTGGTCTCTTCCAACTGTACGATGCTATGATTTTTGACTTGGTTCTGGAATATCTGGGACATCAATCCTCAAACCCTCCAGCTGTTTGGATCTTCAACTCCCAGATTTCCTTACCATTGAACAAGCTGGCTATGGTTTCTGGGAGTTGGAAGCCTAAACAGCTGGAGGGCTGCGGTTTGAGGATGCCTGAACTAAAGTATTGCATCCTACTGTGTATATGCATGAGTCTATGCATTGCATACCATAACATCAGAACATAAGTGTCCCACCTGAGCTTGCTCTTCCTTTTTGTGACATCACTGAAGCTGAGCCAATGGTAGCCTGAGATGTGTTGGATGGCATTTCCAGTAAGTAGGGCAATAATTCCCTCCCAGCAAGCAGGCCAAAATCACAACCTTCTTGAAAGAAACTCCTAGCCCAGTGGTACAGAAAGATTTGGATTTCTCCCCTGTCCCTTCAAATCACCTTTGCTTTTTCTCCCCCTCCAACTTTCCTCCTGGGTTTTAATGACATATTGAAATGTTAGCATGTAAAATCTCTGCATCTGTTGAGACATTTGGCAGGAAAAACAAGTATGTCAATGACTGTCCCTTGCTGCCACCACACATATGGATTTTCTGTGTTTGGCTCTGCCATCTGGTACTTAGACCCAGATTTGCTCCTCACTGAATAAGGACTATCCACCATATCATTCATCTTTCAGTGTGCTGCAGCCTTTTGCATATCCTTTGCTTAGCAAAGGGCTATCACTGCCTTTGGGGCTGGAATATGTTCTCCTTCTGGAATAAGCGAATTTTCTTTCACACCCCTGCATATTTGCTAGATGCAGTCACAAAACGCTCTCTCTCTGTGAAGGGTATTGTGTGGGGAGGAGGATCGGTATATGGGGACAGACAATAAAAGTAGAGCCAGTGTTGCTGGTGTCATTTGCACATTCTCAAATTGTAAACTATCAGCTGAGAGCAGCAGTGTCTGAAAAGGCCACTTAACAGTATAATGAGACTATGGGTTAATTCTGCTGCCAGACCATTTCCCTCATTTGCTGCAATCTTTGTCAGGGGAGTAGATTAATTTGGTGACATTCGTTTTTCTTCATTGCTATTTTTGTCACCAGAAATGAGGTGCTGGATTTTTTTTTCCTTTATGGCCTCCTGCGCTAGCATGGGGACAGCTGTTGCTTTTTGGTTGACTCTTGCTGCATGCAAAATGTGCTTGCGCTGATTCCAAATTCAAGAAGTTGTTAGTAGCCTTGCAGTTAGGATCCTATTCACTGGGACCAGTAGGATGATTGATGTGTTGAATCCAACATGTGACAGCTGTGCCCATACCTTGAGACACCAAATCTGACCATGGTAGTCCATGCTTTCGTCACATCCCACTTGGACTATTGCAATGCTTTCCATGTAGGGCTGCCTTTGAAGATAGTTCGGAAACTTCAACTGGTTCAGAGATCAGTGGCCAGATTGCTAACAGGAGCTCAATGCAGGGAGAGATCTACTCCCATGTTGCAGCAGCTCCACTGGCTGATGGTCTGCTTCCGGACTCAATACAAGGTGCTACTCATTACCTTTAAAGCCCTAAACAGCTCAGGTCCAAGCTATTTGACCAATTGGATCTCCTCTTAAAAACTAGCCTGGAAACTCAGTCATTGGAGGAGGTTCCACTCTTGGTCCCACCCCCATCCCAAGCACAGCTGGTGGTAATGAGAGAGACAGGGCTTCTCCATGGATGTCTCCCACCTCTGGAACTCCCTCCCTAAAGAAATAAAGTTGCCCCCTCCCTCCTCTCCTTTAAAAAACAACTGAAGACCTACTTTTGCACACTAGCATATGTAGAAGAGGAGGATTGGATGGTTGAGAGATCATTGCCAGGCCTCTGGTTGAGAATTATTTTTATTTAGACTTCCCTGGTCCACATCAATGACCACATAAACAACCTGCACTGTTCGGTGAACTCTTCCTGGCTGTTGTACACCTGTGTGGATGTTTTATTTAGATTTATATTATTATAGAATTTTGTTTTACTATGTGTAATTTAATTTAATTAATTTGATATTAGGGTTTAATGCTACTTTTATATGTTGGGTTTTTTCTGGGATTTTATGTTAGTATCATGTGTTTGATGTAGGCATTGGATGTTTGCCATTGTAATGTTGGAATCCGCCCTGAATAAAGTTGTTGTTGTTGTTGTTATGTGGGTTATGAATCTGAGTAACATTCAAGGCTTTTTAAAAATAATTTTTATTAAGGGTTTTCAAAATGGGGTACATCCAAGTTAAGAGAGTCTTCAACTTAACCATTACATAAAAACAAATAGTGGGGATTGGGAGGGAAATCATAGAATCATAGAATCAAAGAGTTGGAAGAGACCTCATGGGCCCTCCAGTCCAACCCCATTCTGCCAAGAAGCAGGAACAATGCATTCAAATCACCCCTAACAGATGGCCATCCAGCCTCTGTTTAAAAGCTTCCAAAGAAGGAGCCTCCACCACACTCCGGGGCAGAGAGTTCCACTGCTGAATGGCTCTCGCCGTCAGGAAGTTCTTCCTCATGTTCAGATGGAATCTCCTCTCTTCTCCTCTAGTTTGAAGCCATTGTTCCGTGTCCTAGTCTCCAGGGAAGCAGAAAACAAGCTTGCTCCCTCCTCCCTGTGGCTTCCTCTCACATATCTGTACATGGCTATCATATCTCCTCTCAGCCTTCTCTTCTTCAGGCTAAACATGCCCAGCTCCTTAAGCCGCTCCTTAAGCCGCTAAGGTTCAGGTGGGTTGGGGGACAGTAACATTCAAGGTTTGTTAGATTTGTTTCTGTCTCTGCACTTCTTGGACTGGCTGTCAGCTCAGCACAAAGTAGACCAAGTGTCCTTCACTTTGAATGCAAAAACAATGCACATCTGAACACTGCACATAGAATAATTTGCACATTGTGACTGTATCATTCCTGCAGTCAATGAGGGGTGAAAGGTATTCCAGTAATGCATGGCACTTTAATAATGCATACAAACATTCAAATTTATGGAGATAAAGAAAAAGAAGACAAGGAACCTGAAGAAATTATGTTTAGGTACACATACTTTTAACTATGTCAATTACATGTGCTGATGGGGAAGTATGGCTTTCTATGAATTCACATCTCCTTCACATGTGGAGAAAAGGAAGTGCAATGGTTCCATGGGCCAACATCTCTTGCACATTTCAAGATTGAGAAGGAGATAAGTGCAGTTGTCCAGATTCAACATCTCCCTCACTTGTGGAGGTAGGGAGATGTGGTTGTGCATGGATCAACAGCTTTCTCACATTCCAAGATAGGAAAGTGTAGCTCTCCATGATGATAGAAAAAGCACCTAGTGACAGTCTGCTGCTGTTAACCAGCTGCTACAGTGACAAACACGATGTAGCTCAGATCCATCCAGAGCACAGGAGAAAGAAAACAGGGGTGCCTGGCTATGCGGAGAATGGTTCAATTTGAGTTAGAGCTTGCCCAGTTTTTCACACCATTGAAACTCTGGATCATTTCTCAGCTTCTCCTAATGTGGGGTAATGCCAGGTTAGCTGATTTTACCCTGTGTTACCAACCAGAAGTTCATTAATGTTGTCTGGATGTTCAGGGGTGACTTCTGGTTGGAACTGGGGTATAGGGCCAGAGTAGACAAGCCCAAATAAGATAAATATATTCACCTTTGTTATAGGTGAATAGATACAATCAAGAAAGACATGACCCTGAGTTTGAGAGACCTGAGCTGGGCTATTGATGGTAGGGAGACGAAGTGCATCTACACTGTATGATTAATGAAGTCTGACACTACTTTAACTGTCATGGTCAAGGCAATATCACCCTGGGAGCTGTAGTTTTACAAAGTCTTTAGGTTCTCTTCCAAATAGTGCTGGTTTCTTACAAAAATTCCAGTTCCATTGATTCCATAGCATTGAGCCATGACAAGTAAAGTGGTTCAAATTGTATTAATTCTACAATGTAGAACACCAGCCAACTGGCCAAACAGTGATATGAAAAGCACCTAGGACTGAAGACAGACCATTATTTTTAAGAGACTTCAAGTTGCAACCATTGTTGCTGATTACACAGATGTAGTTTTCGTTCCTTCTCTCTTTGTTATTGCAGGTTTGGGAAGAGCTATCAGAAATTGCTATTTTTGATCAGAGAGAGTAAAGTGGGTGTGTGAACCATGGACAAGAGTGGCAGACTTCAGTAGCTCCACAAAATGAAAAGCTGCCACAATCATTAATAGCTCATGATGTGCGCATGCATTTTCATCCTCACCATTGCCTTGTTCTAAAATGGAGTGAGGCTCTTCCTTCGAAATACCGTCTGCTGATACTTTGTCCAGCTTTTTCCATTATGTGAATGACTCTTCATCATTTCACCAATTTACATTGCTCATACTCGTGTTGACTGCCTTGCTACCTGATGAGGCAAAACTGTTGGACCTTGAAGCAGTTCTAGATTGCTAAGATGACATCCTAGTAAATCAACATTTGAAGAAAAGCCTAATCAAATATTATTATTGTATGAGTATCAAGGCAGGATACTTGCATTGTGAACTTTCTAATATGTTTGTGTGTGTGACTATGTGTATGCATGTGTATATGAAAGAGGAAAAACTGCAAATAAGCATTACTTATTTCTGTGTATTGTCGAAGGCTTTCATGGCTGGAATCACTAGGTTCTTGTGGGTTTTTTCGGGCTATAGGGCCATGCTCTAGAAGCATTTCTCCTGACGTTTTTCCTGCATCTATGGCAAGCATCCTCAGAGGTAGTGAGGTCTTACCAGAGAAAACACCTCTCTAGGAATTTCTAGGTGTTCCAACATGACTCTGTTGTCAACATCTGCTGGAAGCTGGCCATAAAAGCTATGCAGAGGACCTATTGATTCCCAGAGATTCTCTAAAAATCTCCTGATCCTCTAACATGACTAGAGGAAATTGATCATAGAGTCACATTGGAGAATCTAGAGATTCTTAAATCAAATTTATAAATAATCAAATCTACAAAAGTAAAAAAAAAATAAAGGTGGAGGAATAACTTGTGTGTGAGAGTGTGTGTTAATCCTATGGGCACCCAATTTCCATTAAGAAAGAGCCAAATAATTTCCACTCTAGTAAAAGTCCCACAAACTCAAATATCATCATTGTTGTAGTCGTAGTCGTCATTGTTGTTGTTGTTGTTGTTGTTATTGTTGTTATAATAATTAATGTTTATTTATATCCCACCTTTTCTTTCCATAAAAGAGACTTACTACAAAACTCAGTGGTTCTCAACCTGTGGGCCATGGCCCACTGGTGGGTTGCAAGACTTAAAATAAGGTCAGTGGCTCTAGATTATTAAATATGGTTTTCTGTGGGCAAGCAGATGGTGACTATTGGATGGCATATGTTCTGTATTGGAAACTAAAGCTGATGTGGTCTATCCAATGCAATTTTATAAAGCAGCACCTCAAATAACCAAACTGAATATAAGTTGACCAAAAACTGATTCTCAACCCTTTTGGTACTAATGTTGCAGAGTCGTCCCCCATCAAAGTGGTCCCTGGTCAAATTTATTTATTTACTTTGCTTATATACCGCAATTCTCAGCCCCAGGGGCGACTCAAAGTGGTCCCTCATCCAAAATTCTTTGTGAATCACTGGCCTAAATCAATTATACCTATGGCTAGGCCAAGCTTATAGCTAAGAAGAGAAATTTGGCAAAGATCTTGATGACCAGGATAAAGATTTAGCTATTACTTCCATTCTCTCTTCCTAGTTTCTTGTTAGTTTAGGCTGTGAAATTTCCTTAAGGTTATGTTAATTTTGAATTTAAATGTTTGAAGTTTGACCAAAAAGTACAAAAAGTAGTCTGTGCTCTATTAGAATTAGCAAGATAAGAGGAATATTGTCATTCCAACAGGTTCAGGTAAAAGCAAACTGCTATAACCTCTTCCAACTTGTCTATTCTTCTTTATCTTCAAATGTAACCCCTTCAATTTTATTATAAGTACTCATAAACAACAAGCAAGAGATGGATGAATGGCATTTTCAATTTCTGCTGCTTTTGGCTGAGGCTACTAGGAAGGACAAAATTTCACTGCTCTCCTCTTCTTCCAATGACTTAATTAAATGCAAATTACTTTTGCACGTTGAACTCAAGTTGTAGTAGTTGAAATAAGCTGGGGACAAAAAGAGAACATGGGAGCAAGAAGGAGATACTGGGACATTTAAAAAACAGCTAAGGAAGTGGCATGAAAGAGGATTAATTGGGGCTATCTTTGCCAACTCAAGACAGTTGGAGGATACACATTTGCCAAATGTATGCGAAATTGTTCCATTTTTCCTAATAAATTATATATTGGTTAAAGAACATTTTCATTAACTCAATGTTTCTTTCATCAGAAGAGCCAGACGTCAAATCAAATGCAGAGCCTGAAGTTGCTCAGCTTTGCTCGGAAGCGTATGCAAGATGTCGTGGACTCGCTTCATGGGAGAGAAGGACATTTGCCAGAAGTGATTCACTTGTGAATCATCCTGCTGAACTTTTCCAGGACTGCTGCTTCGGTCATTGCAATGTGAACTTCGGAGCAGTGTAGATTTTGTATGCATAGCACTGTCATAAATAAATCATAGGGAAATGTAATGAGAAAATATGTAGCAAGAAATAAAGCAAACCCCTATACAGAACGTCAACAGCGCTTTATAATTCAATTCAGTCAAGGGCTGCATAAGGGGAAGCAGGGGGAGAGAGAGAAAAAAAGACAGTGATTTGTGTGTTGTGTATTATGGAATTTCGAGAACCGGGCAAGTTTATTGCAAGCTAATGTATTATTAAAATGTAGATGGAACCAATTAAGAAAGTGCATTTCAAATTTCAAATAAATAAATAAATCATAGGTCACCGAGGATCCAGGAGATGTCAGGGACTGAAGTCAAGGAGAATTGCTGGTGCTTTGTCTCACTCTACGCTCCTCATGCTTGGATTACCTTCACTGGAAAGTTAGCAGAAGATTCTAAGGGGAGCTGGAAAGTGGTGTCATTGCTTATGGCAGAGACATTGGCTTCATATTTAATTGCAATTTTATGCACGACCTTGGTTTATGCATGACCTTGGGGGAACCTAAAACATTCATATTCTGCTATTTATCTGTTTGTTTGTTGCATTGAAGGGATTTCATAGGCATTGGCTGAGATCGTACCTCAAGGAAATGGAGCATAAATGTACACAGTGGTCACAGCCATGCTGAGACTTCCAAGGGACCCTGTAACAAACTGTCCTACCTTGCAAGACCAGGGTCTTGCAAAGTATAGGCCCAATAGCTTAGCATCCATTTTGTAAGGGAGCTAAGAGGTAGCCATCTTAGGTAAAGACATTTCCATGAGGGGGCGGAGCCAGAAGGCAGCCTGGGGGGAAATGTGGAAAGCCATTTGATTGGCTGGGAGTCACCTCGTTAAGTCCACGAATCCTGATGAATGGATTTTCTTCTACCATACTTGTACTTAATGCTTTCATACAGTTGCTGCATATGGCAGGGACACGGCCATTGCCATTTTTGAGCTTCCCCCATCATATGCGGCAACCACAGATTCTCCTATCCAATTGGAAGTTTCAGCACCCACTCTATAAGACAACTCCTGTGTATAAGACAACTTCTGTGTATAAGACTACTCCCATGTATAGGACTACAACCATGTATAAGACTACCCCGTGTATAAGGCTACTCCCATGTATAAGACTACTCCCCCGCATAAGATGACCTCGCGTATAAGACGACCCCTGACTTTTGAGAAGATTTTCTTGGGTTAAAATGTAGTCTTATACACCAGAATATATGGTACTTTTTTTACTCCACAGTAGCAAGTAGAACATTATGTGGTAAAGATACACATCTGTACACA
This sequence comes from Anolis sagrei, assembly GCF_037176765.1. NCBI lineage: Eukaryota > Metazoa > Chordata > Lepidosauria > Squamata > Anolidae > Anolis > Anolis sagrei. The sequence continues at coordinate 293,394,308 of NC_090022.1, read as the reverse complement.
TATACTTAGTGGTACCAATATATGTGATGATACTCTACATTATAATAAAACTTTTTATTAAATTGGGATGGCGTAGTATAAGTCTCAGAATCTGGAGTTACACCTTGATTGCGCTATCACCTAGACATTGCATGCATGCACACATATGCACTGAATTAGATTATATATTGGGGTTAAATAGCAGAAGTTTGTGCACACAGAGTTGGACATTAATTGTGCAACACAATTCTTGTGTTTAATGACACTCTGTGTATTCGAACCATGATGCCAAAAAGGCAACTGATTGGACCTCCAATTGTGGATGAGCACCCATGTGCAATGCGCAAGCATGACCAACGTACAACCTTGAACTAAAAGCAGACATTCTACAACTGACAAAGATGTCCAACTGCTTCCTTGGAGGAATTTAATATACTCATAAGTCTTCAAGCTGATTCTGTCTACAAAGTATGTGAAGTGGAAACTCAGGGCTGAAATCTAATCAGCACATGTTGCAATGTCTCCTGCTATGAACAGGTGAAGGGGAAGAAGGAAATAACTTTTGGAAAGTGATTGTGTAATTCAGCCTCATTGTAAACTTGTATTACAAGAATACTCTGTTGAGTCTTCGCGGTTGGTTGGTTGCGTGCTGAAAACAAGGGTGGCACTATGAAGCTCCTATGGGATGCTTAAATTGTTTCACCAGAAAGACAATGAATTTGAAGTTGATTGGCTAAAGAGATTTGTGAATGTGTTACCAAACAGCAAGTCAAAAGCTCTACAAGAATGAAACTTACTTGATAATCACTATGGCTATAGACAAGGGGGCCTTCTGATAAGGCCCAAGTGCCAAAATGATGACAAGATCTGCAAGCTACATAAGGCCTGGCCACCCCTTCACTTTCCTTGGCAAGTTCTGAACACAACCTATCTTACCATCTTCAGCACAATGTAAGTTTCTCTGATCACTTTGTGGCCAAATAGGAATTTTCTCCTTTTTTACATGGGGTTTTCCAATGTATCTCGGGGACATTAACTATTAGATAAGGTGGTGTCAGATTGTCATCAGAAGGTAATGGGTGGAGAGGAACTGCTTTTAGGATGATGACTTATATCAGTGACTGTTTGACTGTTTTAATGTTTTTATACTGTTTTTATATTGTCTTTAATTAAATTGTATATTTATGCTTTAGGTTGTGGGCACCATGGTGTGCCGGTTGTTAGCTATCCGGAGTTTGAGATAGGATAGGATACAAATGTCTGAAATAAATAAATAATAATAAAAAATAAAGGAAAGAGTTTGGTTTTCCCATTGGCTCTCAGGACTCAAGGCATGATTCACTCAAGGTAAGGCTGTGGCAGGAGCCCTCCCAGCCCCCCCCCCCCCTTTTGCTCCTTTCAACCCCAAATAAATAAATAGGACATAGGGTAAGTAAAATGCTTTTTATTCAACCCAAGCTTTGTGTTTGGTCTCATTGTTCCATTGGTTGGTAGTCAAAAAACATCATAGCCATTTTTAAATATCTGAAAGAATAGCATATAGTCAATGGAGTAAACTGTTTTTTTTTGCAGCACTAGAGACTTGAATATGAACATTGGATTCAAATTACAATAAAAAAGATTCCATGTAATCATTAAGATGAATGTCTAGGAGTTGTTTGATAGTGGAATATATCCCCTTAGAAAATCATGATCTCTTCTACTTTGAAAGTTTTTAATCTGAGGTGGGATTATTATTATTATTATTATTATTATTATTATTATTATTATTATTTACAGTATTTATATTCCACCCTTCTCACACTGAAGGGGCCAGGCCAGACCCGAGAGCCTGGCTCCGCCCTCCTCCAAGTAGTTACAACCGGAACTATATCTGTCTCTTTTCGTGGGAGGAGGCAAATTTCTCTTCCACGCAAGTTGCGCACAGGTGGGAAAGTTTAGTCTTTGTGTGATATATGATGTTATTTTATGTGATGTGTATAATAATGTTTAATGGTTCATCAGGGAAGAGTCAATGTTGATGTTTTATACTTTTTTATCAATGGCATTGAATTGTTGTCCACACTGTGAACCGTCCTGAGTCCTCTTCGGGGTTGAGAAGGGTGATATACAAATACCGCAAATAGATAAATTAAATATCAATGTCTGGTCTTGTTATCCCATGGGTTGGTTATCAAAATACTTAAAGATTTATGGTTAAGTCTATATGCATGCTGGTCATCATAGTGAGTTGTCATTGCTTGACAGAAAACTCGACAAACAAAAAAACTAGATTATGTCTGTTACTACATGTCTCGGTTTGACCTGCAAACTATTCATCCCTAACATATGCACAAGCAGAAATGAAAGGACAATAAATAAATAAATGAAAAAGTTTTTGGGGGGAAGGAAGGAGCAGAATCAAGTTGAGCTTTGCACTTGAAAGATGTAACAGACACTATCAACTAAAACTTAACTGGACCTGACAATGGATAACACAAAATAATAGTCCAAAATAATAATGCCTTCATAGAGGTATTTCATAAGAGAGTGCCAGAACATCTATCATGCATAATTTGAAGCCCAGTTTCTCTACACTCAGCAACATCAAAAGGTGAAGATTTCCCTGGACAGTATGACTTCAGGTTACAGGGAGAGATGATGTGTATTTGAATATTTCTTTTTGGAAAAAGCAAGTCCCATGACATAGAAAAATTACCCTGTCAAAACTATTCAATGTAATGGCTAGAATCCTGTGAGTGTCTCATGCATGTGTACATTCTATAATGGGTTGTATTTCCCCATCATAGAACATGTGCATCAAGTTGTGGAAGAGCTGCTATGCATAAATGTGTAAATTTCACGTTATATGTCATGTGTATATGATAAATGGCACATGGTCCATTATCTATTATGCATTTTCTATGTGTGGTAATGCATTTCACATTGGATTTGGATGCACATTGGAGAGCACACTCAGTTGTGAAACATCACAAGTCAATGATTAAATAGCATTTCATCACTATTGTGTAATTCTCTTGATTCAGAGTAAGACTGCAGCCCATGGGCTAGGTTACACTTGCAGGAAAGCCTGGAAGATTTCAGAATGGAAAACTCATAATACTTCAGAGTTTGCTGGGCAGAAACATTAGTTCAGTCTGGACAGTAGGACCAGCTCAGATTTGCCCTGAATCCTTCTCTAGAATAGAACTTTCAAGAAATTGATTACTTATGACTGTGGCATCACCACTGCTGCTCCTAACCAGCCATATAACTCTATTCAAACTCCTGACCATCACAGATCCCTCTGTGATTCTGAATGTGACCAGCAAGAAGAGGAGAACAATCTTCCTTCTTTCTTCCTTCTCATACGAGTGACCCATTCTGACATTGGCAGACTAGGATGCGGAACAATGGCTTCAAACTACAAGAGAGGAGATTCCATCTGAACATGAGGAAGAACTTCCTGACTGTGAGAGCTGTTCAGCAGTGGAACTCTCTGCCCCAGAGTGTGGTGGAGGCTCCTTCTTTGGAAGCTTTTAAACAGAGGCTGGATGACCATCAGTCAGGGTGATTTGAATGCAATATTCCTGCTTCTTGGCAGGGGGTTGGACTGGATGGCCCATGAGGTCTCTTCCAACTCTTTGATTCTATGATTCTATGAAATGTCCACAAAACTAACAGGAAAAAAGGAATAGAAATCTCCTGGTCATGAGAACATCTCAGAATAGAGTGGTCACACAGCTTGCCAGAGCAATGGGGTAATCACCCCTCCTTCTGGTTGATCATCCAGGCACTCCATTCCAATGCCAGAAAAGGCACTTACAATGGCCAGGAGCTCAAAGAGAGCTCCATGGTGAGTTTGGAGCAGTGGTGGCAACATGGAGGAGGTGAGATGCAGGCCTTCCTAATGAAGTGAATGTGCTCCAGAGGCACTGAAGCAACAGCTCCAGATTTATCACAAACACTGCAGATTTGGGACATATTTTCACAATACTGAATGCTCTAGTATAGATGAGTCCCATGAATTCCTGGGCACGTTATTTCCTAATGTGTAGAGAAAATTTCCTATATTGTGTAGTGAAACTGCTTGCAAGAAAGAAGATGATGTTTTGCCCCTTTTTCTGTGGAATGTGTAGCTGGCTCTTAAGTCTAGGCTATGCTGTTACTGCAGGACTGAGCAGATGGTCTTGGAAGTTCAATTTTGCTTTGTGATTCTGTAACGGATGGCAGCATTGTCCTACCCAGTCACTGCAGCATCTGTTATTCCATCCACACATCTATTCTTCCTTCCATCTCAGGAATACACATTAAAGAAGACTCATGAGGATATTGTTATTTCTGTTTCATGAGTTTAGTAAAATATTGTGTGAAATAGCTTCAGGGTTCTATTTCTCTCTCTCAGACCCTTCTTCTTCCCTCCTTCCTATTCTTTCAAAACAAGCTATGCAGTTGAGCCCCAATATCTCCATATGCAAACACTTTGACATTTCCCCAGGCCATAATCGCAGGAGACTTCATTGCAAGAAAAGGGTTTAAACAAACTGGAAGAGGAGAGAATAATTTCCGGAGGGCAAAGTAAGGCAAACAATGCCAAAGCTGAGCAGCCTATGGATTCTTTTTCACACCCTTTTCCTCAAGAGATGGTATTTTGGTGTTAAACTTGAAAAGCTGTATATATAGATGTCACAGCATACATATTTTTTAAAGCTTGGAGCAGAGCTGAATCTCTAATAAGTATGAGTCCTCTCTACTTATGTGAAACCGTGCCAAGTCTTACTATCTCCCATTTATTTGGTTGGTTAAAGATCACCCAGATTCAGTGGAAAGTGGTTCCATAATGGATGAAATAGTTCACAGCTATGTTGAATTATACTTGTTGCAAGGTCTGTAACTTTTCCCTTTTTTTGTTTTTCCATGTGAAAAAGAAATGTAAAAAGTTTTCCCAACAAAGTTGCCCAATGTTAGAAGAGTTTACAAGAGTCAATGCAAACTTTACTATACATTTTCTGCACATTAAAAATAACACATAAGAAATTAACACATGAGAACCAAATTTCCACAACTATCACCTGGGAACCTAGGGCGAGTGTAAAGTAAAGAATTACTATTTGATCTTCCAAGGAATGAATGAATGAATGAATGAATGAATGGAACCCTATCTCTCCAAGGACTCAGGGCGGTTCATAACAAAATACACAATGACAAACATATGGTGCTGACAGTAATATGTAAACAAATCAATAAACGAATCAAGAACAACTCAGTAAATTATAAACGAACATAAATAGACAAGATATTAAAAATCCACATAATTACTAACATTTTAAATCCTTAAAATATCATTTAAAATTTCTAAAATTAGACTGAAATTGTTGGAGGAGAGATTGAACTCTACATCTCACTCTCTTAAGCTCCACAATTCTTTACAACCACACTATTGCTGCCTGCTGCTTACTGCTAGCTGAGAATACTCTGTTAAGTATCCCATTTTGGATTTTTAAATACTTTGCTATTTTGGGAAATTTCCCTAATAAAAGCAACCTCATCAAGCGATGGGAAACTGGTGGAGTAAAAGACAAGTGGCACCCATTTCTCTATATATTATTTATATAAGACAATAGGCCAAAGGCACCAGGTTATGTCTAATTGGGGGAGCAAAACGGAGTCAGCTCAGCTTAGTCCTTGGGTCCTGAGGGACTTCACATCTTCCTTTATCTGAGGTTGAGAGAATGTTGCTTGCTTCAGGCACACCAGTAAGTTTCCAAGCCCAAGTAGGGCTGCAAGCTCTGTCTTAGAGCAGTGGTTCTCAACCTGAGGGGTATTTTGGCCTACAACTCCCAAAAATCCCAGCCAGTTTACCAGCATTAGGATTTCTGGGAATTGAAGGCCAAAACATCTGGGGTTCCACAAGTTGAGAACCACTGTCTTAGAGGGACAGTGTAAGGCTCAGATCATTACACAAAAGGCCATAAGATGCCTTTATTTCTCTCTGAGCATTTGCAAAAGAATACAAGAAATTGAATACATTTCAATGAACTTTCCTAAACAAGTATAAAAGAGCTGTGAAGGTAGAAACCAATGTGGACACCATATCATCTCAAACTGTGTAGCAGCACCCATTGTCAAAAAGAAGAAGAAGGAGAAGAAGAAGTGCAACCATTGACTGAATCCTATTTCTGATCCAAGCCTTCTACTGAGCAGTAGTATCTGGTTAGGATTTAGTTTCAGTTCATTCACCTTTATCCAGCATATTATCTATATCAAGCAGTGTTTAATAGGGCTGGGCAACCACGGAAAAATTTGTTTCTAAACTCGATTCGTTTTTTGGGTTTTTTTGCGTTTCGATATTTAAAAGAATTCCGAAATTTTTCTTTAAAAAAGTTTGATATTTACGAAATTTTGTAAATTACAAAACAATTACGAAACGAATTCGAAACGAATACGAATCGATTTGTTAATGGCGGACGCGACAGCGCAATACGCTAAAAAACCTCCATGTGGGACAGGGGGAACTTTTGAAGCTTCCCTCTCCCTCTGTTGTTGACTGTTGGTGTGATATTTATAATTTTTTTCACTAATTAAACAAACAACAGCTATAAAACTTGCCCCAGACATGCGGAAATAATAACGAAATGATTTCGAAACGATTTCGAAACGAATACGAAACGAATACGAAGCAATTACGAAACGAATTGAAAAATTCGTTTCGTTTTTTAGATGCTCCTGAATGGTTCAAAATCACTTCGTTATAAAAAAAATAACGAATTTTTAACGAATTACGAAATTACGAAACGAAACCGCCCAGCCCTAGTGTTTAAGGGTGTGAATTTATTCCTTGGCATTTAATGGCAAGACATAAAAGTCATGACGTCTTTTGCATACTGGAAGTAGTCTTCTTTAAGGTTTTTAGCAAGGGGTAAGACTTTCCTCTTCTCCAACTCTACCTTCGCTGTTAAAGGGGAGGAGGTATTTTCTTTCTTTCTCTTTCTCCTTCTCTTCCTCTTCCTCTTCCTCTTTTCACTTTGAGGAATTGTGAAGTGTCTTTACAATTCTCACTTAGAGGTTGTGGGACCTCACATTGCTGTAGCATCACAGTTGCATGATGTTAGCTGCAGTGGGGGTGTTGGGCGATACATAACTAAGAATTTTTTTTAAAAAAAGTCCTAGTACTACTCCAGGTCCACTCTCTTGCTGAAGAGATATATAAAGATATATAGAGATATGGTCATAGAGAGATATCTCTTCCTAGTTTCATCTGCTTGTCCTTGTTCAATCCTGAATTAATTAGCAAGAGGGCAACCTTAAATGGTGCTTTCTCTGTTCCTCTCTCTATCATAGTTTCCCATATAAACACCTCTGGTGAGGCTTTCAGGAAATGGTAAGACATGGGGTAAGCCAGTTGTAGATTAAATACATGCCCCTTGGCATATGCTTATCTTCTCCTTTCTCTCTCCCAGCGATGCAGCGGATGGATTACTACAGGGAGCACATTTCCTAAGAGACTAATCAGTGCAGCTCTAACTGGTTTTAGATTTGCTAGGGGAAAATTGTCAAGAACCCCAACGCCATATATTAGGAAGCATATTAAAACAGCAGTGATTTGGCTCCTAAACAATTCTATTAATTCCCCCTGAAATCAGTCCAAAAAGAGGCACTCGACTGTAGGAAAAAAAGAAAAGGACAAAGTAGTGGTGTCAGTGTTAGGAGCCATCTGAGACCCATTCAGCCTCTGTGAGTCACAAGAGATAGAGAAGAATGGAAGACATTGTTGTAAGGTACTGATATTATTTCATAGAATCATAGAATCATAGAATCAAAGAGTTGGAAGAGACCTCATGGGCCATCCAGTCCAACCCCCTGCCAAGAAGCAGGAATATTGCATTCAAATCACCCCTGACAGATGGCCATCCAGCCTCTGTTTAAAAGCCTCCAAAGAAGGAGCCTCCACCACATTCCAGGGCAGAGAGTTCCACTGCTGAACGGCTCTCACAGTCAGGAAGTTCTTCCTCATGTTCAGATGGAATCTCCTCTCTTGTAGTTTGAAGCCATTGTTCCTTGTCCTAGTCTCCAAGGAAGCAGAAAACAAGCTTGCTCCCTCCTCCCTGTGGCTTCCTCTCACATATTTATACATGGCTATCATATCTCCTCTCAGCCTTCTCTTCTTCAGGCTAAACATGCCCAGTTCCCTAAGCCGCTCCTCATAGGGCTTGTTCTCCAGACCCTTGATCATTTTAGTCGCCCTCCTCTGGACACATTCCAACTTGTCAATATCTCTCTTGAATTGTGGCGCCCAGAATTGGACACAATATTCCAGGTGTGGTCTAACCAGAGCAGAATAGAGGGGTAGCATTACTTCCTTAGATCTAGACACTATGCCCCTCTTGATGCAGGCCAAAATCCCATTGGCTTTTTTTGCCGCCACGTCACATTGTTGGCTCATGTTTAACTTGTTGTCCACGAGGACTCCAAGATCTTTTTCACACGTACTGCTCTCGAGCCAGGCGTCACCCATTCTGTATCTTTGCATTTCGTTTTTTCTGCCAAAGTGGAGTATCTTGCATTTGTCACTGTTGAACTTCATTTTGTTAGTTTTGGCCCATCTCTCTAATCTGTCAAGATCGTTTTGAATTCTGCTCCTGTCCTCTGGACTATTGGCTATCCCTCCCAATTTGGTGTCGTCTGCAAACTTGATGATCATGCCTTCTAGCCCTTCATCTAAGTCATTAATAAAGATGTTGAACAGGACCGGGCCCAGGACGGAACCCTGTGGCACTCCATTTGTCACTTCTTTCCAAGATGAAGAGGAAGCATTAGTGAGCACTCTCTGTGTTCGTCCACTTAACCAATTCCAGATCCACCTCACCGTAGTTTTGCCTAGCCCACATTGGACTAGTTTCCTTGCCAGAAGGTCATGGGGGACCTTGTCGAAGGCCTTACTGAAATCCAGGTACGCTACATCCACGGCATTCCCTGCATCTACCCAGCTTGTAGCTCTATCGAAGAAAGAGATCAGATTAGTCTGACATGACTTGTTTTTGATAAATCCATGTTGACTATTAGCGATGACTGCTTTTGTTTCTAAGTGTTTGCAGACCACTTCTTTAACAATCTTTTCCAGAATCTTGCCCGGTATCGACGTGAGGCTCACCGGACGGTAGTTGTTTGGGTCATCCTTTTTTCCCTTCTTGAAGATTGGGACCACATTGGCCCTCCTCCAATCTGCTGGAACTTCTCCCGTTCTCCAAGAACTCTCGAAGATGGTTGCCAATGGTTCCGAAATGACTTCCGCTAGTTCCTTCAATACTCTGGGGTGTAGTTGATCTGGCCCTGGGGACTTGAACTCATTAAGAGCGGTCAGGTATTCCTGAACGACTTCTTTCCCAATTTGGGGTTGGATGTCCTCCAAACCCTCATCCACTCCATCTTGCTGAGGTTGAAGACTCTCTTTTTGTGAGAAGACCGAGGCAAAGAAGGCATTAAGTAGTTCTGCCTTTTCCCTATCCCCTGTCATCATTGCCCCATCTTCTCCTCGAAGAGGTCCTATCGCCTCCTTGTTTTTCCTTTTTCTACTGACATAAGAATAGAAGCCCTTTTTATTGTTTTTAATGTCCCTGGCAAGTCTGAGCTCGTTTTTTGCTTTAGCCTTGCGGACCTTTTCCCTACAGGTGTTGGCTATTTGTTTGAATTCTTCTTTGGTGATTTCTCCCTTTTTCCACTTCTTGTGCATGTCTCTTTTGTGTCTTAGCACAGTTAGAAGTTCTTTGGACATCCATTCTGGCTTCTTTGCACTTGTCCTATTTTTTCTCTTTGTTGGCACAGTTTGCAATTGCGTCTTGAGTATTTCACTCTTGAGAAATTCCCATCCATCCGTAACTCCCTTGTCTTTTAGTATCTGTGTCCACGGAATGCTGCTCAGCGTTTCCTTCATTTTTTGGAAATCAGCTCTCCTAAAGTCCAAAATGCGGGTTTGACTTGTCTTAGTTTCGGCCTTCCTTTGTACCTCAAATTTGGTCTTCTCCCGTTGAAATATTATCATCAAAGGATCCAAATTAGGAACTAATACAGATTTCTACAAAAGCATATCAACCGGCCCCTCAATAAGTATTTTTTTTCTAAATAGGTAATTGAAATTTTGCCTAAACTGAAATGAAGCAATAATGCAAAAGAGACCAACGATTTTTTCTATGACTACACTCCCAGGTCACCTTGTGTGTTTTTTTTTTTAAAAAAAATAATACACAGGACCTAAAGCACCCAGAGAGAAGGGAAAATGTTCCCAGAAGGAATTTTGTGACAAAAAAGAGTATTTTTAAAAGAGTTTTTTTTTTGGGGGGGGGGGAATCCTGGAGTAAGTGGGAGCTACCAAAATGGTAGTGGGGGTTAACTTTCTCAACCCCTCATTTATCCCCATGTGTCACCCACATGGAAGCATATGCTGAATTTTACAAGATAATTTTGTTTCATTTGAATATCAAATTAATACATTTTGCCCTGTGCAGCAAGTGTTCTCCTAGGGGAAACAGCAAATAAGAAAGCCAAACCAGTCAAGATCATGCACAATAATCCCAGAATGGCTAAGGTTGTAGCCATTCCAAAAATCATTCCACAAAGCCAGTAGTTCAAATATTCAAACCCACTGTTGCACCTCAGAGTAGATTCACCTTGCTGAAAACACCAAATTGCAAACCGTCAAAAGTCTTTATGGTTTATTACAAATAAAAGGTAAAAAGTTAATAAAAGTTCCAAAAGATTAGGATAACATAGCACTTGAAGCATAATCCGATAGGCATCAGCAAAGCAAGACCCAAGAGAACATGACAAAGTCCTGGCAACCATGAACACAAAGACTGCAAGATAATCCAGTCTAGCCTAGGCAAGCTCCTTAGGTAAACATGAAGTTGCTTTGACAAAGATCTGGTCTCAAAAACCCCATTTAATACCCTTTGCAAAACATGAAGGCATTTCTCTGGCCTCCCTCTTGTTTGCTATCCTCTCACTCCTTCGAACACGGAATTCCAATCGATTAGCCCAATCTAAAGTTCCCATATCGTCAAGGTCAATCTGCTCGTTAGTGTCAGCCTGTTTTCCTGTTTGCTCATTATCAGGCTGAGAACCAGCTGTTTTAAAACTGCTAGAGCTGTTCTCCTGCACCTGGCTATTTTCAGTTTTAACACTTTCATGCCTTGCTGTGGGAAACTGCACTTCTTCTTCACTGTCTATAGCAGGGACATTTTGACGCAAAATGTGAACCTGAATCCCATCATCCTCGTCAGAAACACTCTCTGATTCCAGCTGTGTCACAACATCCCCAAAGGGATGACATATTAAATGTAGGGATTATGAATGTTGGGGAGAAGACAGGCAAGCTTAGAGAAGACAATGATGCTGGGGAAAATTGAAGGAAAAAGAAAGAGGGGCCAACCAAGGGCAAGATGGATGGATGGTATCCTTGAAGTAACTGGCTTGACTCTGAGGAAGCTGGAGGTGGTAACAGCGAACAGGGAGCTCTGACGTGGGCTGGTCCATTAGGTCACGAAGAGTCAGAAATGACTGAATGGATAAACAACAATGAATGTTGGAAAACACAGGGTTCCCAAGAGAATAACCAGTTGAGGAGGATGAATAGTTGTGAACATGAAGACTTCCCTATAGTGGGTAGGAAATAGATAGGTGGCTCTTAACTCTAAGGGTTTGAACCACAGAGGCTGAGATCCAGCTGATCTTTAAAACCCTTCAGATTCCATTACATTCCAAGGCAGAACATCAGGAACCATCTTTAATTTAACAGATAGTTTCTTTGAAGTTTTTCCTTGTCTCTTTCCTGGACTTCAAAGTGTGCAGGTGTCTCTTCAACATCTGTTAAGTCCTGGCTTGCAAGCGGATCTAATTTAAATGGCTGACATTCAGATTAAATGTCCTTTGACCAGTATCTGGCCACTTGGAGTGCCTCTGGTGTTGCTGCAAGAAGGTCCTCCATGGTGCATGTGGCTGGGCTCAGGTTGCATTGCAGCAGGTGATCAGTGCTTTGCTCCTCTCCACATTCACATGTCGAGGATTCCACTTTGTAGCTCCATTTCTGAAGGTTGGCATTTCTGCATTTCTGCAACTTGTGGTGCCAGAGCGCAGTCTGTTCAGCACCTTCCAAGTTGCCCAGTCCTCTGTGTACCGAGGGAGGAGTCTCTCATTTGGTATTAGACATTGGTTGAGGTTCTGGGTTTGAGCCTGCCACTTTTGGACCCTCGCTTGATGAGGTGTTCCAGCGAGTGTCTCTGTAGATCTTAGAAAACTATTTCTAGATTTAAGTCATTAATGTGCTGGCTGATACCCAAACAGGGGATGAGCTGGAGATGTCTCTGTCTTGGTCCTTTCACTATTGGCTGCTACTTCCCGGCGGATGTCAGGTGGTGCAATACCAGCTAAGCAGTGTAATTTCTCCAGTGGTGTAGGGCACAGACACCCTGTGATAATGCAGCATGTCTCATTAAGAGCCACATCCACTGTTTTAGTGTGATGAGATGTGTTCCACACTGGGCATGCATACTCAGCAGCAGAGTAGCACAGCACAAGGCCAGATGTCTTCACTGTATCTGGTTGTGATCCCCAGGTTCTGCCAGTTAGCTTTCGTATGATGTTGTTTCTGGCACCCACTTTTTGCTTGATGTTCAGGCAGTGCTTCTTGTAGGTAAGAGGTAATGGCACTCAATGCAGTCATGCTGGCCACATGACCTTAGAGGCGTCTATGGATAACACTGGCTAATCTATTTATCCATGCTATCCCTACCCCCCTCAAGAATCGCTCAACCACATGGTTTTTCTGGTAATGCTACATTTCTCAGAATAAAAATATTTTCTAACTAGTTGCTCTAACTTTATGGTGGTGGTTGCTGCATGGATTCAGACAACAGGAACAGAGATTACACCTAAACATTAGGGAGAACTTCCTGATGGAAAATGCTGTTCAAAAGTGAGATATATTTTCTTGAAGTATGATGCAATCTCCTTCTCTGGAAGTTTCTAAATAGAGGCTGAATGGCCATCTGTGAAGATTTTGTTTGTATATTCCTGCACTGCAGAAAAGGGTGGACTGGATGGTCATTGGGGTCTCTTCCAACTTTGATTCTAAAACTTACAGTTCCTGACTTTGTGAATATCAGTGTTGATACATGCAGTATGAAAGCAGAAATTATCTTGCATCTTCAGGCTTTCATTATACCCCATTATAGGGTTTTTGTTCAATGGAATGGAACTTTCCCTTGACAAGCTGTGTGCCATTTCCCCTGGGGTTGGTCTCAATTGAACTGGGGACATGCTGAGAACTTGCCATTGTTTTCCTGCTGTTTTCTCCACCTGCCTGCTTCTGATTCTTTTATTATCTTCTTAAACGAACATCTGGCACAGATTGGCCCTGTTGCTTTTCCCCTCCTCTGTCACTGGACTTTAACAATAGCTTGGGAAGCACAAAGGGAAATGGAAGAGGGAGAGGAAGCAGCATTTGGGAAGATACAGAGGATTCAAAATATGCACAAAAACATTTAAACCAAATTGGAAATGTTCATCTACAACATGTTTCTCAACCTCCCTAATGCCACGATCCCTTAATATAGTTCTCTCATGTTGTGGTGACCCCCAACCATAACATTATTTTTGTTGCTACTTCACAACTGTAATTTTGCTGCTGTTATGAATTGTCTTGTAAGTACTTACTTACTTAGGTGATCCCTCGCTTTCCGAGGATGATTGTCTTCCAGTATTCTTGTGGGTCCGTATGTGGCTGTGGAGCCCTATTCTTGCTCTGCATCTTCTTCTGCAGTGAGGGCATTGGTTTCCAGGTGGAAGGCGGTCTCTGCCGGGGTTGGCTTGACACGCCTTCCTCTTGGCACGTTTCTCTTTTTCGCCCTCCACTCGTGCCTCCTCAAATTCTGCAGCACTGCTGGTCACAGCTGACCTCCAGCTGGAGCGGTCAAGGGCCAGGGCTTCCCAGTTCTCACTGTCTATGCCAGAGTTTTTAAGGTTGGCTTTGAGCCGATCTTTAAATCTCTTTTCCTGTCCTCCAACATTCCGTTTTCCATTCTTGAGTTCGGAGTAGAGCAACTGCTTTGGGAGACGGTGGTCGGGCATCCGGACAACATGGCCAGTCCAGCAGAGTTGGTGGCGGAGGACCATCGCTTCAGTGCTGGTTGTCTTTGCTTCTTCCAGCACGCTGACGTTTGTCCGCTTGTCTTCCCAAGAGATTTGCAGGATTTTCCGGAGGCAGCGCTGATGGAATCGTTCCAGGAGTTGCATGTGACGTCTGTAGACAGTCCACATCTCACAGGCATAGAGCAGGGTTGGGAGGACAATAGCTTTATAAACAAGCACCTTGGTATCCCTACGGATGTAAGTATCTGATATGCAGGATGTATTTTCATTCAGTGGACCAAATTCAGCACAAATACCCGATACACCCAAATTTGAATACTGGTGGTGTTGAAAGGGAGATTGATGCTGTCATTTGGAAGTTGTAGTTGCTGAGATTTATAGTTCACATACAATCAAAGAGCATTCTGAACTCCACCAATGACTGAATTGAACCAGTCTTGGCACACAGAACTCCCATGACCAACAGTAAATACTGGAAGGGTTTGATAGGAATTGACCTTGAGTTTTGGAGTTGTAGTTCACCTACATCCAGAGATCACTGTGGACTTAAACAATGATGGATATGGACCAAACTTGGCATGAATACTCAACATGCCCAACTTTGAATACTGGAGGAGGTTAGAAATAATAGACCTTGACATTTGGGAGTTGTAGTTGCTGGGATTTATAGTTCACCTACAATCAAAGAGCATTCTGAATTCCAGCAATGAGAGAATTGGGCTAAACTTCATACACAGAACCTCATGACCAATAGAAAATACTGTGTTTTCTGATGGTCTTTGGTGACCCCTCTGATACCCCCCGCGACCCCCCCAGGGGTCCCGACCCCCAGGTTGAGAAACACTGATGTACAATGAGCTATTCTTGGAAACCCGTTATTCTCAGAACAGGATTGTATAGTAATAAGTTCAGAAAGTGATACTGTATAAAATTGGACAGCCCTTTGGTTAGGGAGCCCCCAGTGGTGCAGCAGGTTAAACCGCTGAGTTGCTGAATTTGCTGATCGAAAGGTCAGTGGTTAGAATCCAGGAAGTGGGGTGAGCTCCCGCTGTTAGGCCCAGCTTCTGCCAACCCAGCAGCTCGAAAACATGCAAATGTGAGTAGCTCAATAGGTACTAGGCATGTGTGATTAAAAAAAGGCTCTAAACCATGTTCAAAAGTAGGGGGCACTGGTGCTTCATTTCTAAAGTCCTTTCCAAATTTTGGAGATAAAAAAAATCAAAACTTAATAAAACTTCCAAATCTTCATAAGTACGTAGTTAACGGCAGTCATGCATGCGCATTAAGGAAAACATTACTGGCAGTGGGGAAACTTCAGAGGTTTCTAACTCCCCCATTTTTAAAGCTATTGTGGTGAAACTTGCTAAAGTGGTAGAAAAAAATTACCACTCTTAGCCCACCAAATTCCATGACATTTGCCTTATCCATGGATTTTTGGAGAATTTTATTATTATTATTTTAAAAAACAACAACATTAAAAAAAACTATATGAGCCATCTCCTTGAAACACTAATACATCTACTGATTTAAGGGAATTCTTTAGAAAAACTAACTTTTAGGGGGAGGGATTGTTTTCTCTCTCTTCTCCTGATTGGCGTATTCTCCTCCCAAGTCATACTGGGAAATATAGTTTAAGGCATGGCCTTTTTCAATCTCTACCATTGTGGGCCTGAAACTACAGTGAAGGTGGCTGTGATTAGCCACACCAAAGTGACTCCCTTATAGCAGCTCTGGCAAAGATGGAGCTAGAAAAGGAATGAGATTTTAAAAGCAGCTTTACCAAAGCTGCTTAATGGTTACAGTGAAATATAAACTGACCTTTGGAGACATCCAAATGTTACAGAACATTTAAAAAAATGGGTAAGTGATTCAAATTCTAAATTCCCCACCACCACCTTTCCTGCATCCCTTGGAACCCAGCTTTGTATATCAAAATTTAACTAACCAGAAACTCATTCCAATCTAGTCTGATATTTTGCACAAGCCTAATAGATACTGCTTCTACAGGAAGGTAATGGCGCTTCATGCAGTCATGCTGGCCACGTGAGCCTTGGAGGCGTCTACGGATAATGCCGGCTCTTCAGCTTAGAAATGGAGATGAGAACCACCCCCAGAGTCAGAAACAATTAGATTTAATATCAAAGGGAAACCTTTACCTTTACCTTGGTCAGATCCTGCAAGGCTAATCTTACAGTCCAGAAATAATAGTCTTCCAGATGTTGCTGTGATGCAGCTCCTTGTTTCTGGTTTTTTTTTCCAGGACTTGGTTTATGTGGGGTTTTACAATAAGGGTCATTGAAATAGCTCAGGACGAGAAATATAAATTGACAGTGTCCTTTCTCAGAGGCCATGTTTCTCTTGATATGCTTCTGTACCTCTCTAAAGTGGAGGGAAAAGTGTCATCCTGCCAACCTTCTATGTTTCTTCAGTCCACACAGGAGCCTGCTGCTTGTCCCAAAAAGAACAGCCAGGAGGCAAACGGAGGAAGGATTTGAGAAGGAATCAGTGAGCAAACTTTCTTCTTTCTTCGTCTTCTGTCACCAGGGCCTGGCATGATGGCAGACAAACGTCTTACGGTACCTTGGTGGCTTTATCAGAAGGTCAGCCATGCCCCCGGGCAGGAGTAAGTCAAAATCAAATGGCTTAGAAGATAACATGAAATAAAATAAGAAAAGGACTCGAGAAAATTATTTGTCTTCTTACGTCAAAGCTTCTGCAGCCCAGGGAAGGAGCGGCTTAGTCTCAATGCTAGGCTTAATGGAATAAATTAGGGTCTAAGTCCTGTTATACATTTGTGAGCAAAAGCTGGCTGGTACACTTTATTTTTTTTAGTTCCACAGAAGCCCAAAGGATATTAAGTGTCTAGCTGAAGTCCACTAGCTCTGACATTTCACTGGTGAAAAATAAGAAAAATGGGACTAGGCAATATCAAAGTGTGGTCAAAATCGTCAAAGATATTAATGACAAAGAATACACAAACTAGGAGAAATTTGCTTGTGCCTGAGTTTATGTCTCTTTTCTTTTCATCCCTTCTGTCGTCCCATCTACACTGCCATTATAATGCAGATTGAACTCCATTATGTGGTTAGTGTAGACTCAGGTCCCTTTCACACAGCTTTGAACTTGACTGAGTGTGGACTCAGGTAAGCCAATTCAAAACAGATATTTGTGGAAATTTCTGCCTTGATATTCTGGGTTATAAGGCTGTGTGGAAGGGCCTTTATATAATCGAGTTCAATCTGCATTATAAGAGTCTGCACTGATCATATAATACAGTACAAATTGCATTATAATGGCAAGGTAGATGGGACCTGAACTAAAGGCATTTTTTTAACCTGCTCTTTGCATTCAGGATGCAAGAACTGAAATATGGTGAGGACAAAGTGCAGTAGTACAAAGGAGCCTTTGGCTTCTCTGAGGTCTGAGGAAATAGAGTCATTTGTTATCAGTCATGCAAAAAGTCCTTGGTGAGTCCTTTTGTCTAGGGATTAGCTGGTCCAGGAAGTGAGGGAAGGTTTCCTGAAGCCATGCGGTGCTGGGTTCATGAAGAGGTGACATTTCATATTTCATATAGGGATATGGGGAAGGCATACAAGGGGATTATAAGGGTAAAATCATGCAAATTATAAAGTGAATCATGCCAGCCCTCCCTCCCTCCAGAGTCCATCAAAGGTTCGTGTAGATCAGTGAAATATCATAAAAGTTCATAAGGGTTTGGTATAGGGTCCATAAGAGTTCCAAAGTTCATGAAAAGTTGATTAAAGGTTTCTAAAAGTTCATAGAAAAGTCCATAAAGTATGGGTTACAGGGGAATTGCCATGTGGGGTCATGGGACCACGGAGGGAGCCTTAGGTTCCCATATGGGGGAGGGATAGGGAATTATGGGATCTTTCCAACCTGGTGTCCTTGGTAAAACTATGAATTCCTTGGTTTTGAACCATCTTTTACAGAGTCCTGTGTTCTCAAATAATATGCTTTGTCCAGGTTGGTTCATCAAGTGCTCTGCTATGGCTGACTTCTCAGGTTGAATTAGTCTGCAGTGCCTTTCCTGTTCCTTCATTTGTGTTTGTGTTTGGGCAATACTGCTGAGTTTTGTGGTCCCTATGTAGACTTGTCCACTGCTGCACAGAATACAGTAGACTCCTGCAGAGGTGAGAGGATCCCTCTCGTCCTTTGCTGAATGTAGCATTTGTTGGATTTTCTTCATGGGTTTGTAAATCGTTTGTATGTTGTATTTCTGCATTAACTTTCCTATGCAGTCAGGAGTTCCTTTGAAATATGGCAAGAAAACTTTTCCTCTGTGTGGATCTTTGTCTTTACTCTCATGGCTTGTTCATGGTCTTGCAGCTCTTCTGATGTTTATGGTGGAGTCTCCATTGGACTGTAGAGCCCTTCCATTGCATTATTTTACAAAGGTTCGCAAACACATAGGCATTTTCTTGGTTTTTACAGGACTTGTTTATTTTTTTCAATGAAATTAATAGATCATTTTACCCTGTGAAATGGGGAGTATACAGCTAGACCTCTGAACTCACCTTGACATTGTAACTAAGAAGGCCACTATTTAATTATAAATTTTACATAGCAAAGACTTAATTGAAGATTTGAGTATTTTTAAGATCTCAATTTTGAGACGAGCCCGCTCTCTCAGTGGCCCCAAAGCCATGCAGTCACACATTTAAGTTTGTGCAACTTTGCAGTTCAACAGATGCACGTGGAATATATGTTGCATAACTCAAGTGCAGGATCTCAGCCTTAATACTTGATTTTCCTTATTACATCGGCTTTAATGTAAAAATCTGGCAGTTGTTCCATTTTCCAAAATCCCACGACATTATCATCATTCTAACTATAATCATAACACTTACTTTCCTTCCCTATCTGTGTGTTCAGGTGTACAATTTTCTCTATATACCTTTTTTATTAGAAAACATTTTCCTTTTCACTAAAGTGTTTTATGTTCATTGTGTTAATTGTTATATCTTTGTTTTCAAATATATCTACTTTGAGTGGTGCTTGTGTATAGCTAAGGAGCAGTAAAGAAAAATTAAACCAAAAATCAATTGTCATAGTTTATTCTCTAAATGAAAACTACATACAATTATTGCTTTTCTTAGGATCCCATATGTAGAAAAAAATGAATAACTTTTAAGTGTGTGTGCATGTACATAGATTTATATAACTCTATATAAGGAGAAATTGAGAAAAGGGGTAAGAGAGAGATATTAATGTGCATTAGGCTTGTGCATTTTGATCCGTTTCTGCTGGCCGGATACCAGTAGACCTCCATATCCATTTTCGCGTGTCTCCCAAAAACAGGCGCACAACTGGATGGCATTTTCACACCACAGCCAAAAATGTAGCTAGATCTCACACATTGGTGGCAATGGGGGACGGGGCGGGGGGGGGGTGTACCCTTCAGTCATATTAGGCAATGCAATTATTCGTCCTTATATCCTTCATTAAGACCTGGATTAAGAGAATTAGAGTTAAGATACCACTCTTTCTGTGATCCTTTCCCTTTCACTAAGAGGATACACTACAGAGGATTGGGATAAGCGAGAGCAGAAACCCCATTGCAAGAAACTGTGAAACCTTG
The DNA here is from genome assembly GCF_037176765.1 of Anolis sagrei. Lineage (NCBI taxonomy): Eukaryota > Metazoa > Chordata > Lepidosauria > Squamata > Anolidae > Anolis > Anolis sagrei. Next base: position 293,374,609 of record NC_090022.1, on the reverse strand, counting down.
TTATCTTTCCTGCATTCAGCTCAAAGGCATTGTGAAATATACAATACATCCCGAGCTATTAAAAAAATTAAATTATATAAACATTGCCCAAGATCCCACTTTCTGTGTGCCTAGTGTAAATCTACAGTCAGGATAGTTACATTATCCTTCTGCTGAATGCCAACATTGGGTCAGCAATGATGTATCTGCCAATGTGCCTGCTTTTCATCCCATTATGCAATTCAGAATACATAGTAGCTGTTTATGCAATCCCAGTGATTCAAGAGGTATATTAAAGTCAGGAACAAATTCCTAAACACCGTTGAAGAATGCACAACAGAAAAGCTAGAATGATGGTTCTTAGTTCCTTTCAACTGTTGAATGGTGGATCAACTTCTAGGTAATTCCAACTGATTCAGTGGTTCTACTCTGATGGGGAATATCAGTACTCATTGGATTTAGGTAGACATCTGACAAAAGGTCTGCTTATTGTCCTAATGTACATTGAGGTAGGCAGTAGTTGTTTTAGAAATCCTTGTGAAGCAAAGGACATCTTGCTTATTAGGCACCATCCAAGAATTTTGTAACTACATGACGGGAAATCCTATTGATTAGTTTACTAGAGGAAACCCATTGTTGAATGGATAGTCAATGCATAGGTAAATCCATAGAATAAATGGCTCTATTCCAATGGTTCTCAACCTTCCTAATGCTGGGACCACTTAATACAGTTCCTCATGTTGTGGTGACCCCCAACCATAACATTATTTTCGTTGCTACTTCATAACTGTAATCTTGCTACTGTTATGAATCATAATGTAAATATCTGACATGCAGGATGTATTTTTGTTTTCTGGACCAAATTTGGCACAAATACCCAATAAGATCAAATTTGAATACTGGTGAGGGGTTGATTTTGTCATTTGGGAGTTGTAGTTGTGGGGATTTATACTTAACCTACAATCAAAGAAAATTCTGGACTCCACCAATGATGGACTTAAACCAAACTTGGCACACAGGACTCCCATGACCAACAGAAAATACTTGGTATGAATCCTCAATATGCTGAAATGTGAATACTGGTGGAGTTTGGGAAAAATATAGCTTGAAATTTGGGAGTTGTAATTGCTGGGATTTATAGTTCAACTACCATCAAAGAGCATTCTGAATCCCACCAATGATAAAAATGAGCCAAACTTTTCTCACAGAACCCCTATTACCAACAGAACATACTGTGTTTTCTAATGGTCTTTGATGACCCATCTGACACCCTTCGTGACCCCCCATGATATAGCTACAGGTGCTATAAATATTTAGATATCAAGATTCAGAACTGCTAAATACTGAGTCAGACGAGTGAGCTATCTCTTATGTAGTCTGCCCAGTGTCTCTCTTGTGAATAACTGCAGAAACAGAAGTCTTTGCCCATGATTAAATTTTCTGTAGGGATTTAAATCTTCACATTTCATTTTCACATGAGAAAATGAAGGCTTTTGAATATTTTCTCCTCCTCTGGGAAGATATGAGAGTTGTTGCACATTTATTTCTATAATTTTGTTCATGTGGAGAACTTCAGCAGAAAAATTATTCATGTACCATCATCCCCACCACCCCAAAAACAGTTTTTGTTTCTTCAGAAAATTGTTTTCTCTGGGTACAAAAAACATTGAATGAAATCTAATACTAGGATCAAGTAGCTGAAATTTCCCTGCCTAGATTTATATGCGGATTTTCCTAGGCAGCCCTTGTGCTGAATAGCATCATCTCACAACTGAATACACATCTGAGTGTGCAATGAAATGCATAACTGAACATGCTATTCATATATATGTGTCTCTTGTGCATGGTCTATAAAATAGATGGCAGAAAACCCCCATTTCTCCCTTTTCTCCATCACACTGTTTCCATCCCAATCTTGTAAATGTTTTCTTTCCTCATGCTTCACTCCGAGTAATCTCTCCTGTATCCCAGTATTCTTTCTCTTGCTCCAGGCTTTCCCCCCTTCATTTCTTTTCATTCACTCTTGTTTCCTTCTCATTAGCTATTATTTCTCTGTATTACCTGTTCACACCTTCCATTTCTAGGATGGGGAGATGATTGATTTTGGCTAGTTGGACCCTTGATGTCATTGGACCATTGGTTCAGAGGTTCTCTTGTCCAACTCAGATCTTGCAAATGAGAACAAGAAGTTGATAGCAGCCCAATAGCAATAAATTTATTATTAGAGGAGCATGCAGATTTCTTTATTTACCTCCAGAGAAAGGTTGGTGGGTCAATTGAGGTCGATGGATGAGCACGGTGATCCAAGTCTTGATTGAATGAAACTTTGGACTTCTCTGTTTTTCTCCAGAAGAAGGATCTCACCACAACCATTGCTACTATGGTTGCTCTGACTCTTGGAAGATTCTGGAGATTTAGGACAGATTTACATTGTGTGTGTGTGTGTATGCGTGTGTGTGTGTGTATGACAAACAACTCAGTTGATACTGGGAAACCACATGCCACATAATGCATGACTGGATTTGCAGACGTTAATCCATGACAGCAGAATACAAGATTAACTGGAAGCTCTGGAGTGATCCCAGGTGGTGTGGATATATCGATTGGGATGGACCAAGAAATACATAGCAATCCTTGTTATAACATGCATTGTTATTAGACTTGCTAGAGATGTTGTATTTTTAGTGAGACCATTTTGGAAACTTAGCCAAGTAATGAGAAATGTGATGTCGGCAGCAAACCCCTAGGAGAAAGTTGCTTGTCAACAGCAGCACAATGGCAGTGGCAACCCCAGTGCAGTCTCTGGTAGGTGTAGACGTGCCCATACTTGCCATGGAATGTGTCCTTACACATTATGGCCATCCTTTGTCTTGCACCTTGATCTTCTCCAATCTAATTGCTCCCAATGCAACTAGCTACAGTAGAGTCTCTCCAACCATTGCTCATCCAATGTTCTGTATTATCCAATGCAGTCTGCCTCCCATGCGGATCCATAGCTGTTTCAATACATTGCAATGTTTTGGTGTTAAATTCATAAATACAGTAATTACTACATAATGTTACCATGTATTGAACTTCTTTTTCTGTTGATTAGTTTTAAAAAATGATGTTTTCATGCTTAAATTGAAAAATCATAAGATAATTTGATGTTTAATAGGCTTTTCCTTAATCCCTCCTTATTATCCAACATTTTTGCTTATCCAATGTTCTGCCAGCCCATATATGTTGGATAATTGAGACTCTACTATAGCACTATGAGGTATTTAGAGGAGTCTGCCTGATAGTGACTGAAGATGGTCCTGGATAGCAAGAAATATTTAAATTGATTGAAGTTAATCAATACTTAAAAAAAAAAAACATGAATCCCTTGAGGTACACACTTCTCTGATCATTGGTCTCAAGTGTCTAGACTTCATGGTCTTGGAGATAACCTATGTATGTGAATATCCAGCAATACATGGCGTGAGAGTTGCCAGATGTACAAGCTGGGTTTAGAAAAGGCAGAGGAATGAGAGACCAAATTGCCAATATCCGCTGGATAATGGAGAAAGGCAGGGAGTTTCAGAAAAAAACATCTATTTCTGTTTTATTGACTATTCTAAAGCCTTTGACTGTGTCGATCATAATAAATTGTCACAAGTTCTTGATAGTATGGGGATCCCAAGTCACCTTGTCTGTCTCCTGAGGAATCTGTGTAATGCCCAAGTAGCAACAATAAGAATTGACCATAGAACAACAGACTGGTTCAAGATTGGGAAAAGTGTATGGCAGGGTTGTATAATCTTACCCAACCTACTCAACTTGTATGCAGAACATATCATGCAATGTGTGGGGCTTGACGAATCCAAGGCTGAAGCTGAAACTGCTGGAAAAAATATTAACAACCTTAGATATGCAGATCTTACCACTTTGATGGATGAAAGTGAGGAGGACCTGAGGAACCTTCTAACCAAGGTGAAAGAAGAAAGGGCAAAAGCTGGGTTGCAGTTAAACATTAAGAAAAACCAAGATTATGGCAACCGGACCGATCAGTAACTGGCAAATAGAGGGAGAAAATGTGGAGGCAGTAACAGACTTTGTATTTCTAGGTGCAAAGATCAATGCAGATGCAGACTGCAGCCAGGAAATCAGGAGACACTTCCTTCTTGGGAGGAGAGCAATGACCAATCTCGATAAAATAGTGAAGAGTACAGACATTACAGTGGCAACAAAGATCCGGATAGTTAAAGCAATGGTATTCCCCATAGTAACCTATGGATGTGAGATGTAGACCATAAGGAAGGCTGAGCGAAGGAAGAGAGACACTTTTGAACTCTGGTGTTGGAGGAAAATTCTAAGAGTGCCTTGGACTGCGAGAAGATCCAACCAGTCCATACTTCAGGAAATAAAGCCTCACTGCTCACTGGAGGGAAGGATATTAAAGGCAAAGATGAAGTATTTTGGCCACATAATGAGCTGAGGAAAATGGAAGGAAAAGGGAAGAGGGGCCGACCAAGGGCAAGATGGATGGATGGTATCCTTGAAGTGACTGGCTTGACCTTGAAGGAGCTGGGGGTGGTGACAGCCAACAGGGAGCTCTGGCGTGGGCTGGTCCACGAGGTCACAAAGAGTCGGAAGCGACTGAACAAATAAACAAAAACTATACACACACACCATGCAGAAAATTGTTTCCGTTTTGGATATCAACATGAAAATATAAAATGCATGCTTGCAATTTCCATCCCCAACATTCTGGTTATCATTTTAACAACTTTTAGAAAGTTTAAACAATACCTATTGTTTTATTTCAAGAACAAAGTGAGTTTGCAGATGTTAATTTGTTAAGATCCAGAGATGATATTAATCATGTGCTAATGCATAGAGCTCAAAATAGCAAGTATTTTGTAAATTCAGCATTGTTAGTTCAGCATCTCTTATGCATGAACAGAGAAATAAAGCAGAAGAGGAAAACAATATTATCCTCCCTCCATCCTTCCATGTACATGCCTAGAAGAAAGGTAAAAGGAAATAGGTAAAGTATAGTTTTACAAGTCAAGTTCGCTAATGTTATTTATGAAAAATGCTATGAAAACTCAACTCTTTTCTTTGCATGCTTTTTTATTCTAATCACACACCCCACTTAGAAAGTGAAACGAGAAGAAAAAAGAGTGGTAGAAATGAAATGATCCAGTCAGGAATTAATGGAGGTTGGTTTGGGATGGGGGCAGAAATGTGGAGAGAGAAAGAACACATTTTTCAAATATGTAAATGGCAGTAAATCTCCAGTCTCTCTCTCTCTCTTTTTTTTTAAGGAGAAAAGGGAGAAAGGAAAGCTCTGGAAGGAGCCAAGTGGGCCATAATTTAAGTCATAAGTAAAATATGAACCCAGTTAATTTTGAATCCATTTACTGGGAGGGAAATAAACCTTTGCTAATTATCCAGCTTAACTCTGGTAGAATATTCTGCATTTGAAAGCAGAAGAAGTGCATTAATTTTGTGTGAAATTTAACATTGTAAGAAAAGGAAAAAGTGTCATTGCCATTATTTATTGATTACGTATTCTGCACCAAAGTTTCGGCACAAATGGCAAGGGGGGCGAGGAGGTGTTCATTGCAACCACATCCCATTAACACTTGCTTTACATACTTTGAGGTGAGAGTTCCACTTTTTAGATATATCCGATGAAGCAAGCTACAATCCATGAGAACATATACCCAAACAGACCTTAATAGACTTTAACATGATATCTGTTTGAGATTAAAACCCCACATTTCTCCTCGGAGATATGCAGATAGTAGGCCTGGGTAACAACGGAAAAATTTGTTTCTAAAATCGATTCGTTTTTTGGGGTTTTTTGCGTTTCGATATTTAAAAGAATTCCGAAATTTTCCTTTTAAAAAGTTTTATATTTACGAAATTTCATTAATATTAACGAATCAATTCGTTAAAATGGCGGACGCGGTTGCGCAACTGAAAATAATAGGGGTGAGATCTCTATTCTGGTTTGACAACGCTTCCCAATAATAATAATAATAATAATAATAATAATAATAACAAACCACTTTCTGCCTTCCTGCATGTAAGGCACAGTCAAAGCACTACTGAAAGATGGCCATCCATTCTTAATAATAATAATAATAATAATAATAATAATAATAATAACTATAATAAATATAATAGTTTTAACCTGGAGAAGGAAAGAGGTTAGGCAGGCAACAGGCAGGTCTCTGAGTGCTGCACTGCTGTGTCTCTTTGCCCAATGCACGCAGGCCAGAGTGAGGAATGAGGTGAGGTGACGACAGGAGGAGAGGAGAATTTGATCCACTTAAGCAGAGGCCAGGGACCCGGAAGTGGGGTAAATGCCGACCGCTTGCAACCAGGGAGAGGGGAGGGAAACAACTATCAAACTTGCACCAGACATACGGAAATAATAACGAAACAATTACAAAACAATTACGAAATAGCTTTAAAAATTCGTTTCGTTTTTTAGTTGCTCCTGAATGGTTTGTTATCGCTTCGTTATCAAGAAAAATAACGAATTATTAACGAATTACGAAATTAACGAACGAAACCGCCCAGCCCTAGCAGATAGTTGTACCATGGGAGGAATTCCAGGGCCATTATAGGCTAAGTTGTTGTTGTTCATTCGTTCAATCGTCTCTGACTCTTCATGACCTCATGGACCAGCCCACGCCAGAGCTCCCTGTCGGCCGTCACCACCCCCAGCTCCTTCAAGGTCAGTCCAGTCACTTCAAGGATGCCATCCATCCATCTTGCCCTTGGTCGACCCCTCTTCCTTTTACCTTCCACTTTCCCCAGCATAATTGTCTTCTCTAGGCTTTGCTGTCTCCTCATGATGTGGCCAAAGTACTTCAACTTTGTCTCTAAGGCTAAGTAGAGGGCCTTTTTTCTGCAAACAGAGACTTTTTGCCACTTTTAGTTGAATGTCCATTGCAAAATGATGGGAGAAGACCTTTGGAAGTAGAGGAAGATGGATCAAAACAGAGTCTTTCTTTCAGTTAATCTCTCTATTTCTCTTTTGATTCTATATTATGCATAAAAAATTTGCACATACATAAATAGGTAAGTGATGACTGCTGACACTGTACAATGCTGCACAACAGATAACGTATCCCCCAATATTCCAGTATATTTTCCCATGGTGCAATGTGGAATCCCTAGTGGTTGTTTCTACAGTATCAATGAAAAAAGTGGGGCACTGAAGATACAGATCAAGAATTGTACTCCATCCAAGAATGTGCAGCTCTAGAGCTAGATTCCTGGATTCTAGTCTTGTTCGGTTGTTGACTGTTAAATCAACACATTGGTTGGATTTAAGTGCCAATGGTATTAAATACTAAAATTAGGATTTCCCAGGCTATCACATTCCTATAACTATATATGATTCTAAAAGATGCACAGTGAAGAAAACTTATAGGAAGAAAATCAACTCATTTGAAATGTAGTGGCAGAGGTGAATATACTATGGATGGCTAAAAAAGACAAATAAAGGGTACTGGAGAAAATCATGCCCAAACTCTCCCTAGAGGCCAACATAACCAAACTGTCATTCTTTGTCTGTATCATGAAATGATGCATTGTACTAAAGAGGACAATAATACATGGGACTGTAGAAGGCAGTAGGACAAAGGGAAGATCACACTGCAAATAGATAGACTCAATCAAGGATGTCACAATCCTGACTTTGCAAGACCTGACCAGGACCTTATGGTTGTTTGGAGGCTTCACACTCATAAGGTGACCATGCATTAAAATCCATTTGATGGCAATTAACAATAAAACTTCCAGTACGCCTCCCTGCGAAAGTCATAGTATGTTGTACATTGAAGGCACTAGCAAAGAGTCATGATCCAACCAAGAATGAACAACAGCCTATGAAATTATTTCCCTTGTGGAACATCACTTACTCAACCACAGATTAAATTCATCCATTGTGCAATGACCAAAAATATAACCCCACATATAAGAGAAATTATACATTTGCATGGTACTCAAAAGGATTCTAGCCCTTCTCCTTGGAAAATGGGAGGCCAAAATCCTCAAAGACAGATTCTGGTTAAGTTCTTTCCCAATCCTACACTAGGCTCATTTTTGTGTCTTCAGTGAAAGAGATGAACATCATTAGGGCACTGATCATTTTCAAATGTTCTTTCACATTGAAAGAAATACAAAAACTGAATATATATATATATATATATATAGGGCTGGGCGGTTTCGCTCGTTAATTTCATAATTCGTTATTAATTCGTTATTTTTTTTTTATAACGAATTGATATTGATCCATTCAGGAACAACTAAAAATCGAAATGAATTTTTCAATTCGTTTCGTAATTGGTTCGTAATTGTTTCGTAATTGTTTCAAAATTGTTTCGAAATCGTTTCAAACTTGTTTCATTATTATTTCCGTATGTCTGGTGCAAGTTTTATAGCTGTTATTTGTTTTATCAGTGATAAAAAAATAAATTATCACACCAGCAGTCAACAACAGAGGGAGAGGGAAGCTTCAGAAGTTCCCCCTGTCCCATTTGGAGGTTTTTTTAGCGTATTGCGGAATCGCGTCCGCCATTAACGAATCGATTTGTAATTGTTTTGTAATTGTTTCGTAATTGTTTCGTATTTGTTTCGTAATTTCCGAAATGTCGTAAATATCGAACTTTTTTAAAGAAAAAATTCGGAATTCTTTTTAAAAATGAAACGCAAAAACCCCCTAAAAACGAATCGATTTTAGAAACAAACTTTTCCGTGATTGCCCAGCCCTTATATATATATATATATCCACACACATATGCTATATCAAGTATCAGCTATAAGTATCAGAGGTAGCGCATGCTTCAAAATCACTTCATGAAAAAACTATTTTCATGGTTATAAGCTTCTCAGAGAATTGCAGGAAGAAGGTAGCCATGAATCCATATCTTGTTTATGGACTTATCGGAAAACATGAAGAAGTGTTTCATTCATGTCCTGCTTATGGACTTTCCATAGACAATGGATCAAACACCATGAAAACAGAAAACAGAATTAGGTGGAACTTTGGCCTCATCAAATGTGTCTTTTCTTGTAATACTATGGAGCCACCTATGGAGGAATGCATGTTGGGAGGGGTTATGGATGGGGAAAGTGATGGATGGGGGAAGGTAAAGGATCATTTTCTTCTCCCTGTGCTACTTTGCACTAAAGAATGAGCAGAACTTCCGACTGTTATGTGTTTGCACGTATTGTTGAATTAGACTCTGAGGCATCATTAGCAAAGAAGTTTTTGGGTAGGCTGATTCTCAGGTGTAGCAATGCTCCTGGAAAAGGTTTACTGGAGAGGGACAACCGCCGTTACCTGTTAAATGTTTCCTCCCCAAAACAGAGGGTTGTAAAAATGCACACACTTGCATTTTGTTTTCATTGCTCTCTCTGGCACTACTCTCATCCGTCTTCACAGAGACCCAACTGAAGTGCAAGTAACCAGAAAACCTGGCAGCTGAAGAACTGCGGGATTATCTGTACAGTCGTTTGCTCATTCTGTTCAGGTATGCTTCTTCTACATGTGTACCCTCAGGCATTCATTTAATCACCCCTTTCTTCCCCTCTCTCCTCCCTCCCCTCCCCTCCCGCCCACCTCCCCCACTAACCTGTAAAAGATTGCAAAAATGAAATGCTGAACACAACGCAGAAGCCCAAATGATGAAGCTACCAAAGTCAGCAAATTCACACTGCAGATTCTCATAAGAGCCTATTTGTAAGCAATTCAGTTTACCCCAGAAAGCCTGGGCATAAATACACAACATCACACTATACAGGAAAGGTGATCTGTGTACGCAATTCACGGCAATTACTTTTCCCAATTTTTTAAAAGAAAAAAAATCAATTATAATTCTACCACCAACCTGATCAAATATTGTTAAAATGATGTCAAGATGAATGATAAGTTTCCCAACAAAAGAATGCTTCCCACCAACTTAATTTGAACAGATTCCCATACCTTTTTCTAAAAAACATACACACATACATATACACACATAAAATCACCACCATTACCATCATAGAGACAGACACTGCCCCCAGACTCCAATTTGGCAGTTATGCAGGAGAGCATCTACATTGTAGAATTTATGCTATTTAACACCACTTTAACTGTCATGGCTCAATTTTATGGAATCACAGGACTTGTATTTAAGTCTCTGGCAGAGAAGGCTAAAGACATTTTGAGATTACATCTTCCATGATGCCATAGCATCAAGACATTGCAGTTAATGTAATGTCAAACTCCATTCATTCTACAGACCCTCGACTTGCATTCCTGAGATTGGGCACATCTACTAACCATCATTGAGTGGTCAGAGAAAGCCCCCTCATCTAACTATCACCATTTTTCCCAGCATGAACTACCTTGGACCAAGAAAGTGGGCTTTCATGGCTTTCAAATTGCAAAAATATTGCATATAAGATACCTGTCATCAAGTAGGGAGGTTGGATGGGAAGGTATTTTCCGACTGTACCATCAGCTAGAACCTGAACCACCAGTTTCATTTTACAAGAAAAAAAGATATCAATTGGATATTAGGAAATGCATTCTAAGGATAGTCTACACTGAGTGTCTTGAAAAATGGTGGACCCTCAGGGTTTGGATGCCCATCTGTCATGCTTGATGGAACTTTGGAATGGTATGTATCGGATTACCATTGTGATTCATTACAACTCTCTAAGTCCACAAGTCTAATTATCCCTCTGTCTTTCTATACTTTCTATTTTACAAAATTACTTTCCTTTCTCAGATATCAGGCTCCATCCGTGAGCAGAGATATTCACTGAAACAAGAGAAGCCCTTAGCAAATAAGCTTTTATTGTACTTCTGCTTTGGATTTCGTCACAGTCTTAGGTTTACATGGCAAAATCTATGGGCAGTACTTCATTGGAAAGAAATATAACAGAAGTTTATATCAAATATTGTTTCTTTTTCAATTTTCCAGGACTTGACAACCTAGCAGGTGTGCTGAGGAGAGAACGTGGTCCAGCACATGAGAAAGGAGTAGGGTGGGGCAGAGATGGGAAACCAACAGAAGAGGAAAGGAGGAAACCCTTCTTCCATGCTTTATGCATATTGGAGAGAGGAGTGGAGGGGGGATGGTGAAAATGAGGAAGTGAAGAACAGAAAACGAGTTGTTCTTCAGAGTCACAGTAATTAGAAAGGCAGATTGTCAATAGCAATTTCCAGCTTATGTAGCTCTTCCATTGTGTTGTGTGCAAATAAGGGAAATTGCTATCCCTTAGAGAAGTAGAGCCTGAATTGATTCAGAAGTATATGCGTACACAAGGGGGTGGGGAGAGCCAGCAAACAAGCAGAACAAAAAACCCAAGTAGACTTATCTAAGCAAAACTCCAGTAACCAGAGAGTTGATCCTGCATGAAAAGTCCTTCCTAGACTGAACTATGTTCATCATGAGACATTGAAAGCTGAGAGCAGGTTAAGGGCTGATTCAACTTTGGAGCTCACTGTTTGATCCTTATCAAAAACAGATTTGTTTTTGATAAGGAAAAAGTATCCAACTGTGGTGGGAAGAGTAAACTATCAGTGCTCAGTGGAGAAGCCTGTCAATTGAAGAAGAAGGAAAAGAACCATTCAGACACAAGAGGAACAAATGTCCCTAACAAACAAGGTAGTACAAAGCAATATCTGGATCTCACTCAATGCTGAATGGATGCACAGTGTTCTAGTCAATATCTCTATTCCTCTGCAATCCCGGACAGATATCACAATTATTTGGAGCTTGCAACAGCTGGAGAAGCAAATGTGTGATCCTGTTGAGACATATGTCACCTGGAACTTTAGGCCTGTTCATGCCACCAGTACATCCTGACAAAATTTCCCATCCTTGGAGATCCACTCCTCACTATAATGACCACCAATTGAGATCCCATCATGCCAAGATCAAGAAAGATATGGGCCTGATAATCCTTACCACCCATTGGATTATGGGGAGAAGAAGATCACCATAGCAGCATGAACGTAAATCTGAGTTGTCATGCACATTGCTGGGTTTGATGCCCTTCTTCTTATGAAGGTGTCCGAATTTTAATGTGGGCAACAATGCCCTATCTTTATCACTACATTCAAGAAGGTGTTCAGATGTGTGGTGTGCCTTGTGCCATCTTTCTAAGGATGGGATAATAGATTTTGCTCCCACTGCAACAGCAAATGCTGTGAGAGTGGACAGGACCACCAAAAATTAGAGAAAGAAATTCCTCCGATAAGGCTCATGTTGCTAACCTGTATCTGCAGACAGATCTTTGAATTGAGCATTGTTCTCTTAATCAGTTCTCCCTACCACAAAAGGGGAATTGTGAAGGCCTGGACCTATGACCATTCCACAATTAAGGATACTAACTTTGATGACTTTTGAAAAGAAGTGGAGACATTTGTGGTGGATAGAAGGCTGTTCTCATGCATGGCTGCTGATAATGAAACCTTCATATTTAGATGCAAAAGGGGCCTTTCTGATGACCAGCAGTCAACCATAGTCAAGAATAAGGTATTTGATATTTAAGCAGATCCAGAAAACAAATCCAATGTTCCTTAATTTTACTATCTTCAGAAAACCCAGGATTCCTACTCAAAGAACTATTTTGCATGAAATGGCTCAACTAAAATTGAAAAAATAATTGAGATCCTGTACTCCATAGTCCCTCTCTGTCCCTTTTCCACCATCACTGCATAACCTATAATCTTTTTCCTCCTCCCCTTTCTGGTTTGAACTTCAAGTCACCTACAAAAAAGACGTGATCAGCTATTACATAAATGGATTTTATTAATGGAGATACTTACCCAAATCTGGAAAGGAAAGGATTTCTCATATAACAGTCCATGAATATTTAACAGAGGCCCTTAGCAGTTATGCATTCATGTATATAGCCATATAGTACTTTACCCAGCTAGGTTTCTGGGGAGCGGAAGAGAAAAGGACCTAATTAACACTCAGTAATCTCAATTGGTTTAGAAATGCAAAAGACAATCTAAATAATTCCTGAGATTGCTTTGCTCCTAAGTACTGAACAGGGAAAGCCTTTCAAAATGGGCATATATGTTATTAATAGATATTTCTCAAGTTTGGTGGTGTTTTGTTTTGCATTAATTGTGGCTGTAGATTTTGCAGAGTGGCGCAGAAAGTCTTAAGAATGCAGAGTGGTCTTACCGGATAAAATCAACTATTCCCAGTAAAAGGGTATTTCACATTAGTTTCTAAAGCAAGGAGGGGAATGAGGGAGCTCTAGTGGAGAGCAAAATAGGGATATTGCCCCCCACCCCAAAAAATCTCTCCCATGTTTGCTCAATGATCACAATAGGTCCATCTGACCATAGCTGCTTCATTGCCTTCTGTGCAAATGCTCTTCCATATATTTTCATCTTTCAAGTATGTTTAAAGCTGTTCTCTAGTTTGTTTTCAGTGTTCTTTTGCAAACAAATCAAAATTAACCCTAAATTCTTCTGGAAATATATTCAGGATTATAGAGGCTGCAGTTAGGGATGGAAAATGAAAGCACGCTAACCAACTTTTTTCTTCAACATATTTATCTCTCTTTTTTAGTCTTTTGATTTCCATCATTAAGGGGAATTGTAAGGATTTATACTTTTTCTTCTGTTTCTACCTATACACATGGAAATTTGTACCACTAACACTGGGCATATTTGAAAAATAAGCACAAATACACATCAGCAGAAAGGAAAATGTGTTGAAAATGTGCATTAAGAATATTACAGGTATATTAATGGCCATATGGAGTAGAAAGAAAATGAGTTCTTACAGCCCTAAATAAAACTTGGATAAGATAACAATGCTGTGAGAGCCTGGAAAAGGCAGAAAAGAGGAGGAGGACATGATGGAAAAATTTCACATCCCTAATTTTTGTATTTTTGTATTATTGATATTGAGATTGTTGATGTTGTTGATGACGATGTTTTGATATTGCTAGTTTGTTGTTAGATTATGTCTTGTAATTTGCACCTTATTCTCTACATGTTGTACACCGCTGTGAGTCGCCCCTGGGCTGAGAACAGCGGTCTATAAGCACAGTAAATAAATAAATAAATAAATAATTGCAGTTCAAACAATCAGACAAAAACAAAATACAGAGACTAAGAAATTTTACACAGGAACTATGTAGTGTAAATCTCAGCATGCAGAGTTACATGTTCATTGTATTGTTGGACTGTAATGCTGAATAACAGTATTGCACAATTTAAAACACACTACTAAGTGTGTGTGTCCTTTTACAACCAAATATGCATGCACTTTCATTCTCACCTAAAATCTTACCCATTTGTGATGTTTCTTCTGATGTCTCGAAACTGTTTCTAAATACCTGAGTGAAATACTGAAAAATGTATTTTGTGCATTGTTAGAAATCTGGAGAGTTAAGGAAATTTATTTGTGAGGCATAATTCTTGTTGAGGGGTATTCCTCTCATTTTTCTGTCCTGTGGCAGCACCCAAGCTGCTCAGTATTAATGAGTATGTTTTAAGCTTGCACAAAGAGTGTCTTCAATGTAATGGAACCTGTGTGAGATTAGTACTCTTACAGTATCTTTGAAACAATTTGAACAGTCCATAGATTCTGTATCCACAAATTCAACCATCCACAGTTTGACCATCCTCACTCCAAAAAATTCCCAAAAAGCTAACCTAGGCTTTGACATTTTATATATTTTGTGATGACATTGTATATAATGGGACTTCAACGTCATTATATTGATATTCATTGAGAATATCAAGGGTCCATTGTAGGTTCAGTATCTCACCCAACCTTCTTGTCTGTGTGGTCAGCTAAAGAGGGGGGAGAAAAAAAATTGTACCGGAGAGTTATACCTCAAGTTATGAAGAAATGCAAATAAAATTAAAGTGGATCTTATGCAGAACTTTGGTGATCCAAGGGGTTGAATGAAACAATCCTAGAAAACATGCAGTATGATTGTGAATTCCAAAGTGATGCTGTGTAGTAGAGTATAGCCCATCATTTTCTGAAATATACAAACCCTGTGGTAGATTGAAATGAATTTCTTCTGAGACAATTTCCCGTGAAGCTTCCCTGAAGCTCAGAAATTTGAAAACACATTTGTTTATTTTGTTCAACCAATTTAATTTATATCCCACTTTTCTCCAAAAGTGGATCTCAGGAGAGGAAGATAATAGATGGTATAAAAAAGAATCTGTCTTATACAGAATCAAATTACACTATGTAAAAAAAAAATGGAAAAAAAATCTCTTCCTGGTTTGAAAGTGTTATTTCTTGTTTAATTGTGTGGTACTTACTTTGAAAGTAGTTGTTGTTACACTCCAGAAACTTTGTTTTTGTGGCTACCACAAACTATGTTGAATTGGTCGAGACTCTATCGAATATTCATTGAAAAGTTATAACAAAATGTGCTGGAGAATGTCCCATAAAAACAACGTTTTTTGCAGTTTAATAAACCTTATCCATGTTTTTATGATAGAACCAATTAGGAAATGACATTTATAACCCAGGTACAAATATCATGTTACATAGTGTTTTTAGTCCACATAATTCTGAATTATCAGAAACTCTCTAGGATTTGGGACAGGGCCACCCTAAATGAAACCAGAGTTGTCAGTGACCACAGATGACTTACAGAGGTTGAAGGCATTGAAATATTTGACACTTTCCATATGTTGGCTCTATCATTAATCATAATGGAAACTTCAGTCAAGGAATTAGAAATCTAGGACTTAGAAGGTTAGCTATGGACAGGGCCACAGCCAGAAAAAAATCAAGGGGGGGGGGAGGGGGAGATTTGAAACTTTTTTTAGTGAATAATGATCAGATCCATAACACAAAATAATTTAAATAGTATTGTAGAGTCTATATTTTTATATAGACTTAATTATTAAATCAATTTTCTATTTTAATTACAAAGTTTCAACTCTTAAAATAACTGAAAATAACTCTTAATTGGTAATTTATAATTAGAAAAGAATACCGCAACATCTGTTGGAAACACTTGAAAACGGTGTCAATACACTTTGACAGAAATCAGGCTCCATCAATAAGCTTCAGTGGACACTCAAGAGTACAAGTCCAATCAGTCTTTCTTGCCCAATTGTGCTTCTTCTGTATGTTTTCAAATATTGAAGAGTTGAAAATACCCCCTCCCCACACACACACACACATTTTAAATTGGCATATCTAAAAATCAAGATCAATGACCCATATATATCAATTTTTTTTTAGAAACGACATAAAATACTTTTTACCTGGTACCTAATTATTCAAAAATTACTTGATAGTTTAGGAGAAAGTATAAACTTTTAAAGCAAGCACAAATTATCACAATTGTTATATACCTGGAAACTTCATAAAGTATATTTAAAATTAAGTTTTTCTTATGCAGTCCTTTGGGATTACAATCCCCCAAATGGATAAAGCTTGGCATAAGACAATAGCACAGACCTAACAGACTCTGCCAGGATATTCAGCATAATGAATATAAGTAATATAATGAAGATTTATATTTAATCTGAGTGTGTATATCTTACCCTATGGCTGAGAGAGTATGATTGTGCTTTTCAGGGGGTTAGACCATGAGCCTCTCAAGTCCTCTCAAACACTGTAGAAAATGGCACTCCCTGTGACAGCAAAAGAAACAGCCTCTTCCAGGAAGGGCCCAACATGCAGCCTAGAATGAGGTGAAAATAGTGAAATACTAACTATGAATATCTCTGGTTGTACTGGATTGACCTTGAAGGAGCTGGGGTGATTACAGCTGACAGGGAGCTCTGGCGTGGACTGGTCCATGAGGTCACGAAGATTCGGAAATGACTGAACAAATGAACAACAAACTATGAATATATAAATATGAAACCCTATATAAATATATATTTATAACTATCTAAATAAATAAAAAATGTATGGAGCCCCCGGTGGCACAGTGGGTTAAACCCATGTGCCAGAAGGACTGAAGACCGACAGGTTGCAGGTTCGAATCCGGGGAGAGGCAGATGAGCCCCTTTATCAGCTCCAGCTCCTCATACGGGGACATGAGAAGCCTCCCACAAGGATGATAAAAACATCAAAAATCATCCAGGCATCCCCCGGGCAACATCCTTGCAGACGGTCAATTCTCTCACACCAGAAGCGACTTGCAGTTTCTCATGTCGCTCCTGACACGACAAAATAATAATAATAATAATAATAATAATAATAATAATAATAATAATGTAATGTTTGTTTGTGGGATTAACATAACTCAAACACCACTGGATGAATTGACACCAAATTTGGACACAATACACCTGTCAGGCCAACAAGTGACCATCACTCATAAAAACACTGAAAAACACAGCAGAAAAGAATTAAAAAACCCAAAAAATACATTACAGCGCATGCACAAAACCATACACACAAACACACACACACACACACATATATATACACAAACACACATACATACACATACACATATATATACACACACAACACGTATACACAGACTGGACCACAGCAATGCATGGCAGGGGACAGCTAGTGAATATATAAATATGAAACATAACATGAGGTGAAAATCCTGCCTCAAACCAGGTAGTTGGCCACATAATGAAGAATTATACTTCCAATAGTGTATCCATACCTTACTCTGAGGCCAAGAGAGTATGAGTTCATAGCTTCCAGAACAGACCAGATCATGATATATATAATATTGGTCTACCCTTTTCAAGCTTTGGCAAAATGCCCCCAATATCAATTCTTGAGTATTCTGAGGTTTAAACAACAAAGAGACAGGAACCATATGGATGAAAGACAGATGTGCATATAGATTGTAGATAAATAGGTGGGGAGAATGGAATGAGGATTAAGCATAGAAGTAAGCAAACAAATCACCTGGATTTGCAATGTTATTTTCGCCTCCACCTGATACCCAAAATTGCAGTGCAGGCGTCAATTTTGCTTCTCTCTCTGTCCCAACCCCCTGCCGTTTTTCTCTATCTACTGAAATTAAACATTGGTGGGGAACTTGGTTTTGAACACAAACAACATGCGTAAAGATCTTATTAAAAATGGAACTATTCTGGGAAATGGCGTTGTTCTCTCATCAAATCTAATTTCCTTTGCAGTGGGCAATTGTACTGTGTCTTGCAACAGCTTTAATTTGTGTATTTTAATGCCTATAAATTAGTATTGTATTAAAGAGCATCTTTATCAGTTAGGATCAATTTTTTAAAAAGAGAGATGATAGCTTGCCAATGTAATTAGCAGGTGGGATAAAAAACACCATGAGGGCGCTAATAGAGATTGAACTAAGGGTTTAATAAATGAAGAAAAGAAAGCACATTGGTCTTGATCCTACACTGGGCAGAATATTGAAAGGACTTTTATAGCTTTATCTATCTTTATCTGTTTTATCTGTTTGTTTGCCCACCTTCTGGTGATGATGGGAGTATTTGTTCCATGGAAGCAAAAGGATGGTAGGACTTCTGAGAGCTAATTTGGTCTAGTGGTTTGAATGTTCAACTATGACTCTCGAGAACAGGGTTCAATTCACCATTTGGCCATGAAAGCCCATTGAGTGTTCATGGGCTGGGTCACACACTTTTTGCAACTGAAAATCCAGTTAAAGGGTCTCCATAAATCAGAAATGATATGGAGGCATACAACAGTAAGTAGGGCAGGGGTCCTCAAACTAAGGCCAGATATGGCCCTCCAAGGTTACTTACCTGGCCCTTGCTCAGGGTCAACCTAAGTCTGAAATGACTTGAAAGCACACAACAACAACAACAACAATCCTATCTCATCCGCCAAAAGCAGGTCCACACTTCCCATTGAAATACTAATAGGTTTAAATTTATCAAAAGGTTCTTTTGCACAATTAAATTTATTAAAAGGGAGCTTTTGCACAATTAAAACTTGTGCACCAGCTGCGCCCGTACCTTGGGAAGTCTGACTTGGCCACGGTGGTCCACACTTTGGTTACATCCCATTTAGACTACTGCAACGCTCTCTACGTGGGGTTGCCTCTGAAGACTGCCCGGAAGCTCCAACTAGTCCAATGTGCGGCAGCCAGAATGCTAACGCGAGCAGGGTACAGGGAGCATACTACTCCTCTGTTGCGCCAGCTCCACTGGCTGCCAATTAGCTTCCGAGCACAATTCAAAGTGCTGGTGTTAGCCTATAAAGCCCTAAACGACTCCGGCCCAGTATACCTGTCCGAACATATTCTCCCTATGAACCATCTAGGTTGTTAAGATCGTCTGGAGGGGCCCTGCTCTCAGTCCCACCGGCCTCTCAGGCGCGTCTGGTGGGGACGAGGGACAGGGCCTTCTCAGTGGTGGCCCCTCGACTCTGGAACTCTCTCCCACTGGAGATCAGAACTGCCCCCTCCATTCTGTCATTCAGAAAACGGGTGAAAACCTGGCTATGGGGTTTGGCTTTCGATGAGTGAATCAATATTTTTGTGATCAGATAGATGACGATGAATGATGGACAACGAATTCACTATGACGACTGACCATTGTTATTATGTGATTGCATTTTGCTATTATAACGTTTTGATTGAATATGTTATATGATATTTTTAATGATTGTTTTGTGATTTTATTGTTGGAAATCGGCCCGAGTCCCCTGATAGAGGGAGAAGACCGGTATACAAAATTGCTAAATAAATAAATAAATAAATAAATAAATAAATAAATTGTTTTAAAGTGGTTTTTTGAACTACAAATATGATATGTGCAGTGCGCATAGGAATTCATTTATGGGGTTTTTTTTTCCAAATTATAATTTGGCGCTCCAACAGTGTGAGAGACTGTGACCTGGCCCTCTGTTTAAAAAGTTTGAGGACCCCTGAAGTAGGGTCTCATACCTTAGACAGACTTTTGCTAAGAAGCCAGATTAATTGTGCTAAACACTTACTGGCCTGGCAGCTGCAATGAGATGTGACAGTAGTGGTGCTCAGTTAGGGCAATCAGCAACTGGACTTTGGCAGAATGGAAAACCATCATTATCACCACCACCACCACCACCATCTTCACTTCACTATGTCACCTCACTGTCTACACATGGGACAAAACAATTTTACTGGAATAGCACCAGCATCATTGGCTTTATTGCACATTTACTTGATTCATGAATATATTATTCACTAGGCCCTCTGCAAAGGAGAAGTACTCTGCTTCTGTGACTTATAGTTTGATGTTGCACTTGAGCTCTGTGACACAGAATCCTAATGTCTCATTAAACTACAACTCCCAGAATTCCTTAGTATGAGGCCAAAGAAGCTAAAGTGGTATCGATGTTTTGTGGTTTTAGAATGTGGACAAGACTCTAGATGTAAATAAGAAAACATGGATGAAATGTTGAAGTCAATGTACAGTTCATGAGAAACTGGCAATATTAAGAACAAATGTGTTTGAAGGAAGAAGTATTGCTAAATAACTAGATATGAAAAGGAGTAATGTATTCAATGATTGCAGACTCCACCTACTCCCAGTGTGAGCTTAAACTTTAAAGGAGCTTTATAATGTGCTGAAAATTTAAGGAAGACAAACTCCTTTAAGGATCGGAACATATTGATCAAACCACTAATGAATCATCTACATGAGTTTGGTTGTCCCCATGGCATTACTTCATTTTGTAAGTGCTGTGGGGTTAATCCAAACTCTGAAGTGTCCCTACAGTTTCAGAGCAGTGTGAACACAAGATTGGGTCTTATTTGTCCACTGTCAACATGGGATATCATTGCAATCCATTTTTTTTCATCAGTACAGGGGAAAGGGAATGAATCATGCCCAGGTTATCACCATGACCACATCCAGGTGGCTAGAAGGTTCTATACTAGCTGCTCATCATCGTAGATGCCCCGTTGTGACATAAGCAGAAGTGCACATGCAACCACAAAGAAGGTGAGGAGATTGTCCTCCCTATTCCTTGTCATATGGGCATTTCTGCTGATGTCAAGCCATGGCACCCATGATGGTTAGGAGCCCAAACCGAGCTCTGTAGCCATCAAGTCTCAAGACAGGAGTGGGTGGAATGTGTCCTGTGCATCTCATGTGGCCATTGGACTCCATTTTGTGACTGGTATAGTTCCAAATTCCTAAAGCCTTCTCAAAAATCAGCATGATTTTGAATACATTTTACCTTAAACCATACAGAAACACAATGCATGTGTTGTGACTCAGCTTGACTCTGAGTTTGAAGCTGAGCTCTTTGGGCCTTCTGAGCCAGAATTCCTATAGGATGATGAGGAGAATGATGGGTTACAGATTTCCGTACATTCTTCAGACAGGGCTGACGGTGGGGCTGCTGAAGGAGAAACAGCAGGTCAGTTCCCAGGGGAAAGGAATGTTAGTGAGACTGATAACGAGAGTGGAGACGTCTTTTCCTCCCCTCTCCGGTCAAGCTGGACCAAGATAAGGGGTTACATAGCCTTGAAGATAATGAATTAATGAGCAGGCAAGATCGTCTGCAATGAAGGCTCCAGAGAAGCACTCGCTTGGCTAGTAAGTGAGAAGCCAAGGGTGCCAAAGGTCAACGCAATGCGTTCATGTCTGCAAAGGGTATTTAGCCTTGTAGCTGACAAGCAGGGGTTGTCAGTCCAACATAGCTCTTCCCATGCAAACTTCTGTGGATTAACTTTGGCTTTTAACAGCATGCTTCTGGCTTCCTGAGTCTGGGATTTGGGCCTTGTTTTCAACTGTTTACCATGGACTCTTGCAAAGGATTATGCTTCATGTTTTTGCCTTTGGATCTTGGGAACTTTGTCTTTGCATTTAAG
The DNA here is from genome assembly GCF_037176765.1 of Anolis sagrei. Lineage (NCBI taxonomy): Eukaryota > Metazoa > Chordata > Lepidosauria > Squamata > Anolidae > Anolis > Anolis sagrei. Next base: position 293,352,859 of record NC_090022.1, on the reverse strand, counting down.
CCTTTGTCCTGCCTGTGGAACTTTTGCATTTTTTATACTTTGTTTTGATTTTGCCTTTTTCTCAATAAACTACAAAACCTACAGCTTTAGTGTGGTGGTGTCTGGAGCAAGGTGAAAGCTACCCTGAGTTGCAACAGTATGAAACTCACAAAGTCCCCCATTCTACCTCCACCAGGACCCCAGAACCCCTTGTTACCACCCAATTACCTTTAACTCACAAACTTTTATAGATTTATGTTTATTTTTTTTAATAAAATATTGAAAAATGGAAAACAGTGTTGACTTGAAATGTCACTTCCTGTCACCATTTTAAGGACTGCAAGGAAAATGGAAGTATTTGGATTCATTGTAGAGGAATTGCAGCCTGTACTGTGTGTTTTGGGGGAAAATGGCTCCTGCTCACTGTACAATTGCCCACTCTTATCTTAAGAGAATATAGTAGACCCAATTCATCCTCAGGTCATTTGATAGTTCAATGCATAAGGTCAGGACAAGCTGGAGCCCCAATACACATCTGGTCCACTTGGACTAGATGAGATGCTGCCTTCCAAATCTTTGCCTTCTCCCCAAGGAAGCAGATATCACCAGTAAAATAGATCCACTGCTAGAATGAAGCCTCCCACTAGCAGAGCAATGTTGCATCTATCATGGCTGGAAGCTGCTCTCTGCGTGGGCAGCCCTCACATTAGGCCCTGCATGGTATTTTGATCTCGGTTTGAAACTCTAGAATCAGCATGTACATCCCATTAGTTTCTGCAGCAAGCATTGCCACACAACAGGCGACAGCCTATCTTGAAGCCACTATGCAAAGGGGGAATTCTCTCACATTGCTGAGGGGTGTGTTATCATTGTTGTTTTAAAAGCTTGTTATGGGAATCTTCTCTGCAGACGTTGCTGTGAACATAACAGCACAATGAGATGCTAACCATGTTCAAATGGGCAAAATGTAAAATCAAATAAAAAATGCTCCCAGCATCAAAGGCAAAGTAGCTGATGTGCATAACTCTTCCAAGAAAACTTATATTTGCTCAGAACTGTTCAAGGTTTCTTTTTTCTGAAGTGTTCATTCACTATAACAATTTGAATGCTTCCTGTGCCCCAGAATTGTCCATATACAAGGGTTATCGAGAAAGTAAGTTTACAAGATTTTAAAAAATACAAACAATGAATACATTTCAATAAAACTTTCATGGTTTGTCACATAGATATTACATTATTTTTCCACATAACCACCATTCAGTTCAATACATTTTGTCAGTCATGGAATGAGTTTTTTATGCTTGTGTCATAGAAGTTTCCCTCTGCCTTTTTCAACCAGTTCATCACTTTGATTTTCACCTCATCATTGTTGGAAAAGTGTTTTCCACCAAGATTTTCCTTCAATGAACAGATGATAGTCACTGGGTGTGAGGTCAGGGCTGTGAGAAGGGTGGCTAAAGCATCCCAACCAAATGAAGTCAACGACTCTTGTGTTGCATGAGCAGTATGTGGACACACATTGTCATGAAGAAGACAGACTCTTGGCAACAGCATCCCATGACATTTGTTTAGGATGGCTCTGCAAAGTTTTTTCATGCTTTCACAATATATTCCATACCCACTTTGTCAAATGCTGTCTTGACATTAGGTCCTCTCCATAAACAGAAATGATTTCATGATTAATCGCAGCGGCGTTCATGCCCTTAGCATTTAGGTAGCATATTACAGCACAAATATCACACTTGGAGGGAAACTGAATGAGGAAGCTCATCTCTAACATTCACCAGAACACCATTCAATCAGCTACTGATGACTGGCACTGCTCGTTCACTACATGACAATGATACCAAGTTCCCCATGAGAGCTACGTGTCTTGTAACCTTACTTTCCGGGTAACACTCACAGCATCCAGAAATTCCACTAAATTCCCCCATTTTTGAAAGCTTTTCTTTCTCTTGTGGAAGCTTACACTTTGCAAATTTGCTCTTCCACTTTACATTGAACAAAAGTCCCAAAAGTTATAGACTACAAACTCACAGTATTTCTGGCACCCAATCCTTGTGGGACTTTTATTCAAGATAACCAAAAATTCCTGGGACTAATAGTTAGCAAACTTTGCATTCCTATTTTTATTAATTGCTACCCTATATACTCATGTATAAGTCTAGAAATTTTAGTTAAAAATCAACCCCCCAAAACTGGATCAACTTATCCACAGGTTAATGTGAGTACTGTAACTTAACTGTTATATATAGAAAAAGGAGGCCCTTCTCTGAGTAAAGTAGCAAAAGTTGGGATCTGAATATGTTCTAGGAGAAACTAAAAGAAGCATTGATCCTTTAACTCTCAGCAGTGGCCTTTTCAAATGTCTGAGTGGGGAAATAGTCATGGTAGTGGCCAAGGACAGCAATGACATGGCATTGGTGCTTTCACCTCGCCACAGAATGACCGTCAATTTATCCAAGGGCCATAACTGTGACCCCAAACCTGCCCTCAACTCCCAGGAATCCTGGCCAGCTTATCAGCTGTTAGGAATTGTGTGAAGTTGAAGTCCAAAATGCCTGGAGGGGCGAAGTTTGCCCAAGCCTGGTATATATGGTAGTTTGAGTGCTATATTCTATGAGTTTAGGTGCAGCATAAAATTATGGTTGTGTCCTTACTTTTGCATATTTTTTTCTTACACTCTCAATTTTCCTCCATCATTTTCACTTGCAACCATGTACTCTTCCTCTTTCTCCTCTGTCTCTTCCATTAAACAATAAATTTGATTTTCCACAAGTTTCTTTATTTTTTCATTTAATTTATATCCCATGTTTCTCCCAATATTGAACCTAAGGTGGCTCCAATATGAGGTAAAACAAAGAGACTTTATACAGAATCTTAGCTGTCCTCTGCTCCCAAGAGGAACAATGGAATATAAATGGATGAATTAATCAATATTACAAAGCTATTTTAATTTCCCACAAAATCTCTGGAAATAGTTTGACTTTTCCATTTTCATTCAGAAGTGATCTTAAGAGAAAAAAACAAGTGATAACTCCATTAGTGTTGTGAATTGACAATCTGTGAAATGATCTGAAACTTCATCCAAGGTCACACGTTCATCACTTTCATCTAGGGTGAAAAAGAATTTCACTGGTTTAAATAGTTTTAACAAAAGTAGCCTTTCTGTGACTCTTGAGATTATTATTTTTTTGCAAGAAGAAAGGCACATTACCTCTAGAATTTGTTTGCATATTTTCAAAGATACTGGGAGGTTTTGAAGAGACAAAATATACACAAAAAAGAAGTCCACAATTGAAAATACGCATGACTAAATTGTGCACAATTGGAGAAAAATAAACTCAAATGTTTTGTAGTCAGTGAAAGAAAGTTAGAAGAGGAAATACTAAAAAACGAAATAGATAATACATCTATAATTATGTAGATTAACCCTAATTAGGATAGATTTATGCAGTCATTTTTGAATGGTGAATCAACACAGTTGGGTCAATGGCTCTGCTGTACTCCATTCGGGACTAACAATATTTTCCCAGAAAAAAAAGAAGATTGTATTGGTAGTTTCAACTGTAATAGCCCATTGAATTAATAGTTAAAATGTTGAATCAACAGTTACTGTTTCCTGGAGACTAGGATGCGAAACAATGGCTTCAAACTACAAGAGAGGAGATTCCATCTGAACATGAGGAAGAACTTCCTGACTGTGAGAGCCGTTCAGCAGTGGAACTCTCTGCCCCGGAGTGTGGTGGAGGCTCCTTCTTTGGAACCTTGTAAACAGAGGCTGGATGGCCATCAGTCAGGGGTGATTTGAATGCAATATTCCTGCTTCTTGGCAGGGGGTTGGACTGGATGGCCCATCAGGTCTCTTCCAACTCTTTGATTCTATGATTCCAAAAGGTACCAAATCTATTTGAACATTTTTTTTCAGGAATTGAAAATCACACATTAAGGATTTGCATTCTTTTGCTATAAAATGCCATTTCAATACTTGTACTGATATAACTTGATACATTTTGATAGCTTTGATCTGAAATGATATTTTATTCCCAGCCAACAATGTGCTGCCACACACAAAAATGTTGGCTCATTCTTTAAAAAAGTTTCTTTTGGTACCTTTTGTAAACAAACTCCACATATATATCATGTATAATTCTAGAAATGTATAAGTCTAGAATAGCATCCCCTTCTCTGAGCAAAGTAACAAATGATAATAGTTTAGATTGTCCCAAAAGAACTCAAAGGAAGCATTAACCTCCTCTGCTTTCTCCACAGCAATGCCATTTCTGGCCTTTTGGAATGCCTGGATGGGAAAATAGCATTAGCAGCCAGGCATGACTGTAATGATCCATGCATCACATCTAAATCATTTTTCTGGCCCCCATCCCTGCCCTTGACTAGTAAGATAAACTTATACATTGGTATATACAGTAACTCCCATTGATTAAATAAGTTCGCTTTAGTTACTTTCAGTCCACTGTTCTATGAAGAAACAAGGACAAGAAAATATGTGATTGTTAAGAATGCAACAGACTCCATACTGAGAGATGTTTACATCCCTTGCTTGGTCTCAAATTGACCAAGCTTCTCAACAGGAGATTTGACATACTCCCTGTTGGGTGAAATCGTAACAAACTAAATCTGATGTCTGCAACTCCCCTTAATAATTTGTGTCCATCTGTCTAGAATGTGGTCCAAAGGCCATGCAGTCCTGTTGAAGCATCCTGGCTAGAGGAGGAAGTATACACCTTCCTTTGATCTCTGAGCTTTGGAGATGCAGTTAAAAGTCAATAGTAATGTATAATGCAACATGTTTTAGAAAGTTTCTGCCAGTGGCTTAGACAGATGCTTCTCAGAATAAGATCCAGCCAACTGTGACTGGAACTATATGAAATATTTTGCACAGAAAATGAATCCTTCACGCACATAAAAGGAAGCACCTTTAGGGACTGATATTGTCTGGTGGATCTTTCAAACAGCTGGAAATTTGGGAACCAAATTTTGGTGCACTCAAGTCATCAAATGAAAGTGTCAGGCCTACTTCTTCACCCTCCCTCACAACAAACAAAAGGGGAGGGGGCATGACATCTCAGAAAGCAAGAATCGGACCAGGGAAGCGTGTAACACAAGGCCTGTTGTCAGGCGCAGAAGAATATCGTGCCAGGAAAAAAGAGAAGAAAAAGACACGCTTTGTGTTTGAGGTTATGCTTCATCAAACTGAAAACTGACAAACCTCTTTGCAAAACATTTCTCATCCTTTTCTTCTAATGAAAAGGCTGAAGGCAATAATTTAGTGTGCCAGGGTTAGTTTGGACAGGAACCTGATGCTTCTTGGCAGCTGCTTTGGTGGTCCACTTTGGTTACTGTTAAAAGCCATTGCTAAAACCAGCATGGAAGAGAAACCCTCACCTTTGTGCTCAGTAGGGGTATAAATCTTTAAAAATTTCATTCTTGCAGACAAGAACAACTAGCTTCCATACGGTAAGGAAGAAATTGGAAACAGCACAGTTTTCAATGACTATTGGCAGTTTGAGATTTTGCCTCTCTCCAAAAAATACATGTGGGGCTCATTTGCACATGTGACAAAGTCAGGGGCCAGTCCAGACCATTTCTAAGGACTTGTTTATCAGTTCCATCTCTGAAGTGCAGAAATGGTGAGAGTGAAATCCAGACACTGACACTGACCACCAGACACTGGTTCAATTCTACTGGATAGTCACTTTTAATAGAAATACACTGTGTCACCATGGTCCTGCAAATCTCTTGTGAAGACAGGCAGACAAACGTCAGCGTGCTGGAAGAAGCAAAGACCACCAGCACTGAAGCAATGGTCCTCTGCCATCAACTCCGCTGGACCGGCCACATTGACTGGATCCCGACCACCGTCTCCCAAAGCAGTTGCTCTACTCTGAACTCAAAAATGGAAAATGGAATGTTGGTGGACAGGAAAAGAGATTTAAAGATGGCCTCAAAGCCAACCTCAAAAACTCCGGCATAGACACTGAGAATTGGGAAGCCCTGACCTCTCCAGCTGGAGGTCAGCTGTGACCAGCAGTGCTGCAGAATTTGAAGAGGCATGAATGGAGGGTGAAAGGGAGAAGTGTGCCAAGAGGAAGGCACGTCAAGCCAACCCCGACTGAGACTGCCTTCCACCTGGAAACCAATGCCCTCACTGCGGAAGAAGATGCAGAGCAAGAATAGGGCTCCACAGCCACATACGGACCCACAAGAATACTGGAAGACAATCCTCCTTGGAAAATGAGGGATTGCCTAAGTAAGTAAGTAAGCAAGCCATGGAGCTCCAGAGAGCTTGTGGCCATTGACTTGGAAATCCACGTCTTTTCCCCAGGTCATGCAGGCACCTTGAGCTGATGACAGCAAAGGCACCTGGCCTGTGGATCTCCATGGCTGGCTGCCACAGTGAAAAAAGACATCATTCTTCAGAAAACAACCACATGCAAATTTTGTGCAGATTAAGTCCCAAACTTACCAGTATAAGATTCATAGAATCATAGAATCATAGAATCAAAGAGTTGGAAGAGACCTCATGGGCCACCCAGTCCAACCCCATTCTGCCAAGAAGCAGGAATATTGCATTCAAATCACCCCTGACAAATGGCGATTCTTCCCATCAAGGCTTCTCAACACTTGACAAGCATGTTTTTCAAGCATTCTTTATAAACGTCAGGAGAAATGCCTCTAGAATATGGCCCTATAGCCCGAAAAACCCCACAAGAACTTATTCTTTATAAAATTATTTCCATTGTATTGTCGAAGGCTTTCATGGTCAGAATCACTGGCTTGTTGTAGGTTTTTCAGGCTGTATGGCCATGTTCTAGATGCATTCTCTCCTGATGTTTCACCTGCATCTATGGCAGGCATCTTCAAAGGTTGTGAGATCCTCACAACCTCTGAGAATACCTGCCATAGATGCAGGCGAAATGTCAGGAGAGAATGCTTCTGGAACATGGCCATACAGCCTGAACAACCTACAGCAACCCATTATCTCCATTGCTATCTTAAACTTCAAGGAGCCACTAAAGGATGAAGGACTGTTCTGTTGGAGATTGTATCAACACAGCACAACATTTTCCACCAGCAAGTGAGGTGGTGACAATGAGAAGTAGGACCTTCTCTCACAATTCTTCATCCCATTTCAGATCACTGGTAGGAGGCAGTTGGAAATACTATCTCTCTGTGTCCCAACTGCAGGCATAAATGACCACCATTGTCTGGTATTTCTGCCAATTGTTAAAGTAGATATGGACAATTTTTCATCCATAAATATTCAATGTTGGTTCTTTGCCACTATTTTTTACAGTATTTATAATATTGTGGTTATTTGAATCATACTGCAACAGGATACATTGCTTGATGGCCGTTATCAAAGAAGGCTTCTTATTCAACTTCTTTTTCTCCCACATAGACAAAATAAAGTGCTACATATATACTTTTCTCTCTTTTTTCTCCCTCTCTCCCTTCCTCCTTTGCCCTTCCGGGGCTGTAATGAGAACAAATGGAAGTGACCTTACATTGCAGGACACTCCTTATAGTGTTTGAATGAGATTTTCATTACACTGCAAATCTCACAAGTGTGCATTAGAACATCCATAAAGTCTTTGTGAAGGGCTTAATAGCTAAAGCAAGCTATTGAAATTAGCCCGTCATTCTGTAATTGAACTCCCTTTCCATTGCTTACCCACACATGGGGAGATGTTTAGGGTTTCATTTTAAAAGCAGAATAAATAAAAAAATAAAACCCAGAAGGAGAGCTTCTGAGTCTTGTACATGACCTTTCTGGAGTCACGTGAAGGCCAAACTACATGTTATGTTCTTCACGTCTTCTTAAATAAAAGAAAAGGTGTATTTAAACAAGCTAATTTTACACTAAACTAAAAGCAGTAGCAGCACCATTTGTGCACCATTTTTGGACACAGCATGATTTTTCTGCTGAAACTTGATTCATCGTTGGCTGGTGTTCATCTCTGATGACACCTCCTTCCACGACCTCAATTGATAGGGCTTGGAAAACACCCTAGGATACTTCCCCACCAGTTCCGTGACAGATGGGCATGCTGCCCATTCCACAATGTCACTGGGTGAAGCAGAGTCCCCACACACAATTGGAGTAGAAACATTGTGTGATGATTCCCTCCCAACACAGGGGCCTGCCCATGTTGTGCTGGCTCCAATAAAGTCAATGTGTTACCTCACCACTCAGGCAACACTGCTGCTCTGTTTCTTCAGTGAAGGCACTCTCTTATATTAGACAATCATAGCTGATGTCATATAAATAGTCCCAACTTCATCTAAAAGAATTTAGAACCCCTTCAAAGTTAATTGTATGGCTGTAATTCTTGGAATGTTTGGGGCCAGCTCCAATGGACTTGGGCAACTCAGGATGCATCAACATAGCAGAATGAATGCAGTTTGACAGTACTTGAACCACAATGGCTCAATGCTATGGAATCCTGGGATTTTTAGTTTGAAGGGACATCAGCACAATTTTTCAGGTAAAATTAAAGACCATGTGAAACTACAACTCTTATGAGCCCATAGTATTGAGTCTGTCAGTTAAAGTTGTGTTGAACTGCATTAATTCTACAGTGTAGATTTATTTATTTATTTAGAAGTTTTGTATACCGGTCTTCTCACCTCCAAGGAGGGACTCAGGCTGGTTCACAACATGTGTTCATATACAATAATATACAAAAACAACACAATGCATCATCATTACACATTAAAATATAAGTACAATGAAAACATTATCATCACATTATACAAACCAAGTCGTCAATACAGTCACAGTTCATCATCCTCCTTCCATATGGACAAAGTTTATTGACTTAATCCTCAAATGCCACATTCCAAAGCCAGGTTTTTGTTAGTTTTCTGAAGATCAGAAGGGAGGGAGCAGTTCTAATCTCTAGTGGGAGGGAGTTCCAATGCTGAGGAGCCACACCACCAAGAAGGCCCTGTCCCTCGTTCCCACCAAACGCGATTGTGAAGGTGGTGGGACCGAGAGCAGGGCCCCTCCGGAAGATCTTAAAAACCTTGATGGTTCATAGGGGAGAATCCGTTCGAACAGGTGAACTGGGCCGGAGTTGTTTAGGGCTTTATAGGTCAAAACCAGCACTTTGAATTGTGCACGGAAGCTAAACGGCAGCCAGTGAAGCTGGCGTAACAGAGGGGTCATATGATCTCTGTACCCCGCTCCTGTTAGCAATCTGGCTGCCGCTCGCTGGACTAATTGAAGCTTCCGGGCAGTCTTCAGAGGCAACCCCACATAGAGAGCATTGCAGTAGTCTAAACGGGATGTAACCAGAGCGTGGACCACCGTGGCCAAGTCAGATTTTCCAAGGTACGGGCGCAGCTGGCGTACAAGTAGATGAAACCTTAGTTATCACCACAATATTATCCTGAGATTTTATTTTAAGGTCAATGCCAAGTAATTGTTTCTGTCATCCCCTTATTGCCCTTCTTCATGAATACAATGTGTTATAGGTAACTATGCTATTCCTAGGTTGTTATTTCCAACACCCCATCTAACTTTGGAAGACTAGAATGGTCTTATACCTCTCTTCCTTGAAAGTATTTGAGAAAACTTAAGATTTCCACTTCACCATTAGATCCAAGCCAAAGTACAAGATCCTGATAATGATTGATGGTTGCTTTATTTAATATCTAAGTTGCCCATGTTTCTTGCATGTGTGCACAGAGTCTGGTCTCCATCCCCATTCCTCCTTTCCTTCTCCTTCCTGAGTTGATCTAATCACAACCAGGTTTTAAATGCTCACCCATCAATGTCAGAATCCACAGTCAAGCACACCCTGTCCCCAAAGCGCAACCTTTTCAACATGATGGCTCATTAATAACTTAAAAAGGATGATGGCATGGGTACTATTTATAGGGCTTTCTCAGGCAGGCCTGCCAAAGGAAGAGGAAATTAACATGGAAAAATTGTCAACTGGAAAACATTAGTGTTTATCAACAGATCAGTCAAGCTCCAGCTACTGTAAACTGCGCTTTTAGCTAAATAAAATGTATTAGCAGTGACAGTCACTGGGACGCCTCATTTCGCTACCCAGCTTCTTTAGCACCAGTGGCAATGGGATGGAAGACAGAGAGGTCTATGATCTTACATTTCCAGTTGTCCTTCCCTGTGCTCCCTTGACACCTGCCAAGTCCCCAACACATTCTCCAGAGCATACTGCTAGATCATTCATGAAGTGGAAATGCAGCGTAGAATGCTTCTGAAGTCAATTAAGTGTTAATTAGCTTTGACTGAGGGGGCACACGTCTCTAGCAAGCTAAATAAATGTCAACGGGATGGCGGCCCATAGCAAAAATTAGGTATATGACTGTTGGATGAGCCACATGAAAGTATATGATTTAGAGTTGTGAGGGAGGGCAATGTTGATTGCATTCCCTTAAAATTCTTTTAACTACTCTCTCCTATAAATCTTTTGGAGAGTCATAGAGGAGTAGGTTAGAAGGGGATCAATGGATAAAGTCCAAATCTTCTTTCCTGCATCTGGATAAAATATAATTCAGCATATGCTTTAGTAGGATGCACTTAGCTATTTTTCCTCTTAAGATGCAGCAGTAGCAAAGGTAGTTATTTATTTCAATGTATTGTCAAAGGCTTTCATGGCTGGAATCACTAGGTTCTTGTGGGTTTTTTCGGGCTCTAGAACATGGCCCTACAGCCCGAAAAAACCCACAAAAACCTAGTTATTTATTTATTTGCACCATTTCTACCCCGCCCTTCTGAACGAGGGGGGGGGGGACTCAGAGCGGCTTGACAGGTTTCAGGTCTGGCAGATAGACCCAATCCAAAAGTGTGGCCCTCTTTGCTCGAAAAGTGCCTCCTGTCTGTATGCTATATTCCTCTAATGGTGCATACTTGCAAAGTATTAAAAAGTTACTTGTTTATTCATTTGTGATATTTCTATCCCGCCTTTCTCAACCCCAGAGGGGACTCAAGGTGGCTTGTTGGTTCTTTGTCTCAGGTTCTTTGAAGCCTAGATTATATATATATATATATATATAGAGAGAGAGAGAGAGAGAGAGAGAGAGAGAGAGAGAAAATGTTGAGAGTTATAGTCTAAAAGCTTTGGAAGGTTATGTGAGGTAATAGCCTAGTTTGATTCAGGTGACAGGGTAGTCTGTTTTGGATGCTTCCTCACAGGACTTGGGGCCTGTCCAGACAGTAGCTTTATCCCAGGAGCTCCTGCAGATGCCGTTCCCAGTAAACATGGAAGCAATACATAAAAATGGCAAAAAACCATGGAATTTCCAGGTGCTGGAGTATCACATATTGTATGTCTGTATGTTCCTGCAATCAGAAATCATGGGATTTTTTTTATCTAGGTTTGTTCCCAGGTTTTAGATGTCTGCTCCTGATTGGTTTTTAAAAAGAAGGTGACAGTTGAGTAAAAGGTAGGTAAAGGTAGTCCCCTGACATTAAGTCCAGTCATGTCTGACTCTGGGGTGTGGTGCTCATCTCCATTTCTAAGCCGAAGAGTCAGCGTTGTCCGTAGACACCTCCAAGGTCATGTGGCTGGCATGACTGCATGGAGCACCGTTAACCCACTGTGCCACCGGGGGCTCCTGACAGTTGAGTAGAATGCAAAAACTTTGTTTGCATGCCAGAAACTTTATGAAATGTGCAGAAGGCACAGGGGCTGACAGTTTCTCTGGTCAGGACAAGGGACAGAACTTTATAGTGATTCACTGCAGTGATTCCTTCTGTATGTGCATATCCGCATCTTGAGGAGATTAAAAAAAAAAACTGCTGAAGTTTCCAGCGGAAGTCCTGTGGCACACATCTTGGGAGCCTCTAAATCTCACAACAAAACATCAATTCTGGACAACGGGGGCAGAAATCCCAGGGTCAACAGTTCTGTATGTGGACCTCTTCTGAAGTTCTGGGACTTTTTGCCCCTGTTTAAAACCTGTGATTTATTGCTATCTGGAAGCACCCTTAAATATGGGCTGTAATGGTGTAAAAAACCCACTTTGGTGAGTTCTAAGTTTCCACCCCTCCCCCAATAAGCCTGGGCTTCATGCCATCCCAATTACTATCAGGATTATTTATTTATTTATTTGCAATATTTGTATACCACCCTTTTCAACCCCGAAGGGGACTCAGGGTGGTTTACTGTTCAGGGCATGGAGCCACCATGAAGCCCCCCAAAAGAACCCTTAAGAAGTTTTTGAAACTTTCTCAGCCACCATTATGCTCCTTCTCACACCATCCTGCCATGAGGATATGATGTGCTAGGAGATGGGGAGAGGAGACTCTCAGCTTTTGGGACAACTGAAGCCCTAAGAATCCAGATGGGCTGGGATCTCTTGATGCAGTCCCTGGGCCCAATCCATACTGGGCCTACATCTGGTACAACCTAGATTTTACCTAAGACCCTGATCTTACCAGGTGTTTAATTAATTCAGAACAGCTGCTTTGTTCTTAATTAATTAGGTTTTACCAGAGAGGTCATTTGGATGCCTCTGGTAAAGCTGAGACAGTGCTCGGTTTTAAGGCCTGTCTGGATGGGCCCTTGGTTGTTTGGTAGTCAATTTCTTGCCTGTTTTTTTTTTAACAGACTTGTTTCAGATTTGAGGATAAATATTTGTTTGTCTGCTTGTTATCCTACCTTTTTCCAATATGGAATCTACAGTTGCCTTCAATATTATGTTTCTATTTGAATGCCCAAAGTCTTGATCATCTTGAGTGTTCTAATACATGTGTTTGTCTGTGTGTTTAATGTGATTTCCTAAAATTATTATTTAATTTAAATTTCTTTCCTTTTGGATCTGTAATTGCTCAGTTTCTGCCTAATGATGCAGCTTGATTATATAAGTAAATATATGGAGAGGTGAGAATTTTGTTTAGCTTTCTGCTTTTTGTTCATTGATGAAAACAACCTTTCAAAATTGTAGATTTTTGATATGATAGAACATGAACAGAAGTGTGTTGTTCATTCATTCAGTCGTCTCCGACTCTTCGTGACCTCATGGACCAGTCCACGCCAGAGCTCCCTGTCGGCCGTCACCACCCCCAGCTCCTTCAAGGTCAGTCCAGTCACTTCAACGATGCCATCCATCCATCTTGCCCTTGGTCAGCCCCTCTTCCTTTTACCTTCCACTTTCCCCAGCATCATTATCTTCTCTAGGCTTTGCTGTCTCCTCATGATGTGGCCAAAGTACTTCAACTTTGTCTCTAGTGTCCTTCCCTCCAATGAGCAGTTGGGCTTTCTTTTCTGGAGGATGGACTGGTTGGATCTTCTCGTAGTCCAAGGCACTCTCAGAACAGAAGTGTAGAATCTTAATAAAGTGGACTCACCTTGAAGTTCTGTGGGGAATCCACATGTTTAAGTGGAATTTCTATCCTGTAATTTTAATCCAGTAATAGTCTCATAGTCTCTCTCTCTCTCTCTCTCTTGTAATCTGAACCCATAATTTGAATCTTGTAAATCTACAATACAATACAACCATTTCACATGCAGTTGCACATTTATCAATGTCTGGGATTGGAGAAACAGCCATTGTGAGGTTCCCAGTGCATAATGGGACAATAAGAATACTTATCCACAGCTGTATAAAGATAATATTTAATGTACTACAATGAACACATAACTGCATTAATTTAGCTATAGATTGTGCAGGAACGATAATGGATATGAGTGGACAACTGCATGGAGGCCTAAACCCTTCCCACATGGGTTCCACCACCCCATGGGATGACCAGATACTTCCATTTTCCTCTGCGGACACAATCAAAATGTGGGCATTGTGCCACTTCCCCATTTTGAGAAGGATTGTAGTGGGAAAAGGGAGGTATTTGAGGTTCAGTATGTGCTTCTGAGGTGCTTGTGATTTACATTAGGTATTCGTTTTTAACACATTTCCATGTGTCTGGAAGAATTTCAGGGCAACAAATGTCCCAAACTCTTGCCAACATTTTTTGAAATCAAAATTCATTGGGAGTAAGGGGACAAATGGAACTGATAGGAGATGTTGAAACTCCCCAAAAGTGGGATCCAAGGTCTGCATCAGTTCATGTCCCACAATTTGCGAACTCCTATTGTTGAGTCTCAGCCATTCTTACTCCAAATCCTGATATTCTACCTCAACTGCACATGACATGTCAGTGTGAGAGAACAGCTCAGGGTGGTACTGGGCTAACTTGCACTGACGGAAGCAGAAAGCCAAGGGAAGTTGTAAGAAAGTGGTATGACAAATACTTCACAGCATTCTGTCTCCCGCATGTTGTTAAGCCTGTCTGCGGCACCAGCGCAGCCCCATTGCTGGCACTTAGCTGACAAAGACTTGAAGGGCAATAACGATGCAGCCTGGAGACAGGCTCCTGATTTAGAAGTTGTTACAAATCTAACGTGTTCATCATAATAAATCAAACATTCCCCATCTCTTTCCCCAGCGCCCAGAAACATCCTCATTTTAGCACTTGCTAATTTCGACAGAGGGCAAGTGACATTAGTAAACAACACTTGGGAAGGTGGCAGAATATCATGATCTTTGTGTCACAGAGGAGTGGAGAGGGGGAACGGACTGACATAAATGAGCACAAGGGTGGGGGAAAGAATCATCAAGCCAAATGTAGTTTAGCATATATGTCAGGATTCCCCCTCCCTCTCAATTTGAATTAATATTGTGATTAGATGGGTGAGGTGGAGACACTAGAACAGTGTTTCTCAACCTGGGGGTCGGGACCCTTAAGGGGGTCACCAGGGGGTGCCAGAGGGGTCGCCAAAGACCATCAGAAAAGACAGTATTTTCTGTTGGTCATGAGAGTTCTGTGCGGGAAGTTTGGCCCAATTCTATCATTGGTGGGGATCAGAATGTTTTTTGATTGTAGATGAACTATAAATCCCAGCAACTACAACTCCCAAATGTCAAACTCTATTTCCCCCAAGCTCCACCAGTGTTCAAATTTGGGCACATTGAGTATTTGTGCCAAGTTTGGTCCAGATCCATCATTGTTTGAGTGCACAGTGCTCTCTGGATGTAGGTGAACTACAACTCCAAAACTCGAGGTCAATGCCCACCAAACCCTTCCAGTAACTATAAATCCCAGCAACTACAACTTCCAAATGACAAAATCATTCCCCACCCCACCCCCAACCTCAAATTTGGGTGTATTGGGTATTTGTGCCAAATTTGGTGCAGTGAATGAAAATATCTCCTGCATATCAGATATTTAGATTACAATTCATAACAGTAGCAAAATTACAGTTATGAAATAGTAACAAAAATAATTTTATGGTTGAGGGTCACCACAGCTTGAAGGACTGAATTAAGGGGTCATGGCATTTGGAAGGTTGAGAAACCCTGTACTAGAAGAAAATTGGGATGGCTTGGTATGGCAGGCAGTCAGTATGATGTAGTGGTTTGAACACTGGAAGATGACTCTGAAGACCAGGGTGTGAATCCTAGCTCAGACATGGAAACACACTGTGTGGCGTTGGGTAAGTTACTCACTCTCAACCCCAGAAACCTTCATTATAGGTTCACCTTAGGGTTGCTATGAATCAGAAATGACTACAGCCCCTTCTACACTGCCATATAATCGAATTTATCAAAGCAGATAATCTACATTATCTGTTTGGAACTGGATTATATGAATCTACACAACATATAATCTAGTTCAAAGCAGATAATCTGGATGTTATATGGCAGCATAGAAAGGGCTTTGAAGGCACACAGGAAAAAAATGAGTACAAAACTTTTTCCCACAGAAATCAAGTTATTTGGCCTTAGCCAAGCAGGCACTTGTATGCATTAAGAAAAAAAAGAAGTGAATACAGAACAGCTTTAGATCCATATAGGTTAAAATTTGTAATTGCAATGTTGAATACTCTCTTAGTCACTGAGTAAGGCAAGGACAATATTTATGTTGCTGATTTTTCCATTATATCTTGATATTGTGCATGTTTTAGCTCTATTGTATCTGTTTTAAGATGTAAATTGGCTTCAGTTGGAATTATTTTGGGGCAGGAGGGAGATAAACATAAACAGGAAATTCATTATATCTTTACTATTTCAGGTTATTGTGATTTTAGATATTGGCAGGCCCAAGACCATCACATCTCTTGTGCAACGAAGGCGAAATAGGCATTAAACCAAGTGGATTATTCTTCCCTGCAGTAATGTGATCCATCACAGCTTTCCTTATGTAATTGTGTTTATATGTACTTAGTTTGCCTTTTTTTCTCTGAATAGCTGCAAGCCTTTCTAGTCACCTAGAACTGGAGTGAACCATGGCAGATATCTCCAAAGAAAATTCTCTGTTTTTTGACAGTGTCCTGAATTGCTCTGTCAGTGAGGATGGGGGTTGTTGGAAGTGCCAGTATTGGAGTTGGAGACCAGCAGCTCCTAGCAGCCCTCCCAGCAGAAGAGCCTTCAACAGGAGCTACCACTCACCAGAAGGAACCAATGTTTTGGTTCATTGTGAAACTCTGGACTCTGGATTATCCATCTTGTTGACTCATGACTTCTGTGTTTTGGATTTTGACTTCAACCCTGAACTCTGCTATCTAAACTGCCAGCTTTGACTGGATCTACATTCCCCTATATCCCAGGATCTGATCCGAGATCATCTGCTTTGAGCTGGATTATATGAGTCTACACTGCCAGATAGAATCATAGAATAATTGAGTTGGAAGAGATCTCATAAACAGATAATCTCTGGCATATAGGACAGTGCAGTGTAGATTCAGCCTTAGTTGATGATGGAATTTGAATTCTTGTTGCCACGTAGTCTATGCAACTCTTTTGTGATGACCACAGTCATTTGGACTTTGAACTTGTAGCATCCCCAATGGTTGGTGTATGCTATAACACTAAGCCCAAAGGACTTTACTGGTTATGTTTTTATTACTCTTGTTACAGTTTTATATCACGTTTAATGTTTTATGATGTTCTTTGCCATTGAATTGTTGTCTCTGTAAACTGCCCTGAGTCACCCGAAAGGCTGAGAAGGGCGGTATACAAATACAGTAAATAATAAATAAATAAATAAATAAATAAGTTTACCTCTTTACCTCTGTGCTGTCTATGTGCCATTATGGGGACTTCTTACTTATTTTAATGGGGACTTTGCCAAATATGACAGGGAATTAAACCTCATTGGTTGTGGTTCACATGCATTCGGCATGTGAAATGTGACTTTCATTTAAACACTTTGTAAGTGCACCATAACTTCTTATGCATGGACAACTCTGTCTCAATTCTGTCCTTATTTTGTTAAAAAAAATCTCCAAGCTGATGATCAAGTGCCATTATTTTTGGATGGCCATTATCCTTTGGTCCAAGAATTGTGTGGGGAGATGGGTAATTTTGACCACTACAGGCAGTACTTTCCACAAATACCTCATTTTCTCTGAAGTCTCAAAATGGCAGCAAGAAGTAACATCTCATCATTTTTCCTCTCTATTTTAAGAGGGCTTCCAGGGGTAAACTAAAATATGGGGAGAGAGTGTTGGCTTTCTAGCTTGGGTTAGGAGTATTTTAAAGTATTTATGCACACTGCATGATTTTGTTAAAAACATGCGGTTTATAGAAAAGATTTGTAGTACTGTAGAGTGCTTCAGGTGTCACAAAGGTGAGTCCAAGGGTTTGTGTGTGTCCTGCAGGTCACAGTTTAGGCATCCCAGTTTTAGATAGACCTCTGAGCATTCATTATCTTTTCTTTCCCCTTCTCATCTCCCCTTTCTTTGCTGCTGCTGCCACTTCTTCCTCCTCCTCCTCCTCCTCTATGTCTTCCTCCTCCTCCTCCTCTCCTCCTCCTCCTTTCTCTCATCCTATTTTGCTCTATGCAGGATTTCATCTGTGCCTTTCCTCCCCTCCCTTTCCTCAAATGCATTCTGCAGCTCTAAAACTTATTGAAAATTTTGTCAACAATCAGCTCCACAAAAGCTTGGCACATTGTCTGCATAAAAGCCTTATTTTGACGAGAAAATGACTATTAATGAGAACATGTTCTTTTCCGGCTTCAAACTCAAAGAGACACAGGTCATAAATCTCTTTGATCTTTTTGCACAGGCTTAACTAGAGAATGAAGCCAGTTCATTTTTTCTCCCTCTTTCTTCCCGAGTTTCTTTTTTAATATTAAAAAACCAGTTTCTGATTGAAACAATTCCATTTGGTTATGAGTAATTTATCACATTGTTTCTTTTTTTCAAAAATAAGAGCTTTCTCCCTCAGCCTATCTATTGTTTTTTCTATTTGCTGTCTTCTCCTTGACACAGCAACAAATCCATCCTGACATGTGGACATCTATTCTCTCTCTTGTTTCCATGCTCTCTCTCTCTCTTTTTTTTCTCCTTTTAGAAATATGTAAGTAAAATCGAGGGAAGCACTGAAGAATCCCAATCTTGATTTTTTTTGGAAGATTTTTGCAATCCTCTCCACATATTGCTGTTGTGTGCCTTCTTTCAGACTCAAGACAACCCTATGGTAAAATCTAACATGGAGCTTTCTTTGCAAGATTTACTCAGAAGGTGTCTTTGCATTCATCTGAGGGTTTTCATACCTGATCAAGGATTTGAATCCTCGTCTCCAGAGTCATAGCCCAATGTTCACATCACTGGCTCTCCTCAAAACAAACCCTTTATACTTATAGGTTAGACCTCACCTGGAATACTATGTCCAATTCTGGGCACAACAGTTTAACAGAGATTTTGACAAGCTGGAAGGTATCCAGAGGAGGGGAACTAAAATAATCAAAGGCCTGGAGACCATACCTTATGAGGAGCCTCTTAAAGAGCTGGGTATGTTTAGCCTGCAGAAGAGAAGGTTGAAAGAAGACATGAGAGCCATGTTTATATATCTGAAAGGTGGAAGGAAGGAGGAAAAAGCAGGCGTGTTCAAAGGGGCTGTGGTGGGTTAAATCACTGAGCTACTAAAATTGTTGACCAGAAGATTGGCAGTTCAAATACATAGGACAGGGTGAGCTCCTGCTGTTAGCCCCAGCTTCTGCCAACCTAACAGTTTGAAAACAGGCAAATGTGAGTAGATCAATAGGTACCGCCTCAGCAGAATGGTAAATGATACTTCATGCCAGCCATATGACCAAGGAGTTGTCTACAGACAACACAGCCTCTTTAGCTTAGAAATGGAGATGAGCACCACTCCCCAGAGCCGGAGATAAAAGGGGAAGCATTTATCTTTATCTGTGTATCTGTGTTTCTTTGTTTTTAGGCATTGAATGTTTGTGTCTGCATTGGCTGGAATCCACCCTGAGTCCCCTTGGAAAGATAGGGCAGAATACGAATAAAGTGTTGTTGTTGTTGTTGTTGTTGTTGTTGTTGTTGTTGTTGTTGTTGTTTTCTGCTGCCCTGGAAACTAAGAATCAGAGCAATGGGTTCAAATTACAGTAGAGATGATTCCACCTGAACATTAGGAAGAACTTGCTGACTGTAAGAAGAGCTGTTCAGCAGTGGAACTCTCTGTCTCAGAGTATGATGGAAGCTCCTTCCTTGGAAGCTTTTAAACAGAAGCTGGATGGCCATCTGTCAAGGGTACTGTCAGTGGTCTACAGCCTTTATTCTAAGAGTGGTCAGAGGCAGTCTAGGATTTAACATCATAGGCAGCTCAGTAAACAGGTGCCAGCAAGCCAAATTCCAACATCCATTCCAAAGTGTCAAGATACACACAAGTATACCGTAAGTCCAGTTCTGATATCCAAGTCATAGCCCAGGGTTCAAAGCAAAGGTTTTATGTCCAAACATCTTCCAAGGTTCAAATCAAAAGTGTAGTCCAAAAGTAATCCAATATCCACAAGTGTAGTTCAAAAGTTCAAAGTATGAAGGCATCAAGGATTCATAGTTGTAGCACCAAACAAAGTTTGCCTCCGACAGTCAACTGTTCCAAACACCAGCCTTTTATGTCGCTCCTGATAAAACTTTGCAGCTGTTATTTTCTTCTTTCAGACAATAGATTAGACCATCGCAGCTGGATGGCATTAACTCTGAACTGGAGTTGGGCAGGGTGAGCCAGTGCCTGTTTTTCGTGACTGCATTTCCTTTTACAATCCTGCACGATCTCATCAATCCTCAGGGGAGGCCCTCTTTTCGCTCCCACTTCCATCACAAGTGTGACTTGTGGGAATGAGGGAGAGAGTGGTGATCTTTCTCTGAATTTTAATTCAGAAAGTATAGGAGTTCTCCAAAGTTCTGGAGATCATCGAAAAATACTCTCAGAAAGATATTTTAAAGATTGGACTAAAGCTCATTTGACTGGTAAGTGTGCCCCCACCTCCCATTGTGACAAAATAGTACCTGTTTAAGAAGTGCAGATGAGTGTTTTCGATCTTATCCCATCCTAATGCCCAGAACGTGATGCCATGGTGAAGCATTATGGGAGAGTTTGGTGACCAGAAGCCTAATAGTAACAAAGAAGCAAGACATTAGTACTGGATAAATATTTGCAGATTCTGTTTCATTTTGTGTAGCTAGACAAGTGTGGCAAAAATCACTGTGGGAAAAGGTACTCTGTTAATAGTCTCCACAGTAAGAGGCAAGGAAGCACAAAGCTCTAGAATTAAGCAAGTGATAGTATGAGCTCATATACTGCTTAAGGCCTGATCATCCCCTCACATCCATTTTTTGGAGATAGCATGGCCATCTTCCCACCTGCAGAGGAATGTGAGCTTTCTGGTCACTTCATGGTTGGATAATACTTTTCTTCCATTTACTTAGTGTTTTTTGTTCATTCTATATTATATCTAAATGACTTTGATGATTGGATTAGGACAGTGTCTGTAAATAGACATTTGACAGATAGTGGAGGGAGGGTTTAAAAGTTTGATGTATATCTTTGAACTTCATTCAGTGAATGGGAATGCTCTGGAACCACTTCTATAGGTCCTGGTATCCAAGGAATGCAGAAAATGTCTCCTTTTGAGGCTAACCAGGGACTTTTATCTCACTTATTAGCTTCTGGAATTTGGATGGATGCACCCTGGCTTTACCTCCCAATAAGTAGTCAGTCAGTGAGTGACACAACTATTGGATTGTCCTCAGGATGCAGTTGCTCCATTTAAGCAAAGTCTGAAGTGGTAGTCTAGGGTAGACACCTGGTCCAAATTGGACCCACATCAGGCTGCTCTCCCCTCTTGCCCCTTTCCAGTCCAATTATGTTAAATCATGACCTTTACTTAGCCCAACGCTCTGGTCTGGTTGGTCATCTTTTTTAAAAATTTTGTGGGCATATTTGGGGAATTTGCAATACCACTTTGGAAATTAGCCTAGATTCAATCCTAGTAGCGCAGTAGTTCTCAACCTGTGGGTCCCCAGGTGGAGCCTTAAACTCCCAGAAATCTTAACACCTGGTAAACTGGCTGGGATTCCTGGGAATTGTAGGCCCAAATACCTGGGGACCCACAGGTTGAGAACCACTGTAGCAGAGGAACTTAATCAAGTGGGAAATAAACCTATCCGTGAACCAGTGCAATGAATGGAAGATGTAGAAGAGTTCAGTAATACTCTTTTGCAGTTCCCAAACGATACAAAGCATTTTGTTGTCTGAGACACACAAAACAAAAAGGATTTCCATTCCATTGTGTCTAAAAAGAAATAACTGGCACTGGCAACTGAATGGTTCTTCAATGCTTCCGACGGGGAATCATCCTTCAGCAATGTAATATTGGGCCAAGTTAGGGAGCCAAGGGAATATTAAATGGTACAATCTCCTTTCTCTGCTGCTTCCCAGGGTTTGCCAGGTGAGACTATGTGTGCATCTAGAATTAAAGAAGTTTGACACCACTTTAATTGCTTTGGAATCACTGTAGTTGTTTTTTTTAAAAGTCCTTTAGCCTTTTCTGTCAAATAGTGTTTACAATTCCAGGATTTCATAGCATTGAGCCATGGCAATTAAAGTGTTGTCAAACTGCATTCATTCTGCAATGTAGATGCACTCAGTGACTTCCCTCTGTCTCGTGGTAGAGCCAGTTCTGAGAGGTGAGTTGCCATTCATTTCCATGGAGTTAATGCAAGATAATGTTCTGCTGGATTGTAGTATAGAAAATGAACAGAAACTGAATGAACATGTAGAGCAACACAAAGGATTCTTCTCTCCTGCAAATCTTTACAGGATGCATTACTTTGGCTGCTTCCTCTCATAAATGTGCCAACACTGCCATCTTTTGCTTCTTTGGAACAGCTCCTGTCAACAGTTTCTAGGGGAGGAAACCATTCGGAAAGCTTCCTTTCTCTACTGAGAGATGTTTTTAATGGTGTGACTTTATTCTGCTCCTAACTCTCTCTATCTACCTTAATCCACACCTTCTGGAATTAGGACAAATATAGCCCACGAGGAGTCTTGGAAATTAAAATATGAGCTTCTACAGCTGTTTTGTGCAGTAGAGAGAATCCAAGCCAGAGATAAAACACACACAAAGACGTACGTACTCAACTGAGCAAACTGAACCTGTGTTTGTGCCTCCGTCATGGCAAACAATGCAAGAATAAAGTGTTTTGCATGCCTTTCAAAAGAGCAGTTGTAGCTGCAAAGAAAGCTAAATTAAATTAAAATTTGATTCAGATTTCTGTTGGATTTCCTCCTGGTGTTTTATGCACATGTATATCGCATTGTACTGTGACTGTGCTTTTTGTACACAGCATAATTTCTGTATTCAGTTCCCAGTTCTGTGAGCAGAGTTCTGCAAATGTAAGGGGAGTCAGAGCATCTTCTCTGCCATCTCTAATTTGTCATTCTTCCAGTGGCAGAAGAACAGAGTACAAGCCTGAGCAGACTCTCAGATGGATGCAATCTTTAAAATATCTCTCTTTTTTTTCCTTCCATTAAGCCATGATTCTGTACTGCCTGCCTCCACATCCAGAGCTCTGAGGACCTTTTCAGAAAACCAGTATTTTAACATACATAGGCTATGATGATGTTGTGTAGCATACATTTCCTGCATGTGGATTCAACAATCCCTAAATCAATGGAATTGTTATCCGTAGTTTCATTAATTCACTTTTGACAAAATATGTCCTATCTAGACCTTTTCTAGATCTTCCAGGTTTACTCAGTGGTATTATTGACTCAGACATCTTTCATTTCAATAGAATTCACTTGGGGAGACAGGGCGGGATATAAATAAATTATTATTATTATTATTATTATTATTATCATTATTATCCACAGTTTTGCTTTTCTACAGGTCATACAGGAGTGCATCCCTTGCAGGTATGGGGACTGTACAGTCTGAGTTGTAGCGGTATCTTTTGCAACTGAACACAAGATGTGCAACCATATCAACTAAGAATGGTTAATATGCAGTTATATAAAATGTGCATTCTTGCTGAACACATAAAATGCACCATGCATCCATATGCCCAATGAAAAAGATCATATCCACAAACAAAGTGCATCCATGAGAAAATCTGCTTCTGCATATGTGAACTGAATGAGAACATTCTACCTTGGACACAAATCCCAATTGTTTTCATATGGAAGCTTTTGTACACATAAAACAAAATTATTCTGGACACAAAACCAATGCATACATAACATCTGCCTCCAGGAAAGAGTGTGCAAAATTCCATTATTTGATTTGGATTTGGGATAATTTTGGAGATCCAGCAGCCAAGATGCTGGAAACAGTCCAGGAAGAACCCCTTTGGAGAATTTCCGGAATGAAAAACGGGCCACCTAATCTTTCGACTAAAAATTCGGGAAAGATTTGTTGATTGAGACTTATTTTGCATTATTAGTATTCTGACTGTTTGTTTTGCAAGCACAAGCTGCAATCTCTCTGGGTGGGGGGCGATGGGGCTGCACAACGAGTGCAGCCACATTTGCTACATCATGTTTTCAGACAATCAGAGGGCTGGTTCTGTCTATTCTCCTCCCCTGTTGTGGCTTTTGCTGTTTTGGACTTCAAAACCCAGAAATAATAATAATAATAATAATAATAATAATAATAATAATACTTTTTATTTATACCCCACCACCATCTCCCCGATGGGGACTCAGAGGAGCTTACATGAGGCCAAGCCCGGACAACAATTACAATAAAGAAAAACCGAAAAAAGCAAACCGAAAATGTGAACAATAACAACAACATCATAATTACATAAAACATGTGAATACATAGCAATGTAAAATTACAATAAGCACAAACACAATGACAATGGGCGGGCTATATGTAATGATTAAAAGAAGAACTAATTTAAAACTAATTTAATGTTTTCCGTCAAAGCTTTAAAAATATCCAAAAATTCATCAGATAAACAAAACACCATGACACTTGGCAGACTTACAGCTGTCAATGTGCCCTACAAGTGTGTCAGGTTTCATCTCGATAGCCATAAAAATGTCACAAAAAGAGGCCTCTTAACTTTCTCCATTGGTACCAATACACTGAATATTATCAAAGCAAAAATTAGGGTGGCCAACAGGGAGCTCTGGCGTGGGCTGGTCCATGAGGTCACAAAGAGTCGGAGACGACTGAACGAATAAACAACAACACTGCTTTAGGATTGACTGCATTTCCTCATTCTCTCTAAAAATCCTATCCCAGTTATATCCTACCTGGTTGACATCAGCACTATTTTTTTTAATTTTAATCCATCACATCTTGTGCTGGCAGGACTGCTGACTGATAAGTCAATGGTTTGAATCAAGGGAGAGAGGGTTGAGCTCCCTTGGTCAGCTCTCACTCCCCATGAGGACCATGAGAGAAGCCTCTCACAAGGACAGTAAAACATGCAAAACATCCAGGCGTCCCCTGAGCAATATCCTCTCAGACAGCCAATTCTCTCATACCAGAAGCGGCTTGCAGTTTCTCAAGTCACTCCTGATACGAAAAAATGAGAGAAATCAACAAAATTTGGGTTATAACCTTAACTCTTATTTTCTTATTCTCTAAGTCCAATTGTAGATTGCACATTCCTCAGGGATGTAGATCTTTCTACTTAAATAGTGCTCTGTAGGCCGTCATACATATTGATAGCAGTCTATAAATAATCATTAATAACTTCCAGTTGTCAATCACACCACAATGGGATAGGGTGTCATAGGCTTTATGTTCTTAACCCTGTTGCTGAACAGTCTATCTGAAAGCATTTAGAGATTTCTTCTCTCAAATCATTACCCCACAAGAACAGAAATATACAGGGCTTAAAAGTGAAAGTCAATGGAAAGTTTTAGATCTGCAGCAAACATTGATTTTTTTCAATTAAATGGAAGGAAAAGGACAAGTGGGAAAGGTTCCAGGAAACAGCTGCGTGTCTAATCTTGTTATTTTAGTGCAGACAACCAAGTAGACGTATTGGCCATTAGTTCTTCAACCCAGTGGACTTGGGAACTCTTATCAGTTTGATCAAAAGTTCCCACTGACTTTCATGAGTGATGAAGAAGATTTTAAAAAGAAGATACAATTACAACAGAAGGAACTGTGGATAATGATGCCCTCAGGGTACATGCCTTTTGTCTTTTTTTAGATCTGCATGGAACAGGACATCTTCCCCACTTGGTGTCCATCATGTGTTGTTGCTGACCTCCAGCATCCATGGCTCTCTTTTTCCTTTTCGTCTTTCCCTCACTTACTAAATACTTAGTTCAGTGCCAAAAACTCTCACACATCAATATTATATGACAAAATGTATTGATGGTAAATGATGCAATCTATAGAAGTGCTTCTCAGAGAGGTGGTCCTTGAACCAATGCAGGTCATAGCATCATAGAAGTCATTGGTGGAGAGTCCCCAAAGAGTTTCTAATAGGCACACATATGTTGCTAGCTCCCGGCTCACTGACAAAAAGGTAATTGCTGGTCCTCAGCATCAGATAGCTTAGAAGGCATGACAATCCTATAATTCATAGGATCCAGTATCCTTGCATAGCAAATGGCCAAACTAGGTCCTGAATGAGCTTATACGTACTCAGAGTATTCCAGGATTTATGCTCCAGATCTACATGGACAGCTAATGGGTTATCTGGGCAAAGCCAATGGAGGGTGGACTCATAGAATCATAGAATCAAAGAGTTGGAAGAGACCTCATGGGCCATCCAGTCCAACCTCCCGCCAAGAAGCAGGAAAATTGCATTCAAATCACCGCTGACAGATGGCCATCCAGCCTCTGTTTAAAAGCTTCCAAAGAAGGAGCCTCCACCACACTCAAGGGCAGAGAGTTCCACTGCTGAACGGCTCTCACAGTCAGGAAGTTCTTCCTCATGTTCAGATGGAATCTCCTTTCTTGTAGTTTGAAGCCATTGTTTCACGTCCTAGTCTCCAGGGAAGCAGAAAACAAGCTTGCTCCCTCCTCCCTGTGGCTTCCTCTCACATATTTATACATGGCTATCATCTCTCCTCTCAGCCTTCTCTTCTTCAGGCTAAACATGCCCAGCTCCTTAAGCCGCTCCTCATAGGGCTTGTTCTCCAGACCCTTGATCATTTTAGTCGCCCTCCTCTGGACACATTCCAGCTTGTCAATATCTCTCTTGAATTGTGGTGCCCAGAATTGGACACAATATTCCAGGTGTGGTCTAACCGAAGCGGAATAGAGGGGTAGCATGACTTCCCTAGATCTAGACACTAGGCTCCTATTGATATAGGCCAAAATCCCATTGGCTTTTTTTGCCGCCACATCACATTGTTGACTCACGTTTAACTTGTTGTCCACGAGGACTCCAAGATCTTTTTCACACGTACTGCTCTCGAGCCAGGCATTGTCCCCCATTCTGTATCTTTGCATTTCATTTTTCCTGCCAAAGTGGAGAATCCTGAATATTATAGAGTGCAAAAGCAAATAAATGTATTGGGTGGCTGTGAGCTTTCCGGGCTATATTAACAGAACCCATCAACTATTCTAATAGCTATAATAATAATATGGAAAAAGAAAATTTTGTTCCACAGCCTAAGCTGGAACATTGGAAGTTAGATGAATTGTCTATTAAAACCAAATTAATAATATATGCCACTGGACATGTAATAATACTTGAACATGGTGGTGACATCTGTCTGAAGGAGATGCCATCTGAACACGAGGAAGAACTTCCTGACTGTAAGAGCCATTCAGCAGTGGAACTCTCTGCCCCGGAGTGTGGTGGAGGCTCCTTCTTTGGAAGCTTTTAAACAGAGGTTGGATGGCCATCTGTCAGGGGTGGTTTGAATGTGATATTCCTGTTTCTTGGCAGGGGGTTGGACTGGATGGCCCATGAGGTCTCTTCCAACTCTTTGATTCTATGATTCTAAGGCAGGGCCACATTCGCTAGACTTCTTGTGTCTTCTATGGCTTTCCTTTGGCTTGTCAACTCCCTTCTTGCCTTGGTTTTCAAACTGTTGTATCTTCCCTTGCTTCATGATGACTCATTAGACCTATTGATCATGTTTCTATGAAATTAGAATGTAAGGATGTGTTGGACTCACATTACCTTTCTTTTTATGAGATGGCATTTTCCTCTCCCCGACTTCCACACCTGTGCTCTTAAGTATTCACAGAAAGTATTACAGAGGTCCAGATTGCTATGGTCTTTGACGCAAGTCATGCATATGTCAGGAAGTTGTTTGCTTACTTGTTTGTTTTGGTGTGGATGTGCATACACATTGCAATATTCAGGAAAATGTGTAAATGTTTCTGTAAATGTATTTGTTCATTTCTGTAAAATGTGCAATATTGCAAAATCTATAATAACAGTTGTCTTGTAGCAAATCAGGACTATTCGATGAAGAGTTTGTTCTTGGTGGTTGATCAGCCTGATGTGCTTGCTATTGGATTTGTGTGTGTGTCTTTGTGTTCTGAACTCCACTGAGAGACAAAGTCACTAGTGCTGCACTAGAAGTCAGAGATATAAATGTATATACACTACAAAAAACCACAACAGTGGAGAAGTGTCACAATCTCACACTGGTGACAATAATTCTAGAGGGGTTTGGTATGACTGTATTTCTCTGACTCTAAGATGCACTTTTTCCTCCATATAATCTATATATATATAAAAGCTCTATGCGTAATGAGTACCTTAAAAACAAAAGAACCAATGAACGAAATCACACCAAATTTGGCAACAAAACATCTCACAACACAAGGGGTGACCATCACTCAAAAATTATGATTTTGTCATTTGGGAGTTGTAGTTGCTGGGATTTATAGTTCACCTACAATCAAAGAGCTCTCTGAACTCCACCAATGATGGAACTGAACCAATCTTGGGACACAGAACTCCCATGAACAGAAAACACTAGAAGGGTTTTATGGGCATTGACATTGGGTTTGGAAATTATAGTTCACCAACATCCAGAGAGCACTTTGGACTCAAACAATGATGGATCTGGACCACACTTGGCACAAATATTCCATATGACCAAATATGCACACAAGTGGAGTTTGGGGGAAATAGACCTTGACATTTGGGAGTTGTAGACACTGGGATTCACAGTTCACCTACAATCAAATAGCATTCTGAACCCCACGGACGAGAGAATTGGGAAAAACTTCTACACAGAACCCCCATGGCCAACAGAAATTACTTAAGGCCATCGAGTCCAACTCCCTTCACCAAGGCAAGGAAACGTAATCAGAGCCCTCCTGACAAAGAGCCATCCAGTCATAGATATAGATAGAGTCATAGATATATGATTCACACACACAGAGATCATAGATTTGAAAAGGACCCCTTAAGAAGGACAATTATATGTTGCATGTTCCAGAGTAGGCAAACCAGACACTCTCCACATCAACACTGACAAAGAAACAGCAAGAAATACTGTTTACCTGCAAGCATCAAGACATTACATATATTAGAAACCAACCTTTTCTAATTACTTTATTTTCCTGATCACTAGACTGGGCCACGGCAACGCGTGGCAGGGGACAGCTAGTGATATCTAAAAACAGAATTACAGGTGCCTTTTTATAAATACAGTAGAGTCTCACTTATCCAACCTTCACTCTTCCAGAGTTCTGCATTATCCAATGCAGTCTGCTTCCCGCCTGGATCCACAGCTGTTTCATTCTGATGTTATGGTGCTAAATTGGTAAATAGAGTAATTACTACATAACATTGCCGTGTATTGAACTGCCTTTTCTGTCGATTTGTTGTAAAACATGAGGTTTTGGTGCTTAATTTGTAAAATCATAATGTAATTTGGCACTTAATAGGTTTTTCCTTAATCCCTCCTTATTATCCAATATTTTCACTTATCCAATGTTCTCCCAGCCCATTTATGTTGGATAAACAAGACTCTACTGTATATATAAAAATTAAACATAAGGAAGAAAAGGAAAAATGCATAATTCTCCACTGGTAGCACACATATTCTTTTCCCTTTACCTTCTGGATGCTGAAAGAGTTAAAGCCTTTTGAGCAGCATATGTGGAAAAGAAAGTTTAGGCTAAGCTGAAAACAAGGCCAGTTGGACTGAGATTCACACTTGCCTGAACCACAAAGCAACTGCTTTATCAACGACGCACAGGTGTACAGCACTGAGGCAGATAAAAACATATAAGACCCGAGATGACAGTTCAGTGCCCAAAATACATTCATCACCCATGATACTCTTGTGCATCTGCTATAAGCCATAGGCATTTTCCTTGTTTTGCTTGAGAGATACTGAACTAGGTGGTCATAATTTTCTCTTTTCTCATTACACAGCGTGGTTGGCCGGGAAGAGTTGACTCCATAAGGCCATCCGCCTGCTGAGATGAATGGGGGTCCTGTCCAGACATTATCAGCTTGTGTATGAAATAGACAGACAGGGCTTCTAGCAGGAGAAATAAATTCAGTCCCAGCTTGGTGGGCATAATTGTATATATATATATTGAATTATAACTTTAAAGCTGCAATTTTAATGGATTGGTCAATGGAGACCATTGTGTTGTTGGTTTTCCTTTCTGTTTGTGGATGGGCTTGCTTGTTTTTCTCTGTAATACAGACTGGAAAATAAGGCCTAGCATTCTATTATGAGTCAGGAAGAACCACAGAATCCTTATGTTAGAAGACACCGCAAGGACCATCCAGTCCAACCCCATTTTGCCATGCAGGAGCACACATTCAAAGCACTCCTGGCTCTGCTTAAAAGCCTCCAAAGAAGGAGACTCCACCACACTCCAAGAGAGCATATTCTTATTTACCTATCAAACAGGTCTTACCATCAGGAAGTTCTTCCCAATATTCAGGTGGAATTTCCTTTTCTGCAGTTTGAATCCATTGTCATGTACCAGTCTCTAGAGCAGGGGTTCTCAACGTTCCTCATGCTGCGACCCCTTAATACAATTCCTCATGTTGTGGTGACCCCCAACTATAAAATTATTTTCCTTCCTACTTCATAACTGTCATTTTGCTACTGTTATCAATCATAATGTAAATATCTGTTACGCAGGATGTATTTTCATTCACTAGACCAAATTTGGCATAAATACCTGATATGCCCAAATTTGAATACTGGTGGGATTGGAGGGGGGGTGTTGTTAATTTTGTCATTTGGGAGTTGTGGTTGCTGGGATTTGTAGTTCACCTACAGTGAAAGAGCATTCTGAACTCTACCAACAATGGAATTGAACCAAACTTGGCACACAGAACTCCCATGGCAAACGGAAAATATTGGAAGGGTTTGGTGAGCATTGACCTTGAATTTTGGAGTTGTAGTTCACCTACATCCAGAGAGCACTGTGGACTCAAACAATGATGGATCTGGACCAAACTTGGCGCGAATATTCAACATGCCCAAATGTGAACACTGGTGGAGTTTGGGGAAAATAGTCCTTGACATTTTAGGAGTTGTAGTTGCTGGGATTTGTAGTTCACCTACAATCAAAGAGCATTCTGAACCCCACCAATGACAGAATTGGGCCAAACTTCCCACATAGAACCCCCATGACTAACAGAAAATGCTGTGTTTTCTGGTGATCTTTAGTGGCCCCTCTGACATTCCCTCATGACCCCTCCAGGGGTCCCGATCCCCAGGTTGGGAACCACTGCTCTAGAGCAACAAAAAACAAACCTTTTCCATCTTCAATAGAGCATCTTTTCAAATATTGGAACATTGCCTATCATGTTTCCTTTCAGCTTTCTCTTCTCTAGCTAAACATACCCTGCTCCCTCAGTTGCTCTTCATAGGGCTTGGCTCCCAAACTTTTGCTCATGTTGGTCGCTCTTCGCTGGAAGCATTGCATCAAGTCAATATCATTCGTGAATTGTGGTGAACAGACCTGGACACAAGAGAGCACTCCTACTACCGTCTCAGCCTTGTTTGTTGGAGAAAAGAGTCTTCTTGGTGGCTACTCCTGGGATTCCCACCATAGAAAAGCCAGGGTGGCTCTTCTTCCATGAGAAGGTGAAGACTTTTTCTATTCCATCCGAATTTTGGTGTGGTTGTGTTCTATTTCTAAGAATTCCAAGCATGTAAGTGCTTAAAGCACTGAGCTGCTGAGCTTGTTGACCAAAAGGTCGCAGGTTCGATTCCAGGGAGCGGCGTGAGCTTCCGCTGTCAGCCCTAGCTTCTGCCAACCTAGCAGTTCAAAAACATGCAAATGTGAGTAGATCAATAACTTCCAGCAGGAAGTTAACGGCGCTCCATGTGGTCATGCTGGCCACATGACCTTGGAGGTGTATATGGACAACGCTGGCTCTTCGGCTTAGAAATGGAGATGAGCACCACACCCCAGAGTCAGACATGACTGGACTTAATGTCAGGGGACTACCTTTACCTTTACCTTAAGTGCACACAAAAGAGCATAACTGACAAATAGTGGTTTCTATTCAATGTATCTCTGTTCTGGAATTTAATCTAAATTCTAAAGACACAATCCAAGGTGCTTGACCGCTGTGGGTGGTTAGGATTCAGCAACCTGGGATATCTCCTTTAAAGTCTGGACTAAAACCCAGAGAGGATTTAAGGAATTGAAATAACACCACTCCCTTTTCCTTATCTCCTAACTGCTCTCTCTTATGGGCTTCCTGTTATGGATTAGAAACCTGACACATGTGCAAAGCCCTTCCAAACGGTTGCATAAATCCCAAACATAATTATTAGTCTTGCATTCTGCCATACACAAGCAACCCCTGGGTGTCTTTTGATTTCTTTTCAGCAGTGCCAGTCTTTATCAGTACTGTACAAAGACACACAGCAGTACATTCTGATTCTTGGAAGACATCTCAGAAGGGTGTCAGAGCCCCGAAATGCTTCAGCTGACATGAAAGATTCATTTGCTCTCACACATCAGTACAGTCTGGAAATACAGTTCATAAGCTCTGAGTCTGATTGTAGTGAGTATGTGTGAGAGAGGATATCCAGCAGTAGCAGCAGCAATGAGATCTCATAGTTTCACCCCCTTTTCCTTTGTATTTCTCCAACTTCTATCTCATTTGCTTTCTCATTCTGCTCATACAATTGCCTCTCTATTGATATAGAATTGGACATATTTCTAACTGTATTCAAAATCAAAGCTAATCAAGTCCACTGCAATTTCAGGTAACATCTCAGTACAGAGCAAGAACAACAAAATCTCCATGCAAGCATTTCTTTTAAAAACCTGAAAAGTTCACTGACTACAGCTCTTTGCATTATAATATGAACTTTTAGTTATTTGTGTATTGTTCTTTTAGTTACAAAGTTATGGCCTCACTAGGAAAGTAAAGGATCCTCACAACATCTTTCCTGTATTCAACACATCAAAACATTTTTTTTAAATGAATGGTCAGCTGTCATGAGATTTTCTCCATTGGGAGTCTTATTTGATAAAACAGCTTCACTGACTATCAGTTTGTGTCAAAATGTTTGTCATGATTCATAAAGCGCTACATGGCTTAGGTCCAATACATCGGAAAGACTATATCTCCACATATGTATCTGTCAGAGTTTAAATATCTACAGGGGAAGACTTTCTTTTTGTCCTGGCACCATTATAAGCTTGCTTGGTGAGAACATGGGTACTTCTCAAGCCACTGCAGTTCACTAGCGATAGGAGAAAAGGAACACCATTTATCTTCTTCTCTATCCAGAGAAGGTAATTTTCAATGGTAAGCAAACAGTATTTTGCTCCCCCCCCCAAAAAAAAAAAACAAACAAACAAACAAACAAACAACCAATCACTGATATATATTTTCTGTTCGTCGTGGGAGTTCTGTGTGCCATATTTGGTTCAATTCCATCATTGGTGGAGTTCAGAAAGCTCTTTGATTGCAAGTGAACTATACATCCCAGTAACTACAACTCGCATATGTCAAGGTCTATTTTCCCCCAAGAGAGCCTCAAGAGCGCCTCTGGGCAAAATCAACTATACTGCAACTGCTTACTTTGTGTAATGGGTTGAGCCGCCCCTATCTCTATCCCGTGAACCATAGTGAGTTAGGAAGCTATCTGCCCTGCTATGTTACTTCCCTTCCTCCCCCTCCACATTCCTTTTACCAAAGCAGAAGTTACATGTGACTTGGATCCTTGGGTGGGGGAGAATTGAGGGGGTTGAAGGGGCTATAGCAGACATGGGCAAACATTTTTGCCCTGGGGTCACCTTCTGGACCCAGTTGCAAGAGTTAGGCTAGGAGGGAGCACAGATGGGGGTGGAAGGGATGAGACTGGAGCCAGAATGGGGTCAGTCTGGAGCCAGAAGGGGTGGGCTGGAGCCAGAATGGGGTCAGTCTGGAGCCAGAAGGGGTGGGCTGGAGCCAGAATGGGGTCAGTCTGGAGCCAGAAGGGGTGGGCTGGAGCCAGAATGGGGTCAGTCTGGAGCCAGAAGGGGTGGGCTGGAGCCAGAATGGGGTCAGTCTGGAGCCAGAAGGGGTGGGCTGGAGCCAGAATGGGGTCAGTCTAGAACCCAGATGTGGGTGGGGCTGGGGTCAGAAGGGGCTGTGCTGGAATGGCTGTGGGTGGGAAAGGGTGGGGTTCGGACAGGAGGGGGTGGGGTTGGAAGAGGAGAAGGAAACACACAGCAATTGGAAGAGTGTTCTCTCCAGCACTGGGTTTCTCTCCACTTCCCCTCTAAGTCTGGGAAAGGTGTGTTTCCTTCCCAAGCCTCAAAGGGGAAGGAGAAACACAGAGATGGACAGAATCCTTTCTCCAGTGCCCTGTTTCTTCCCCGCTTCTACTCTAAGCCTGGGAAAGGAACACGACCTTTCCAAATCTAAAGGAGAAGGAGAAACACGGAGCTAGAAAGAACCCTTTCTCCAGTACTCTGTTTCTCCCCCGCTTTTCCTCTGAGTCTGGGGAAGGTCCACCTTCCCCAGACTCATAGGGCAAGGAATAACATGTCACTGACAATAGCTGTCTCGCTAGTGTTGTGTTTCTCCCCCCACTTCTCCTCTGAGTACAGGGAAGGCGGGCCACCTCCCAAGACTCTGGGGAGGAGAAACACAGCACTAGTGAGAACTCTTGCCAGTGCCATGTTTTTTCCCCTGCTTCCCCTCTGGGAACAGGGAATGTGACCCAGCTTTCCAAGGATAAGAGGTGAAGGTGAATCATGGCGCTGGTGAGGGCACGCACCAGTGCTGTGTCTATGCCTCAGCCCTCCTCTTGGCTGGGGATCCAATGGGCTGCTCCGTCTGCATGCTCAGAGCAGGGCTGAGGCAGATTAGGGCCTAATAGAAGAATCCAAAGGACCCCATCCAGCCCATGGGCCTGGGTTTGCACATGCCTGGTGTATTGGGGACTCAGTACTATAGTGTAATGGGGACTCTGTTAAGAATAGCCAATCACATAGGTCTCATGTTTCATTTGTCTCATTGTACACCTGGCACTAATTCACATCTGTCACTTTTCCAGCTCTGCGGCATAATGTTATAGTAGCCTTCTACTGAATACAGATGCACACAACTTGGGAATTGTAAATCCTGCAGTTGCAGGAATTAAGAATATGCAATACCTCACCATTTATTTATTTATCATGTCAGGGGCAGACCAGACAGTTGCACTGCATTTTTTAACAAACAAACAAACAAACAAACAGAGAAACAAAACACAAAGTTTGCAAGCTTGGTAGCTAATTAAATGTCCTTTGACTAGTAACTGGCCACTTGGAGTGTCTCTGGTGTTGCTGCAAGAAGGTCCTCCATTGTGCATGTGGCAGGGCTCAGGGTGCATTGCAGTAGGTGGTCTGTGGTTTCCTCTTCTCCACATTCACATGTCGTGGAGTCCACCTTGTAGCCCCATATCTTAAGGTTGACTCTGCATCTCGTGGTGCCAGAGCGCAGTCTGTTCAGTGCCTTCCAAGTCTCCCAGTTTTCTGTGTGCCCAGGAAGGAGTCTCTCATTTGGTATCAACCATTGATTGAGGTTCTGGGTTTGAGCCTGACACTTTTGGACTCTCGCTTGCTGAGGTGTTCCACCTCACCACTTAAGAAGGTGCAATGCTTCATCAGGATTCCTGCTGTTGTTTTCTATTGAAAACATCCACATCTGAATTTTGTGCAGAATAAATCCCCAACTGCAGAATTTTCTGTGCAATTTTGTTAAAAATCATGTTTCTGAGAAGGAAGTATTATTTTCCTTCATAATAGAATATTGTTTAAATTAGTTTATTTGCAGATGATACGCTCTTGACAGTTAGAAATCCAGATAGGGCACTAGACCGGATAAACCTACATTTAAAACAGTTTGGCAAAATAACAGGCCTAATAATTAATTGGAAGAAAACGGAGGTAATGGCAATAAACCTGGAGAGAAAAGACAAAGAGAAAATAATTGATCAATTTAAGGTTAAGATTAGAAACAAAATTAAGTATTTGGGAGTTACAATACCAGTCAATTATTCAGAGTTAAAAATATTAAATTTTGACAGATTATTTAGGGAAATTCAAGAAAGACTACTAGAATACAAAAAACTTAATCTCTCATGGTTTGGTAGAATCACAATCTTTAAAATGAAAATATTATCCAAATTTAACTTCCTATGTAATATGTTACCTATTAAACTGCCAGAGGTTGATCTTAAAAAATGGCAGAAAATAGTAAATGAATTTTGTAATGGATCTAGAAGATCTAGGCTACCGAAAGGCCTATGGTATACTTCTCAGAAATTAGGGGGATTAGGAATACCAGACCTAAAAACCTACCATCAGACACATATAATAAAAGGAGTGTTTAGGCTGCTTTCGGAACCTAAATTAATTTGGCGGGAAGTGGAAGGAAAATGCTGGCACAGAGATTATGAGGAAATGTTTTTTAGGTCAAAAATAGGCAAGGAAATTAAGGGGTGTAAAAATAACCTGGCTAAAGATGTCATGGAGACATGGGTTAAATTAAAAAATAAGATATTCCCAGGAGTTTTCCTCCTAACTCCAATAGTTTTACTGGAAAATTTTCCAGAAGACCTGAGAATTAAACTTAAACATAAAAAATTAGTGGAGGGGGAAACTGCTCTCTCCTGGAAGGAGTGGACACAAAACTCGAAGGGCAAGTTTAGTAAGTTAGAAGAACAAGGTGCCCTGAATTGGTTTGAGAGACAACAGCTGTATAATTGGAGAAAGGATTGGTTAAGCAAAAATCCCAGATGTAGAGCACTGAATAAATATGAGGAATGGTTAAGTAAGCTCAAAAACCAAGAAATAATGGGGAAAGGATTAATTGGGAAAATATATAATGGACTAATTGGTGAAGAAATAGGGCTGAAGCTGTTAGAAAACGTATGGGAGGGAGACCTAGGGCCTCTAATAGATTTTGATTGGAAAAGGGTCCTGAAGTGGAGAGTGGCTAAGAACCTATCAATAAGATTAAAAGAAAATGTATACAAAGTTATATGGAGATGGTATACTACGCCAGTCAAACAACATCAGATGGATAGCAAGCAAAGTAACCTCTGCTGGAGATGTGGCAAACACAAAGGGACATATTTTCATTTATGGTGGGAATGCCCCCAAGTGAAGAATTTTTGGAAGGATATATTTACCGAAATAAACAACATTATGGGATCAAATATTACTCCGGATGCTAGGTTAGCATTATTAATGGACACCACAAAGTTGAATGTAGAAATAACTAAGAAAGAATTGGTGACTATTTTGCTCACAGTGGGAAGAATTATAATAGCAAAGAACTGGAAAATAATAACCAATCTAACACTGGATGCATGGTACAGGGAAGTTTGGAATGTAGCTTTAAACGATAAACTAACAATGGAAATGAGGGTATTCAGGGGGGAAATTAACAGGTCAGATTTTGAGACATACTGGTCGGTCTTTATTAAATATGTCTTAGAGAGCGAAAATGGAAAACAACAGAATTTGGTTGGTCAGGAATTTTGGAGATGACATTTGATTAATGGCTGATTTATAAATACTTGGTGAAGGAAATTATACTTGTTCAGGCCTTGGTGGTGGGGTTATGTGTTTGTAAAATGTTCACTGTTTTGGGTTTTGTCTATTTTGTAAGTTGTTATTGTATTTAAATAAAATCTTAAAAAAAAATGAAAAAAAAAAAACAAAAACAAAAAAAAAGAATATTGATTCCTATGCAGAAAATGTTCCTTTCTGTATAAAACAGCCACCTTAAAATATTGCACAACAGTCATCCCAACCTATATAGATTCCCACCAGTCTAGAATTCTTCTCATAAACTCCAAAACAGGTTTCCAACCATTTTAATTGTAAATTATATTGAAAAAATATTATTTTAATCTATAATATGTGATGCATGCACATTAGGTTATACATTCAGTTGCAAATATGGTGTCTCTATTCATTCAACACAAGCTGCCTGGAGTCCCTAAATCACATTTAAGGTAGGATACAAATAAAGTAAATTATAAATAATAATCACACAAGGGTTGAATTGTACAATCAGTGCATAATTCCACACGCAGCTGTTTCTGCTATATAATTTCTAGGGAAGTAATGCTACCCCTCTATTCTGCTTTGGTTAGACCACACCTGGAATATTGTGTCTAATTCTGGGAACCACAATTGAAGAGAGATATTGACAAGCTGGAATATGTCCAGAGGAGGGAGACTAAAATGATCTAGGGTCTGGAGAACAAGCCCTATGAGGAGTGGCTTAAGGAGCTGGGCATGTTTAGCCTGAAGAAGAGAAGGCTGAGAGGAGATATGATAGCCATGTATAAATATGTGAGAGGAAGCCACAGGGAGGAGGGAGCAAGCTTGTTTTCTGCTGCCCTGGAGACTAGGGCACGGAACAATGGATTCAAATTACAAGGAAGGAGATTCCATCTGAACATGAGGAAGAACTTCCTGACTGTGAGAGCCATTCAGCAGTGGAACTCTCTGCCCCGGAGTGAGGTGGAGGCTCCTTCTTTGGAAGCTTTTAAACAGAGGCTAGATGGCCATCTGTCAGGGGTGATTTGAATGCAATATTCCTGCTTCTTGGCAGAATGGGGTTGGACTGGATGGCCCATGAGGTCTCTTCCAACTCTTTGATTCTATGATTCTATGATTTCAATGTCATTTCAACCAACGTGTGCCACCAGTATAGGAGATTTTGGTATGTTCACCACATTGGACTAGGGCAGGCCTGCACAACCTCCATGTTTTTGAAACTCCAATTCCTATAAACTCTAGCTAGCTTGTCCAATGATCAGGAATTCTGGGAGCTAAAGTCCAAAACACCTGGAGGGCTACAGGTTGCACAGGCCTAGACTAGAAGATAGATATTAAGAAGATGCAATTTGATGAAGATAATTGGAAGGTATGTCTCATTAAGTGGGCAAGGTTCCTTCTATCACCAACATCTGCTAGTATATTGGTATAGTAGGAATATATCGTAGTGTGTAGTATATGCAGTAGTATAGTATATTGGCCACTACTTTGAGTCTATAAATAAGATCGCTTAACATTCACAAGGGCATAGAGAGAATGCCAAATGCAATGGTTCATTCATGACATCTAATATTCTTAAAGTTGCTTTCCTATATGGCTTTGGAAAGGATTTTAAATCTTACTGATCTCTTCCATTTTATCTTCTATAACCATATATTACTTTCCCAGTGGTGAGAAATGTTATGAATTCTTTTATGAGGAATTCATTCCTTTCTGTTCAGTGTATCTCTCTGTCTATTTCCCTCGCTCTCTATTTCCCTCTGCTTCTGCTCTCTCTCTTTCTATTTCCATTTCTCTCTTCATAGCCACACAACAATTTGGCTTGCAGACGCTTCATGTGTGGTACATGTTCAGAAAATCCTGCACTGTGCTTGTTTAGCCTAAATCTACAGTCATGCAATTATACAGTTGTTGCTTCATTCCTATCTATTGAATGCTGACACTGTGCAACCAATTTTGTTTCTTCCAGTGGACTTGCTTATGGTCCTATTGTTCAATGGGGAACACACAAATTGTTATTTCTGCAACCCCACTAAGAGTGCATTGACTCTGTAGCATTTAATGTGGTTTGACACCATATTAACTTACATGGCACAATGCTATGGAAGAACTGGAGATGTGGTTTTAAAAAATCTTTAGCCTCCTCTGCCAAAGAGTGCTGGTATCTCACCTAATTTCAACTCCCCTGATTCAATAGCATTGGGTATCAGCCAGCACGTCAATGACTTAAATCTAGAAATAGTTTTCTAAGATCCACAGAGACACTCGCTGGAACACCTCAGCAAGCGAGAGTCCAAAAGTGGCAGGCTCAAACCCAGAACCTCAACCAATGGCTGATACCAAATGAGAGACTCCCCTCTGGGCACACAGAGGACTGGGCGACTTGGAAGGTGCTGAACAGACTGCGCTCTGGCACCATGAGATGCAGAGCCAACCTTCAGAAATGGAGCTACAAAGTGGAATCCACGACATGCGAGTGTGGAGAGGAGCAAACCACTGACCACCTGCTGCAATGCACCCTGAGCCCTGCCACATGCACAATGGAGGACCTTCTTGCAGCAACACCAGAAGCACTCCAAGTGGCCAGAACCTGATCAAAGGACATTTAATCAACTAC
This sequence comes from Anolis sagrei, assembly GCF_037176765.1. Lineage (NCBI taxonomy): Eukaryota > Metazoa > Chordata > Lepidosauria > Squamata > Anolidae > Anolis > Anolis sagrei. The sequence continues at coordinate 293,313,035 of NC_090022.1, read as the reverse complement.
CAAACTCACAAATTTTGTATTTTGTCTGTTTGTTTGCTTTGTTCCGTTAGAAATGCAATATAATTGACTGGTTGCCCTGACAGGACAAATAAATCCTGTGATATGTCTCAGCCTGATGGGTTGCATGCTTGCTTACCTCCTTCTGCAGGCTCGCTGTGTTTGACAGAAAGCCCTATGTAAACTTTGCCCTGCTTGTTGTGGGTCTTGCCTTGAGGAATCAGCCAGGATGGAGTTCAGCTATTTCTTGGCAAGCCTTGGATTGGATATAAAACCCCACGTGCCCATGTATGGGGTGGGGTGGGAGGTGAGTACATGGGCATATCAGTATGCATGCACTTAAGTGAGTATTGCTGTTTACTTACATAGAAGCAAATTTGAAGGGCATCTTCCACCTTCTGCCAAGGTGTGCTTTTGTTTGCCTCTCTCCATCTCTTTAACGAGAAGGATTCTGTAATGATTTAATGATGGGTGTTGATGGTTAGAGGCTGCCTCTGCTTCCCTTAACAGTATAAATAAAGCAATAGGGCATCTGTGAAATACGGATGCGTAAATCTCGGAACAACTAGGGTAGTTTGTGTGTTTCCTATTGCCCAGAAACCATCATTTGTGTTGTCCGCATGTTTTATTTATTCATTGGAGTGTATTGCTTCAGAGTCTTCGGGAGATTTCTTAGGCTTTGCTGGTGCTTCTCTTGGTTTCGGAATACTGATGGCCAGATAAGACTCACATAAAGTGGAAACCTTCTCCAAAAACAAGTTCTCCTCTTAAAACACAGAGGGGCCTCTTGCAGTTTAAGCAGAAAGAATTGCATTACTTTCCTTATAATGCCTCTCTTCCACCATCTTGTCCATTATTGTATATATACTTCTTTTCTTAATACAACCTCCAAATCCCTGCATTTTTAATATGAAAGGAGTGACAGAATCTATGCTTCCTATTCTGCTGAGACAATCACATCCTGCAGGTATTTCCAATCTTGTGAGTTGTTTTGTTTTGTTATTTTTGCAGGCCCGAAAGGTTCAGAAAGCTCTCAGCAACATTCCAAATAAACATATTTTGTGTGTTTACTGCCTCCGTCCTCAAAGAAGCAAACACTCGCACAAAATGAATCTGAACTGGAAACCTACTGAGGTTCTCTCATCACTTGACTTATCACCTTGGCATATTAAATTAGCATTTCTTCAAAGATCGCAGTGGGATGTGAAATGTAATAGTTGTGTTTGCTTTATTTAATTTTACCATTGCAGACATATGAAATGAGATGTGTAAAAAAAGTGCAGAATGGGAGAGAACAAGGAAAGAGCGGATGTCAACAGACATAGAAAACCCTTGGGTGGGCATGGGGGAGGGGGCAGTAAATACATCATGCTGGTCTGTTTTCTGATGAATTTTAACCCAAAGCCTTTGGGTGAATTTGGAGAGTTGGAGACTGTACAAAACTGGCATGCATTTAGGGACATTTATGCCTGGATATTTTGAAGCAGGAACCTGCAACAGTGGTCCTTCAGACTGCAATGCCCATCATCCCTTACCACTAGGTATTAGAGCAGTGGTTCTCAACCTTCCTAATGGTGTGACCCCTTAATACAGTCCCCCATGTTGTGGTGACCCCCAACCATAATATTGTTTTCATTGCTACTTCATAACAGTCATTTTACTACTGTTATAAATCATAATGTAAATATCTGATATGCAGGATGCATTTTCATTCACTGGACCAAACTGGGCACAAATACCCAATACACCCAAATGTGAATGCTAGTGGGGTTGGGCGAGGATTGATTTTGTAATTTGGGAGTTGTAGTTGCTAGGATTTATAGTTCACTTATAATCAAAGAGCATTCTGAACTCCACCAGCGATGGATTTGAACCAAACTTGGCTCCCATGACCAATGGAAAACATTAGAAGGGTTTGATGGGCATTGACCTTGAGTTTGGGAGTTGTAGTTCACCTATATCCAGAGAGCACTGTGGACTCATGCAATGGTGGATCTGGACCAAACTTGGCATGAATACTCAATATGCCCAAATGTGAACACTGGTGGAGTCCAGGGAAAATAGATCTTGACATTTGGGAGTTGTAGTTGCTGGGATTTATAGTTCATTATAATCAAAGAACATTCTGAACTCTACCAACCATAGAATTGGCTCAAACTTCCCACATGGAATCCCCATGACCATCAGAAAATACTGTGTTTTCTTATGGTCTTTGGCGACCCCTCTGACACCTCCTCGCGACCCCCTCAGGGGTCCCAACCCCCAGGTTGAGAAACACTTTATTAGAGTCTCATGGGCCTAATATCTTTTTTCTAGTCCTCCAGAAAAGTGGTGAAATCTCAAAGTGAGGCCATTACTTGAAAATCATGTTGTTGTGTGCCTTTTCTGAGTTATGAAGACCATGCCATGCTGGTTTCTTGGCAAGGTTTGTTCAGAGGGTGTTTGGCTTTGCCTTCCTGTCCAGAGGAGGGTGACTAAAATGATCAAGGGTCTGGAGAACAAGCCCTATGAGGAGCGGCTTAAGGAGCTGGGCATGTTTAGCCTGAAGAAGAGAAGGCTGAGAGGCGATATGATTGTTGTTGTTGTTCATTCGTTCAGTCATCTCTAACTCTTTGTGACCTCATGGACCAGCCCACGCCAGAGCTCCCTGTTGGCTGTCACCACCCCCAGCTCCTTCAAGGTCAAGCCAGTCACCTCAAGGATGCCATCCATCCATCTTGCCCTTGGTTGGCCCCTCTTCCTTTTACCTTCCACCTTCCCCAGCATAATTGTCTTCTCTAGGCTTTGCTGTCTCATGATGTGGCCAAAGTACTTCAACTTTGTCTCTATTATCCTTCCCTCCAATGAGCAGTCGGGCTTTCTTTCCTGGAGGATGGACTGGTTGAATCTTCTCGCAGTCCAAGGCACTCTCAGAACTTTCCTCCAAAACCACAGCTCAAAAGCATCGATCTTCCTTTGCTCAGCCTTCCCTAAGGTCCAGCTCTCACATCCGTAGGTTACTACACGGAATACCATGGCTTTGACTAGGCGGATCTTTGTTGCCAGTGTGATGTCTCTGCTCTTTACTATTTTATGGAGACTGGACATTGCTCTCCTTCCAAGAAGTAAGCGTCTTCTGATTATGATAACCATGTATAAATATGTGAGAGGAAGCCACAGGGAGGAGGGAGCAAGCTTGTTTTCTGCTTCCCTGGAGACTAGGCCGCAAAACAATGGCTTCAAACTACAAGAAAGGAGATTCTATCTGAACATGAGGAAGAACTTCCTGACTGTGAGAGCTGTTCAGCAGTGGAACTCTCTGCCCCGGAGGGAGTGTGGAGGAGGCTCCTTCTTTAGAAGCTTTTAAACAGAGGCTGGATGGCCATCTGTCAGGGGTGATTTGAATGCAATATTCCTGCTTTTTGGCAGAATGGGGTTGGACTGGATGGCCCATGAGGTCTCTTCCAACTCTTTGATTCTATGATTCTATGATTCCTCTGAAGAAGAGAAAATGTCACCTGGTTGGTTTTCATGGAGATTTGAACCCTGGTCTCTGGAGTCATGGCCCATGTTCAAAGCAATAACTACATTTTTTAAAAGTACAGTGCTCAAATTGCATACCTCAGTGTTGTTTTGTTCCTAATTGCTTCTTTAAAATGCTTGCCTTATACTGATTTCTATAGGAAACAAAGCTACATAACATTATTTTGACTGGACTACGGCTTCTGTGTGTTCTTCAAAACAATGTTTACAATAGCAAGAAAAGGTTGTGTGTAATCCTACTCAGTGTAGAACTTGGAATACATTGTTGGCAACCAGGAAAATAGTTTATTATCTGAGGCCAACTCTAGAGACCTTGATATCTGAAACCTGAACTGGTTTATTTAATTATTTGTTTATTTATTTATTTATTTACAATATTTATAGCCCACCTTTCTCAGCTATACGGCGTCTCAAGGTGGGTTACAGATAGGCATAATTCAATGCCAGGCATTCATAAAAGTGCAATTAAAAATGATAAATATGACAATATAAAACAGATATAAAAACCATTAAAACATAATCATTGGTGTCATCCTGTTAAAAATCCAGTAACATCGTCTGGCCATTCCATGTTCATCATTCATAGTTCCGTGTTATCTATTCTGTTGCATTCTTAACAGCTTGCTCAAAGAGCCAGGTCTTTACTTTTTTCTGAAAAGTCAGGAGGGAGGGGGCCGATCTAATACCCCTGGAGAGGGAGTTCCATAGTCGGGGAGCCACTACTGAGAAAGCCCTGTCCTTCGTCTCCGCCAATTGCGCTTGTAAGGCAGGCGGCTTCGAGAGCAGGGCTCCCCCAGATGACCTTGAGCTCCTAGATGGTTCATAGGAGGAGATACGTTTGGATAGGTAAGCTGGGCTGGAATCATTTAGGGCTTTACAGGCTGAAGCCAGCACTTTGAATTATGGTCAGTTGAAGCCTCCACAAAACATTTGAGTTGGTGTCCTAAACCATCCAAAATGGAGGCACTGTACATTTTCTGTAAAATTGATATTACAACTATCCAACCACATACTACTGTCCTTAGGTAAAGTGCTACCTGGTACAGGAGGAAGTGGAGAATTTATGTATGAGGATCCTGTATTAGGCAGTAAGGTACCAAGGGCTCCTTTAAAACCATTCAAGCATTTGGTTCAAACTAAACCCTGAAAACTCCCAAAGCTCCCAAATTCAAAATATTTTGGTGTTTAGGACTGATTGGCACAGTGGGTTAAACCGCTAAGCTGCTGAACTTGCTGATTAAAAGGTCACTGATTTGAATCCAGGGAGCTGGGTGTGCTCCCGCTGATAGCCCCAGCTTCTGCCAACCTAGCAGTTCAAAAATATGAAAATGTGAGTAGATCAATAGGTACCACTCCAGTTGGGAGGTAGTGGCACCCCATGCAATCATCCTGGCTTGGAGGTGTCTATGGACAATGCTGGTTCTTTGCCTTAGAAATGGAGATGAGCACCAACCCCCAGAGTCAGACACAACTGGGGGAAAACCTTTACTTTTACCTTACTAGGACTGATTTTGAAGTGTTTTTTTCACCAAACACCTACAAAAAACTTCCCAATTCACATATAAATGTGGCAGTTTTCCTTTGCAAAAATATCCCCTGAACAACAGAAGAAAGCCAAACGATGGCTAAAATGGTGGTCAGATTTTTTTTTACTGAAATGTGCCTGTGTGAGTTTGTGGTTAAAATCTCCTCCCCTCTTTCCACAGTTGCCTACCTTTCCCAAATGTTACATTATTTTCCCAAACAGGCTCAGCAGTTTGGACACCTCTTTCAAAATTTGGACTAAAGCCTAAAATGAATTCACAACCCCTCCTGATATGGAAGTCATCAACGGTTACTGCTGAACCATAATATCACTCCTGAGTGCTTCTACATATCTGCTTCCATAGCAGTGACGCAACTGGAAAGCACAGACACGGCTCACAAATTGTCCAATGATTTTTGCATCCCAAGGTCCTCATCACTAGATCTCAGAGAGTTTGTGCCTCCTTGACACTTCTGAATGGAGTAGTCTTTTTCACGTTCAGCCTGGGTCATGTCTTTGTTTTTGCACAATACAAGCTGATGGCCAGCTTCAATATGATGGCAAATTAGAAACCACATCAGGTTTTCTTTTCATATAATAACAAGTGCAAAGGGGCCAGTTTTCATCAGAACTGCAGCATGCAGGGAAGAAAGTGCAATGCTTCTCTGGCAAAATATTGTTCCATTCTTGCTTGGATATTAGCCTCAGGAGACAGGAGGAAAGGCTACATATACACACACAACTAATTGGTGCCAAGTTACCCCATATTTTCTCCAGCATAATTGCTTTTGGGTTTCCTTGTGTTTCTGATTCTTCATTGCTGGTAACTAGTACTGTTCTGCCAGCTGGTAAGGTTGAAAGTTTCAAATGTTCCTCTTGCAAAAGTCGAACAGCCTGTCCTGCTTCCATTCCCCAGTGGCCCTTGGTAGCTGCTGTTGGCCATGTGGTAGCCCTCCCTGGGCTCCTGTCAGGAAACATTTCTCCATGTACAAGGTGTATGGGAAGACAGGTGCCCAAAGTTGCAGATGGTTTCAGAAGGGAAATATGGTGATGGAAGGTACAACAGACAACTGAGGTCAACTGAGCTGAGACCTTGACATGCAGACTGCCCAGACTGATGGGATGTTGGTTCAAGTCAAAATGATTACTCATGAGAACTAGAGAAAATGCTCGGCATCATTTGCAATGGCTGTATTTGCAGAAAACAGCCACTTTCTGGTAGAACAAGGCAGAATAGGAAAACACCAGTCAGGGAAACAGAACTTATGGAGATTCGTAATAGTTGAGTAGCACCATCTAATTAGTGAATTGTGATGTGGTGTAACAAAATGCTTATTGTCCACAAAGGCACAACTGTGCATGATGTGAGTCCACACCCATGTGTGCCATATGCAGACCTGTGCTTACGCAACATTGAACCGAATGCTGGCATCCCACATTGGACAAAAGTGTCCACTTGCTTCAGTCTATTCTGCAACTGTGGAATGTCTAACTATCAAAGAAATTCCTGCCCTTCTTGTAAATGCTTTGCAGGATATTCCATGTGCTCAGAACTGGAATAGTTGTTTGTGTGTGTGTGTGTGTGTGGGGGGGGGGGGGGGGTTGGTAACAAAACACATCCAGACCATCACCTAGGGAATACAGCAATGCCAGGTGTTGACTTCCATGTCAGAAATCTTTCCAAATTTTAGTCTGAACTTTAAAACAGTTAATCAAGATCCTGAATCAATTTGGGAAATAGGTTTCAGCATCTCATTTACAGTCTGGACTGAAGCAGACTCACTATCCCACTGTAATGGAAACTATTGCAGCAACACATAAAATCAACTTAGGATCATTTTAGAACTGGGGTAAGAAAAGTGTTCTCTATGTAGTTCGTGTGATCCCCAGAGCTATTTTGTGCTCCTAGGATCCCCGTTTTTTAAGTATTTTCAACTCCAAATGCTCCGTTAGTGGATTGGCTTAAATTGTTTCCTTTCTTCCTGCTATTTTAGGGCCAGAAGAAGCCATTTATTTTCACATAAGAAGAGATTTAGATGTTGACTTTTGAATAACTTCTTCTTTAAAAATTCCTATCCTCGCCCTAAAATTACCCAAGGAAAACAGAATTTGCCACCACCACCTCTGTGGGAAAGTTTGAGGCCTTTAGGCAACAGAAATAAAATCAAATATTTTTAGAGCTGTGGTAACGGGTGGCACAACCAGCCTAACTGGCAAGAATTGCCTAGTTTTCTGACTTGTGAACAAACAATGTGGATGTTCTATATTCTTTGATTTCAACCCACTCATTCCCAATATGTGACCACTGATAAACTGTTCCACTAACAAAGCAAAGTACAACCTGTGGGCCATGTGAGACTCCCAGAACAGTGTACTTTCTTTTCCCTAGAGAATGTGAGTAGAAGAGAGAAATGGGGTAACCTATTCCTGATGTAGAATATTATATCCATGGCAAGGAGGTAAACATTTCTGGGGTGCTGTCAGTCAGTGAACCCCTTCTAGGACCTGTTTTTTTTATCATCAGTGCTCTTTTTTGCTCATTCACTGAACCTATTGGTGGAAACCACAAGAGCTGTGAGGACTGGTACTGTGATTTGCAGGTCAATTGAGCAATAAATTCACTCTGGGATTTTGTCTGAAAATGTAAGTCACTAGCCACCACTGGTAGTAACATGGAGGAGAAGGAACCTTCATATGACTTGTCAAAGACATTTGTCTCTCCCAGTTTTGCCTTACCTCTTTGAGGAAGAAAGAAGAACAATTATAAGGAGGTGAACACACTGTCTTCTATAGCCCCAAGTGTTGTGAAACATTAATTGTTGTTAAGATTTCTGTAAGTTGATTGTGCAATGTCTCGATATTACTGTTACTGAAAAAAATGTGCAAGCAAATCTATGTTTCCAGACAGAACTGAGGCTACAGGACCAAAAAAACAAAACAAAACCTGAGGTAGGAAGGAAAGATCACACTCAACCCCAAATAATTACTTTCCATCCTCGTGTCATGTTTTAATTAAAGATAGCAGCACCACAAACTACGATATATCTAGAAATTATTAGAAACCTTTTCCAGAGGCGAAAAAGATCAATAGCTTTTTGTCTCAGTGGCATAAAACATTGTGGCATTCTTTATTTCCTGCTGGCCACTCTGAATGCCAAAAAAACCAAAGAAAGGAATAATAGCACCATGGAAGGCCAAAGCCACATGCTGGGTCAGATGGGCACATTATCTTTGTTCCCTTGACAAAAGCTGCCTACCTCGGATGCCACTTTTCCTGAAATAAGCACTGCACTTTGCTTTTTGCCCTGCTAGATCTCACTTTCTGGCAATGATGAAGTGTTTTAGCTAGGACCATGGATAAGAGGATCTGTGACCGGTGAGTATATGCTAAAACCAGAAGCGTCAGGACAGAGAAACAGCTCACCAAATTGAAGGCAAGCCAAAGATGTTTATTATGACTCGGCCAAAAAGTATGCAAGGATAAGCAATTTGCTTCAAAAAGTACAGGCATAAGGATACAGATAAACACAAGACATCTTATACAGTTCTGACAGTCATTCAAACCTCCCACACCCTCCCCTGATTGGCCAGAAACGTATTGACAAGTATCCGTGCCACTGACATCACAAAGGTTCCATTGACATCACAACTACCAGATGGGGATTCCCTTGGCAGGCAGAATGATGGCTGAGGATTGGTCTGTCAAGGGGCCAACCAGCTATTGATACCCTGTGTGAATCAGAACAAGACAATCCCCAAAAAAGTTGATGATCTTTTGATTAGCTCCAGTTCTGTGCTAGACAAATATATGGAGCTTGGAAATAAAGGTGTGAGGCTCAAGGGGCAAAGGTGCTGATCCTAATCTTTATATTCTAGATTATCTAGCAGAGTCATGGAGGGTATGCTTTTATAAAGCAGTTCATATACAGTGTATGTAGGAAATAGATACATTGCACAGTTAAAGATACAAGTTACACAATATCATAACTTCTGAGGATGCTTGCCATAGATACAGGTGAAACATCAGGAGAGAATGCCTCTAGAATTTGGCCATATAGCCTGAAACAACCTATAATAATCCAAAATCATAAAGCTGATATAGTTTACTGAAGGAATAGATACAATAGAGTTTAGGGGTTTACAGCTGCTGCTGGTTCAGTCTCAGTCTCAGACTTCTGATGCTTTGAACTTGAAGTCCAGAAAAGGTCAGAAGAAGAAGAAGAAGAAGAAGAAGAAGAAGAAGAAGAAGAAGAAGAAGAAGAAGAAGAAGAAGAAGAAGAAGAATTTTTTTATTTTGAAGCCCTTGATGAACTAAAAATCTTCCAAGGGAGATAACAAGGTCTGACAATAATAAGACAGCAAGTAGGATAGCCAGTCTGTTAACAATTAAGACCATAGGAAAGGGTGTGCTGGTACAGTTGTACCAGGACCTCCAACTTCTTTTCCTTTCTATTGAGTGTTTGCATGTATTCCAAAGTTCCATGCATTTTGCAATAATGTGGCTTCCCTTGGTTTGCAATCATAAGGCCAATGATCCACCAATAATCATTATGTTCTTTAGTTCCGCCCCTTTTTCTGGGTTAAAGAGGGAAAAAGGAGAGCTCTAGTTCACTTCACACAGAGAAGCCTTTTGTACAGGATGTGAATCAGTTCCACCTGTAGAAAGCTTCGTCTTTTATAGCCTTGCTGGGGGGATCCAGTCCCACAGCTCTACAGAGAACTACAGCATAGCCTTTGTTGGGGAATTTAGTTCCACAACTCTACAGTCAGCTCTTTGCTGGAGAAATACAGCTCCATGGTTTTTCAACCAGCCTTCGCTGGGAAATGAAGGACTTCTTTCCTCTTGGAAATCTGCACAGAAACTTTGGTCTGGTAAGGACCTCTCACGGCAGCCATAACACAAATTGGAACCGGGTGTAGGGGTCCCACACCAGCAAAGCCTAAATATAGATTGCCCAAGGAGGGATCAAGGATTTCCCTTATAGAAGGAAGAAACAGTTTATGAAGAACGTTGCCTATCTCTTGTGGACAAGATTTAAGCAATCCACCAGTTGATTCAAAGTTTTGAAGTATTTGTTTGATTTATTAAAGATTTAAGCAACAATAATAACTTTGTTGAACTTTCTAAGTCTTTAAAAGAACTTTGTGTGGGGAAATCCGAAAGGCCTCTCAGCCGAGGCACCCCCGGCGTCCTGTTCAGAAAACACATCCTGTCTACAGACTCTTTCACAGGCCCAGCGCGTGACAGCACAAAGGGACATCTGTATTTCAACCTGTACATGACCCAAATGCCCTCTATGCTGTATAGATGACATTTCCCTTACATATTGTTTAAATCCAGTAAAGGCCAAATTCCAAACAAAACAATAACTTAGAAATCATATTCTGTTGGGAAAATGCCTCTAGTGGGTCTAAAAGGGTCAAAAATGTGGCAAGTTCTCTCCACAACTCTGACTTGAAGAACGTTGCAGTGGGATGTGGTGAAAGGTAAATCCACAAGGCCCACTGTTGGATAATTGCAGCCCTGTAACAATCAAAAGTTGTTCATCTCAACTAAACCAAACTTCTTTAATGCCATACCTACCACACATTTAAGATTACAATTTCTTCTAGTCCTTGTTTACATGGGGATGCTGGGGGTGGGGGGTGTTATCCATAATATGCTATACATACAAGAGCATTCCACTCACCATTCAATATTTCTTCATTAGTAAAGGGCAGTTTTTACATCCCCATTGTCTGAGGAGATGGAGATGGCAATTCTGGAGAAAGTGACATGAAACGACCATTTTCAGTTTCCCACAATTCTCTGATATAACACTGTACCAATGATAGGGTTTTAAAAATACAATGACTATTCCAACCTGCCCAGGGCAACATCTGAAGATGAACCTTTCTTCAAGTATATGTGTTCTCATCCTCAGTTTTGCCTAATACACACAGTATTTGCAAGCAATTTCCCCGGTTTAATGTTTTTAAAATGTTATTTTCAACAATAGACATATTTTATTCACTGAAAAATACAGAAATGGTCTCATATTGGAATATAACTGTGTTTTTGTTTGCATATTGATTTAAGAAGTGTGGATGAGGGAAATTTGCAATGACATGAGAAGCAAACAGTTTTGTTCCTCATCCATCAATGTGTTTAGCCTAGAGATGAAAACACGAAAGCTGATATGATAGTCATGTTCATATAGTCTAACGGTTGGTACTCTGCTAATGTAGTATTTTTTTCTTGTTGCTTCATAGAGTTGTTCCTGAATGTAGTGCTGAAGCAAAAAAGAAAGGATTTAGACTGGGTTGAGAACTGTTTGTTGAATTTTTAATCCTAATAGCTCTAGTTAACACAACCAGTGATGGGAGTGAAAATCCAACACCTGCAATCTAACATGGCACTCATTCAGATTAAACATTTGTAAGAATGTGGTGCTCAATGATGGAATGCATGTCCTTGGAAAGTGATTCTTCATTAGCGGTATTTAAGCAAAGGGTGGACATTCATCAAGCATCATGGAATCATTGAGTTGGAAGAGACCTTGTGTGCCATTCAGTTCAACTCCCCTGACAAAAAGCAGGAAAAACATATTCAAAGCACCCCCAACAGATGGCCATCCAGCCTCTGTTTAAAAACCTCCAAAGAAGGAGCCTCCACCACTCTCAGGAAGTGAGAGTAGTTATAGTAGGGTCATAACGCTGTACATGGAGATGGGGCACATAGAATCACAGAGTTGGAAGAGGCCACATGGGCCATCTATTCTAAATCCCTGCCATGCAGGAAAAACACAATCAAAGTACACCCAACAAATGGCCATCCAGCCTCTGTTTAAAAACCTCCAGAGAAATAGGTTCCACCACACTCCAAGGCAATGAGTTCTACTTTTGAGCAGCTCTTGCAGTCAGAAAGTTCTTCCTAATGTTCAAGTGAAATCTCCTATCCAGTAATTTGAACCCAATGATCTAAGTCCTAGTTTCCATGGCAGCGTAAAACAAGCCTGCTCCCTCTTCCTTGACTGCCCCTCTTTGGATCTTCATTGCAGCCACCTTAATGCATCCAATGCAGTGTGAGCATTTTTGGTCACCTCAGGGTTGTGCCGGAATTTTCCCCCTTTAAATTATTTTATTTTATTGTTCTTACCCCATGCTGTGTTTGGGGGACTTTTACAGTTGAGTATGGTTAGTGCCTGAAAATAGGTTGGTAATGGGTCACAGAATTATAGAATCATAGACCTCAAAGTTCAACCAGTCCAACTCTCATCATGCAGAAACACTCTGAGTAATAATAAAGAAAAAGGTTTCTGGTTTCATTATTCCATGGCTCCCACTGGAGCATTGCAGCGCACCCAAATACCTGGGAGTCACTCTAGACCGTGCTCTTACCTACAAGAAGCACTGCCTGAACATCAAGCAAAAAGTGGGTGCTAGAAACAATATCATACAAACCTGGGGATCACAACCAGATACAGTGAAGACATCTGCCCTTGCGCTGTGCTACTCTGCTGCTGAGTATGCATGCCCAGTGTGGAACACATCTCACCACGCTAAAACAGTGGATGTGGCTCTTAATGAGACATGCCGCATTATCACAGGGTGTCTGCACCCTACACCACTGGAGAAATTACACTGCTTAGCCGGTATTGCACCACCTGACATCCGCCGGGAAGTAGCAGCCAATAGTGAAAGGACCAAGGCAGAGACATCTCCAGCTCATCCCCTGTTTGGGTATCAGCCAGCACGTCAACTACTTAAATCTAGACATAGTTTTCTAAGATCTACAGAGACACTTGCTGGAACACCTCAGCAAGTGAGAGTCCAAAAGTGGCAGGCTCAAACCCAGAACCTCAACCAATGGCTGATACCAAATGAGAGACTCCCCCTTGGGCACACAGAAGACTGGGCGACTTGGAAGGCCCTGAACAGACTGCACTCTGGCACCACAAGATGCAGAGCCAACCTTCAGAAACGGGCTACAAAGTGGAATCCTCGACATGCGAATGTGGAGAGGAGCAAACCACTGACCACCTGCTGCAATGCAACCTGAGCCCTGCCACATGCACAATGGAGGACCTTCTTGCAGCAACATCAGAAGCACTCCAAGTGACCAGATACTGGACAAAGGACATTTAATCAACTACCAAACTCACAAATTTTGTATTTGTCTGTTTGTTTGCTTTGTTCTGTTAGAAATGTAATATAATTGACTGGTTGCCCTGACACGACAAAAAAATAAATTCCATGGTTGGTCATCCATAGGATTTCAGCACCTTGTTTGGCTGGCCAAAGTTCTACATCATCTACTAAGTCCAGTATACTAAACTAAATATTATATCCTGACCCAGAATCTATTTAACTGGACAGTAACTGCTTCAATAGATGGTGTTCTGTTCTGCTGGTGATTGGATTGAAGATGAATGATGTCTCCAACACTCTCCTGTTGGAAAGTAAGCTTCCAACAAGTATGCTCACTTGCTGATGGTGAAGAAGGTAGAAATTTCACCCACACATTTTTCAGCCACCAACAGAATTGACTCCATGTCTTGGAGTAGCTGGTGTTCTAAAATGTAAGCTCTGGGCAGGAGGTATTTGCACTGTGGCAATAGTACACAAACATAAATGTGAGTGCTAAATAGTTTAAAATGTTCAAGTTTATCCTATGCATTCATATCTTTCTTGGTAGGAGCCAGATGGAAATCACTAGCCACCAACCACTAGGAGACAATGGTCACCCCTGGATTTGAGTGGGAGAGGAGTCCAAGCATTTCGTAAAAGCAGATGAAATTGCACGGTGCTTTGTTGTTGTTTTGCTTTATCAGACCTTGGGAAATAAATAATGCTGAGGTGAGAAGACCATCCCTGAAAGTCACCTTCACGGATTGTTCACTCAGATTATTCTTGTACCCTAGAGTGGTTGTGTTCCCCCTCCCCCACATTATCTCCCCCTGCCCCCATTGCTCTCTTATGAGCATTTTCCTCCTTTTCCTACTTGTCGAGATCCTTGGATGAATGCAGCCGTGTAAGTGCAAATGGTTATTATTATTGGGAGGAAATAATAATGGCCATAAAAATAAAACGAATCTGAGCTTTTGTCTTCAGATGGCTGTTTTTAGCAATCCAAAAAGCTAAAGCCCATGAAATAGACAATAAGAAGGGTGAGGTGCTTAATATCAGTCAGCATGTTTGGGTGGATTTTTTTTAAAACCACGCAGCTGCTATCATCATAATAAGGATTTTTATTATTCCACATAGAAAGAAAGGAGAGAAAAAAACACATTTTGGGAGGAGATGCCTCCAAGTCTCAGTGAAGACTGTTTGTCTGCAAGAAGAGAAAGGGAAAAGAAGAGCACTATGGTCTCTTTCTTCTTTTGCAACAGCTCCATCTTTAGGAAAAGGAAAGCATTTGTTCCACTAACCAGTTTTTAAAAATCAGAGTTTTTGAACAGCATAACGTTCTCCTGAACCTGCTTCAATGGAAAGGTCAGGGAGACACTCAAGAACTGTGATGAGAAATGCAGAGTGTTGGCTTCCATATCATTGAGAGACCAAATGATTTCTGATTTTAGTTAAAACTTTTAAAGAAGTGTCCAAGTGGTGGAATTCTGACTCTTGAATAGATTTGGCACTGGAGATGGCTAAGGCTGCCAAAGTGAAAACTGGTAGGTACCTTTAATGTCTATGTAGAAGAGGGCATTTCAGCTTCTTTACCAACACGTCGTAAAGTGTTGGGCACCACAATTCAAGAGAGATATTGATAAGCTGGAATGTGTCCAGAGGAAGGCGACTAAAATGATCAAGGGTCTGGAGAACAAGCCCTATGAGGAGTGGCTTAAAGAGCTTTGCTCTTTAAGAAGAAGAGAAGGATGAGAGGAGACATGATAGCCATGTATAAATATGTTAAAGGAAGCCACAGGGAGGAGGGAGCAAGCTTGTTTTCTGCTTCCCTGGAGAAGCAGGGAAGCAAGCTTGTTTTCTGTTTCCCTGGAAGGCGACTAAAATGATCAAGGGTCTGGAGAACAAGCCTTATGAGGAGTGGCTTAAGGAGCTGGGCATGTTTAGCCTGAAGAAGAGAAAGCTGAGAGGAGATATGATAGCCATTTATAAATATGTTAAAGGAAGCCACAGGGAGGAGGGAGCAAGCTTGTTTTCTGCTTCCCTGGAGACTAGGACGCGGAACAATGGCTTCGAACTACAAAAAAGGAGATTCCATCTGAACATGAGGAAGAACTTCCTGACTGTGAGAGCTGTTCAGCAGTGGAACTCTCTGCCCCAGAGTGTGGTGGAGTCTCCTTCTTTGGAGGCTTTTAAACAGAGGCTGGATGGCCATCTCTCAAGGATGCTTTGAATGCAATATTCCTTCTTCTTGGCAGAGGGTTGGACTGGATGGCCCATGAGATCTCTTCCAACTCTTTGATTCTTTGATTCTACTTGGTGAAATTCTCTCTTCTATGCTGCAGTTAAAGGTGCATGAGCCCTCTCCCATTTTAATCTGGCAATTCTTGGTGTAGATTCTCAAAAATTTGAGTGAGAACCTAGAACAAACCAACCAATCTACTAATCTGGGAGTTAAGAGCCACCCTGACAACTGAGAACAATAATGGTGAGAAGGGTGTTCTTTAGATCTTACCAGAATTTTCATTGCTCTTCAATTATGTATTTATATAGTTGGTATAGTTAATGGAGCAGGGGGTTCTATCTCTCATCCCCCCCCCCCAAAAAATGGACTTAAAGCAGGGATCTAAATTGAATAGAATAATAGAATCCTTGACTCATTTAATTGGAAGAGATTTCGTGGGCCATCCAGTCCAATCCCCTGCCAAGAAGCAGGAAAATCGTATTCAAAGCACCCTGAAAATAGGACAAATGCAGTTAAAAGTACACACATTTTAATGTAAAAGATTAAAAAAATGAGAATTATATTAAGCTACATTGGTTAACCCCCCCCCCCAAAAAAAACCCCCAAAAACAAGTCACAGCACCCACATAACTCTCCAAATATGTCATAATGAAAGAATGAAGAAGCAAGCCTGATCTTCCTTGTTTGTTCTAGGAAGAAATTTATCACATACTTTCCCAATTTTCTGTTCCCATCCCTGGTGACCTGAGTCATGATCCTGCTAGTGACAGAGGTGCAGGAAGATATTCTGCAGACCTTTGTATACCATCATACACCTCTTCCTCTAAATTTCGATTTTGTTTGGGCTGGAAGCATACCATATAACCATACAAATTTCCTACAAATACATCTGGGAAATTATACTTTTTTGGATGAAGTAAAACCATGGATATTAAATCCATGGAAAGGAGGTTGTATAGTGCTGCTATTCTGACCTTTCAGAGGAAGGATAAAGAGTGTGCATGCTGTTCATTATCTCATTCTTTCCATTCCCCTGGAAACCAGGAGGGTATCAATATGAAAGCTGAGAGGGAGGGATGAGATACAGAACTATATGTGTGTGGTCTTGTGTCCCACCTGGTTGATGTAAATCTTTTCCACAGAATCCAGGTTTTTCCGCAATTGAGAGCAGGTGATGTTGGAGATGGCTCTCCTAATTTTATTTAAAAGCTGTCTTTTTTTTCTTGAATCTCCAGGATGGGGTGGCAGCACCCACTTTTAGAACTGTATGGTGGCTAGGATCCAATAGTAGTAGGTGCTTTCATTTTTGTGAAATGTACATACATATGTGCAGGCCCGTAGCCAGGATTTCGTTTTGGGGGGGGGGGGGGGCTAAAAAATTTTCAGGGGGGGTTTCGGGGGGGCTGAGTTTCGAGGGGGGGCTTAGTCTGAGTGAAAGAGGGTCTAGCCTAGCAAACCTTTTGTATCATTACCCCAATACCCCCATGAATAAACATAACAGTTTAAATAATGCACCAGTAAGGCCTTTTTGCGAACCACCATGAGAATTTCGGGGGGGGGGGGGCTGAAGCCCCACGAGCCCCCCCCCCCCGGCTACATGCCTGCATATGTGGCATTCAGGACAAATTGTTGTTGCTGGCAGAAGGTCCAGGGAATTGCAATAAAAAGTAACTTTTCTCAGAAGTGGAGCTTTGAAATAGGAAGTCCTTTCCCCCTTTCTTTGTTGAAATGTTTAACATTCCAAAGCCAAGTATAGTGGGCTTTTGGTATCTACTGCGGTTTGGTCCTAGGACCCCCCCCCCCCCCCCCCCCCCATGGATGGCAAAATACGTGGATGCTAAAGTGTGTGTGTATACACTTACAAAAACACACAGAGTGGTGCAATAAAATGACATCCCTTATATAAATTCCAGGTTTGTCTTGTGCAGTATTTTTCTTCTGAATTTTTACAGGCCATAGACCATAGATCAGTGGTTCTCAACTTGTGGGTCCTCAGGTGTTTTGGCTTACAACTCCCATAAAACCCAGGCAGTGTACCAGCTCTTAGGATTTTTGAGAGTTGAATGCCAAAACATCTGGGGACCCACAGGTTGAGAACCATTACCATAGATGGTTGAATCTGTGGATGCAGAATCCATGGATCCTTATAGGGCTTATTCTCCAGACCCTTGATCATTTTAGTCGCCCTCCTCTGGACACATTCCAGCTTGTCAATATCTCCACAATTCAAGAGAGATATTGACAAGCTGGAATATGTCCAGAGGAGGGCGACTAAAATGATCAAGGGTCTGGAGAACAAGCTCTATGAGGAGCGGCTTAAGGAGCTGGGCATGTTTAGCCTGAAGAAGAGAAGGCTGAGAGGAGATATGATAGCCATGTATAAATATGTGAGAGGAAGCCACAGGGAGGAGGGAGCAAGCTTGTTTTCTGCTTCCTTGGAGACTAGGATCCAGAACAATGGCTTCAAACTACAAGAGAGGAGATTCCATCTGAACATGAGGAAGAACTTCCAGACTGTGAGAGCCGTTCAGCAGTGGAACTCTCTGCCCCGGAGTGTGGTGGCCCATGAGGTCTCTTCCAACTCTTTGATTCTATGATTCTATATGGAGATCCAGTTGTAGTCTGGCAACATTGAAAAAAAGTGATGTGGTCACTAAACCATTCCCAACAGGGATCCTACAAGCATTCTTCCTTTCCCATTTCTTTTTCTCCTGTTAACAAAACTGTCCCAACATGGAGAAGTTCTGCCTTCTTTCCCTGCATTATATCCACCAAGAAAACTTTTTTCTGTTGCCGAGGACTGAAGAGGGAAGGTTTGAGTCTGTTTTGACTGAACATCGGATGGGTGAAAATGCATTTGACCTTCACTGGGTTCCTCAGTCATTCTTCAGCCTGAGTGGCTGAGTGAAAGAAGTGTCATTTTGTCATATTTCTTTTAAAAAAATACCTGAAGGAAAAAAATTAAAAATCGATTCTGTCTGCCCCCGGAAAGCTTTCTGTTTCATTGGCATCCAACTGACACACACACTCATGCACACACATATATCGTGATTGGTTATATTTAAATGCACCAAAGGCTGCTGGTTAACAGGCAAAGATAGCTGGGGCACATTCTCTCAAAGTATTTCCCTTGTATTTTTATGTTCCAAAGAATGACTCCAGCTATCAGTAAAAACATTCTAATTACAGGAAGAAATCAAAAGTTCCTGCAAAGCGTCACTGCTGGCAAACTTTGTAACCCTTGCCTGGACGTCTATTTATAACTACTAATTATAGAAATCTATACGAGGAGATTGGAAAGGGATAAACAAAACCTTTGGTTCAAGGAGAAGAGCAGAAAATACTAAACGTAAGGAAAGAGGAAACATGGGAAAGTTGTGTGCAGAATGATTGCTTGGAAAAGTTTGCTAATACAATTGTCAGATTGGCACACCAAGTGTCTATGTTAGTGGGTAGAAAGGGACAGTGAATGTTAGGAGGAACTTCCTCTCTGTGAGAACTCTCTGCCCTGGAGTGTGCTGGAGGCAGGCCTGTAGCGAAGGGGGGGGGGGGGTTAGGGGTTCAACCCCCCCCCCCCCGAAATGTTTCAGATTTTTTTAAAAACCTGGTTTACTCATGAATTGTAACTGGTTAACCAAATCCCCATGCTAAGTCTATGAGATGCAAAAAATTAAGAGTCCCTCCAGAACTGCAAGCACTATCTCAGGCAAATATTGACAATTTATTCACACTGTTTGGGACCCATCTACCTGCGTGACCACATCTCTGTGTATGAACCCACATGATCTCTTCGTTCATCTGGAGAGGCCCTACTCATGATCCCACCTGCATCGCAAGTGCGATTGGCGGGGACGAGGGATAGGGCTTTCTCGGTGGTGGCCCCTGGACTCTGGAACTCTCTCCCTAAGGACATCAGGCAAGCCCCATCACTCTCAATTTTTAGGAGGAGCTTGAAAACGTGGTTGTTCCAGTGTGCCTTCCCAGAATAAGGAAACTCCAAGCATTATATCCCCAAACGCACTTTATCAGAGAGCCAGGATATCTGCATGCCCACCCCTCTCCAAACACCTACCTTTTTCACCAGGTCATGCCCAGCATTTTTTAATTTTAATTATTACATTTGGCCCTGCCACAGATTTTAATTGTGTCATAGTGTGTTGTTAATGTTATTGCCTTGTTTTTGAGTTATTTTGCTGTATTGTTGTTGTTGTTTTTACTGTTGTAAAAACCACACCGAGTCCTCCGGGAGATGGTAGCGGGGTACAAATAAAGATTATTATTATTATTATTATTATTATTATTATTATTATTATTATCATTATCATTGTGGGGTGTGTGTGTTGAATGTTCTCATTAAGGAGGCCAGACTTGGTGGAGGTGGTTGACAGGGACAGAGCTGCTTTGCCCCCCTGCTGTGCTCTTTGCTTCAGCGTGAGCTAGGAGGCAGGTTTCACCCTCCCGCAAAATTTTCACACCCCCCCCCCCGAAAATTTCAACCCGTACCGAAAGTTTTTTTTGGCTACAGCCCTGGCTGGAGGCACCATCTTTGGAGGCTTTTAAACAGAGGCTGGATGGCCATCTGTCAGGGGTGCTTTGAATGCAATTTTCCTGCTTCTTGGAAGGGGTTGGACTGGATGACTTACAAGGTTTTTTTCCAACTCTATGATTCTATGATTTTTGGAATGACAGTCCCATAACACAGACTCTACATGACATTTCACATGAAGGGAATCTTCTAAATTCTACGGATTTGATACATTCTCTAGAGTGTTGCAACCCTGAATCTCATACCATCGTCTCTTGGTCCTCATTACTGGCTGAGCTGCTTGGCAGTGCCTCTCTTTAGAGTCTGACCTGAATTCTACCATTCCAGAAATGCCAGGGATCAATCTTAGGAACTTCTGCAAGCAAAGTATGTGCTCTGCCACTAAGGCAGATTCCTCCCATAGAAAAAAAAATCTTATGTCAGATCAAGCTGTTGGGCCATTAAACTCATAGTTATTCATCCTGACTACCAATGTTTTCATTGGTCCAGATAGAATCATAGAATCAAAGAGTTGGAAGAGACCTTATGGGCCATCCAGTCCAACCCCCTGCCAAGAAGCAGGAATATTGCATTCCATTCTAATCTCTTAAGATCGTTTTGAATTCTGTGATGATTGCTCTATAAACCCCAACTACTACAGTGCCCAGAATTCCTTGGGAAGAGCCCTGAGAGCAGAATCTGTGAAAACCCCATCGTGATTTGCAAGGAAGGCATCGTTCCTTTATCTAGTGATACAGGTGCCTCGGGAGAATTCTCATTCAAGTAAAAAGGATCCAACTTTATGAAGACTGATGGGAACAGAGCTTGAGGTGGAATAGCTGAAAGATATTGCCGGCTTTATGAGAGGCAAGATCAGTAAATGACATGACCCACTCTTTTCTGGTGGGCTATAGGTCAGCGCTGTAATGGTTTAAAAGTTTCTTTAAATGCATTTTGGACATTGCTCCATCTCTGACATTTATGATGAAGGGTTATGCTCCTTCTCCCTCACATTTCTGGTTAGAGCATGATGTTGCTGGGAATGCATGCTCTAAGGGTATCCTTTTATATCCAGCTTTATGGCGCATTATAGCTTTAAAGTGAATAGAACTCCATGATCGCCAAAGAGATTGTGTTGCCTTTATAATCGCGCCTCTTCGCTTCAGCACAAAGCAAACGGATGGGCAATCGTTGGGGTCTCCTATTTTAAACTCATACTTTAATGATTTTTTTAAGGGCAGTCAGACAGAAAATATGGCCATTTCCTTTAAAATATACAGATTTTTTTTCCTCTCCCCACCCACCACCACCATTGGGTTCAAAACGTGTGTGCACAAAACACACTCTCTGATAATGACCCAACAAAATAAATGGCTGAATAAAACCAGTATTGCTCATACTGTGCTTCAAATCACCTTTAGACATTTCTTTTGCCTTTTTATTGGATGCAATTTTGTTGCAAAGTGTGTTAGAGGGAGAGCGTGAGAAAGGGAAGGAGCGAAAGAGAGAGAGCGCGGGGAGAGAAAGAGTATTTTAAAACCCACTAGGAGAAATCAGGAGTTAATAACGATATAGATTGGAGAGGGAACAATGGAGGGGTTAGAGCGCAGGGCCATGTATTCAACTAATTAAAAATGAAGTTATTAGTTTTTAGTTACACAGCAGTTGCAGATGCTACAGTCGGGAGGAGAGGAAAAAAACACACATGCAGGAGCAGAAGTTATATTGGATGACCCATGTGGGTTTTAAATGGCTTTCTAATTAGAGCAATGCAAACGGATCTGGGTTTCAAACTAAATAAAATGATTAACTATATCATAATACACAAAAGGGGTTTACGGCTATAATAAATCCGACTGCCATTGGTTGAGCTGCCTGAAATGTTATTTATTTCTTCATCTGTGTATGATTTGTCATTTGGGTCCCAAAGGAACGGCCAAGAAAGCTAACAAGATGGTAGTGAATGGGGAAAATATATATCTATATATTTTCTATGGCAAGCATCCTCACTACCTCTGAGAATACTTGCCATAGATGCAGGCGAAACGTCAGGAGAAATGCCTCTAGAACATGGCTCTATAGCCCGAAAAAAACCCACAAGAACGTAGTGATTCCAGCCATGAAAGCCTTCGACAATATATCTATATAAATAAAAATGTAATGTTCGTTTGTGGGATTAACAGAACTCAA
Organism: Anolis sagrei; assembly: GCF_037176765.1. Taxonomy (NCBI): domain Eukaryota; kingdom Metazoa; phylum Chordata; class Lepidosauria; order Squamata; family Anolidae; genus Anolis; species Anolis sagrei. The sequence continues at coordinate 293,290,925 of NC_090022.1, read as the reverse complement.
AAACCACTGGACGAATTGACACCAAATTTGGACACAAGACACCTAACAACCCAATGTATGTCCTTCACTCAAAAAATTGATTTTGTCATTTGGGAGTTGTAATTGCTGGGATTTATAGTTCACCTACCATCAAAGAGCATTCTGAACCCCACCAATGATGGAATTGAACCAAAGTTGGCACACAGTTCTCCCATGACCAATGGAAAATACTGGAAGGGTTTGGTGGGCAGTGTCCTTTGGTTTTGGAGTTGTAGTTCACCTACATCCAAAGATCACTGTGAACTCAAACAATGATGGATCTGGACCTAAATCTACAAGAATACTCAATATGCCCAAATGTGAAACTGGTGGAGTTTGGGGAAAATAGAATCTTGAAATTTGGGAGTTGCAGTTGCTGAGATTTATAGTTCACCTACAATCACAGAGCATTCTGAATCCCACCAACGATAGAATTGGGCCAAACTTCCCACACAGAACCCCCATGTGGGCCACAGCAATGTGGCAGGGGACAGCTAGTGTGTGTGTGTGTGTGTATCTCTATCTCTATCTCTATCTCTATCTCTGTCTCTGTCTCTGTCTCTATCTATATCTATATCTATATCTATATCTATATCTATATCTATCTTTTTCAACAATTGCCACAATTTTGTGAGAGTGCAAAATTTACTTAACAGATATTGGAAGAATCCTACCAAGAGTTGGCCTAAAATCATTGTGACCTGGGTTGCAGGATGATGTATCCATCAGGCAATTAAACCAGAGTTCTGCAAGGCTACCCTTTTGGCTGGCTGTGGGATTCTGAGAGTTATAATTCAAAAGGAAAGTTTACAAGCTCTAGATTTAATTAAACCTGCCTAGATGTCAAGGTAACAAGGAGCAGGGTAGGTTTAGCCTGGAGAAGAGAAGGTTAAGAGGTGACATGAAAGCCATGTTTAAATATTTGAAGATGGAGCAAGCTTGTTTATTTCTGCTCCAGAGATTAGGGCATGGAGCAATGGATTCAAACTAGAGGAAAATGTATTCCACCAGAATATTAGGAAGAACTTCATGATGGCACCTGACAGAGAAATATGCATTGAGGAAAAACAACAGGAAAAACTCAGCCATTATCAGGACCTCAAAATCAAACTGCAAAGGCTCTGGCATCAACCAGTACAGGTGGTCCCAGTGGTCATTGGTACACTGGGCGCCATGCCAAAAGATCTCAGCCAGCATTTGGAAACAATAAACATTGACAAAATCACGATCTGTCAACTGCAAAAGGCCACCTTACTTGGATCTGTGCACATCATTCGAAAATACATCAAACAGTCCTAGATGCTTGGGAAGTGTTTGACTTGTGATTTTGTAATACGAAATCCAGCGTATAGATCTCGTTTGCTGTGACATACTGTGTTTTTGTGTCAGAATAATAATAATAATAATCATCATCATCATCATCATCATCTCAAACTCCTTCCATGGACTTCAGGAAGATGTTTGTGGATTTTGTGTAATTCCATGAATCATATAAACAAAATTCTCACCAAATTGCCTCCCCTCTAATTTCAGATTACACTTCAGCTTACACTAAAATGTATTTCTACTATGTAGGACTGGCTGTTGCCCACCTTTTCCATTACCAAGTTGATCATTTTGATAGACACATATTCTTCTTTTTTCTCACATTTCACATCATAAACAACATAGAAGCAATGAACAATGAATGCACCTATTGATATGATTGTGTCAATTTTCTTTTCTTTTCTTTCTTTTTTAGGGTTTTGTCAATTGATCTACACGCATTGGCTGCTTGAGAGAAGGACATGTCTGCAACTGAAAAGAAGGCATTGAAGAACGAATGAAAGAAAGAAAGAAAGAAAGAAAGAAAGAAAGAAAGAAATTGAAGGATGTTCTCATCCATAAATCCCCAGCATGGTGTCCATGACTCAGTCTCTCACCTTTTGGAAAAGCTAGAAAACTGTCAGAAAATCCTGCAGCTCAGATCCCACCCACAAGACAAAGTACACGCTGCCATGAAATGGAAGCCAACACCTGATGGTAGTCTAATCCGAAGCCTTGAGACAAGCTAACAAAACCTCTCTCGCCTTGCTCATCCCCCCCCCCCCCCCAGCTCACCCCTCATGTACACACAGAGTTCTCCAAATCAAAATAAACAATACCCAATATTTTGAAAAGGTCACTCAGCTTTCCTGGCAGAGACATTAGGTTCCCATTGTGAGCCGTTGCACAAAGAGAAGTCTTTCTAAACTTCAACGGCTTAAAAAGCTAACCTTTATGCATTAGATTCCCTCTCATCTCTATTGACACTATTTCTCTGCAAGGGCTTTATGCACCAGGAAAACATGCCCCGCTTCCATCTCTCCTGGCTCCCTCCCACCTGTATTTACTTTGACACAAACATCAGATCTTGGCTCCTCTGATCATGTTTCAAGATAAGAAGTAGAAGTGGGAAAGAGTGTGAAAGTGGGATACCGTGATACCTAAATGAAAGAGGCACAGTAGAGCCACAGAAGGAGGATTTCAGGATACTCACGTTGTTGCTTCTACCAACAATGGCCACCAATGTGGTATAGGCAGGTCAGGATTAGGGTTATATTGCAAGTAAATCTGAAGAGGGAAGGTTGGGGTAAATCATTTAAGGGTTTAAAATCCATTCATGAACTTATAGGGAAGGATGATCTTCCCAGTTTGTTTCTCAGAATTGGAAAGAAATTGGCCAAATTGCTCCTTGCTTCCTTTGAGAAGAAACTCAGTGAACCATTACATCACTCATTTTCATGCACAGATTTTAACATATTTGCACATTCTATTTCATGCATTTATTTTCCTGCACCCTATTGCAAGAGTAGAAATTATTCAGCCTCCATAAGAGATTGAACAGCAACTCCCAGCAACCTTGTTTATTGTTGTTCATTCATTCCGACTCTTCGTGACTTCATGGACCAGCCCACGACAGAGCTCCCTGTCCGTCGTCACCACCCCCAGTTCCTTCAAGGTCAATCCAGTCACTTCAAGGATACCATCCATTTATCTTGCCCTTGGTTAGCCCCTCTTCCTTTTTCCTTCCATTTTCCCCCACATCATTGTCTTCTCTAAGCTTTCCTTTCTTCTCATGATGTGGCCAAAGTACTTCATCTTGGCCTCTTGGCCAAGCAACCTTAGCCAGTATGATAAGTGGTGAGGAATACTGGGAGTTGCTACCACCCAACATTTGTAGGGATATATGATTCCTGTATTGACACTTTTGATCAATTCCAATTACTAAAGATCCATGGAATCAGTCATTTAATAGTGAGGAATCATTTAGGTTAGCCTCTTTTATTCAGTGGATCTACTCTAGTTAGAACCCAAAATAAGAATCAATATTTGTTGTCATGTGTTTTTTTTCAACTTTTAGTGACTCTAAGTTGAACCTGTCAAAAGAGTTCCTGGACCTGAGAGTATGTGACTCTTCCAAGGCCCACCAGTGGGTTTCCATGGCTAAACAGAAACCCTGGTCTCCAGAGTTATAGTCCAATGCTCTGAAGATTACTATATTACTCTTCTGCTTTCTATCACAGATCAAGGCATTGTTATGTTTTGTTTCTAAATACATGACATTTTGATGAGCATGTTTTGAAAACATATGTGCCATGTTTTCTGCTCTTGTTTTGCATATCTTAAAAACAGATGGATTCCTGAAGTAGAGTGCATTCATCTCTGCTCTTGGTCTGACTACACCTAAAAACACGCCATAAATACCCAAAAAAACAATTAAACCAGTCCTGTTTAATCATGTAGCACCCTCTAGTCTTTCATTTAAAACCTTCTGTTTTAAAAACCTGTCTAAATAAAGCAAAATGGCTTTAGTCTACTGATGGAAAGGCAACATGTAAGCCACTACTCTTGCCTTCCTGGTAAGGGAATTCTAGTGTCTAGAGGCAGCCACTGAGAAGACCCCCTCTCATGTCTCCACCAACTATACTTGTCATGATGGCGGGACTGTGGAAAGGAGGTCTCTTGAGGATCTCATAGCCTGAATTGACTCATGCAGAGTGATATTGTCTACCTAATAGCCCAAAAAAACCTACAACCACCCAGTCTACCTAATAGTTGGGACTTGGACCTTAGAGTGTTGTATAGGTCACAACCAGAACTTCAAATTGTGCCCAGAAACAAACTGGCAGCCAGTAGCATGATCTTGACTATAACAATTTTCTTGTCCATCCCTAGTTAATATGCATGTACACAATAGCAACAATGCTGTTGTCACCACTAACACGCATGGCTCAATGCTATGGAAACATGGAATTTGTATTTTTTCCAAAGCTTTTAGCCTTCTCTGCCAAAGAGTGCTGGTGTTTTACCAAACTTAAATTCCCAAAATTCCATATAATTGAACCATGGCAGTTAAAACACTCTAAAACTGTATCAATTCTACCATGAGGGTCACCTTCTGCTACTCTGCATTCTGTTACTTACAAAGATACACTTCCAGGACTGGAGATGGTTGCCTTTAACATTCTCCCTGAGCTTAGGAACAAGACAAAAAAGGTTGTTAGATTAGGAAAAAAAGAACAAACTTTTCTGAGTGTCACAGATCATTGCTGCAATGCTGTTATTTTCTTATAGCATTTGGGCCTTTTGACATGTATGCGTCTATGCACAAATCAGAAAGCGTTGCTAACTTCCACTCTACTGGCCCCCATCTTAGGTCCCCTGTATCTTGGTGTTGCTATGAAGTTTCATATTCAGGCAGTTCTTCATTCAAGCCTTTCCTAGCTGATGAACTCTGACAGGATCACAGCTTGCGGTGACCCAGGAGATCTTATTGGATCACAGCTTGTGGAGATATAGCTTCAGGCATGATCTTAAAAAGCAAAACAAACAACTGACCCAAAAATAACCTAGAAATTCTCCATCCAAACTTTGCTTCTCAAGCTACCCAGATTTCACACAGAGTGAGACTGAAGCAGTCTTTAAAAGAATATTGTTTCTACCCAAACTCCGTGGTGGCACAGCTTTTCATTTCCTGCTGCGGGCAAGTAACAAGTCATGTCAAGCTGTGCTGGAGAGCCCAAAATTCACATGGTTTATAAAAGAACGAAAAATGGATGCTGGAAAAAATTATGAAATATATAGCAAAGGTGATGGGTGGGGTGTGGGTGGAGATTTTATATGTTACTTTTTTGCCCTAAGGAATATATCTGACAAAGTGGTACTTCAACTTTGCTTCTTCTGACTTCCAAACTCTGAGATACTGTTGTTCTGCACTTTCAAATCCCTCCTCCCCCACCCACAATCTCCTGACACGTCATTTTAATGCACCAGGAGCTTTCCATGGAAGGGCCTGAGCATGCGGCCAAGCCCCTCATGTAGATTTTTGGGGAAAATGCCTCACTGGTTCAACCTCTGGTTGACCTGGGAGGGCATTCAGCCACTCACCCCCCAGGAAAAGGCTGGGGTTTGGGGTGAGGGACTAATTCCTGGGAGGAACTGGATATTCCAGTTCCTCCCAGGATTTAGTCATGTGTGGAAGTACCCTAAAGTGAACCAATGATAAGGCTTTTCTATCAAAATTTATTCAGAGTGGAATTTGCTTTTGCCTTCATTTGAGATTGAGAATATATGTCATGCAGTGGATTATATGTTATACAGTGAGAATATGTCATGCATTGAGAATATATGTCATGCAGTAGGTTGCCAAGTAGGCCTGGGTAACAACGGAAAAATTTGTTTCTAAAATCGATTTGTATTTGGGTTTTTTTTTTTGTTTTGATATTTAAAATAATTACAAAATTTTCCTTTTAAAAAGTTTGATATTTACGAAATTTCGTAAATGGTAAAAAATTAACAAATCGATTTCCGAAACAATAACGAATTGATTCGTTAATGGCGGCCGCGACCGCGAAATACGCTAAAAAACCTCCAAAACCTTCTGAAGCTTCCCTCTCCCTCTGTTGTTGACTGTTGGTGTGATATTATAATTTTTTTTTCACTAATTAAACCATAAAACTGGCCCAGACATGCGGAAATAATAACGAAACGACCTCAAAACAATAACGAAACGAATACAATATCGAAATACGAAGCATTTACAAAACGTTTTTGAAAATTCGTTTTTTTTAATAATTGCTCCAGAATGGTTCGTTATCGTTTTGTAATTGAAAAAATTAACGAATTATTAACGAATTACGAATTAACGAAACGAAACCGCCCAGCCCTATTGCCAAGGCTGAGTATGGTTTCAAACTCAAACTGCTGCACCACACAATACCACAATGGATTTGTGATACATTATGTACATAATAATTGCCTCCTTCTCAGATGTAAAGTGGCATGTGGTCTACTTGTAGTGATTTCAGCTAGGACTGTGGTTTAAGGGTCAGTGCCTGGCAAGCATGCACTAAACCAGATCAGTCAGGACCAAGAAACAAACTCAATTGGAAATGGCTGGAGGAAATGACTGGAGGGACCCTGACCATGGTCCGCTTTCCCAAGGGATTATGCAAACCTGATCAAGGAGAGGTGGTTGCCTTCAAGCTACATTTTGATACATATATTAGAAACATTTTATACTTTTCATATAGGGTATTGACACAGTACACAGTATACAAAAGATACAAGTTATCCAAAATCATAAAACTGATACATTTTATTAAAAGGTTTAGATCTGATAGAGTTTGTAGGGTATCTAGCTGCTGCTAAGTCTATTCCAGAACATCAAATGCTTTGGAATTTTGCAGCTCCAGACATCTAGAAAAGATTTTTAATAAAAAGGGGAAAAATAATATATTTGCTTGTAGGCTCTTAATGAACTATGCATATTTTGGGGGCAGGGTATTGTGACTTGATAGCATACTTGTTTTTTTTAATTGTATACATATGTGGGGATTTTTTGAACTACAACATCCCTCATTCATCATCATTGACTGTTGGATAGTGCTAATAGGTTTTACAATCTCACAACATCCAGAAGTTCACATGTTCCTTACATCTGTTCAAAATGGCATTGAAGCAATGCATGGGGATGTAGTTATAGTATTTGAGGGTCCCCATATCTCAGGACATGAGCCTTCTTCTCCAATGAAGACAAGGAATCTCTGTTATCCTGTGTGTAAGTCCTCATTATTGACTTGGTGTTTTTTTTAAAAAAAATACCATTGTTATTGATAAGTTCTTGGTTTTCAAGATCTGGTGTGATGGACTAAGATTTTGATAGAGTCTAGTAGACCAAGGATCACATTCCTGGTCAACGATGCAAATCTACTGGATGGCTTTTACCAAGACAAAACATCCCCTCTTAGTCTCAGCAGAAGAAAATGGGAAAAAATCTGGATGAGAAACCCTTAGGATAAGGTTACCACAATTCAGAAATGAAGAACAGTAACTTCATGTTTTCCTCATTTTAGTTCAATCACCTCTTTCATTACTGAAGTCTTAATTCAATTTGCACAATTTTTCAGTACAAATGGTTGAAATATTTCAACTAGTTGGTTGTTGAAGGGCAACTTTTGAGGTTCATATGGTTCTTTAAGGATACTTTTGTAGCCCTTGGGATAACTATCATTTTTCGTAAAAATGTTCCAAAATGTCCCTAAATATTGTCCCATGCCTTTGTATTCCCTGCCATTTTATAAACCGCTTTGTATACAGATAGTTGTGAGCTCTCCTTGTTGTTGTTCATTCGTGCATTCGTTTCTGACTCTTCGTGACCTCATGGACCAGCCCACGCCAGACCTCCCTGTCAGCCATCACCACCCCCAGCTCCTTCAAGGTCAATCCAGTCACTTCAAGGATACCATCCATCCATCTTGCCCTTGGTGGGCCCCTCTTCCTTTTTTCCTTCCATTTTCCACAGCATCATTGTCTTCTCTAAGATTTCTTTTCTTCTCATGATGTGGCCAACATACTTCATCTTGGCCTCTACTATTCTTCCCTCCAATGAGCAGTCGGGTTTTATTTCCTGAAATATGGACTGGTTGGATCTTCTGTCAGTCCAGGGCACTCTCAGCACTTTCCTCCAGCACCACAGTTCAAAAGCATCTATCTTCCTTCACTCAGCCTTCCCTATAGTCCAGCTCTCACTTCCATAGGTGACTATAGGGAATACCATTGCTTTAACTATGCAGATCTTCATTGTCAGTGTGATGTCTCTACTCTTCACTATTTTATCGAGATTGGACATTGCTCTCCTCTCAAGAAGTAAGCGTCTCCTGATTTCCTGGCTGCAGTCTGTGTCTGCAGTGATATTTGCACCTAGAAATACAAAGTCTGTCATGGCCTCCATGTTTTCTCCCTCTATTTCCCAGTTGTCAATCATTCTTGTTGCCATCATCTTGGGTTTTTTTTTTTATGTTTAACTGCAAGCCAACTCTCCTTAGTCCATTTTAAAAACCACAGCTTTTTCTAGTTTGCCCTCAAGATCCTGTAGTGACACAGCAGTGGAGGGTGAACATCTGGAGGTTCTCCCACCTCATATCTTCATCCATCCGGGGAACATCAAGACACCATGTCCTTTCTGGTCTTCTGTCTTCAAAAATGGAGATCCTCTGTGGTCAAAAATGGGGTTTTGTTTACAAGCTTTGTTTGTCTCCACATGACATCTTTCCAAACAATTGTCTTGTTTTGATCCCTTGAATTTTGTGTGTTATTATAGAGGTTGAAAGTGTCCAGAAGTGCTGATGCCTTTGCATTGCCAACACCCTGAGCTGTGTGAATTCAAGTGTATTGTTTGAAAAATGAAGGTGCATACGTTAGCAGAGCTCCAGGGCAGGAGCTTAGCTGGTGTTAGCATAGCTGCCACGTTGACAGTTTATATCGAATTTATGTGCCTATTTATTCTGTCTTTTTTATGGGAAAACAGGTTGTTACCCTACAGCTGCCATATCACATGCTACTTACCCTGCCTCCAAGCAGCGTAGCACCTTCCTCAAGGAAACACACATACATCAAGGGGTTATAGAGATTTTAACAACTCGGTAAAGGGGAGGGGAGGGGCTGTCATAAAATATGCATTATAGGCCTTGGATTTGCAGCTTTTAATTTTTTTATTTATTACCACATTTTTACCTGCTGTATAACTGGTTTATGGGCGGTTGCCACCATTTGGATGGCATTAGCATAGAGAAGGTGGAAGGAAAGAAGGAACAAAGGGACAAAATAAGGGATGGGAAAGAGGAGTATTATCAAGCAAGACAAAGGACATATATATAATTCACACATCTGGATTTGTCTGCTTTTAGAAAAGAAGGGAACCATGCAATTTACTCATGCAGTTTTCTGTTGGGGGATATTCAAGGGGGTCTTGTTCCATGGCCTTCAATATTCAACAGATTAATATTTGGGATTGATGTAGCTGGATAATAGTTAAAATGGCAGTTATTAAAATAAACCTTGACATTTATTTATTTCTCGTGTCAGGGCAGCCAGTCAATTATATTACATTTCTAACAGAACAAAGCAAACAAACAGAGAAAATACAAAATGTGTGAGTTTGGTAGTTGATTAAATGTCCTTTGACCAGTATCTGGCCACTTGGAGTGCTTCTGGTGTTGCTGCAAGAAGGTCCTCCATTGTGCCTGTGGCAGGGCTCAGGGTGCATTGCAGCAGGTGGTTTGTGGTTTGCTCCTCTCCACACTCACATGTTGTGGACTCCACTTTGTAGCCCCATTTCTGAAGGTTGGCTCTGCATCTCGTGGTGCCAGAGCACAGTCTGTTCAGCGCCTTCCAAGTTGCCCAGTCCTCTGTGTGCCCAGGTGGAGTCTTTCATTTGGTATCAGCCATTGGTTGAGGTTCTGGGTTTGAGCCTGCCACTTTTGGACTCTCACTTGCTGAGGTGTTCCAGCGAGTGTCTCTGTAGATCTTAGAAAACTATGTCTGGATTTAAGTCATTGACGTGCTGGCTGTTACCCAAACAGGGGATGAGCTGGAGATGTCTCTGCCTTGGTCCTTTCACTATTGGCTGCCACTTCCCGGCGGATGTCGGGTGGTGCAATACCGGCTAGACAGTGTAATTTCTCCAGTGGTGTAGGGCGCAGACACCCCGTGATAATGCGGCATGTCTCATTAAGAGCCACATCCACTGTTTTAGTGTGGTGAGATGTGTTCCACACTGGGCGTGCATACCCAGCAGCAGAGTAGTACAGCGCAAGGGCAGATGTCTTCACTGTATCTGGTTGTGATCCCCAAGTTGTGCCAGTCAGCTTTCGTATGGTATTGTTTCTAGCACCCACTTTTTGCTTGATGTTCAGGCAGTGCTTCTTGTAGGTAAGAGCACGGTCCAGAGTGACCCCAGGTATATGGGTGCTCTGCAATGCTCCAGTGGGATTCCTTCCCAGGTGATCTTCAGAGCTCGGGATGCTTCTCTGTTCTTGAGATGAAAGGCACATGTCTGTGTTTTAGATGGGTTGGGGACATGATTCCCATGTAAATGAACAAAATCTGGTTACCAGTATTTTAAAAAACTCTAAAATTATAAAATTATAATTTATTTATTTATTTATTTATTTATTTATTTATTTATTTATTTGCTGTGCTTATATACCGCTGTTCTCAGCCCGGGGGCGACTCACAGCAGTGTTATAACAGTAAATAAAGAACAACTCTCAAAAACAGGGGAATAGCAGACAAGAAATAATCAGAGCCAGCTAATCACCTTCCAACAAAGGATTTCCCCTGGCAGTAAGAAGCCAGACCTTGAAACTGCTGGGCCATTAAATGCTAATCAAGGTGGTGAATTGAAACATTCACACTTGCCTCCGACAGACAAGAGTTCTTTCTCCCACCCTAGACATTCTAGACATATAAACTCAATTTTCCTAGTTTCCAACAGACCTCACAACCTCTGAGGATGCCTGTCATAGATGCAGGTGAAATGTCAGAAGAGAATGCTTCTGGAACATGGCCAAACAGCTCAGAAAACTCACAACAACCCAGTGATTCTGGCCATGAAAGCTTTCAACAACACATAGATCGTAAGCATTTCATGCACTCTTTGGGAGATGATGCTAAATGCTCACAAGGGGCAGACATAGGACAGAGGGTGTGAATGGATAGTGTTCCTCTCTCTTCTGTGAGCAATCAGACTTCCACCTTAACAGAACTTAAATTGCTGGCATAAAATCCACAAAACAGGGGCCTAAAATGGCATCTGTATAGGGACATCTGTTACTGCGACTGTTCTATAAGCTTAAGGTCAGTGAGAACAATGCTAAAAGTTTTGAGCATCCTCCAGCATTTTGGGAAATTTAAAGCACAACCCATGTCTTGTCCCCAAACATTAATACCCATTTTGTGATTTGCTGAAGACATCCGTTCGATACCATTGCACAAGACAATCAATACACGGGCACTCCATAATCTGAGACACTGGACATTCCCTGGGGAGTTTGGCTCTTTCTCAGCTGGGCTGTCACACCGTTGCGCTTGGTGCCCCTCCTCCCTTTCGAGGCTGCAACAGCATCATTTAATTGAACATGACACTTCCTTCGCTCATCTGTCGTCAAGGCATTTGCCAAGTCAGAGGCAGAAAGCACGATGTGGGATAAAAGTGAGAGACTTGAAATGAAGAAAGATTTTTGAAAGAAAAAGAATAAAAGTAATAACATCCAGCAATAGAACAGATCCCAAGAAGTAAAACAAGCCAAGATTTATGGAGCTAATTAAAGAAAGAGATAATGGGATGATAGCATAAGAGAAGCATAATGGAACAAAGATGTTAGAGCTACCATCCTCGTCGAAATACCTGCTGGGAATCATGAGTCTGTTTCCCTTAACTGAAGAGCATGGTTCATGCTACGTTTTCTTATAAGCAATTGTTTATGAACTAAAAGTATATGATGAGGTTGAGGATGATTAGCCATCAAGAAGGCCTTGATGAGCCAACAATGTGATGTGGTGGCAAAAAAAGCCAATGGGATTTTGGCCTGCATCAATAGGAGCATGTCTAGATCTAGGGAAGTAACACTACCCCTCTATTCCGCTTTGGTTAGACCACACCTGGAATATTGTGTCCAATTCTGGGCACCACACTTGAAGAGAGATATTGACAAGCTGGAATGTGTCCAGAGGAGGGCGACTAAAATGATCAAGGGTCTGAAGAACAAGCCCTATGAGGAGTGGCTTAAGGAGCTGGGCATGTTTAGCCTGAAGAAGAGAAGGCTGAGAGGAGATATGATAGCCATGTATAAATATGTGAGAGGAAGTCATAGTGAGGAGGGAGCAAGCTTGTTTTCTGCTTCCCAGGAGACTAGGATGTGGAACAATGGCTTCAAACTACAAGAGAGGAGATTCCATCTGAATGAGGAAGAACTTTCTGACTGTGAGAGCCATTTAGCAGGGGAACTCTCTGCCCCAGAGCATGGTGGAGGCTCCTCCTTTGGAAGCTTTTAAACAGAGGCTGGATGGCCATCTGTCAGGGGTGATTTGAATGCAATATTCCTGCTTCTTGGCAAGGGGTTGGACTGGATGGCCCATGAGGTCTCTTCCAACTCTTTGATTCTATGCTTATAGTGATCTTTTGAATAAGAAACGTCAAAGAGTCATTAACTTCCCTAATACAAACTAGCAAACCCTACACTATGGTCTGAATCAATTTCACCCCCAGTATGTTCTCGTTTTGTTCCCAATGGTTCCCACTAGGCTTGGGCGGTTTCATTCGTTAATTTCGTAATTCGTTAATAATTTGTATTTAAATTAGCTTACGATCCAATATTGAACCACTCAGGAATAGTGTGAGGAGTAATTAAGATTCGAAACAATTTTTTCAATTTATTTCATAATTATTTCGTAATTATTTCATAATTATTTCATAATTATTTTCGCATGTTTTATAGTTGTTTGTTTTATCACACCAACAGTCAACAACAGAGGAAGAGGGAAGCTTCAGAAGTTCCCCCTGTCCCATTTGGAGGTTTTTTTAGCATATTGCGCAATCTCGTCCGCCATTAACGAATCGATTCGTAATTTTACGAAATTTCGTAAATTTCGAATTTTTTTAAAGGAAAATTTCGGAATTATTAAAAAAAAATGAAACGCAAGGGCCCCCTAAAAACAAAACGAGTTTAGAACCATTTTTTTCCGTGGTTACCCAAGCCTAGTTCCCACATTACAAAGCATCTTCCTCTTTTTCCAACTTTTTAAATCTTATTTCTTCAGGACAGCATCAATTTGTCATTTTCACTTCTATTGAGAGTTTATGCTCTACTTTCACTAACAGCTATTTGTTTCCCTTTTTAGTTGTCCATGGTATCCATAGAAGTCTTCTCCATCATCATAGCCTCACATTTCCAGGGATGAGCACCCAGTGGCGCAATGGGTTAAACCCTTTTGCCAGCAGGACCACTGACTGACAGGTCAGCTGTTCAAATCTGGGGAGAGCAGGTTGAGCTCCCTCTGCCAGCTCCAGCTCCCCATGCAGGGACATGAGAAACGCCTCCCACAAGGATGGTAAAACATCAAACATCCTGGTGTCCCTGGGCAACGTCCCTGCAGATGGCCAATGCTCTCACACCAGAGGTGACTTGCATGATTTTTTTCCCCAGAGAAAAACTTTTTATCCTGTTTGCTTCTTCATTATCCTTCTTTCAAAACCATAGATGCTAGTATGGTATTTATTTAATGATGGTGTATTGGCTTAAGCTTTGGATTACAATTCTGGAGACCCAAGTCTAATTCCTTGTTCAATCATGAAAACCCACTGGGTGACCATGGACAAGCCACAGAAAAAGTTAGGGTCCCCATAGGTTGAAAAGGATTTGAACAACATTTAGTGATATGTCTTCGCACTGGTGGATCTTATCTAGTTTCTTCATGTCTGTCTTTCCATGCCTTAATCATCTTATTTCTTAATTAAAGTCTCTGTTTTGGTTAATGGGTGAGCCAAGGTGTAGGAAATCTTTAACTATTTCACTTAGATTTATGTATCTCTCTCTACATCACAAAATCTCATGATAGGGTGTTGATAAAGTCAGTTCAAAACAATTTATGGTTATAATCAAATACTGCCATTATTGCCTCCTATGCAATCCTAGAGGCTGGAGTTTGGTGAGACACTAAAGCAGTGGTTTTCAACCTGGGGTTCCCAGATGTTTTTGGCCTTCAACTCCCAGAGATCCTAACAGCTGGTAAACTGACTGGGATTTCTGGGAGTTGTAGGCCAAAACAACTGGGGACCCATAGGTTGAGAACCACTGCACTAGAGCTCTCTGGCTAAGAATTCAAAATAACACTCTCTTCAGTTAAATTCCCAGGGTTCCTTAGACTTGGAACATTGATGTTCAATTGGAATCATAGTGCTATCATAATATAGCATGACATTACGTCTTGCTGAGTGGCATATGAAGTCCTTTGGCCACTTAATGAGAAGAAAGGAAAGTTTGGAGAAGATAATGATACTGGGGAAAATGGAAAGGGAAAAGGGGTTGACCAAGGGCAAGATGGATGGATGGTATCCCTGAAGTGACTGACTTTACCTTGAAGGAGCTGGAGGTGGTGACGGCCGACAGGGAGCTCTGGCATGAGCTGGTCCAGGAGGTCACAAAGAGTTGGAAGTGACTGATCAAATAAACAACAACAGCAACAACAAGAAGTCAATAGGTAGGTAAATAGCACTGATTCAGACTAACTTAGTCTGATTACAGAATTAAAGCCAATGGACTCTGTGATATTTGCCACTGATCACACTTATCTCCATGTTGAAATAGGACAACAATTAACGTTATACTAACATAGAACCTTTTAATTTTTGTAGGCAGTTAATATATGATAAAAGACCTACGTGCAGAAATTTGAAGAGCACTTTGAGACAGAATGGGCAGGGGTTCATTTAGTCTCCATTTCAATATGTTTGTGTCTATTACACATATCCTGAGATTGACCAGGTGTAAGAAACAACCATATGTTTAATGTATTGTCGAAGGCTCTCATGGCCGGAATCACTGGGTTGTTGTAGGCTTTTCTGGGCTATATGGCCATGTTCTAGAGGCATTTTCTCCTGACATTTCGCCTGCATCTATGGCAAGCATCCTCAGAGGTAGTGAGGTCTGTTGGAAGTAGGAAAATGGGTTTATATATCTGTGGAATGACCAGGGTTGTCTGCTGCAGCTAGGTGTGAATGTTTCAACTGACCACCTTGATTAGCATTTAATGGCTTGGAAGTTCCTGGGATGAATATTTAGTTGAGAGTGCTTTGATGTGCCTGATTGTTTACTCTCTGTTGTTTTGCTGTTGTAAGTTTTGAGTTTTTTAATACTGGTAGCCAGATTTTGTTCATTTTCATGGTTTTCTCCTTTCTGTTGAAATTGTCCACATTCTTGTGGATTTCAATGGCTTCTCTGTGTAGTCTGACATGGTAGTTGTGAGAGTGGTCGAGCATTTCTGTGTTCTCAAATAATATGCTGTGTCCAGGTTGGTTCATCAGGTGCTCTGCTATGGCTGACTTCTCTGGTTGAAGTAGTCTGCAGTGTACTTCCAACAGACCTCACTACCTCTGAGGATGCTTGCCATAGATGCAGGCGAAACATCAGGAGAAAATGCCTCTAGAACATGGCCATATAGCCTGGAAAAGCCTACAACAACCCAACCATATGTTTGCAAAATTCATACACCTGTTTGTGCTTACATCTCAGTTATATGGCCAAATATGTTTCTATGAGTGGAAGAATGTACATAAAAAATGTTTGTCTTTAAAAAATGCAGGCTAAGAATACATACGTGAAAACATACACAAATTTCTATATGGAGAAAAATGAATTCAACATGAACATGGAACAAGAATGCAAGTGGGAGAGCAAATATAAGAGTAGGAAATTTCATACCCCCAGTTTAAAAGGTAATTTTCTGAGATAGTAACAACTAACAGTCTTAAATGACCACTGCATTTAACCTAATGAATAAATTTTGATGCAAGTAAGGAAGGGAAAAAAAACATCAGTACAAAATGAGAAGCAAAACATATTTTGGTAAGATAATTTTTGGGTAATAATAAAGGAATGTAATGTATATGTCTGTTCTTTTCCAACAGTATATTTATTTTTGACTGTGCAGAATAGAACAGACTTGATCCAGCAGTAAGCACAGCAAGACAATTACCACCGATACTACAGAAAAATATGCTAACATTACATGTCTCAGATGGAGATGTGCAGAGTGGGTAGTAGATGAAAAAGCTGAAGAACTGCCGAGAGTTGGTTGTCATGATTGTGTCAAAATCTCCTCATGATAAGCTCAGCAACCCCATCACGAGTCTCAGGGAAAGTCATTTTGTATGCTAATTACCTCCCTCAACCGGCACATCCAATTTAATGTGTCATTTGAGATTCAGAAACTTGGCTCATGCACAAGATTTGAATAACTGATTGTGAATGTACACTGAAAGCCATGTCGGTTTACTACTTAAAAGATGATCACGCAGGCCATTTTCTTTCATGAAGAGTCTTCACCAGAACTTGGTATGAACATGAGACTTCTTGTAGAAGACTCTGTAGTCAAGAAATCAGAATATAAAAGGCTAGCACTTGAAAGAAGAACTGCAAGGAAACTAGATGAGATCTTCAAGTGTAGAAATATACCATTAAATGCCAAAGTCAGGATTATCCATGTCTTAGTATTTCCAATTTCTATGTGACAGTTGGAGAGTGAAGAAATCTGACAGGAAGAGCATCAACTTATTTGAAATATGGTGTTGGAGGAGAGTTTTGCTGATCCCATCGACTGCTAAAAAGACCAATCAATGGGTTGTAGAGCAAATCAAGCCTGGACTATTTATAGCACTAGTTATAACATATAAAGCTCTATACAGCATAGATTTGGACGATCTGACAGATAGTCTGAATCTGTTTTGGGACCATTTGAAGGGGCCTTTCTTTCTGACCCACCACCTTTCCAGCTACATTTGGTGGCGGCTTATATAAAAAATAGTAAATTATGAGCAAAACCCAGCATATTTTATGCAGAAAGCATTTTCTTCAAAGGAATCAATAGCTCAGCATTGAGACATTAGTTGACATACAAAAATGGTGTTACATTATGTACAATTTTCTGCACAAAATCATCGTGTGAAAATTTTAAGCAGAATAAGTCCAGAACTGCAAATAACTTTTGAAAATGGTGTGGTGTTCAAATACTTTCCTGCAGTGGGATACAAATTACTGAAATTACTCATTGCTTTATTTAAGAAGAAATGTAGGCCCTATCTGCATGGACTATTTAATGCAGTTCAAAGCTAGCTTCAAACTGCAGGGACCAGACAACAATCACACACAAAAATGCCTGAGAAAAAGGCCTTAGTGTGAATTAATCATAGAATCATAGAATCATAGAGTTGGAAGAGACCTCATGGGCCGTCCTGTCCAACCCCATTCTGCCAAGAAGCAGGAATATTGCATTCAAATCACCCCTGACAGATGGCCATCCAGCCTCTGTTTAAAAGCCTCCATAGAAGGAGCCTCCACCACACTTCGGAGCAGGCAGTTCCACTGCTGAACAGCCCTCACAGTCAAGAAGTTCTTCCTAATATTTAGTTGGGAGAGACCTGGTGGGCCATCATCCAGTCCAACCCAATTCTGCCAAAAAGGAGGAAAAATGCATTCAAAGCACCCCCAACAGATGTATTGGGTTTCATCTCTGACTGCACAAGTCTCCAGCTCTCAATGAGTAGATAGCCTAGATAGACTTAGGGAATCCTCCCCAATTTCCTGTAGTTAAGTTGGTTAAGAAGGAGTTAAAAGGGGGAATTGTCTCACTTATCTTTGCATGGTACTATCCCCTCCCCATTTGAATACCTATAGGGATCCTACAGGGAAACGTAACTTCCTCTTTTAAAGGTATTTTTATTGCCCTGGGCTGGCCATGTGGCCTGTCTCCATTTTTCAGGCCTTCTTCCCTTTTGTCTTCTCTAGAGTGAGGAAGCATCTTGCCATTCTCCAGGCAAAGATGTAGTAGATATAGTTACTTTTATTATTTTTCCTTTTCCTTTTACCTTAGATGATAGCTCAGTGAAGCTAGTTAGCTCCAAGAACCTTTCCTATCCAGAATGGATTTCTTTTATCTTTAATAAACATATTATTTTGGATCCTATGAGTTGTGGATCTGCAATCCTGTTCCATGCTGCTGAATGGAAGTCAATCCTTGCTCACTACATGTGAGTTTCTGCTGCTTATTTACTCTGCATCCTGCACTCTGCTATATTTTTGGTGGAATCACCCCCAGAGAGGGTTATTTTTGAGCCTAACAGCTCTTGATTCCCAACAAGATGGGCATCTAGCCTCTGTTTAAAAGCTTCCAAAGAAGGAGCCTCCACCACACTCCAAGGCAGAGAGTTCCACTGCTGAATGGCTCTCACAGCCAGGAAGTTCTTCCTAATGTTCAGATGGAATACTCTGTGGTTTGTGTAGTCACCATCAGGGCCACACATTGGTTCTGGGATTTCTTATGTAATCTGCATAGCAAAAACCCCTTTGTGCAATATTGGTGGTCAGTGTAGATGACCCCATAGTGAAGAATTATATCCTTACCTCATAATCAGAAATGAATATTTTCCCCAATATTTCCCTAGCTGTGAAATTTTTATACAATTTTCATGCTTAAGTACTCTAAAGGTACCAAATCACATCTTCACTTGGAAGCCAAGCAGGGTCATTTCTGGTTAGAACTTGGATGGGAGACTGCCAACAAATACCATGTGCTGTAGCTACATTTCAAAAGAAGTAATTAGCAAAACCACTTATTTGTATTCCTTGACTCATAAAATTCTATGAAATGCACTGGGTTACCATAAGTCGGCAGAAACCCATTCTTCAGCAACTATTTTAGTTAAGTATTTTGTGCAGAAATTCCTTTTCGGTGTAAACACACCTTTCCTTGCCTTAATGTCACCGCTATTCTATATGGCAGGGTTTCTTGGAGATCAAGAACTCATCCCTTGACTGGAGCACAGATTAAAAAATGCATTTTCCAAGGGTCAAAAAATTATTGCTCAACAAGAAAACAAATAAAAATCACTGGCTCACACATACACTTAGGTTAATTTAAGGAGGGGAGGAAACTGCAGGAGGTGAATACGGTTGTTTGAATGAAGCGTGTATTTATCAATCTTTCCCTACAGCTCAGGGAGAGAGAAAAATCAAGACTTAACAGGTACAAGTGCTGTTATTTCCACTCAATTTAGAATTTAAAATAAATGAAGCGAGTGACATGAACAAAGTTCAAGTGGTGTTAATTTGATTCTAAATTTGACGCTTAGATTGTCAATTTGGTCCTTTCACCTATTTGAAAAGCAAAGAAGTGAACTTATGACAAACTTAAATCCATTTAAAATAGTGAAAGTTTCCTATAAATACTTATATATTGAATGGAATCAGAGATTAGCAAGGCAAAGAATCATATAGTTGGAAAAGACCACAAGGGTCAACCAGTCCAACCCACTTCCATACAGGAACACAGAATCAAAGCACCCATGAGAGATAACCATCCAGACCCTGCTTTAAAACTTTGCCATCTTGGACAACATTTGACCATTAAGAGACAGAAGACATATTCACACATATGCCATTGCATTCCATTGCACCACCAGGCATGGGAATTGTATTATCTCTCCATTGCAACTTTCTGCCCTATATATACCGAAGTTTTCTTACCTTCATAGGAAAGAGTGACAGACATTCACTTATATCAAAAAAAAAAAAAAACATGAAGGGACACTTGTGGAGAACATGATGACTGGAAAGTGAAACTCTTCACTTCTTGTGGTGATTCCAATGAGTGAGAAATACAAGAACATAAGAATGGACACGTTGAATAAACAATGCCCTATCTAGTCTAGCATTTTGCTATAAGCATCTAGACTAGCATCTAGTCTAGCATTTTGCTATGAGCATGGGCCAAAAAGTTCTGAGAGTGCCTTGGACTGCGAGAAGATCCAACCAGTCCATACTTCAGGAAACAAAGCCCGACTGCTCATTGGAGGGAAGGGTACTAGAGACAAAGTTGAAGTACTTTGGCCACATTATGAGGAGACAGCAAAGCCTAGAGAAGACAATGATGCTGGGGAAAGTGGAAGGTAAAAGGAAGATGGGCCGACCAAGGGCAAGATGGATGGATGGCATCCTTGAAGTGACTGGACTGACCTTGAAGGAACTGGGGGTGGTGACGGCCGACAGGGAGTTCTGGCGTGGGCTCGTCCATGAGGTCACGAAGAGTCGGAGACAACTGAATGAATGAACAACAATGGGCCAAAATGTTGTTCAATGGGATACCAGCATAAAATGAGTGCAGCTACACCTTCTAGTCTCTTATCCATGGGGTCATCATAAATAAACCTTGATGGCAGTAAACAACAGCACCTCCTGTACAATGTTCTCCAGCAAATCTTTCTTCAATACTGGAGGCAATAGTGAGGAGCCATCCAGAGCAGTTGACATTGAAGAAACTTGCATCTTTGGAGATTATCCAGATCCATATTTTATTTCCCTTTAGGTGACATGAAATTATGACAAACTCTGAACAACGGAAACCCTCTGGAGATATTTTGCATCATCTCTTCAGTTTCTTTGCTTCTTCCAAATTCTTAGATATTTTGGGTACCAATTCCATTTCCAGATTCAAATGTCTGGTAACAAAACACATATTCTCAGAAACATCCCTCAACCACTCAAATAAACTTCCATTGGCTTCCCATCAGAATCAATTTTTGAAGTAATACTATTGGTTCCTTCAGATGGGAAACCAAGAGAGGTTTCTTCAGATAGTAGAGCCGTCGTTCTCAACCTCGGGTCCCCAGATGCTTTTGGCCTTCAACTCCCAGAAATCCTAACATCTGGTAAAATGGCTGGGATTTCTGGGAGTTGTAGGTCAAAAACATCTGGGGACCCACAGGTTGAGAACCACTGTCATAGAGAAATGTTTCCAAGAACATGCATGGGCCTTTGGACCTTTGGTCAGGAAACAGTGTTCATCTCTAGAACATGGCCATATAGCCTGAAAAAACCTACAACAACCCAGTGTATTTATTTTATTTATTTATTTATTTGGTATGCTTGTATACCGCTAATATCTCAGCCTGTGCGGCGACTCATTGCGGTTTGCAACATGTTAAAATGTACAATTCACTTAAGCATATAAAATTAAAATTAGGAATACATACACAAAACATACACAGTATTGGGCCACCAATACAGATCGGGACATCTCATAGTTAAAATCATTATCCAATTCGTTATCTTGATTGCTAATCCATGGTCAGGTAAAACAACACATCAAAGATCAATTGAAGACTTGCTCAAATATCCAAGTTTTTAGTTTTTTCCTAAATGCCATTAGCGAGGTGGCTGATCTTAATTCAGTAGGGAGGGCATTCCAAAGCCGGGGGGCCACCACAGAAAAGGCCCTATCCCTCGTTCCCACGAGCCGCACCTGTGAAGCAGGTGGGATAGAGAGAAGGGCTTCTCCTGAAGATCTAAGGGTCCTGGTGGGCTGATAGGCCGAGATACGTTCGGATAGGTATGTAGGGCCAGAACCGTTTAGGGCTTTAAAGGTCAAAACCAGCACTTTGAATTGGGCTCGGTAGCTAATCGGTAGCCAGTGAAGCTGGTACAGCAGAGGAGTTGTATGCTCCCTGCGCCCAGCCCCTGTTAGTACCATGGCTGCCGCCCGTTGGACAAGTTGGAGCTTCCGGGCCGTCTTCAAAGGCAACCCCACGTAGAGAGCGTTGCAGTAGTCAAGACGGGATGTAACCAGAGCGTGGACTACCGTGGCCAAGTCAGACTTCCCAAGGTACGGTCGCAGTTGGCGCACGAGTCTTAACTGTGCGAATGCTCCCCTGGTCACCGCCGAAACCTGGGGCTCCAGGCTCAGCGATGAGTCCAGGATCACACCCAAACTGCGAACCTGTGTCTTCAGGGGGAGTGCGACCCCGTCTAACACAGGCTGTAACCCTATACCCTGTTCGGCCTTGCGACTGACCAGGAGCACCTCTGTCTTGTCTGGATTCAATTTCAATTTGTTCGCCCCCATCCAGACCGTCACAGCGGCCAAGCACCGGTTCAGGACTTCGACAGCCTCCTTAGTAGCGGGTGGGAAGGAGTGACAGAGTTGGACATCATCTGCGTACAGATGACACCGCACCCCGAAACTCCGGATGATCTCGCCCAGCGGCTTCATGTAGATGTTAAACAGCATGGGGGACAGTATTGAACCCTGAGGGACCCCACAAGACAAAGGTTGTGGGGTAGAGCAGGAGTCCCCCAGTGACACCTTCTGAGACCGTCCCTCGAGGAATGACCGGAGCCACTGCAGAGCAGTACCTCCGAGACCCATTCCCGCGAGGCGTCCCAAAAGGATACCGTGGTCGACGGTATCGAAGGCCGCTGAGAGGTCGAGTAGCACCAACAGGGACACACTCCCCCTGTCGAGCTCCCGACGGAGATCATCCACTAAGGCGACCAAGGCTGTCTCGGTACCATGTCCCGGCCTAAAGCCAGACTGTGCCGGATCTAGATAATCCGTGTCTACCAAGAATGCCTGGAGTTGTGAGGCCACCACACGTTCCATGACTTTGCCCAAAAAGGGAAGATTGGAAACAGGCCGATAGTTTACCAATTGAGTGGGGTCCAGTGATGGCTTCTTCAACAGCGGTTTTATCACAGCTTGCTTTAAGCTGGCTGGAAAAATGCCTTCCCGGAGGGAGGCATTGACCACCACCTTAACCCACTCGGCCAATCCCCCTCTGGCCTCCTTTAGAAGCCAGGATGGGCAGGGGTCTAGGATGCATGTGGTAGCTCTCATTCCTCCAAGCACCTTGTCCACATCCTCAGTTTGAACCAATTGAAATGAATCCATCAAAATCGGACAAGCAGATGCTCGTGTTACATCCTCAGAGACTGCCGTTAATGCGGCGTCCAGTCCAGAGCGGATCAAAGCGACTTTGTCTGCGAAGAACCGAGCAAAAGCTTCACAGCGAGCAGCCGAGTCATCAGGGCACCCATCCTGAGTGGTGGGTTTTAAAAGGCCTCTGACAACTCGGAACAGTTCAGCCGGACGGTTCTTCGCAGACGCAATAGTGGCCGCGAAGAAGGTTTTCTTGGCGGCTCTTATTGCCGCGGCATATGACCTTAAAAAGGCCACAAACCGTGTTCGGTTTGGCTCGCTCGGATCCGAACGCCACACGCTCTCTAGTTCCCTCTTCTTTCGCTTCAACACCGCCAGCTCCTCAGTAAACCAAGGGGCCGGTTTAGATCGGCTACTTGAGAGGGGACGTTCTGGAGCGATCGTGTCTATTGCCCTGGTCATCTCCCCATTCCAGAGAGCGACCAGGGCATCAACAGGATCGCCAACCGCGGTGGCGGGAAAATCCCCAAGAGCCATCAGGAATCCTTCCGGATCCATAAGCCTCCTGGGGCGGACCAATTTAATAGGTCCTCCACCTCTGCGGAGGTTAGGGGGCGCAGTGAGTCTAAAGCTGACCAGGAAGTGGTCGGTCCATGGCAACGGAGAGATGGACAACTCCTCAACACCGCCACCTTCCTCCCATCCCTGACAGAAAACCAAGTCCAATGTATGTCCAGCACTGTGGGTGGGGCCAGATACTTGTTGGGACAGACCCATGGTCGCCATGGTAGACATGAAGTCCTGAGCCGCTCCCGTTAGGGTAGCCTCAGCATGGACATTGAAGTCCCCCAGCACAAGCAGCCGCTGGGACTCCAATGCCAGGTCCGAGACTACCCCCGCTAGCTCAGGTAGGGAGACTGTAGTGCAGCGAGGTGGACGGTACACTAACAGAATCCCTAATCTGTCCCGGTCACCCACCCTCAGGTGGACGCATTCAAAATTTGTTGACTGCGGGATGGGGGTCCTGGTCAGAAGAATGGAATCTCTATAGACTACTGCAACCCCGCCTCCCCGCCCTCCGGATCTCGGTTGATGCTGCACAGAGAACCCGGGTGGGCAAAGCTGGGTCAGATTTACACCTCCAGCTTCGTCCAGCCAGGTCTCTGTGATGCACGCCAGATCTGCCCGCTCATCCAGGATTAAATCCTGGATGACAGTTGTTTTGCCGTTGACAGATCTGGCGTTCAACAGCACCACTTTCAATCCCGAGGGACCGCCATCCTGGTTACACCTACTTACCATATCAGGAGACCGATTTGGGATTACTAAGGTTGTTCCCCCTTCCCTAGGCCGAATTAAAGGTCTCCTTTTCCCGTATCTCCCCTTCCCCACCACGACTTCTATGGGGGCTCCTCGGTTAACGGAAGCCTCTCCCTCCTCCATGACGCAATTAGTGCTTATACTAATAAACCAGGGATCGTTATGGTTTACATACCATGTTATAATTGCATTTTGCCATAGCTTATCCTTCCAAGTGTTCTTCAGTGTAGGCAATTCTTCTTCTCTGCCCTTTCTACTATTCTTCAAGAATGAATTCTCTTCATCCCTCCTTATCCTTCCAGATAACTTGACCCTGTCCTCTCCTTTTTCTCAGGCTTTCCTTCTCCCTTTCCTCTGAAATAAACAGAGCAGTGATGATGAAAAACAAGTTGATATGAGTTACTGATGTCAATCCATCACCCAAATTATTTCCCCTCAGGTAAACGTTAAAGCTCAAGGAAGCATTTCTTTTCTGATGAAGTGCGAGTTTCTTTGGTGCCCGACTTTCAGAGTAATTATGGCTGATAAGCTGAAGTGGAGTTTTAAACATTTGAGTCGGATCAAGTTATTCAGGAATATTTAAGGCTCAAGTGAGTTTACTATTGGTGTGGTTGGTAGAGATGTTTTATGATTTATCATAATGTTTGATCAGGTGCTATGGGATATGGATAGTAGCAGTTGGGAGATTATTTTGTTTAAGAGAGAACCTGTTGGCTCTTCTTCTATGGGGGGATTTTTTAAAAAGTTTTTTAGATCTGCAGTTATCAGACTGTTTTTATGGTTAACCAGAGAATAGAAAAGCAGAGTCCCTAATTCAGACTTAACAGTTGCATATGTTTCAGGAAGTCTCTTGTGGGTTAAACATTATGAAGATTTTGAATCTTTCTCTCTGGTTTTGAATTATCTTCATTTCACTTCCGCTCTCCCTCACTCTATCTTCTTTTTCTCCCCCTCTCATGCCCATCTCTAAAGAAAGCAATAAGCCTGTCAAAGGAGGAATTAATTAACCAAATCAATCAGTCAGTTTTATTAAGGAATTACAAAGCCCAAGTGCAACATCAATTATTTAGATAATGGGACATCTCAAAGCCTTTTCTTCTCCATTATTGATAAGCCCCTACCTATCATCCTGACTGTTTTAGGACTTATTTAGCTGTGAATGAAACCCAAGTCCTTCAGCCATAATGCACGTCAATCACTAACGCATTCACCACTTCTCACTAAGCGAGCAAACCTGGGAGCTATTCAACTCTTCCCAGACAGCCCTTGCCCATGATGGGGCCAAACTTTGCCCATTAGCTACATTCCAAATGAGGCATTATATATTTGTTGTTGTCCATGATTTAGGTCTTGTTTTCAAAGTGTTGTGTGGGGAGGGGGGACTCTTAGCCTAGAATAGGATGGCTTTGTGGAAAGACAGAGCCTAAACATCATCCTTTAGCTTACGCATCCAGAAAAATATCAAAGATTGTAAGAGCCAATGGCTTTTTCTCCAAAACTTCTTAAATGAGTGGGTTTATGGCACGTACACAGGTATCTCTGGTGGCTCCAGGTTTGGGAGGTATGGATGATCCATTTACATTTGAGAGATTGTGATATTAACAGTGAAGGTAGAGTCAGTGTGTCATAATGACTTTTCAATGATTTTAAAGCATAGGTTCTTTTTATTGCAATTTCTAGTGTGAGAAGGTATATTAGATTAGAGAAAAACATTTAGACAAAGAATGACATTGGACATACAGACATACAGATTCTATGCAACTATATTGCATTCACAATTACAGTGGTTAACAAACAAACAAAGGGGAATTACATTTGCAGTCAACATTCACACACATGTACATGCATTCATCCACATGCATCCAAATATTACCATATCATTTTCTCCCTCCTTGGAGAAACACCTGTTAGGCCAGACCCTGATTTCCTGCAACCTGCCAACGCATAGTTCCATAACTTCCATAACGCCAAAACTTCAAAACGCTGAGATGCCAAAACTTCTTTCCCTAAGAACAGTCCCAAGGACCAGATCTCTGTTTTCCATACAGCAGAACTGACTCCTTGCACAAAATCCAAGACTCCAAAAGTGCACTTCTTCCTCTTCCTTTGAGAAAGAAGCCCCAAAGTGTCCAGAATCATGCTTTCCCATAGCATATCTGACACTTTCCGAATACACCACCTCTGTCCTTTCCATGGAGCAGAGCATGGCGGGTGGATCAGACTCCTCTAATAATTTGAGCATTATTAGCCTGAGTCTTTTATAGGAAAATTCTGTTGATGTAGTCCCAAAGTTGTAAATTAATGATAGACGTCTTCCATCCTGGATCCATCCCAGTTTCCTGGCCAGATGTTTACTCTTCTTGATTGGTGTTAACAATACACAAGGCTTATGTTGACTTCCTTCTTAACATAAGGAAGGTTGCAAACATTTCCTTTATCACTGTCCCATTCTTATCAGAGTTTTTCATTAGCAAGTCCAGCAAGCAGGTAGTTAGTCATTGCAGGCCTTAATATTATACTGGTGTTTCCAAAATTATTAGCTGCTTCCATACATCCTTCCATTCTTCAATTCACTCCCACACATCATTTTAAATTCACATTTATCAAGTTTTCACATTGAATTTCTTATTACAAGTGCACCACAAATCTGTAGCCACATCTGATCAGATCCATCCTACTGCTGGGAACCAATGTGGTGGAAGAGAGAAATGAAATGTCAAGCAGCTAGGAAAGGGCTGAAAGAGGCTGCAGATTCTTTTTCACAATATATTTTTATATTTTATATAAAGTAATATATAATATTATTTTAAAAACAAAACCAAATAATCACATTAAACCATTAAATTAAAGTCATTAAAAACACATCCAAGGCATCACTGAAAAAAAACGCACAGCTCACACTAATTAAAAAAATGCATTTTAGATTTTTTCAGTGAAATGAGTATTAAGCTCCAAAAAATCAGTTAGGACCCAAAGGCCATTTTAATGGTCTTTGTTCCCAAGAAAAACTATTCACTGATAAACTGTAAATATTCACCTAGCAGTTCAAAAACATGCAAATGTGTGTAGATCAATAGGTACTGCTCCAGCAGGAAGGTAACAGTGCTCCATGCAGTATGTTTTGCACAATTAAGAGCTCTTATGAGAATTTTCTGGAGTTCTCTACAGATAGATGGACTCTTTCAAATTTTAAGGTTATCTTGGAATTAACTCTGGGCTCATCAATGTGGGCAATTTTGGTTTAATTGTGACGTCCCCTTTTACCTGCACTCATCAATACAAAGAGAAAGGAATGGATTGTGCCAGTACCGTGGTCACTGCTGTTGCCAGCTCTTGATTGGTTGAAAAACCATCCAACTAGGATCTTCATCCTGAGTGGCTTAGGGCTCTGTTGAACATTGTTGCTGGTTGTCTCTTTATCTTTTTGGTAAATTCAATAAACTGGAATATTTGAAGTGGCAGTCTGCTTAATGGTTCACCTCCAAGAGGGGCACAACTGTAAAGGAATGTGGTGTGATATCAGGCTATTAACCCACAATGACCTTAGAAATCTGGCTCTGGTGAACACAATCGGGTTAATCCAATGCACACAATGGATACTTGAAGATGGTGACCATTTCAACAGGTGAAGCTGGCTTTGGGCATGGATACTGGATCTTTCCCACAGGTAACCCCAATCTTATCATTGGGAGCAGGACAGTGACCTTGGAAGTAGGGCTGTCCAACCACGGAAAAATTTGTTTCTAAACTCGATTCATTTTTAGGGGGTTTTGCGTTTCGTTATTTAAAAGAATTCCGAAATTTTTCTTTTAAAAAGTTCAATATTTACAAAATTTCGGAAATTACGAAACAATTTCGAAACAATAACGAATCGATTCGTTAATGGCGGACGTGATTGCGCAATACGCTAAAAAACCCTCCAAATGGGACAGGGGGAACTTCTGAAGCTTCCCTCTCCCTCTGTTGTTGACTGTTGGTGTGATAATTTTTTTTATCACTGATAAAACAAACAACGACTATAAAACTTGCACCAGACATACGGAAATAATAACGAAATAATAACGAAACAATTTCAAAACAATTACGAAACAATTTCGAAACAATTACAAAACGAATTGGAAAAATTGGTTTCGTTTTTTAGTTGCTCCTGAATGGTTCAATATCGCTTCGTTATATAAAAAAATAACGAATTAATAACGAATTACGAAATTAACGAACGAAACCGCCCAGCCCTACTTGGAAGCTCTGACATACATTCATTGAGTAATTTCCCCCCACCTTCCAGTTCATTCTGAGGGCATTATGGAAATTTAAAGGAAGGAGTTTTGGGTGCAACCAGACAACATTCCAAGGGCAATTCATAATAAAGTCTTAGGTGAGGCATGGGCATGCACTTGCTGGGTCTGGTGGAGTAGTGGTTTCAATTTTATACTTTTGAATACATTTTATATTTTGGGGGTCCAATTTCTCAATTTCAAAATGACAGTGACATACTTGATCAGGTGATAGTCGAAAGCAGATTATGTGACCTTGGTCCAGTAAGATTATGTGGACTCCAACCTACCACCGCTATGGGTTTGGGGAAGTTTGATGGCTATTTCTGGGCCCAATCCAGAGCATTCTGCTTCAGACCATCCCTTGAATATGCCTCATTTTATCACATCTGGGCACACAACACCAGAGATCACAGAAGAGGACTGCTGAAAAGAATTGAATTTACACAGACTATGTTCAAACACGTAACTGACCACTTAGTCTACTATGAAAAAACTACCCCCAGTTATGACCTGTCATATTGTCTATATAAACAACCAGTAATTTTGACATCTGTTCTACTCCAACATACATGAAAGAGACAGTTTATTTCTTTGCTTTGTTTGTGACTGGATGTTAAAATTCTGTGCCTCCTTGATGATGGATTCCAGGTTAGAACAAAATGTTATACTTAACCCACGGTCACCATGGAAAATGACAACCCTGCATCTAGTTCTTCTTTTCATCCTATGCAGCTACGTTTATGTAAAGCATATCATCAAGTTGCCATGCAGTTCACCACCATCTCCATTTTGGCTCCATCTCATTCCACTATCCTTTGGGAGAATCGGTATCACACTTCCCATGTGATGTTTTTCTTCAAACAGAGTTGTATATAGGGCATGGGGCAGAGTCTGAAAAAAGCCAGAAATACTTTGCTATTCTGTCCTTCCTCTAAAGTTTATCTCCTTACCCTTGAAATAAAAAACCAATAGAGATTGATGACATCTGAAACTCACATAATATTATGTGAATGAGTCAGGAGACTGGCCTCATAAAAGCTTTGCTCTAATCTGCTTTTAATACACAGCATAACAGTTGTTGTTGTTTGCGGTATTTGTTGTTGCTGTTGTTGTTTTTTGTTTTGTGTCCCTTCAATGCATTTTGTTGTTCTTCATTCGTTCAGTCGTCTTCGACTCTTCGTGACCTCATGGACCAGCCCACGCCAGAGCTCCCTGTCACCACCCCCAGCTCCTTCAAGGTCAGTCCAGTCACTTCAAGGATGCCATCCATCCATCTTGCCCTTGGTCGGCCCCTCTTCCTTTTGCCTTCCACTTTCCCCAGCATAATTGTCTTCTCTAGGCTTTGCTGTCTCCTCATGATGTGGCCAAAGTACTTCAACTTTGTCTCTAGTATCCTTCCCTCCAATGAGCAGTAGGGCTTTATTTCCTGGAGGATGGACTGGTTGGATCTTCTCACCGTCCAAGGCACTCTCTGTTGTAATAATTTACAAGAATCCTAAAGTGAACATATCATAGGGTTTTCTGTGCTAAGTGTGTGACCTGCCCAAGGTCTCCCCATGGGTTTTCATGGACAAGTGGACATTCGAATTCAGGTCTCTAGAGTCATAGTCCAATACTCAAACCACTTATCAATGAGTAAATGGTTTCCTTGAAGCTAGTGGAGATCTCACCAAACCTAAGAGTTTTCTCTGAGTCCTGATCTCTCTGAACAAACCTGGTTTCATCTGATTTGAGAAGTTAAATATGGCCAGAACTGGTTAACACTTAGATAGGTGATGAAAGGGACCTCCAAGTAGGATTTTCTGAAACACATGAGAACCTTTGCTGCTGGTCAGAGTTGCTAATAATGGGCCAGATGAACCAAGGACTTGACTTCTTTTAAACCAGGGATGTGGCTGCCTTTTGGAACAACACAAAGATCATCAGTTTGTTCACGTATCGCAATCAGTAGTTGGGGCCTCTGAGTTTACCTAGGACAGATTTGAATAGCTGGAAGACAAAAGGGTTCTGTCATCAGCCAGCCTCCCATAGGTGTTTTAATTCCTCAATCGTTGCCTGTTCATTAGAAGAAACTAAACACAAGAGACACATTAGTAAGTGGGAGCTCTTTTATTCTCATTTTTCTCAATTTGTCTCCCACTGTATTATTTCTCCTGCCAACCTCTTTTCCAGACATGTCTGATTTCTCATTGTTGCTTCCTCCTCTCATTTATTTTTTAGTGTTTGCACACAACACTTTCTCCAGACGATCTCATTAAGGACTGGACTAATGAACCTCCTGTTTCTTAGCAGAGGAGTAGGTTATAAAACGCAGGAGCCTCCATCAGCATTAAAAGGGACGCGGCTCTGTTTACAGCGATGGAATGAGGTTGATCTGCATCAGCTGATGATATGAGGAATAGTTACAACACAGTGGGAAATAATCACATCTTGGCTGCCATTGTACACCTCCAAGAGTGGTTGTTTGTCTCTTTCTCTGAAGAGTATTTTATTTTAATATGTATAATTAAGAGAAGTCGTTCAACTTCTGCTAGGTTATTTCAAAACATGGAGAAGGACATTAAGAAGATCCAAGTAACACAGTTCTAAACTTCAAAGATCGAAGAGGAAGCCATTTTGGTATCCAGCCCATTGTGACAAAGTAAGCCTCATTTTCATATAATCATAACTTCTTAGACTTGGAAGGGACTACAAAGACCATCTTATCAAAATGCTGCAATAACTGGACTTCCCCGTCCCGGCGAAGCTGGGACAGGGGAGGAAATTTGCCTCCTCACCCGAAGAAGAGGCTTGGAAAGTAGATCCAGCCGGAGCTACTCAGACAGCTTCCGCCCCCTCTGCTTCAGTCTTTCAGAAGACTTCGACCCACCCTCCCGCCGCTAACAGTATAATTTAGGTCGCCAATAGGGGCCGGGTAGGAATTTTTTACCCTCTATGTTCTAGGGGGTTTTTTCGCCTACCCTATACTGTTAAAAGGCAAATTGGGAGTGCCGGGTTTTAAATAGGCAACGACGGAATTAGATAAATAGGCAACGACAGATTTTGGTGTTCACCAAGGCAATCTTTGTTTGGGTCATAAACGAAAACCCTCACTTGTGGTTCTTACAACCAAGGGGGGAATATGACCTAGGAACGAGAGATTATGACCTCAATTCCTTGGGGCAGAATGTTCTTCATTGTTGCTATAAAAGGTCACCCAGGATTACTTCACTCGGAGACCTGGTGTTTCGCCCAATTCCAGCCGAGGGGTAGGACAGGAAGGAACACTACCTCGGCTTTATTCCTCACCAAATTCTTAGGTCAATTCAGGTTAGTGGAAATACAAGTTTCCAGGTTAATTAGGTAACATTCAATAAAGTTGCCCTAGTTTACTCCATATCGTTGCCTGTGTCTCTTATTTCGGAGATTGGCTGGCAAAGGAATACGCAACTAAAACACTCCTGAAAGTGACCATTCAGCTTCTGTTTAAAGATCTCCAAAGGTAGAGACTCTACTACCCTCTGAAGCAATCTATTCTGGCAGTTAAAAATGTTATTTCTAATCAATTGAGTCTTTTTTTCTTGTAATTTGAATAAATAGTTTCATCTTCTACTTTCTGAAATAGTAGAGGACAAGCTGGCTATAAGTTCTACATGATATCCTTTAAGATATTTAAAGATGACCATCATGTCACCTCTCAGTCTTCTCTTATCCAAGCTAAGACTGAGAAGTGACATAACAGCTATTTTAAAATATTTCAATATCAAAAGGGGCGGGTTGACCATATGAATTAGATGTCCCCTTCCTGCATGTATTCCCCATGAGCCCAGTGCTTTTCCTCCTGTTCAGTTCAATTGTAGGATGAGAGGAGACTTAAATCTAGGACTGCTCTTGAAGAAAAAAAGCGACCTGCCATCAGCCAGCCTCCCATGGATATACAGATGTAGTGTACAACCATATATCCACATTGCCCATCTATACCTTCTCCAGTATGTGTATTCTTGAATGGTAGGGGAATTAACTCCTTGTGGTTCCTTCCAAAAATGGAATGTAATAACAACAAGATAATATGTGAAGAGATCCTTGAGCTTTAAATTCCTCTGTTTTTAGTCAATTTCAGCAATAAGCAATGAGGCATGATATAGGACCAATAAATAGACTTTTAAAAACGTTTGTCAGTAATAGCAAAAAAGGCTGATAGGTAAATAAAAATCAGCTCATTTGAAATGTAGAATGGATTAAAATGGACTTCTAAAAACAGAAAAAAGTGAGTCAAAGAGTAAATCAAGCCCAAGCTCTCCTTAGAAGCCAAAATGATCAATTTTTAGCTAATGTGGGCCATATAGTGAGACAACATAACTCACTGGATAATTACCACAGGTTATCACTCATGGCTGACCATGATTGGGAGATCCATAAGTGACTGTAGAAACCTATTCTACGTATGTTCTTTCACAGTGATGACATCAGCTTCCAGGTGGAAAGTGGTCCTGACAAGAGTTGGCTTGATTTGCCTTCCTCTGGGCACATTTCTCTTTTTCTCTATTTGTGCTCTTCAAAATCCACAGCTGATCTCGTTAGAAGCTTGAGATCCAGGGCTTCCCAGTTCTCAGGGTTTATTCTACTTTTAAATCTCTTTTGCTGTCCATCAACATCCCATCCCGTTTTCCATTCTTGAGTTCAGAGTAGAGCAACTGCTTTGGGAGATGGTGGTTGGGCATTCGGACGACATGGCCAGTCCAGCAGAGTTGATGATGGAGGACCATCGCTTCAATGCTGGTGGTCTTTGCTTCTTCCAGCATGCTGACATTTGTCCTCCTATCTTCCCAGGAGATTTGCAAGTATAGATGTACTCTAGAAACAGTTAACTTGATTTTTACCCTCCCTAAGTAATTGTCATGGAATGCTCTGGTGCAACTCCACACTTTAGCGTGGAGCTGGGCCAGTTCTAATTCACTTTAGCATGGAGCTGGCCAGTTCTAATTCAGAACCAGGTCCACTGTTCTCATGGGCCAGTGGCATCATCCCAGGAATGGCAATTACCTTTGTTGTTGGTTGTCATTCACCAGCAGCCACAGAGCTATAAAGGGCTCCTGGTCATCACTGGGGACTTTTACTCATGTCAGCACAGGGGCTTGGACAGGTGAGAAAGATTCCCCAATCCTCCCCCTCTCATTTTAAGAAGGCTGGTCAAAGTTTGGGGAAGGGGTTGCAAGCCAAGTATATATCTCCCAAGGCCTCCTGAGGGCTGATGTGACTTCTTAGGTCCATGTAGCTGCCTATCCCTATGTAGTGTGTGGGTTGTTATATGAATCCTCTATCTTCTCCAAGATGTTTGGGAGTCATTCCAAACAACGCACACACTACATCTATTTTCAGAGTTATAACTGAAATCTGTCGTGTATTTCATTGTTTTCAGTACTATCATTTGAACATCTTCTGTTAAAGAAGTCCCATGGAGTCCAACTGGTGGAATCAACTGGGCTCAACTGCTGGTGGTTGGATTGGACCCTTGAAGCTTCAATGATCCTACCAAGATCAAGACCTTTGCAGTCTTATCTAATATATATACCTTTTATGTGACTGGCTCAGACGAGGTTAAATTTCCTGGATCGTGCCCTTAGGTTTATTACATTGCTAGCTACTGCATTGTGCAGCCAAGGTTTTTTTTTAGAAAAAGATAAATTGAAAAGCTGTTGCATAGATGAGAAACGTAGGAAGGGAAGCAATTGTGGAAGCTAACCTCTCTCCATGCCTCTGACAACAAAACTGCCATTGAAACAAATGTAGATGAGGGGGGCACTGAGCCATACAGAAACCAAATAATTATCTATAGTTACTGGCCTTATTATCTCTCCAAATGTTTGCTAAAAATTCTATTGGGCAACCATCTGGACTGGGAGATTTATCCATGGGTTGCTGCTTCTAACTTTTCCCTCTAATTCTTCCCTGCCATCTTCTCTTTAATAATTTAACTGACTTTTTTCATATTGAGCATTCCAGGTCGATCAAGTGAGTATATTCGCAGTGATGTACAGATCTCAGCTATTTCTTGAAAGTTTCTTTTTGCTTTCCATGAGAGGATCTAAGGGACGTTGTGCCATCTGTTTTAAAGGCTTTTGTAAATTACTTTTTCTCCCTCCTCCTGTCTCTTCTCCCCCAAACTCCTTTCTCCTCTCCCTGCTCTTTCTTTCTCTCCCCCCCCCCCCCCAATTCCTAAATTACTCGGTCTAATAGGATCTCTAATTGGTTGTTTTGCTCCTGCATCTACTTATGTGTAATACGCATTGCCTCAGCCTCTCCAACGCATTTGCAATTGAGTTGCCCCCCTTCCAAGACACTCTGTTGAAGTTTTATTACCACCGCTCAGAACAGCAAATATCCCTTTTCCCATTCAAGCAGCAATAAATAATTCAATAAGGTGGCATCAATAACTACAGCCCAGTTGCTTAGCTCAGATCCCATCTGTGGCTTGCCGTGAAGGTCATTACTACACCAAATTGCTAATTTTCCTCTTGCTTGGTATTGGACTTTGCCTGACTGCAACTAGGATTCAAGACCTGGATTAACTGGGCACAGCTGGACAGAGATGCCATTGACTTCAAATCTTCTATCTGTCTTCTCCTTCTCCTTAAAGGGAATATGTATGACTGATGCTCCAGCAATTTTTAGACTGGGCTGGAAAGTGTAGACCACTGACTTTATATAGGTCTCAAATTCCACTTTTCTGCATCTCAAAGCCCCCTACTAGGACATCGAATACCAATGAACTCTCCCATTTTTTAAGTGGCCATGATTTAGGGGCGAAAATGTCACTCCCTAGCCAATGTCGTTTCATACTTTATTTTTTTATAGAGCATTGGATTCCACCAATCTATATAAATAAAGATGTAATGTTCATTTGTGGGATTAACATAACTCAAAAACCACTGGACGAATTGACAGCAAATTTGGATGTAATACACCAATCAGGCCAACAAGTGACCACTATTCATAAAAACACTGAAAAACACAGCAGAAGAGACTAACCCCCCCCCGCCCCAAAAAACCCCCAAAATACATTACAAAGCATGTGCAAAACCACATATGTACATATATACACAAATATATTTACACACAAAACACATATACACATACTGGGCCACAGCAACACATGGCAGGGGGTGGCTAGTGTTTATTTATTTATTTATTTAAAAGTTTTATATACCGACCTTCTCACCTCTCTTGAGGGACTCAGACCATAATATCACATACAGTTAAAAAAACATAATAATTCATTTTACACTAAAACATTAAAACAGTAATAACATTCAAAAACTACAATGGTCAGTCGTCACACTAACTCATTGTTCATCATCCTTCATCCATATCTGGCTCACTCGTTGAATGCCTGTCTCCATAACCACGTCTTCAGCTGTTTCCTGAATGTCAGGATAGAAGGGGCTGTTCTGATCTCCAGTGGGAGAGAGTTCCAGAGTTGAGGGGTCACCACCGAGAAGGCCCTGTCCCTCGCCCCCACCAGACGCGCTTGTGAGGTCGGTGGGACCGAGAGCAGGGCCTCTCCAGATGATCTTAATAATCTTGATGGTTCATAGAGGAGAATATAAGGTGTTAAATAGTGTTAAATAAGATCTCAACTGTAGTTCATGTTGGGACTCAGACTGTGTGTGAACCTGAGCCTGAATCTCTGATTGTATTGCCTAATGTTGATGCAAATGTTGATGGGCCTAGTTTGGATAGTGAGGCTCAAGATGGAGACACTTTTGGCAATGAAAATCCTACAGGCTTTGATTTAGAGGCTTCAGGGGAAAAGCCAAGTTCTCATGAGAAAGTTGCTGTCAGACCAAGAGAAGAAAATTCACTCCCTTTTTCTCCTGACCCGAGCTGGCAAGATAACTTGACACCTAATCGGGTCAACGATAATAGCCGCAGTTTGGAGATAAGCCAGAACTGCAGGGAAGCTCAATGTTTAAGTAGGTCCGAGAGAATCCGACAACTGAAACCAAAGATTAGAGTTAGCCAGAATCAGTTTTTGGGATTTAGGAATGCCTGTGACGGGGATTTTCTCAGACCAAGCATTGTTTAGTATCAAGTACAAACCTCCTGGGTTTTCCAGTTTCCAGTGGTCTGGTATTTAAGGGAACTTCTGGCTTCAACTGAGAATTAGCTGGGGCCAATCCATTCATGGATTTCTATTGAGAATTGTTTGGGCATTACTGCTTTGGATTTTCTGCCAGCTTTCTGGACATTGCTGTTTGCTGTTTCATTTTGGCTTTTTTACCTTTGGACTTCAATCTATTTTCTATTCATCATTAAATTAAAAAAGTATTGTATTTTTCCTAAACCAAAGTGTGGTGTATTAATGACAAGAGGGCCCTGTTTCCAGCTCTGGAGTGCAACAGTTCAACCAAGTAAGAAAAAAAAAAACCTGAGAAAATACCTAACGTAGGTTGAAACCAAGGATTATATGTGAAGGATAAAAAACAAAAGACATTTTGAAATTGTATTTTTCAACATGTGGTTTGGTTTGGTTGAAAGATTGTATTGTGTAGAGTAATAAGAGATTATTGGAATTAGAAGGGCATGACTCTTAGGCTTGGGTGGCATGGATGTTTATGGTACGATAAAGCTAACGTGAATGTAGATTTCCATCTTCATTTTATGAGACTTGCCTTCTTAAGAATATCAAATGGATAGAAATTGAGGTTCTGCCCTAAAATGTTTCAACACAAAAAGCCTTAAAGCTTTTTATAAAAATTAAACAAATGAAAAGGAAAGATGGATACCTTCTTTGTGGTTATTGTCAGGGAATATTGTCATGTGAGAGAAATTACTGGATAACTCCTCAAATGAAGAGCAGCCCCCAAATTCAAGAATGGCTGGGAAACAGGTAGAGTTAGAGTCCAAACTATATGTTTTCCATGCTCTTGTGGGAGCTGTGCAGCTAAGGACTGGCAGAGTTCTGTACTGAGTAAGTGATAACATTAATTTTAAATCTCTCAATCATCTGACAATGTATGTGAGCTTACATTGGGGCTATGCAATATAAATATCAATTGTGTTACATAACCCTTGTGTTGAGTAACTGAACCAAAATGCCAAACATGCAGATAAATACACAACCAAATGTAGAATTCAGAGTATCCATCCATATGCAATGCACCTCAACATGCAGTGTCACGTACAACGGTATTGCATGCAAAGTTTCAGTCGTGCAATTTTGAACTGAATACATCAGGTTCAAGAGTCACATCTATATGATTCTGTTAGAGAACTTATATATGCTTAAGAGACAACAGGATTATGGGACAACAGTTTCTTCCTATCCTATATGTTTTCTTTTTATGTTCAGGACATTGTGATCCATACAGTTGTGTCTCTGCACAGAGTTCTGTGAACTAGTAAGCACCCCCTATACAATTGAAATACCTCATTATGTTGGAATTTTTATTGTTGTGCTATGAAGTGTATTCAAATATGCAAGAGCAAAGGCCTTACAGGATGCTGTTACTGGAGGATGATGGGAAATGGGTCGTGGAGGAGATAACAGCACTGAATACTTGAGAATTGTCCCTGGCATTAAAGAAATGAATTAAAGCCCATTGGAAGGGCTGGCATTGTTTCCATTGTCTCTGGGTCATGCCCTGTATAATGTTCTTAGCTTCCGTTTGTGCCAAAGATAATCAGTATGCATTCAGTATTCATGGAGCTCTGCTTAATCACTCAGCTGAGGTTCAAGAGTCACATTTCTAAGTAGTACTCAAAGACCAGAAAAAGAAAAAGAAAGAAAAAAGTTGTTGTCTCTCATGTGTGAAACAGTTAGGATAGTTTGGCTGTAGTTGGGTGCCAGGCCTTCATACAAGAATATCCGAAGTAGGTAGGATGTCACTCCTCTTAGGAAGGTTGTCCATAACATTCCACCAGCCTGGGACTGTGCATGAGAAAATGGAAAGAAAAAATGGGAA
Source organism: Anolis sagrei (assembly GCF_037176765.1). Lineage (NCBI taxonomy): Eukaryota > Metazoa > Chordata > Lepidosauria > Squamata > Anolidae > Anolis > Anolis sagrei. Next base: position 293,252,578 of record NC_090022.1, on the reverse strand, counting down.
CTCATTTGAAATGTGATGGAGATAAATTCTAAGAATACCATGGGCTACTAAAAAGATAAACAAATGGGTCCTAGAGTTAATCAGGACTAAAATCTCCCTAGAAGTCAAGATTACTAAACTGAAGCTGACATACTCTGGCCATATCATGAGGAAAAATGACTTCCTAGCAAAGACAATAATTCTTAATAAAGTAGAGGACAGTAGGATAGACAGAATCAAGGAAGCAACAGCTCTGGTTCTGCAAGACCAGAGCAGGAGTAATTTGGAGGTCTCTCATTTGTGGGGTCACTATAAGTTGATCACACGAATTAGAGATCTCCAAGCTTATTGAAAGGCAGTTAACAACTATGGCAAATCGATTGTTATAGGATACTTTTACTTTTTTCCCTTTTAATATATACTTCCTGGTCACAACCAGCACCAATCTGAATAATCAACCAAACTATGTGGCATATCTCTGTCTAGGTTGAACTTCTATAGATGAAATGATCACATCTTTCAATTTCTCCCCTATAAAGCCCTCCCAGGCTTCAATTTCCAGATAGTACAATTGTCTACTAAGAGAGTTGTGGAGGACACACCTTCTTTTGAATGTCCTACTGTCAGCAAAGATCTTTTCATTCAGTAGATCATTTGAGAATTGACTAGCTGTTAGTGAAGAGACTTTCTATCAAGTGAAAGGTCTTACTTGCTTCTTAATATTAAACATTGGCTGGGATAATGTTAGTAAATTATGGAAGTATAAACTGGAGCCAGCAAAGTGTAGTGGTTTGAGTCATGGACTATAGCTTTTGAGACCAGGATTTGAGCTCTTACTCAGTCATGGAAACTCACTGGATGGCCTTGGCCAAGGAAGACTCGTGTTCTCAGTCCCAGGAAACCCCATAATATGTCCACCTTATGTTCACCATTAAGTTAGAAACAACTTGAAGACATACAACAACAACAGCAACAACAAATTGAATTTACTCCATCACATTGTTCATTGCAGAGGTCACCTTCTTTGCTGAACATAGAGTGACCAACCCCACCTCAAATCCACCTTCTGAATGTTGCAGCCCTCATATTTCTGTGTTGTTGAAAAGTAGGAGATGCATCCAGCTATTTTTCTGTAGCTGTGTGTGCTGCAAACTTGTCATCTGGAGGAGTATCCTGAGGATTCCCTGATGTATCTGGAGATGCCTGTTCCAGCATATATTATATTTGCTTATGAGTTATTTATTGTTTTGTATTATTGTTGTTATTGTTTATTGTTGTATTGTGGGCTCGGCCTCATGTAAGTCGCACCGAGTCCCTTGGAGAGATGGTAGCGGGGTACAAATAAAGTATTATTATTGTTGTTGTTGTTATTATTATTATTATTATTATTATTATTATTATTATTATTTTCAAAGGGTTTTATTCACAAGATTTGTTCTAAACAGGTTTGCCATTGTCTTCCTCAGACACTTATTTATTTATCGTATCGTAAAAACTTGACATTCTATTAAATGTCCTTGGACCAGTAGCTGGCCACTAGGGCTGGGCAGTTTCGTTTGTTAATTTCGTAATTCATTATTAATTCGTTATTTTTTTTTATAACGAAGCGATATTGAACCATTCAGGAGCAACTAAAAATCGAAACGAATTTTTCAATTTGTTTCGTAATTGTTTAGAAATTGTTTCGAAATCGTTTCATTATTATTTCCGCATGTCTGGTGCAAGTTTTATAGTTGTTGTTTGTTTTATCAGTGAAAAAATATATAATTATCACACCAACAGTCAACAACAGAGGGAGAGGGAAGCTTCAGAAGTTCCCCCTGTCCCATTTGGAGGTTTTTTTAGCGTATTGCGCGGTCGTGTCCGCCATTAACGAATCGATTCGTAATTGTTTCGTTATTGTTTCGTAATTTCCGAAATTTTGTAAATTTTGAACTTTTTTAAAGAAACATTTTGGAATTCTTTTAAAAATTGAAATGCAAAAACCCCCTAAAAACGAATCGAGTTTAGAAACAAATTTTTCCGTGGTTGCCCAGCCCTACTGGCCACTTGTGGTGCCTCTGGTGTTGCTATAAGAAGATCCTCCATTGTGCATGTGGTAGGGCTCAGACTACTTTGTAGTAGGTGGTCAGTGGTTTGCTCTTCTCCACACTCACATGTCATGGAATCCACTTTGTGGCCCCATTTCCGAAGATTGGCTGTGCATCTCATTTTGCCAAAGCACAGTCTGTTCAGCACCTTCCAAGTTGCCCAGTCTTCTGTGTGCCCAGGAGGGAGTCTCTCATCTGGTATCAGCCATGGATTGAGGTGCCGTGTTTTAGCCTGCCACTTTTGGACTCTCACTTGCTGAGGTGTTCCTGCGAGTGTCTCTGTAGATCTTAGAAAACTATTTCTTGATTTAAGGCATTGACGTGCTGGCTGATATCCGAACAGGGGATGGGCCGGAGATGTCCTCAAACATTAAGAGAGCATGATTTCTCCAGTGAGTTTTATGTCCGAGCAAAAACTTGAACCTTAGCCTTTGAGTCATAGTCAAACCACTAAACCACAGTGGCTCCCTACAGAAGTTGTCCTCACAGATAAATTTAATTAGATAAAATGCCTGTTTTATGTTTTCAAATCAACAGGCCACTCAAACCATATATATCATAGATCTTGTGTAGCAAGGTCCATGATATATAAACCAGAATCCTTATGGTATGTTTTTTTTTATCGTGTCAGGCAACCGAATAGTTGTATTACATTTTTGACAGAACAAACAAACAAATATACAAAAGACACAGAGTTTGCAAGCTTGTTAGTTGATTAAATGTCCTTTGACCAGTAGCTGGCCACTTGGAGTGGAGTGCTTCTGGTGTTGCCGCAAGAAGGTCCTCCATTGTGTATGTAGCAGGGCTCAGGTTGCATTGCAGCAAATGGTCTGTAGTTTGCTCTATGGTATGTTATGCATTAGTAAATCCCTGTATGGAAGCATGTAGATCCTTTTGCCTCTTGTGGAACATCTGCATTTGGCTCACAGTTGAATTTTGCATGTACATAATTGCACAAGCCCTTGTACTTTTTTGATTATGTAAAATTATTTCTCAATATCAAAAGCAAGATGCCATGGTATATCCATTGTTGTGAAAGGAAAGGTGCATGTGTATGAACCTTTATTTGTGAATTTGGAATACATTCAGTTGTGCAACACCACTAAGACCTACATTGTCAAATCCATGTCAAATTCCACCAGTAGAAACTAGCGACACAACCCAAACAAAGGTTCTCAGCCACTCACTAAAATGGCTAAGATTAGGGAGCTGCTCATGAATTTAATAAGAGCAAGCAGGATGTCTCCCGGTTGAGAGATTCTGCTCTCAACCACCTTGGTTGACCATTCTCATAAAAAAACAACCAAACAACCCCATTTCCAAATATTATCCCAAGCCAGGTCATTTGCATATCAGAGGTTCTTCTTCAGCAGCATTCGTTATGCTAATAAAGCGGTGTGACTTTTGCTGGCAGGGCTTAAGGCAGCTGCCGGCCTGCAACTGAAGGTTCTGTCTAGGGAAATAACTCAGCAAGTGACGTTCAGAAGGCCGGCAACCTGCCCGCTTTTGCATCCAAGGATGAGAGAGAAAGAAAAGCAAGAGAGAGAGCTCAAAGAGAGCTATTGTTGAGGACATAATGATGGCTTCCCAGCTTGAATGCTGCAGGACCTTCCCTGCTGGCACTTCAGGACATCAGAATACCTCAAGTGCTTGGTTAGTTTATTTCTTGGCATCTCTGTGGCTCGCAGCGGTTTGCTGGGTAGGCAGCAATGACAGTGAAACAAAAGTGAAAAGAGGAAGCGAGGAGGGTGAGGGGAGAAAAAGAAGACTTTTTCTTTACAATATTAGCACAAAACCGGACAGGAACACAAGGGAGCAAGGACAAACCCATGGTAAGAGAACAGCAGACTTGCTGTCCAATTAACACACTCTTTATTCTGCAGCATGCCAACTGACAGTGGAGAGAAATTAACTTCCAAAACAGTGGCAGAGGAATGACAATTGGGTAACTATAGTAAGGCAATAGGAGAGGGTAGAGAATTTTTTGCCCTTCCACACAGCCATATAACCCAGAATATGAAGTCGGATCTGGCTACGGTGGTCCATGCTCTTGTCACATCCTGAATAGATTACTGCAACGCACTCTACGTGGGGTTGCCATTGAAGACTGTTCAGAAATTGCAATTAGTCCAATGGGCGGAAGCTAGATTACTCACTGAAGTGTCATACAGGAAGCATACCACCCCCTGCTGTGCCAGCTCCACTGGCTGCCAATCCAATTCCGAGCACAATTCAAAGTGCTGGTCTTGACCTATAAAACTGTATGTGGCTCCGGTCCAACATACCTGTTCGAAAGTATCTCCTTCTATGTCCCACCTCGGAGCTTAAGATCGTCTGGGGAGGCCCTGCTCTCGGCCCCGCCTTTGTCTCAAACACGCTTGGTGGGGACGAGGGACAGGGCCTTCTCGGTGGTGGCCCCCCGCCCGTGGAATTTGCTCCGCGGGGAAATTAGGTCATCGTCATCCCTCCTCACCTTTAGAAAAAAGGTTAAAATGTGACTGTGGGACCAGGTCTTCAGGCAATCAGGTTAAAGGACAATTGATAATGTTTGACTATGGCATGGAAGAGGATTTGGATAAGTTAAGCGGAGTAATCATTAGTAGATAGCTAGCTAAACAGCCACCAGACGGGCAATAGCTAATCAGAGTGTAAGTATACTGTTTTAATCTTTATTCATTAGTGTTCAAGTTAATTGTTATATTTGTTATTATGTATTCTGTATTTTATGATGCAGCATTGAATTATTGCCAATTGTAAGCCGCCCTGAGTCCCCTCAGGGGTTGAGAAGGGCGGGGTAGAAATGTTCGAAATAAATAAATATATAAATGAAAGCAAAAAAATCCACAATATCTGCTTTGAACTGAGTTATTTGAGTCCACACTGCCATATATTCCAGTTCAAGGCAGATAATGTGGGGTTTTATTTAGCAGTGTGGAAGGGGCCTATGGACTATGATATTCACTTTTCCAACTTCTGAAGCTCCCCAGTAATCCCCCGATATTTTGTCTCTTATTGGGAAAAAAAAAATTACTAGGTTCAGGTTTGAGCACTTCTAAACCCTCAAACCACTTCTAATCACTGCAAACCCTCTGGACCAGGCCTGCAAAACTCCCCCCCCCCCCCGGTGTTTGGGCCCACAGCTTCCAGAAGCTCTAGCCAACTGTTCCAATTATCAAGAATTCTGGGAGCTGAAGTCAAAAACACCAGGAGAGCCACTGGCTTTGGAGTCATGCTCTGGACTATTCTCCCAAAATGTTTGTTAGAAAGTCTATAGAACCTAGAAGTGATAAACAGGAGCTTATAGATCCAGAACTAGGACCGTGAATCTGAAAAATTGAGTGACAGTCACATGAAGGTGGCTGAAATGGAACCAGAGACCACAGATTATTATAAAGCATCCAGCCACCTTATCACTTTGCAAAATTTCCAGTTGTTGAACACTTCAGACTCCATGCAAACATGGAGAGGTACTAAGCTCATCACAAGAGTTAAACTACTTCTGGCAGTCATCCATGGTTGAAAAGTGGCAGAAGTGTCCTAAAAGGGGAAAACTCCAACAATTGACTTCATCACATTGATATATTTTCCCCTGGCAGGACACTTATTTTGAAGCATGGAGAGTCATGGGTGGAAAAGAGGGTGAAATGTCCTGAAAGGAGGGAACTCTGAACATGGGCTGGCAATCCTGTTCAGAGCTGCTACATCTTATTACACTTTACTCACATCTTTACAACAGAAAAACAGGTGTGATGGGAACCATCAAAGTTTCCCATTTTATTTCATTACCCAACCATCAGCACACTCTTGTTTTCTATAGGTTTTGATGCAGAATAATAGGATCTCATGGAAAGCAATGGTTTTAACCTCGATCACGGCCTCTTTGATCCTCTGAGGTTAGAGACAGAACAATTTTCCCATGGGAAGATGAGGTGCCATTCTCCTTTAATATAAGGGGCTTTGGGAAGGGCTAGGGAATCTCTTGATTTTTGGATATTGTTGTTTCTCCCGATTAAAAGCACAAAAGTAATATGGACCTTGTGATGAATGTAAGAGGAATGTATTGCCAGCTCTCAAGTTTCCACGTGTGAGTGTGAATGCAAAAAGGGACTGATGGCGATGTAAGAGGAGAGATGCTCTATCTTAAAGGGATGGTCACCCATGCTTTCCCATCTCAATGGGATGAGGTCACTTGTCCATACTACAAGAATGTCACTTTAAGAAACTGCCTTCTGCAAGAAATGATAAACTGGAGATACATAAAATCACAGTTGGACCAATTTGCTTGTGAATGGAATGGCATGGAATAAATAAAGATCCAAAATATTTTACCATGACAGGTAAATCATTTCCAAATTTTCTTCATACAAACTTTCCTTGGACTTCCAAATCACTCCTGCCCCCCCCCCCCTTTTCCTGGCACATCATTTCTAGATGCTGGGAGGTGCTGCAAGACTGTACTGGAGGTCGGGTGAGTTTTCTTTACTTTTAAAAGGGGTTTGGGGGCTTTGGGGGAGGGGGTATGTATGTAGGAATGGTGTCTGGACTGCAGTATTCTGCAGTATAGAACCAGAAATAGTGCATTTATCCCACACCTTCCAAGAAGGCACAGAATAAAACCACTATCTAATTAATTTGCCACAAACCAGGGTTTTCCTGGTTTGTTGTGGATTAATTCGGGATTGTCCAGAACATTATCTGGACAGCTCCCTTTTTATTGTGGAAGTTTCCGCAATAAACAGGCTGTCTAGATCCATCCTCAGTATCGTTTCATAATTCAGTTTGTTGTCTCCTTCTTCCTTCATATTACCTGTTGTCTTAGCCCATCAAGTTGGTTTGAATTCTTGGTACCCCTGTGAACAAAAGATATCCAAAAAACTCAATAGCATCAATGTTTAGCTCTTGCATCTACAAGGCTGTGGCTTCTTGTATTAGGGTAAACCAGACAACCTCAAACTCATCCATTTGAGCCTCCAAGTTCCAGAATTCCCAACTATTGAACAAGCTGGCTGGAGTTTCTAGGAATTGGAGAACCAAATGACAGAAGGGCCATAGCTTGAGAATGCATGGGTTAAACTTGTAAAAGTGACCATACTCGTTTACTAATGTTTCCACTTTCATGATATCATTAATTTAATGGTTTTAGCTTCTAGTGATAGTTCACCCTATATTTTCTCTAGACCAATGTATTTGTCTTTTTGGCAGTTGAGAGAACTCCAGCATCACATTACAAATGAATTTGTTTTGCCTCGGTACTTTGATATGGTATCACCTATACATGCCTTGATTTAATGTTACCTCTCTCCCTCCTAAAGCAAAAGTGATATTGATGCAATCATATATGACTGCATCAGTATCATTTATAAGCAATGCACATAACTGTTGTTGTACACTGGGGAAAGACTATACAGAAAGAAAACTCGTGAAGTCCACATAGTCAACAAAATGTTATTTTTCAGAGTGTTGTATCAATGTTCACATGTGCATTGTTGTTGCAGGGAAGGAAAATAATGCAGACTGCTCTGAAACTATGATAATGGTGAAATTCAGAAATTTGCAATCTTCTCATTCTCTTTATGCATGCACAGTCAGCATCCAGTTTCATGGACAGGTTTAGAAAATAAGCCAAGTTACTAGGCAAACTATGCCCACCTGTAGTGGCTTGACTAAATGCCACATCTCCTTTGATTTAATTTCAGTCCTGGCTTATTTTTCTTCAGCTTCTTCTGCCTGTGAATGTGCAAAGCTGCTTAGAAAATACAGAATCAAAGAAACATAGAATCATAGAATCAAAGAGTTGGAAGAGACCTCATGGGCCATCCAGTCCAACCCCATTCTGCCAAGAAGCAGGAATATTGCATTCAAATCACCCCTGACAGATGGCCATCCAGACTCTGTTTAAAGATTTGGTAGAGTCTGAAAGGGCCATCCAGTCCATTCCCATTTTGACACGCAGGAATACCCAATCCAAGCACTTTGACAGATGGTCATCCAGTCACTGCTTAAAGATCGCCAGAGAAGAAGACCCCACAATCTAACTCTTACAATCAGGAAGTTCATCCAAATGTTTTGATGAAATCATATCATGAATATCAGAAAAATGATCAGTTTTCCAAAAATCGGTTGAGATCCTACTTTGTGCTTCCATACCAATTTGTACTCACACAGTTATGTCATGGTTGTGAACAGCAAAACTGTGAACCAGATATGTATGTAATAATGTACTTGCTTATTTTCCCATTCACCAATAGAAGATTACTAATGACTACCTTCAGAATTCCAATGAATTGGGTGGAATATTCATGGTATTAACAAATAGTTACTGTGCCGTCATGCCTGGGGGCTATAACTCTTAGTGAAAGAGGCATGGACATGACATCTTTCCCCCAGGGGATTGCTTCTTGCCCCCGTTTAGGAAAACTGGAACTCCCAAGGACCAAAACACTGTAGATAACTCAAAATAGGTTTAATTGTTCACAACGAGTTATCCCTTTAAGGCAATAAGCTGGAAGTTTCAAAGGGGTAAAGGAAAATATACATTACAGTTTCTGGTTGTCTTGAGTCCAAAGAGTTTTGTAGCTGAGAAGCTTTTCCAGGTCCCTCTTTCTCAATGGCTGTGAATATCGGGATAATCACAACCCCAATTCCAATGGCCTATATTTTGAAGGCACAAAGCCTTCCTCTGGTGCCAAAGAACTGGTTTGAAAGCGCTTGAGACTTCTCAACGTCATCCAGGTTGATCTGAACATGAAGCATAAGTCTCAAGGGTAAGAACCTCAGAATTGGTGCTGAGAAGTAACTTAATCAAGGGCTGCAGAGCCAAGTCTCTCTCTCAAATCCATCTGATAGAAAGTTTGATGGTGGAATGGAAAAGGAAACACTGCCCTGCTCTCTAGGAAGAGGTGGGGACAAACAATTGAGCAGGAGGAGCAATTCAACTGGTGCAAACAACATTGATTGACAGCTATAAATAACCAATCAATCCAACTATACATTTACAGGGCAAAAAGGCAAAATCAGGCATGATACAACAGTTCAAATCCTGCAACTTACAGTTCTACACATAGGTGGCGCCACTCGCGCCATCGCAGTTACAAAACATCTGAGAATGCATAACTGCATATTCAATGGTTACTGCGTATTCAATAGTTTTCATTTGCCTCATAGTTCTGATCAAATTCTTTAAATTGTATACTTACGAGGTGACATCTCACACATGGGCATGGCCCACACCAAAAATGTAAGAATCTAACCTTACCCCATACATTTTCATTTTAGTTTTGTAAATCTCTGAAGGCTCTCAAAGTCAGTTTTCTTTTCTGCACAAGGAAACAAAGCAAAGCCAAAAAGGCTGCCTTAGTGCCTTGCCTTTTCTCTAAATTAATGGAGTCTCAGCATTAGGAGTGGGAAAAAGAGGTAGTAGTGTTTGCCGGGAAAAGCACAGAATTCTGGGAAATGTAGTTTGGGAAGGCAAGGGGCCCTATGCCAGATAATTCAAAAAGTCCTGACCTATACTACATTTCCCAGAATTCTGCTCAGCATCAGAATGCCCAGGACAGGTGAGAGATATGTGCCCCCATTGCAGCAGAGTTCCAATGACTGGTTGAATCTGCAAAGAGGAGAACTGACTTTACTTCTAGTAAGTAAATCTCTATGCTGGACCGGGAAGAAATCCCTAAATTGATGATCCCCATATTATAGGGGAAGCATATTAATTGGCTTAGACTTAGTTACTTTACTTACTTAGGCGATCCCTTGTAGCCTGAGGATGATGGTCCTCCAAGTGTAGTGTCTTGGCAGTGGGTCCGACACTACTACTGTGGAGCCGTATTCTTGATTTGCATGTTCTCTCGCAGTGAGGACATTGGTTTCCACGTGGAAGGCGGTCCCGGTCCTCTTGGTATATTTCTCCCTTTCACCCTCCATTTGTGCCTCTTTGAATTCTGCAGCATTGCTGGTCACAGCTGTCCTCCAGTTAGAGCACTCAAGGACAGGGTTTCCCAGTTCTCGTAATCTATGCCACAGTTTTTAAGGTTGGCTTTAAGTCCATCTTTAAATCTCTTTTCCTATCCACTAATATTATGTTTCCTGTTCTTGAGTTGGGAGTTTAGTAACTGCTTTGAGAGACTGTGATCTATGGGCATTCAAACAATGTGGCTAGTCCAATGGAGTTGATGGCATAGGAGCATTGCTTCAATGCTGGTGGTCTTTGCTTCTTCCAGTATGCTGACATTTGTCTGCCTGTCTTCCCAAGAGATTGACAGGATTTTTAGGAGACAACGCTGATGATGAGGTCCTAAGACCATGATGGTGAACCTATGACACGTGTGTCAGCACTGACACGCATGGCTATTTTCGATGACACACAGACATATGCGGCCACATACTGAGAAATACGCCTTATAAGAGCCAATCTAATTCCATCCTTAAATTTGTAAAAGGCTCTGCAAATTTAACATCTGCATGTTTGAGCACTGTTCACTGCATAACTCAGCATGGATTATACATTTTTTCTTATTTAAACTATAAATATTGCAAAATTATTTATAGGGCGTAAACCTCTCCCAGCTCTGTCCTCCAGGTTTCTCCGTGCAACACCAACCAAGAGCCGGAGGACGGGGAGGCGGTGTCGCAGTAGTCTATAGAGATTCCATCCATCTAACTAGGAGCCCCATCCCGCAGACCACAAATTTTGAATGCGTCCACCTGAGGGTGGGTGACCGGGACAGAATAGGGATTCTGCTAGTGTACCGTCCACCTCGCTGCACTACAGTCTCCCTACCTGAGCTAGCGGGGGTGGTCTCGAGCCTGGCGGTGGAGTCCCAACGGCTTCTTGTGCTGGGGGACTTCAACATCCACGCCGAGGCAACCCTCACAGGTGCGGCTCAGGACTTCATGTCCGCCATGGCAACCATGGGGCTGTCCCAACGAATAACTGGCCCCACCCACTGTGCTGGACACACATTGGACTTGGTTTTCTGCCAGGGATGGGAGCAGGGTGGCGGTGTGGAGGAGTTGTCTATCTCTCCGTTGCCATGGTCCGACCACTTCCTGATTAGATTTAGGCTCACTGCGCCCCCTAACCTCCGCAAGGGTGGAGGACCCATTAGGATGGTCCGCCCCAGGAGGCTAATGGATCCGAGTGGATTCCTGACGGCTCTTGGGGAGTTTCCCGCCGCCGCGGTAGGTGATCATGTTGAGGCCTTGGTCACTCTCTGGAATGGGGAGATGACCAGGGCTATTGACAAGATCGCTCCGGAACGTCCCCTCTCGAGTAACCGAGCTAAACCAGCCCCTTGGTTCACTGAGGAGCTGGCAGCGATGAAGCGAAAGAAGAGGGTTCTAGAGAGCGTGTGGCGCTCAGACCCAAGCGAGTCAAACCGAACATGGTTTGTGTCCTTTTTAAGGGCATATGCCGCGGCAATAAAAGCCGCAAAGAAAACTTTCTTTGCGGCCACTATTGCGTCTGCAAAAAACCGTCCGGCGGAGTTGTTTCGGGTTGTCAGAGGTCTTTTAACTCCCCCTACTTCAGGTGGGAGCCCTGACAACTCGGCAGCGCGCTGTGAAGCATTTGCTCGGTTCTTTGCAGACAAAGTCGCTTTGATCCGCTCTGGGCTGGACGCCACATTAGATGCAGTCTCTGTGGATGTGACACAAGCACCTGCTTGTCCGATTTTGTTGGATTCTTTTCAGTTTGTGAAACCCGAGGATGTGGACAAGATACTTGGAGGAATGAGACCCACCACGTCCATCCTAGACCCCTGCCCATCCTGGCTTCTGAAGGAGGCCAGAGGGGGATTGGCCGAGTGGGTAACGGTGGTGGTTAATGCCTCCCTTCGGGAAGGCAAGATTCCAGCGAGCCTAAAACAGGCTGTTGTAAAGCCGCTGTTGAAGAAACCATCACTTGACCCCACTAAATTGGACAACTTTCGGCCTGTTTCCAATCTTCCCTTCTTGGGCAAAGTCATGGAAAGCGTGGTGGCCTCACAACTCCAGGTATTCTTGAGAGACACGGATATTCTGGATCCGGCACAGTCTGGTTTCAGACCGGGACATGGTACCGAGACGGTCTTGGTCGCCTTAGTGGATGATCTGCGCCGGGAGCTAGACAGGGGGAGTGTGTCCCTGTTGGTGCTCCTGGACCTCTCAGCGGCCTTCGATACCGTCGACCACGGTATTCTTCTGGGGCGCCTTGCAGAGATGGGTCTTGGGGGCACTGCTTTGCAGTGGCTCCGGTCATTTCTGGAGGGTCGTACTCAGAAGGTGTTGCTGGGGGACTCCTGTTCAGCGCCACAGCCGTTGATCTGTGGCGTTCCTCAGGGTTCCATCTTGTCCCCCTTGCTGTTTAACATCTACATGAAGCCGCTGGGTGAGATCATCCGGAGTTTCGGGGTGCGGTGTCACCTGTACGCAGATGATGTCCAACTCTGTCACTCCTTCCCACCTGCTACTAAGGAGGCCGTCGAAGTCCTGAACCGGTGCCTGGCCGCTGTAATGGTCTGGATGAGGGCGAACAAACTGAAACTAAATCCAGACAAGACAGAGGTACTCCTGGTCAGTCGCAAGGCCGAACAGGGTATAGGGTTACAGCCTGTGCTGGACAGGGTCGCACTCCCCTTGAAGGCACAGGTTCGCAGCTTGGGTGTGACCCTGGACTCATCGCTGAGCCTGGAGCCTCAGGTTTCAGCGGTGACCAGGGGAGCATTTGCACAGCTTAGGCTCGTGCGCCAGCTGCGCCCGTATCTTGGGAAGTCTGACTTGGCCACGGTGGTACACGCTTTGGTCACATCCCGCCTCGACTACTGCAACGCTCTCTACGTGGGGCTGCCCTTGAAGACGGCCCGGAAGCTTCAGCTAGTCCAACGCGCGGCAGCCATGTTGTTAACGGGAGCAGGACGCAGAGAGCATACAACGCCCCTGCTGTCCCAGCTCCACTGGCTGCCGATTCGCTACCGGGCCCAATTTAAGGTGCTGGTGTTATCCTACAAAGCCCTAAACGGTTCCGGCCCAAAATACCTTGCAGACCGCATCTCGGCCTATGAGCCCACGAGGGCCTTGAGATCATCCGGGGAGGCCCTTCTCTCGGTCCCGCCTGCCTCACAGGCACATCTGGCGGGGACGAGAGAGCGGGCCTTCTCGGTGGTGGCCCCCCGGCTGTGGAACACCCTCCCTGCTGAAGTTAGACAGGCGCCCTCCTTGATGGCCTTTCGTAGGGGCCTGAAAACATGGCTCTTCGAGCAGGCCTTCAACTGAGTGTATCTTGAAACGACACTGGAATGAACTAGGACTATGAATTTTGGCTATGACCCCAGGACTTGACGAAGCGGATTTTTAGTATAAGTATATGTTATGTTTGTATTGTCCGGTTTGTATTGTCGTGATTTATTGTACACTGTCCTTTTTGTTGCTGTTCACCGCCCCGAGTCGCCCTCGGGCTGAGAGGGGCGGTCAATAAATGCATAAAATAAATAAATAAATAAATAAATAAAATTAGGTTTTTTTCTCAAAGTGACACTCTACCCAAGTTATGCTCAGGTTTTTGGCAAATTTTGGCACACCAAGCTCAAAAGATTGCCCATCACTGTCCTAAGTCATAGTTTAAGAGAGCAAAACTTCAGTTTGACTCCATTTAACTTTGATAATTGTTATGTAATGAATATTTCCATTTGTATGTTGCTCTGAGGCCGCTGCAAGGGTGAGAAGAGAGGGATGGAAATAGAGTAAATAAATAAATAAAAATAGAGCCTTTGTTGACAAAATTAAAAAAAAACTTCTATAAGATCAACTTCCTGATCTGAATGCTTTGAAGTGACAAAACCCACATTTCAGCAAACTACTGTTTGGTGGAAGTCAGGTGTTTTTGGTCCATTCTAACTTAGGGATGAGTGGATCTGTCAATGCCAATCTCATCCAAGTCCTCATTGTTTCCACTATCAATCTCATTCCACTCTGGTTCCCTGTAGCTCTGTCCCCACACCATAATTGGAACACACATGCCTCACCAGTTGGACAATTTTGTCTCATGTGGAATGGTCATAGTTCCCATATACTCAACACCAAATATCCCCAATTTCAGGCAGTTGGAAAGATATACAATACATCATGATGCAATGTGCACATGCACAATGGAGGACCTCCTTGCAGCAACACCAGAGGCACTCCAAGTGGCCAGCTACTGGTCAAAGGACATTTAATCAACTACCAAGCTTCCAAACTCTGTTTTGTTTGTTTGTTAAAAAATTGTTTAAAATGTAATACAATTGTCTGGTTGATACTGACACGATAAATAAAATGATGCAATGTGTCAAATTTAACCTGACCAACAGTGGTTGGAATCCTGCTGGTGTTTTATGGCAGCAGTTGGACATTTTTAACCAGTGTGGAATGGTCATATTCACCTTAAAGCTGTGGAAGCTGGGTTGCATTGCAGCACTGATGTTCATGTGTTGCATTGTGCTTTTTACTGCACAATGATATGGACATTTGAGATGAATAGCATCACAGTTCATTAATGAAGTACCACAGGGCAATTGCTGTGTACAGTTATGAGCACAACATTACTTTCCTTCCCGCTATAGGATCTCAGTGGCACAGTGGGTTAAAGTGCTGAGCTGCTGAACTTGTTGACTGAAAGGTTGCAGGTTCAAATTCAGAAGGCTACATGAGCTCCCGCTGTTAGCCCCAGCTTTTGCCATCCTAGTAGTTTGAAAACATGCAAATGTGAGTAGATCAATAGATACTGCTCTGGCGGGAAGGTAACGGCACTCCATGCAGTCATGCCAGCCACATGACCTTGGAGGTGCCTACGGACAAAACTGGATCTCCAGCTTAGAAATAGAGACAAGTACCAACCCCCAGAGTCGGACACGACTGGACTTAATGTCAGGAGAAAATCTTTACCTTTATAGGATCTCAGCCATTGTGCATTACCTATGATTACTGTTGTACCAATCAAAGCTTTTTGCAATCCTTCATATATGGGTTGATAATAATAATAATGATGATGATGATAATAATAATAATAATAATAATAATAATAATAATAATAATAATAATAATAAAAACTTTATTTGTACCCCGCTACCATCTTCCCAAGGGACTCGGTGCGGCTTACATGAGGCCAAGCCCACAATATATCAATAAACAAAAGCAATAACAATAATCAATACAAAACAGTTAAAATAACTCAAAAACAGAAAATACACAATAAGCAATAGACAATAACAAGATCAAACATACAGCTTTTAAAAACCTATGGCCAGGCCAAATGTAATAATTCAAATTTAAAATCAAAAAAGTGCTGGGCATGAATAAGGTAAGGCAAATTAGAATAGGGTTTTCAGAGAAAGATAAGGGCGCACAGACAATCCTAAGTCAGTATTAAAGTGCATTTGAGGGCATATTGATAAGAGTTTTCCTTATTCTGGGAAGGCACACTGGAACAACCACGTTTTCAGGCTCCTCCTAAAGACTGCCAGCGTTGGAGCAAGTCTGATGTCCTTAGGGAGTGAATTCCAGAGTCGAGGGGCCACCACCAAGAAGACCCTCTCCCTCATACCCACCAATCGTGCCTGCGATGGAGGTGGGAGCGTGAGCAGGGCCTCTCCAGATGATCAAAGGGAACATGTGGGTCCGTACACAGAAATGCGGTCATGCGGTTGAGGAGTGATTTTTAATTGCTACCTCTCTCAAGGAAGAGCAAGCATGGTTTAACAGTACTGCACTCTTACAAAATGATTTATGTAGTCATAGTTTATGTAGAATTTTAATTGTGTGTTTTGTATTGTATTTAATAATCTGGCTTTATGTATTTATTTGTTTGTCCTGTATGTGAAAGACCTATGGTCGAACCATTAAAAAACCTACAAAATGATGGCTCCAACTTAATTTTGTCATTGAAATGAAGTACAAGGAGTTATGTTTCCACAATACATTTAGACGTTACAATATCCAGCTAATTAATTTCAAAAGTAATGCATTTCTCTACGCAAAGAGAGGGAGTTATGTTCTGACTTCTCTTAATCCCTCTTTACAGTATACAATGATTTTACAGTTTGGAAATGGAGTAAGACCCACTTGGAAATTACCCATCGCTTGTTTTTGTATCAGTCAAAGTAGAAAGACTAAACACACACAACTAAAATTTTAAAGGAGAAAACTGAAAAGGTTAGTAGAAGAAGCTACTGATAAAGTTATGGGCATCACATGTTAGTGTTAGATTTAGTATCCTTGGTGTATTTAGGGTAATCAGAACTAAAACTGATGGATATCTGATTAGGTCCAAAACAGACAGGTGTGCGAGCCTTTGAAATATGCACCACAGCTTTCCGAACAGGCTTTCTTTTGCCTTTAGACAAGCCTTGGAGTCAGCGCAGCAGGGGTTCAACCCGGGCATCCCTGAACACCACAGACAGGCTTGCTCAGGCGAGCACAAAACAGACATTGTGTTGAGGCATCTTTGACAGGCAAAGAAAGCAGGAGTTGGCAGATCAGGCTGGGAGGGGGAGAGAGAACAGGGAAACAGCATGTGAAAGGGAGAGGGAGGCCAAAGAGTTGGAGAAGCAAGGCAGACTTTGGAAGAACTTAAGCTCCGTCAGTTCTACTGGATGGGAGGGAAATGCAGGGTTTATTTATTTATTTATTTGTCATGTCAGGGCAACCAGTCAATTGCATTACATTTCTAACAGAACAAAACAAACAAACAGACAAAACACAACATTTGCAAGCTTGGTAGTTGATTAAATGTCCTTTGACCAGTAGCTGGCCATTTGGAGTGCTTCTGGTGTTGCTGCAAGAGGGTCCTCCATCGTGCATGTGGCAGGGCTCAGGGTGCATTGCAGCAGGTGGTCAGTGGTTTGCTCTTCTCCACACTCGTATGTCGTGGATTCCACTTCGTAGCCCCCTTTCTTGAGGTTTGCTCTGCATATC
This sequence comes from Anolis sagrei, assembly GCF_037176765.1. Classification (NCBI taxonomy): domain Eukaryota; kingdom Metazoa; phylum Chordata; class Lepidosauria; order Squamata; family Anolidae; genus Anolis; species Anolis sagrei. The sequence continues at coordinate 293,235,584 of NC_090022.1, read as the reverse complement.
GTGGTGCCAGAGCGCTTTCCAAGTCGCCCAGTCTTCTGTGTGCCCTGGGGGGAGTCTCTCATTTGGTATCAGCCATTGGTTGAGGTTTTGGGTTTGAGCCTGCCACTTTTGGACTCTCGCTTGCTGGGGTGTTCCAGCAAGTGTCTCTGTATATCTTAGAAAACTATTTCTAGATTAAAGTCATTGACGTGCTGGCTGATACCCAAACAGAGGATGAGCTGGAGATGTCTCTGCCTTGGTCCTTTCACTATTGGCTGCTACTTCCCGGCGGATGTCAAGTGGTGCAAGCAGTGTAATTTCTCCAGTGGTGGGATACCATCAAAGCACATTATGTGGTAGACGCTTTCATTTATTCTCTTCTCCATCAGGTTGTGCATGGCACAGTTTGTGTACATTTTGGTAGCGTATTCAGATGAACAGCATAACAGTTCATGCATGAGATGCCCATGGGTATCAGTACTGTGTACCCCCATGCATCCCCAAAAAGAGTGGAAAGTCCTAAACACGGGTTTCTCATATACTAAATGTAATTATCAATGTTTGCAACAGAGAAGCAAGCAGAGAGAGAAAAAATAACATTTATCCTGGAATGCCCTGCATAAAATGTCATTTCAAGACACCACACAGTGTAAGAAGTGGAACGTGAACAGACTCCCTTAAAGGAGAAAAATCAATTCAAATAACAGTTTTGAAAGGCAGGAAAAACAAGAAAGGACATCGAAGTAAGTGCCAGGCATACCACCTTGGGGACAGCAACCATTACGAAAAGCAACAACATGCTGTAGTATTTGCAGAGACCTGATCCACCCAAGTCCTTTCCCAAACTACGTTCAAGGATACATTGGAATGAAACAAAGCAGTCATTGACAACCACCAAGCTTTTTTATTACAATCTTATAGGAGAAGGGATGCAGGAAAGCAATAAAGGCAAAGGAAGTGTTTTCACTTTCTTTGAATACAAAATGGGGATATTATTCTTTGCTAACGTGATTCTGAAAGGAAGCAATTTTAGTAATATAGTTTTCTAAGCAGAAAACGCTGCCCTCTGTGCAACACCCTCAAAAAAGAATACTTATCATAGTATCATAAATTTGGAGAGACCACAAGGATGATTCAGTATAAACGCCTATTTAATGATCTGCTCTAGAGACTGACTTGGTATCGGTGTCAGGGTGACTGGATGGTAATAGTCAAGGTCCTCTTTTTCCCCTTTTTGAAGATGGGGGCATCATTTGCCTTCTTTCAGTCAATTTGTACTTTTACTGCTTTCTAGGAATTCTCCTTTAGTTGTCGTGTCAGGACAACCAGTCAAATTATATTACATTTCTAACAGAACAAAGCAAGCAAACAGACAAAATACAAAACTTGTGAGTTTGGTCGTTGATTAAATGTCCTTTGACCAGTATCTGGCCACTTGGAGTGCTTCTGGTGTTGCTGCAAGAAGGTCCTCCCTTGTGCATGTGGCAGGGCTCAGGGTGCATTGCAGCAGGTGGTCAGTGGTTTGCTCTTCTCCACACTTGCATGTCGAGGATTCCACTTTGTAGCCCCATTTCCGAAGGTTGGATCTGCATCTCGTGGTGCCAGAGCGCAGTCTGTTCAGTGCCTTCCAAGTCGCCCAGTCCTCTGTGTGCCCAGGGGGGAGTCTCTCATTTGGTATCAGCCATTGGTTGAGGTTCTGGGTTTGAGCCTGCCACTTTTGGACTCTCGCTTGCTGAGGGGTTCCAGCGAGTGTAGATCTTAGAAAACTATTTCTAGATTTAAGTCGTTGACATGCTGGCTGATACCCAAAAAGGGGATGAGCTGGAGATGTCTCTGCCTTGGTCCTTTCATTATTGGCTGCTACCTCCCGACGGATATCAGGTGGTGCAATACCGGCTAAGCAGTGTAATTTCTCCAGTGATGTAGGGTGCAGACACCCCGTGATAATGCGGCATGTCTCACTAAGAGCCACATCCACTGTTTTAGTGTGGTGAGATGTGTTCCACCCTGGGCATGCGTACTCAGCAGCGGAGTAGCACAGAATTATCCTAACTTTTTGCCAATGTTTCTGAGATTACTTCTGGCAGCTATTTTAATACTCATTGAATAAAGTTCATTTCCTCTTGAAGACTTGTATTATTTTAGGATACTACTACTGCTTTGTTTTGCTCTGTTAGAATTGTGATGCAATGGTTGCTGATGACACGATAAATAAATAAATAAATACTGCTTAACCTATTTTGTGATGTATTTTTCCTAGTGCTTCATCTGCTCATCTCCCCCCCCCCCCCCCCAGATTTATCACTGTTTTCCTTTTGGAAAAAGACTAATTGAAAGAAAATATTGAGTAGTTCTACCTTTTCTCTCTCCGCTGTTAGCATTTCACTATATTTTCCATGCAGGGGTCCTACCATATCCTTCTTCCCTTGGGTACAAATATTTACTTACTTACTTACTTACTTACTTACTTACTGTATTTATATACCACTTTTCTCACCCCTGGGGGGACTCAAAGCGATTTACAACATATTAATGACAAAAATTCAATGTCAACATACAGTAACACCAAGAAATCATAATAACTAATTACTACATATAACTTTGACTTATCTTTAAAACCATTAAACATAAAGACATAAACAAAATTGAAACATTCAGACAAAGCATTAATATCATCCTAGTATAAATATTAAAATCACATAATCCCAAAAAAGGTACACTACAGCCATATTGATTGCTGTTGCACATGTTCCTTAATTATTGTTTGTACTGCTTTATTTTACTAGCCTAAGGCTGGATCCCACAATGACCTCTTTGTTCTCTTTCTAAAGGTCAGGAGGGAGGGCACTGATCTAATCTCAATGAGGAGGGAGTTCCAGAGCCAAGGAGCCACTACTGAGTTGGCCCTGTCTCGTGTTCCTGCCAACCACACTTGCAACGGAGAGCCTCCCCATGAGATCTTAACCTTCATGATGGTTCATAGAGGGAGATACATTCCGACATGTAAGTTGGGGCCAGAACCACTTAGAGCAGTGTTTCTCAACCTGGGGTCAGGACCCCTGGGGGGGGGGTTGCGAGGGGATGTCAAAGGGGTCGCCAAAGACAATCAGAAAAACACAGTATTTTCTGTTGGTAATGGGGGTTCTGTGTGGGAAGTTTGGCCTAATTCTATCTTTGATGCGGTTCAGAATGCTCTTTGATTGTATGTGAACTATAAATCCCAACAAATGCAACTCCCAAATGTCAAGGTCTATTTTCCCTAAACTCCACCAGTGTCCACATTTGGGCATATTGAGTATTCGTGCCCAGTTTGGTCCAGATCCATTCTACCTTGACTCTCTGGATGTAGGTGAACTCCAACTCCCAAACTCAAGGTCAATGCCCACCAAACCCTTCCAGTATTTTCTGTTGGTCATGGGAGTTCTGTGTGCCAAGTTTGGTTCAATTCCATCACTGGTGGAGTTCAGAATGCTCTTTGATTGTAGGCGAACTATAAATCCAAGCAGCTACAACTCCCAAATGACAAACTCAACCCCCCCCCCCCCAAAGAAAAAAACCTCACCACTATTCAAATGTAGGCATATCGGGTATTTGTGCCAAATTTGGTCCAGTGAATTGAAATACATCCTGCATGTCAGATATTTACTAGGCCTGTGCGGTTTCGTTCGTTAATTCGTTATTTCGTTATTAATTCGTTATTTTTACCACATCCGACGTGATTTCAAAACACATTTTCAAACCCGGAAGGGTTTAAAAATATCGAAACAGCAGCCCCATATATTTTACGAGCTTCAGCTCGTGTCGTTAATGGGATGGCGGCTGCTGAGTGCTGCTGGTGCCTGGGAGCCAATCCGGCGCTCCCAAGCACCCCAGCAGTGCACCGTGGCAGGAGCCGGAGCCGATTGGATGGCGCGCGCGCGCTCACCCTTACAACCGGCCTCCGCGCGCCATCCAATCGGCTCCGGCTCCTGTGCCCTCCTCCTCCTCCTCCTCCTCCCAGCTGTGTTGCAGGAAGTGCCAGGAGGAGGAGGAGGAGGAGGGCGCAGGAGCCGGAGCCGATTGGATGGCGCGCGCGCGCGCTCACCCTTACAACCGGCCTCCGCGCGCCATCCAATCGGCTCCGGCTCCTGCGCCCTCCTCCTCCTCCTCCTCCTCCTCCTCCTGGCACTTCCTGAAACAGCTGGGAGGAGGAGGAGGAGGAGGAGGGCGCAGGAGCCGGAGCCGATTGGATGGCGCGCGGAGGCCGGTTGTAAGGGTGAGCGCGCGCGCGCCATCCAATCGGCTCCGGCTCCTGCGCCCTCCTCCTCCTCCTCCTCCTCCTGGCACTTCCTGCAACACAGCTGGGAGGAGGAGGAGGAGGAGGGCGCAGGAGCCGGAGCCGATTGGATGGCGCGCGGAGGCCGGTTGTGTGAGTTTTCAGGGCTGTATGTATGACCATGTTCCAGAAGCATTCTCTCCTGACATTTTGCCCACATCTATGGCAGGCATCCTCAGAGGTCTGTTGGAAACTAGGCAAATGGAGTTTAAAAAATGTTTTGTAAATATTTACGAAATTTCGTAAATAACAAAACATTTTTTTGGAAAGTTTTGTAAATATTTTAAATATCGAAACAAAAAAACACCCCAATTACAAATCGATTTTAGAAACAAATTTTTTCTTGATCAAACAGGCCTAATTTACATTACGATTTATAACAGTAGAAAATGTACAGTTATGAAAGTAGTAACGGAAATAATGTTATGGTTGGGGGTCACCACAACATGAGGAATGGTATATAGGGGTTGCGGCATTAGGAAGCTTGAGAACCACTGACTTAGAGCTTTATAGGCTAAACTCAGCACTTTGAATTGTGCTCAGTAGCAGACAGGCAGCCAGTGGAGCTGACATAACAGGGGGGTTGTGTGCTCCCTGTACCCCACTCCGGTGAAAAATCTGGCTGCCGCCTGTTGGACTGCTTGAAGCTTCTGAACAGTCTTCAAAGATAACCCCACATTGACTACATTGCAGTAATCTAAATATTTCCTCAAAGGCCCCCTTATTATTATTATTATTATTTTTCCTCACTGGTAAGTTTGAGTTTGTTCTGTGCTTTATCTTTACTTACTTTCTTCTTATGTAAGTTGGCTGCTCTCCTGAGCTTCTCTGTGATGACCCCCCCCCCCTTTCTATTCCTTATACATGTCCCTTTCAAATCTTAGCTCAGTTGAAGGTTCTTTAGAAATCCATTCGTGTTTAGTTAGACAACTTCCACATTTCTTTTTCACTGGAACATTTCAAAAGCCAAATCATTCCCGTTGTCACCATCCAATTGTTCACCTCCACTATTCTTTTCTCTCTTCCTAGGCTGTGTCCTTCAACTGGATGGAGAGATGAAATGAAAACTTGTGTCAAGGTCCTTCAGCTTCCTTCCCTTGTCATGTCATAAAAACTATGCTTTGCCTTGAACCAATTTTTTATCGGGTTGTTGTAGGCTTTCCGAGCTGTATGGCCATGTTCTAGAAGCATTCTCACCTGATGTTTCACCTGCATCTGTGGCAGGCATCCTCAGAGAGAAAGAACATGTTTTGAGACACCTTGTAATTTCAACAAATGGCAGTTTTGTCCACCTCAGAATGTAACCTCCTGCCATCATCCCACGTCTTTTCTCAGGATTGAGGGAGACATTTCATGTGGTTCATCTTTCAAGATCATCTATATCAGTGTTTCTCAACCTTCCTAATGCCGAGACCTCTTAATACAGTTCCTCATGTTGTGGTGACCCTCAACCATAACATCAATTTCGTTGCTACTTCATAACTGTAATTTTACTCCTGTTATGAATCAGAATGTAAATATCCAGTATGCAGGATGTGTTTTCATTCACTGGACCAAATTTGGCACAAATACCTAATATGCCCAAATTTGAATACTGATGGGGTTGATTTTGTCATTTGGGAGTTATAGTTGCTGGGATTTATAGTTCACCTACAATCAAAAGCATTCTTAACTCCACCAACTATGGAATTGAACCAAACCTGGCACACAGAACTCTCATGACCAATTGAAAATACTGGAAGGGTTTGATGGGCATTGACCTTGAGTTTGGGAGTTGTAGTTCACCTACATCTAGAGAGCACTGTGGACTCAAACAATGATGGATATGGACCAAACTTGGCACAGATGTGAACACTGGTGGAGTTTGGGGAAATGAGACGACATTTGGAAGTTGTAGCTGCTGAGATTTATAGTTCACTTACAATCAAAGAGTATTATGAACCCCACCAATGATAGGGCCAAACTTTCCACACAGAACCCCCATGAGCAACAGAAAATACTGTGTTTTCTGATGATCTTTGGTGACTCCTCTGACGCCCACTTGTGACCCCCCCAGGGGTCCCAACCCCCAGGTTGAGAAACACTGATCTATATGTTCTCTGAGGACCAACAGTGCTGCTCTTGTTGCTGTTCCTCATCATCACTGTTAAAGAAAAGACTTTCAAACCGATTCTGTTATTGTGAAGTCATGAAATGATTCTATGTGACACATTCCTCCAAATGGCCTGTGTTTGGGAACTAACCTCCTCCTAAGAGACATCCCCAATGTGTTCCTCATCCAGGACAGTCTGTTATGCTCTATCCAAGGAAAAACCTCATGCTCCCTAATATGCTGAAGAGTAAATATACAGTCCTCAAGTTGATGGACCTTCTCTTCTAACAGGGTCACCAAGTTGCAATTGCAGCAGGTGTAGCTGTCCACATCCTCTGGCAAGAACACAAACGCATAGCAGCTGTTGCAGGTGACTCCAAGACTTCCCTGAGCATCCATATTTATTTATTCATTTTAAGTAGGCACTGAAACATAAAGTTGGGCCTTCTTCCTCAAAACTCTCCCACTAAACACCCACACAAAACACCTTTGTTGGCCTTCTCTGTTAGCTGAGGACTGGGGCTACAGCTACATAGATTGTTAATGCTCTTTCTCCGACCAAATAATTGTCAACTTTGTGTACAGAATAAGTCTTAAACTGTAAGAATTCTCATCACTCCAAGATTCTGTTTGTCATTGTTTCCTAACACTCAAGAAATATATTTTCCATCATTTTTCAAATGTGTTATAATAGTTCTTCAGTACCTAATAAAAAGAGACAACTTAATGGGCCATTGGTTTCCAAATGTTCACACAGGACATCACTTTTATCCTTCAGGCCACAGTGTTTCCCAGACAAGGCACAGACTTTTATTTTCTGAGCCTAAGAAAAATAATTATCCAAATAGGTCGGTTTATATAGCGCAAAAGGAATAGCATTGATACTGAAACAGATGCAGGGAAATATATTCCACCAAAACATTAGAAACAACTTCCTAATGGTAAGAGCTGTTTGACAGTAAAATTCTCTGCCTCGGAGTTTGGTGGAAGCTCCTTCCTTTGAAACTTTTAAACAGAGGCTGGATGGCCATGTCTCAGGAGTGCTTAAATGTATATTCCTGTATGGAAGAGTGTTGGACTGGATGACTCTTGGGATTCATTCAACTCTATAATGCTATTACTCTGGAATGGTTGAGATGCAACTTCCTCCTTCATCCTGGAGCTAAGAAAGGACTGGATGACTCTTGGGTTTCATTCAACTCTATAATGCTATTATTCTGGAATGGTTGGGATGCCACTTCCTCCTTCAGCCTGGAGCTAAGAAAGGCAAAAGATTCTTATTTCCAGATAGACTTCTCAGGCCCAAAGCTGGCATGGTCTAACATGAAGAGTTTTAGGTTATCCTTTCCTCCTTCTTTATGCTGTTATTCTGGAGGCCCTTTAATAATAATATTATTATTATAAACTTTATTTATACCCCGCCACCATCTCCACAAAGGGGACTCGGGGTGGCTTACATGAGGCCAAGCCCAACAGTACATTACAACAAAATAAAACCAAAATAACAAAACAAACATCACAATTAAGTAAGTAAAAACATAAGAATACAATGAAACAGTACAGAATAGTACAGTGCAGAATCAATCCCAATGGGCGGGCCACATGTATGAGATAAAATGATAAAATTCAGGATGAGATAGGGATGAACGAAAAATATTTGTATGGGAAAAGCTCATAGGAGACAGAGTAGTGGGGAAAGACCTACAAACAAGAAGAGGGAATTGTGGTATGGGGACTAAAACAGTATGGGGAAAGCAACAAAAGGAATTATCTGATCACTCCCCAAAAGTGCAATGGAAAAGCCAGGTTTTGAGATCCTTCTTGAAGGCCGCTAAGGTGGGGGCTTGCCTAATCATACCTGGCAATGAGTTCCAGAGTTGGGGGACCACAGAAGAGAAGGCTCTCTCCCTCGTTCCCCCAAATCTAAGTGTCTATTCCACAGTTTTTTAAGGTTGGCTTTAAGCTCATCTTTAAATTTCTTTTCCTGTTCACCAATATTACATTTCCCATTCTTGAGTTGGGAGTAGAGCAACTGCTTTGGGAGATGGTGATCGGGCATTCGGATAATGTGGCCAGTCCAGCAGAGTTGATAGCATAGGAGCATTGCTTCAATGCTGGTGGTCTTTGCTTCTTACAGCACACTCACGTTTGTCTACCTGTCTTCCCAAGAGATTTGCAGGATTTTTCAAAGGCAATGTTGATGGAATCATTCCAGGAGTTGAGTGTGACGTCTGTAGACAATTCACATCTCACAGGCATATAACAGTGTTGGGAGGACAATAGCTTTATAAACTGTTGCAACCCAGAGCAGGAAACTGGACTCTCAGACAACAATCCACCATGCTTGGCTTCAGGAAAACAATCATTTTTTATTGATGATAGATGAATACAAAATAAGAAAAATGCAAAGGTAAAACGGCAAAGTAAAAATCAGCAACAAGAAATGTCCATAAACAAGATCATGAAACCCACAGCTAAACTGCTGAATCCTGGAACCTGTTAGCAAATCACTAACTGTACTGAGGGCAACTAGAAAACCTCTGAGGAACAAGGCTACTTGGATCAGGAGACCTGCAAACGCTGGCACATGAATCTGGAACGATGCCTGGTCTGAAGCTGTATTCAGGGCAATCATATTTAAGACCAGGAAATCTATTGCGAGATACGCCTGAAGGTTTTGTTTGGATTTCCTTCAATCTGGCTGACCTGCGTAAACATTGGACTTCTCCTTGACTCTGCCAAATCTGCCCCCGCCTATCCTCATTAGGCAGGCCAGGTGCCTGATTCTCTGGAGAGCTAAAACTGGGAGGAAAAGGGAGTGAACTGTCTCTGCTTGGCCCAGAATGTATGTTCTCATGGGAATCTTGACTTTCGCTTTCCAAGGCTGTAGGATTTTCACTACTCAACTCATCATCATTTAAACTGGCCTCAGAATTCACATGAGCATCAGGAAATACATGAGCATCAGGAAATACAATCAGAGAGTCAGGTTCAAGTTCACACACAGGCTGAACCCCAACATAAACAAGCACATTGGTTGTTCCAATATTCAAACATTCTCTGTTTCGTTTGGAAAAAGGCTGCACTCGCAGAGCTCAGGCATTGTTGTATTTTGGTGTCAATGTTGATTTTTGTGGAGAGGTGGCTTCCAAGGGAGTGGAAATGGGCAACATTTTCCAATGTTACACCATTAAGCTGTATTTCTGGCATTGAAGATGGATTGGCTGGCACCTGCTGGAAGAGCATTTTGGTTTTCTCAATGTTCAATGAGAGGCCGAGCTTCTTGCATGTGTGGAAGTGGCCTCAGTAACTACAGTGGTTTCCTACCAGTGGCATACAATTCAACGATGTATATTCCCCACAATGTCTGACTTTCTGCAGTGCGAAAATGGATGAGACAAAGAAAATTTCATTAGGGGAGGAGGAATTCTTCTCAGTGGGATAATGCATTTATATTTCTCCTCCTCTAAGTGGACCTTTCTGGAAGACACAGTCCATGTAATTCTTGAATCTGCAAGAGATTGACTAGATGATTCTTATGATCTCCTCCAATGCTATAATTCCATGCTTCCTATAATCTCAAAAGGAAGAAAAAGCGTAATATTTCTATCATTTGCAGGTCTATTATGCTGAAATTTGCATGCCTACATGTTTCCTTTAAAGCAGGCAGTTTCTAAATTCAGACTTTATTTTTAGCACCCGTATCCCTTTCAGTTCAAGATGGAAGAAGCTGAAACTCCAGCCCGCCTGATATAAGCATGAACAGAAATCCTAATTGCGTTTTTCAAAAGTATCAAGCTCAGGTTTATCCCCACCCCCAGCTTCTTAATCTTCGTACAGCCAGATTTTTTTTAGAAAAAGACAGAGAGTAGCATTAAAACTATCTATATACCACTTCTGCTATTTCATGCATAAAATTATCACATTATTGTTAGAAGAGATTCCGGAGAGATATCTAAGCAGGGTGCAATCGCTTTGTGTTCTATCAAATTGCATTCCTGAAAAGTATCATAAATTTTATTAGAAGGCAAAAGGCTAATAGAAGCCAATCAGTGTTAATGCTGATAAAATTGCTTGTATTTTACCTTATAAAGCAGGGATATGAGAGGGGGTTTTATTTTCAAAAACGAAAAGAGATGCTATGGAAACACAGAGGGAAGTGTACAGGTTCCTCTTGCTGTTTATAAAAAGTTGGTATTCTTGCAGCATCACGCAGAAGGCAGCTCACAATAAATCCTTGGCCCAGGTAGGGTTTTTTACTGTGTCAGAAATGACTTGAGAAACTGCAAGTGGCTTCTGGTGTGTGAAAATTGGCTGTCTGCAGAGACATTGCCCAGGGGATGCCTGGATGTATTACTATCCTGTGGGAGGCTTCTTTCATGTCGCCACATGGGAAGCTGGAGCTGACAGACAGAAGCTCACGCCATCTCGCGGATTCGAACCACCGACCTTCAGGTCAGCCGTTCAGTCAACACAAGTTTAATCCATTGTGCCATAACAGCACAGCTAGGTTTTTGTTTTTGTTTTTTTTTCATGTGAGGAGCGACTTGAGAAACTGCAAGTCACTTCCGGTGTGAGAAAATTGACCATCCACAGAGACCTTGCCCAGGAGATGCCTGGATGTGTTATCATCCTGTGGGAGGCTTCTTTCATGTTGCCATATGCCATATGGATGGCCCATGAGGTCTCTTCCAACTCTTTGATTCTATGATTCTATGATTCTATGATTCTATATGCGAAACTGGAGCTGACAGACAGGAGCTCACCCCATCTCGCGGATTCGAATCACCGACCTCCAGGTCAACCGTTCAGTCAACACAAGTTTAACCCATTGTGTCACAACAGCACAGCTAGAGTTTTTTTTTTTTTTCATGTCAGGAGCGACTTGAGGAACTGCAAGTGACTTCTGGTATGAGAAAATTGGCAGTGTGCAGAGACGTTGCCCAGGGATGCCTGGATGTGATACCATCCTGTGGGAGGCTTCTTTCATGTCGCCACATGGGAAGCTGGAGCTAACAGGCAGGAGCTCACCCCATCTCGCGGATTCGACCCACCGACCTTCAGGTCTGCAGTTCAGTCAGCACAAGTTTAACCCATTGTGCCACAACAGCATAGCTAGGGGTTTTTTTTATGTCAGGAGCAACTTGAGAAACTGCAAGTGGCTTCTGGCATGAGAGAATTGGTCACCTGCAAGGATGCTGCCCAGGGGATGCCCAGATGTTTTGATGTTTCACCATCCTTGTGGGAGGCTTCTCTCATGTCCCTGCATGGGGAGCTGACAGAGGGAGCTCATCCGTGCTCTCCCCAGATTCTGACTTGTTGGTCTTCAGTCCTGCTGGCACAAAGGTTTAACCCATTGCACCACCAGGGGCTCCTTATAGCTAGATTACAGCATCAGTATTGACAACAAAACACAAATGACCAGCCACCATTTCCTATTTCTGGGTCAGAACTTTAACCAGTAAAGTCCAATATTGTCTGTGTTGGTACGGATGTACCAGGAGCTTCAGCTTCATTTTCTTTCTATTGAGTGTTTGCATATATTCCAAGGTTCCATGCATTTGCAACAAGGTGGCTTCCCTTGGTTTGCAATCGTAGGGCTAGCCACCTGTCTATCATTGTTAAGTCTTGGTTCCGCCCCTTTTCCCAGGACCATGGGAAGAGAGGGAGCCATTTTTAGTTCAGTCTTATAGTGGAAAGCTAAGCTACAGGATGTGGATTAGCTCAATCTGTAGAAAAGCTTCATTTCCTATAGCATCCAGGGCATATATTCCGGGGAAAAACAGCCTCTCAGCTTTACAGCATCTGAGGGAAACAGTCCTAAAGTTTTGGAAGAAAACAGTTTTACAGACCCAAAGAACTTCAGCTGGAGAATCTACATAGCCTTGACTGGTAGGTCTACTCAGGACCCAAGACGCAGATTGGAACCAGTAGTAGAACCCACATCAGCAAAGCTTAGACAGTAGATTGCCTGGGAGGAGTTAAAAAAGGGTTTTCCTTGTTAAAGAAAGAAATAGTTCTCCAAGCAAGGTGCCTGTCCATTTTGGGGCGAGTTAAGAAGCATTTGTTTAATCTGTTGAAGATCCAAGAAGTGTTTGTTGTTTTATTGAAGACCTAAGCAATAATAAATAACTTTGTTAAACATTTCAAGCCCTTTAAAGACTGTGTATGGAAAAATCCTTGAAGGCCTCTCACTTGTGGCACCCCGGCTCCCCGCTGGGCACAAAGAGCACGTCCTGTTTAAAAAATCAATTATTACAGGCCCAGCGCGTGGCAGCACATTGTCTCTTCTTCCAGGAGGCTGAAGACCATGAATCCTGGTTTGAGACCCAGAATGGTGGTGGTCAGCATCCATATCACAATCACCTCCATTTGGGAAGCAGAGAACAAAAGGGATGCCATAGCAGAACAGGAGCAAATTTATGATTACAAGGGTTGAGCATTACCATGCTGGCTTTTTACATGAAATGTTTTTCACACTTTCTACATCTTATTCCTATGGCAAGGACATAGTTCATTAGCAGGTACATGTAGAATATGCAAAAATGTCGTAGGTGACAGAATGGTTGGATAGTAGTAATAAAGACTCTTTGAAACTGCAGAGAATTATTTCCAGTCAAGCACAAATTGTACTGAAAGAGATGGATCAATGGTCTTCCTAAGTATTCACATTCAAGTGTTCCTTTGATTTGTTCAACATGCGAGCAGATAAGCACCGAGCCCCATGCTCCTCCATAGTTACTTTCTGCATGTATAAATCTCCAAGTCTGATTTATAAAAAGGTGGGGCATGAAGAAACTTCTTCTCCTTCTCCTTTTTCTCCTTCCCCTCCCTCCTTTTCCTTCTTCACATAGACTGAAGGTAATTTTACACACAATATTGTTACTTATTTTGTGAATTAATCAAAATGTGTGCAATGTTGCATTATCAGAAAACAAAGATCAGATATCTACAGCGATAATTTTTGATTTTGCAGTATTTTAGTTTTTGGAATTCTGAATAAAGGCCAATCAGTTTGTATTTATAGCCTTTAATGTGAGGAAAGCATGTAAACTGGGTTAATACAAAGTTACAATGGGTTGTAGGTTTTTCAGGCTGTATGGCCATGTTCCAGAAGTATTCTCTCCTGATGTTTTGCCTGCATTTATGACAGGCATCATCAGAGGTTGTGAGGTCTGTTAGGAACTAGGAAAATTGGCTTTATATATCTGTGGAAGGTCCAGGGTGGGAGAAAGAACTCTTGTCTGCTGGAGCTAGGTGTGAATGTTTCAATTGGCCACCTTGATTAGTATTTGATGACCTGACAGTTTTTAGGTTTGGTTTGTTCCTGCCTGGAGGAATCCTTTGTTGAGAGGTGATTACTGTCCCTAATTAGCAGAGCATCTGACGTACCGACCTGAACATAGCATATTATTTCAGAACACATAAATGCTTGACCACTTTAACAACCACCATGTCAGACTACACAGAGAAGACATTGAAACCCACAAGCATGTGGACAATTACAACAGAAAGGAAGAAACCATGGAAATGAACAAAATCTAGCTACCAGTATTACAAAACTCTGCAATTATAACAGTAAACAAAAAAAACAACAACACTCAAACACATGGGAACTCCAGACAGCAAACAATCAGGAACAGCTAATAACCTCTCAACAAAGGATTCCCCCAGGCAGTAACAAGACACACAAAGAAACTGCCAGGCCATCAAATGCTAATCAAGGTGGCCTATTCACACTTAGCTCCAACAGATGAGTTATTTCTCCCATCCTGGACTTTCCACAGATAAATAAACCCTGCCATAGATGCAGGTGAAACGTCAGGAGAGAATGCTCCATGGCCATACAGTCCAAAAAACCTACAACAACCCAGTGATTCTGGCCATGAAATTTATTTATTGATTTATTTATTTATTACGGTCGCTTATATCCCGCCCTTCTCACCCCGAGGGGGACTCAGGGCGGCTTACACAACAAGGCACAATTCGATGACCGCATTACATGACAGAGCAGGAAAGCCTTCAACAACACATCAAAGTTACAATGGAATATATGTCTGTGTTCATCTGACTCCTTGTTATTTGCATTGCAAAATATGTGCATTGTTTGATGGACTCGTTAGTTCTGAGAAATAAGAAACTGTGTCTTGTAAATGTGAGATTGTTGGGTTGAGGTGCATCTTTTCCCAGATCAAATCTTCAGAGGTGCAAAAAACGTTCTTAACACTGAGAAGGTTAAGTCTTTCTTTTCCACTCCTCTTTCAGTAATGCATAATTGTTGAGATTAATTTCAGAATTCAGCAGCAAATCAGTTGCACAACTTCAGTGCTTTCCAGTAGCTTCTTCCTGCACAGTATTTTCAGTCAACTGCTCCCACAGACTGCAGTCACTCTGGAACTCTTTTACAGACACTTGAGCACATGCCCGGCCATTGTCAGTTTTACTATTGTTTTCCCCTCCAATCTAGATGACATTACAAACTTACCACAGCACACGGTTATATCTTGCCTTAGCAGACAGGTTCTTTTAATCAATTACATAGAGCCTTCGACGAACAGCATCACAGCGCAAGGAGAGAATATACACTCTACATGACTTCCTTATATACAATTCTATACAATTACACATAGCAATCTCTGATTGGTTCCCAACTCATTAACTTAACTCAGACCCAGGATTACATCATTCGCAATCACCTGGACTAGGCCAGAACACATTCCCCAAATGAAGTTCTATATACTTCATTTATAGTTAATGCATGACTCAGCATTTCCAATAGAAGCCGTGCATGACTCAGCTATATTACATTACAATACATTGTAAAACCCGACAATAATTTTTATTACATTACAATACATTGTAAAACCCGACAATAATTTTTATAAACAGTGAAAATGAGGTCAACTTCTACCTATATAAAGAACATTAACATGGGATTCCTATAAACAAAGTGAAGATCCAAGTGATGTAATGACTGTAGGAATAAGTCTTTAGCCTCCTGTCCTAACTGCTTGAACTATCTGATGTGGGAAAACAGGAATTCTCTTCCTCACCCCAACCTGCCCCAGTATTTTAGGGTGGGGTTCATACTTGTGCTACTTGACAACTCAATTTCTTTATTTTCTGGAAGCCTTCAATAGACTATCAGCCGATGGTCTGTGGACCACTGCTCCAAAGGTCATGAATGGCTGACCTGGTCTTTGAAATAACCAAAGATTGTTGTCTAAGGGAGGACTTCCATAATTTTGATAAGCAAGAAGTAACAAAAGGAAAGATACTTGCAACAGATCTACTTCGCTTCACCTGGTTTTCACAATTACCAGATGCATTCTTTTGATACAAATATTAATGTCCCAGTCTTATTGGATCTTTCCTTTTTTATTGTTCCAGATAATTGTTTCCTATTAGGCTGACTATTGAATCAGTAGAGGAGGATAGTTTTATTACTCCCTGGCTTATTTTTTAAAGCTTCACAGTAAAGGGGAGTCAATTAGATTATGGAGCTATTACAGACCACAAAGAAAAGGAAGACAAAACACAGAGGCCCATAGATGGAGAAGTTGAATGCTTAATGGGGAGAGGGGAAATGTCAGAATTAAAAGAAAGAAAAAATAGTTCCTACCTGATTCATAGTTTCTATTACAAAGAATCCTCATTCATTGGGTTGTTGTAAAAAAGAAAACCTACAACAACCCAGTGATTCCAGCCATGAAAGCCTTAGACAATCCTCATTCATATCCATGACATGGTCAGTATCTAAAGCTCAACCGCTGGCCCAAACCTCGTGATAGGTAATGGGTTTATCTGAGGCATCCAAATGACACTTCAGGAAAACCTGAAGTAATCCAAAGTAAACTGGGTTTTCCCAGTAAAACACCTCAACAGATCCAGACAGATCCAGACCTTACCAAAAGATCTGGGTCTGTTGAGGTGCTGGGCTTGTGCGGATTGACTTCCAGGACCGCTTTCTGTGATCCAGGGAGTTAATCTCCATTGCCATCCTGGTTCTTCCGGTTCTTAGAGCCCGAAGGAGTTGGAGGGTGCACATACCCTCCCCACTTGCTCCCTATTCCTCCCTCAGAACTTACCAGAGAGGCCTCCAAGAAATGTAGTCTCCTTCAGAGAGTCCTCCTGATACTTGGAAATAATGTGTCAAGAGCTGGGGGCGGGGGCAGGACCCCTCAGGTAAATTGGAGGGAATAGGGGTCTGGGGGATGCCTGAATGCCATCCACCGAGGGAATTCCTGGAGCTGTGGGAGAGAGTGGGGACTCAAACCCAGGTGGAAGCCACTTCCTCCTGGATTTTATATAAGTGTAGAAGGACCTTGAGTATAGTAATTAGGGCTATGGAAAGGCAAGGAAGAAAAGCAAACAGGAGTGTCAATACAAATTGGAAGTGCTGGGGGAAGGTGGGGAGGTCAAGGTGACAAGGTGTTGAAAGCCCTTGAGAGTGCGTCTGTGGTTCATAGAATCAAAGAGTTGGAAGAGACCTCATGTGCCATCCAGTCCAACCCCCTGCCAAGAAGCAAGAATATTGCATTCAAATCACCCCTGACAGATGGCCATCCAGCCTCTGTTTAAAAGCTTCCAAAGAAGGAGCCTCCACCACACTCTGGGACAGAGAGTTCCACTGCTGAATGGCTCTCACAGTCAGGAAGTTCTTCCTCATGTTCACATGGAATCTCCTTCCTTGTAGTTTGAAGCCATTGTTCCATTGCATCCTAGTCTCCAGGGAAGCAGAAAACAAGCTTGCTCCCTTCTCCCTGTGGCTTCCTCTCACATATTTATACATGGCTATCATGTCTCCTCTCAGCCTTCTCTTCTTCAGGCTAAACATGCCCAGCTTCTTAAGCCACTCCTCATAGGGCGTGTTCTCCAGACCCTTAATTTAAGCAATGGAGAAACAAAGACAAAAGAGCATGGGTCTCCAAACTAAGGGCTGTGAGCCATATGTAACTCTCCAAGGTCCTTTACCAAGCTACCATCCTAACCTTTAGTCTGAGGGTTGCCGTAAGTCTAAAACAACTCAAAGGCACACAACAACAACAATCCTAATTAATTTGACTTATCAGCCAAGAGCAGGCCTACACTTACCATTGAAATACTGTTAAGTTTATGTTCGTTAACATTGTTCTTGATTTTAAATATTGTATTGTTCTTTCCTTTTATGTAGTACAAACAAGGAATTTGTTCACTTTTTTTTTTCAAACTATAGTCCAGGCATCCAAAAGTCTGAGGGACCATGAAATGGCCCTCTGCTTAAAAGGTTTGAGGACTCTTACAAAAGAGAGTCAAATGCAGATACTCCATTTAGAGCAGTGGTTCTCAACCTTCCTAATGCCGCAACCCCTTAATACAGTTCCTCATGTTGTGGTGACCCCCAAACATAACATTATTTTTGTTGCTACTTCATAACTGTAATTTTGCTACTGTTATGAATTGTAATGTAAATATCTGAGATGCAGGATGTATTTTCATTCACTGGATCAAATTTGGCACAAATACCCAATACACCCAAATTTGGATACTTGTGGGGTTGTGGGGGATTGAGTGTGTCATTTGGGAGTTGTAGCTGCTAGGATATATTATAGTGAACTTACAAGGAAACAGCATTCTGAACTCTGCCAACGATGGAATTGAACCAATCTTGGCACACAGAACTCCCCTGACGAACAGAAAATACTGGAAGGATTTGGTAGGTATTGACCTTGAGTTTGGGAGTTGTAGTTCACCTACGTCCAAGGAGCACTGTGGACTCAAACAATGAAGGATCTGGACCAAACTTAGCATGAATACTTAATATGCCCAAATGTGAACACTGGTGGAGTTTGAGGAAAATAGACCTTGACATTTGGGAGTTGTAGTTGGTAGGATTTATAGTTCACCTACAATCAAAGAGCACTGTGAACCCCACCAACGATATTGGCCCAAACTTCCCACACAGAACCCCCATGACCAACAGAAAATACTGTGTTTTCTGATTGTCTTTGGCGACCCCTATGACAGCCCCTCGTGAACCCTCCAGGGGTCCCGACCTGGGGTCTCCCCAGGTTGAGAACCACTGATTTAGAGCATGGTCCATGCAGTGTAAACTTGAAAATTAGCCAGGGAGGAACCAAAGTCAAGCAAGGGGTCACTGAAGATAGTGTTCAAAGAATAAGTCAAGGTCAGGAAAAGATTGACTAGGAAATATAACCAACATTTTTTCTATTTATAAATCAACATATTGTTTATTAGTCTAGCAGGAGCCTCCAGTGGCACCCTTGTGCCTTCAGAACTGCTGACCAATAGGTCAGCAATTCGAATCTGGGGAGAGTGGGTTGAGCTCCCTCTGTCAGCTCCAGCTCCCATGTGGGGACATGAAGGAAGCCTCCCACAGGAATGGTAAAACATTCTTGTGGGACATCCCACAGACATCCCGGTGTCCCCTGGGTAATGTCCTTGCAGATAGCAAATTCCCCAGAAATATCCAGGAGATATGATTCTCCCATTCAGAACTTGTTCACATAATCCGACTCCTCCATGTGATGCTATTTCTCATGGGTGCCCATTGTTCATTGCAGACAGTTGTGCGCTGGTGTGAATTCATTTGCAAACCATTGCAGTTCCCTAATGAGTCAACATTGCAAAATTGTTTGCAATGGGCAATGCATATCCAGGAACAATAACATCACATGAGGGATTCCACTTCTACAGCCTTGATTTGCATAGCGCTATTCCTTATCTAACAAAAAAACAACTTCTCCATGAGAAGTAATACTTGCTTGTGGTGCCAATGGAATTCCAACAAATATTTCAGGAGATACACCTTTGGGATCTTAGAATAACATTTCAAACCAGAAATGGTGCTGTTTCTACCACAACTCAGAACAGGTTTGAAAAATAAGGCAAATATAAACCCCAAACTTCCCAGAGTGGTCCACGTCAGCCCAGCAGGGGGGAAATGAACACCATAAAGAGAGAAAATATTAAAAGACATTACACTTATCTATCCCTAAAGTCATTGAGATTTCCCCTTTCTTTTCTTCTTTTTAAGTGTTTTTTAAAAGCACCATTCTCTTTCAATTTAATCTCTGGGCTTATTTTTAAAGACCTTTGTCCTCATATCCTGTCAATGGCTGCATGGATGGTTTTACTTAATGAAAGCAGGGCAATGAAAGTGCAAAAGGGAGTTTGCTCAGCATACAGTATGTCTTTTTAAATATATATATTGCATTAATGGATTTCCTAACGCTATGTGAATGTCTAGAAGAAGGCAGGCCACAGGGAGTTCTTAAAAGTTTATGCAGGTAGGGCTCTTTGGTTTAACTGCTGGGACTTTCGTTGGGCAATTCGGCTGGCAATGACCTAGACTCCGTGTCAAGGGGACTGAGGTCAACTTTATGCTCAGGGGCCATGCAGTGGCTGTGCAAAGCTGCTGCATTACTGCATCGTGTCATTGTACAACTAAACTCATGAGCAATGCTATGGCACACACAGCTGTGTTTTCACAACCTTAAATTGAATGTGATGGTTTTACATTAGGCGAAAAACAAAAGTGCAACCATATTGTTGAAGGCTTTCATGGCCAGAATCACTGGGTTGTTGTAGGGGTTTTTTTGGGCTATGTGGCCATGTTCTAGAGGCATTTTCTCCTGATGTTTCGCCAGCATCTATGGCAAGCATCCTCAGAGGTAGTGAGGTCTGTTGGAACTAGGAAAAAGGGTTTATATATCTGTGGAATGACCAGGGTGGGACAAAAGACTCTTGTCTGTTGGAGCTAGGTGTGAATGTTTCAACCGACCAACTTGATTAGCATATAATGGCCTGTCAGTGCCTGGAGCAAACTTTTGTTGAGAGGTGATTAGATGTCCTTGTTTGTTTCCTCTCTGTTGTTGTGCTGTTGTAATTTTAGAGGTTTTTTTTTTAATACTAGTAGCCAGATTTTGTTCATTTTTGTTCAGGAGGAAACCATGAAAGTGAACAAAATCAGGCTACCAGTATTAAAAAAAACTCTAAAATATATAAACCCTCCAGGCAGGAACAAACCAAACCCAAAAACTGTGAGGCCATCAAATGCTAATCAAGGTGGCTAATTGAAATATTCACACCTAGCTGAAGCAGACAAGAGTCCTTTGTCCCACCCTGGTCATTCCACAGATATATAAACCCTTTTTCCTAGTTCCAACAGACCTCACTACCTCTGAGGATGCTTGCCATAGATGCAGGCGAAATGTCAGGAGAAATGCCTCTAGAACATGGCCATACATCCCCCCAAAAAACCTACAACAACCCAAAAGTGCAACCATTTTTGATAAGGTTCTTGGAGCCCATCAATTCATTTTCATCACAAAAATTATGTGTTTGCACATTTTGTAAGATGCCAGCAGGATTCTGACAAGTAGGATAACCACCAATGTTATGATTTTTCCAAAACATCTTAATAATGAACAATCACCTTTACAGATATGGTTCTCTTCCCATTTCAGGATTATAGAAATCTCATCCCATCAGTCCTTGTTCTCTTACTTAATACCACCATACCATCCTGAAAACATTGATATCATCTGATTCCAGCAACTACAAGATCCACTGTGGTTAGTATTTGGATGGAAGTCTTACGCTAGGGCTAGAAAATTGTGCCTGAAATCCTGAATAGCCATATCTTCCAGTTTGAGTCAGAAATCATGGACTAGATAGAAAAATGTGCTGATCTTTCCAAGGTCTGTCTGATCCATGTAATTGGGGATTCCAAAAATGAGCTGTTATTTTCTACACTCAGACTAAGTGCTCTATCACCAAAGCTATGGTCCATTTGAAATATATGGAGATAGATGCAAGGGTGTCAGGATTACAGCCAGAAACTAACTTTGTAAATGAATTCTGGAGGAGGCAAGATACGGGATCTAGTAGGATTGGGCCTGTGTTTTTCACCAGATAAAATTGTCCAACTAAAATTAATGTGTCACCTGTGCCTTTTGCCTGAGACATTGGATCTTGTTATAGTGACACATATCTTGATGACATCCCATTTGAACCACTGTTGCACACTCTGTGTGGGTCTGGCTTTGAAAACAGTTTGGATACTACAGTGAGTTCAGAATACTGAAGCCAAAAATGCTGAATGAGGCAATTTACAGGGACCATCTATCCCACTTGCTAAAAGAGTTGCACTGGTTATGTGGTGGTACAGCTGTACCAGGAGCTCCAAACACTCTTTCGTTCTTTGAGCGTTTGCATGTGCTTGTTCTGGCCATGCATTTTGCAGTTGGATGGTTCCTGCTAGGCTGAAGTCATGGGGCTAGCCACCTGTCTATCATCGTTAAGTTTTAGTTCCACCCTTTTTCCAGGTTCAGGAGGGAAAGGGAACCATTTTAGTTCAGTCTTACAGTTGGAAGCTCAGCTACAGGACGTGAAAGTTTTCTACCTGTAGAGAAGCTTCATTTCTTCCAAAGTCTGGGGGAAAACAGTCCCAAAAGCTCTGGCTGGGGAATTTACAGCCTCACAGCTTTAAGAACAGTCTCTAAAGAAAGGCTTTTAAGAGAAACAGCTTTACAGCACAACCCTTGTTGGGGTTGGAGAAACGGGCCTACAACTTTCGTGGGAAAAATCCTAAGGACTCCAGCTGGAAATTCTTCAGAACCTTGGCTGGTAGGTCTACTCGGGTACCTAAGAAGCAATTTGGAGCTGGGAGTAGGGCCCACACCAGCAAAGCCTAGAAAGCAGATTGCCCAAGGAGGGGTCAAAAAGGGATTTCCTCGTAAAGGAAAGAAATAGTTCTCCAAGCAAGCTGCCTGTCCCTTGTGGACAAGATTTAAGCAAGCCACCAGTTGATTCAAAGTATTTGTTTGATTTGCTGAAGATCTAAGATTGTTTGTTGAAGACCTAAGCAATAATAAAGAACTTCGTTAAACTTTTAAGCTTCTAAAGACTTTGTATAGGAAAACCCATAGGGACTCTCATCCGAGGCACCCGGGATTCCCACTGGGCACAAAAAGCACGACTTGTTCAAAAGCCAATTGCTATAGGCCCAGTGCGTGACAGCACAGGTTACCAGTTTTTTTCCAAGCACAATCCAAAATTCTGGTCATCACATATCAAGCTCTATATAGTTTATGTGCATTCTATCTGAAAGATTGTACCACCCTATATGAACCTGCCAACCCTTGTGATCTATAACAGCAGAAGACTTTGTTTTGGTTCCACCGCCATCATAAGCTCTCTTGCTGAGAGCACAAGAGAGAGCCTTCTTAGGACCTCATCAGGGGTGTCTTCTCCCTGCTTCTCTCAACTGCCAAGTCAGAGTCCCACAGATCCCATCACATGATTCAGACCTATTTCCAGCGGGACTCCGTGGGCAGAGGCGGCCCTAGGTAATTTTCAACAGTAAGCAAACAGTATTTTGACGCCCCCCCCCCCCAACCAATCATTGATATATATTTTCTGTTCATCGTGGGAGTTCTGTGTGCCATATTTGGTTCAATTCCTTCATTGGTGGAGTTCAGAACACTCTTTGATTGTAGGTGAACTATACATCCCAGTAACTACACTTGTCGCACTTGCTCCCTTGCCTGGCCCGCTTTGGGTCCGGAGGCATGCCTGAAGACCTCGGTGTGTGCACCAAAAGTCACCTCTTCTCCTGACTTTCTCTTCAGCCATTGGGACCAAGAGAGAGAGAGAGACAGAGGTGGAGATGCCCACCTTTCCTGAAGGTAGGCACAAAAACAAAGGAGGGAGTGGAGGTGGGAGATACCTCCAGCTGGAGGGGCT
Organism: Anolis sagrei; assembly: GCF_037176765.1. Taxonomy (NCBI): domain Eukaryota; kingdom Metazoa; phylum Chordata; class Lepidosauria; order Squamata; family Anolidae; genus Anolis; species Anolis sagrei. Next base: position 293,212,449 of record NC_090022.1, on the reverse strand, counting down.
GGCTCTCTCTCACTCTCTCTCTCTCTTTTGGTCCCAATGGCTGAAGAGGCAACTTTTGGCACGCATACTGGGGTCTTCAGACACGCTTCCGGACCCGAAGTGGGCCAGGCGCGGCGGCTCCGCCTCTTGGCCCACCCGCAAATTGGGGAGAGGAGAGGAGGTGGGTGGAGCACCGGAGAATCAGAAAAGGGAGGCGGTCATGGGTAAGGGATAGAACGCGGAGAACGATTGAGCGCCAGCTCTGCTCGCGCACCCAGTGGCCAGGTGGAGCAAGAACAAGAGGGGCTAGGGGAGGCTCAAGGGCCCGGCCCCTTTGGAAAGAGGATCGCCCCCGGACTGCTAGGGCTGTTGTGAGCTGAGGGGGCGCTCCTCAAGTGGTGGTCGAGGGGCATTTACAGAGGCGCCTCTGCACCCCTGGCAAAAAAAGTGTTCTGCGACCGCTTACTTCGCGTAATGGACGAGCCGCCCCTGTCCGTGGGACTCTCTGTTGGCAGTGTTGAGACACCAGAGCTCTGGGGAATTGGGTGTACACTTAAATGAATAACAGAAGAGTAGCCAAAGAAGAAGCAGGAACAGATGGGGAAAATATGTGGGAAGGCAGAGGATGGATCCTGAAGGGAGGGAACATAGCCTTACTGTTCCCCCTGCTTCCTCACAATTTCCCCCGCTGTCCCCCACTTTACCTCTGCCTGTATGATAATGTCCTTAACGATTTACATCATCTGGAAAACATTACTATGAGAAGCTAGGCTAGGTTGGCCCCTCCCTGTTCTCCTTTAACTAGCAATTGAAAACATTCGTATTGAAACAGCCAGTCACTTTCCCCATGCTCTGATCTGGGTCTTTGAGATTGCTGTTCTTTTGCATTTCTATTCTTTCTTTTTTTAAGATTTGTGTTTTCTCAACTGTCATGCAAAGTATCCAGTCATCTAGTTATGGATCAGGGGACATTGTCCTTTAAAGTTGAGGTAGATCCAAAGAGTGAATGGTTTTTTGTTCTAGGCAGTCAGTTAGCTTGGCTCAATTCATTTCGCAAAAATGAATAAAATAGATTATGTTCTGTTCCATATTACATCTCTGATTCCATATTCATCACAAATATTGCTTCTGGGCCCTGACTTGCCCTTGGATTCATTTTCCCCCTTACTCTTTTTCTCTTATGACATGTGTCATATTACCATTGAACTGCCTGAAATCCATTTTTTAATCCTACAGCCATTATTTAGGGTCAAAATCAGGGACGGTATTTAATGGACAAATGATAAAAATTCCTGCCTTTTAAGTTACTGGCCAGTTTGAAGAGATAAATAATTCATCTGCACCGCAAGGGTAGACCTCACATTAAATTACCCGAGTGCCGTCTATTATGTCATTCGGCCATCACAAATATTCTCCGAATATGTCCAGCTGGGAGATGAAAGCATGGCATAGAGGGAGGGAAGGGGGGCTGGCCAACGTGTACTAAAATTCTTTGCACAGAATAATATGCAGTCGTACATTTGACATTTGCCTTTATCCTTCTTCTTCTTCTTCTTCTTTTTTTTTTTTTTTTGATACATTAACCAGACTGTTTCAAGGTTGGGTCCAGCAGAGATTGAGCATTCAAGGGCAGGATCAGTCCCATTTCTTCCTCTTCTGAGTTTTATTACTAAACACTTCATATATTTGCTTACAATAGTTGCTGTATGGCAGCGTTTTTCAACCTGGGGGTCGGGACCCTTGGGTGGGTTGCGAGGGGGTGTCAGAGGGGTCACCAAAGACCACCAGGAAAACAGTATTTTCTGTTGGTCATGAGGGTTCTCTGTGGGAAGTTTGGCCCAATTCTGTAGTTGGTGAGGTTCAGAACGCTCTTTGATTATAGGTGAACCATAAATCCCAGCAACAACAACTCCCAAATGTCAAGATCTATTTTCCCCAAACTCCACCATGGTTCACATTTGAGCATATTGAGTATTTGTGCCAAGTTTGGTCCAGATCCATCATTGTTTGAGTCTACAGTGCTCTCTGGATGTAGTTGAAACAACTCCAAAACTCAAAGTCAACGCCCACCAAACCCTTCCAGTATTTTCTGTTGGTCATGGGAGTTCTGCTTCTTGGCAGGGGGTTGGACTGGATGGCCCATGAGGTCTCTTCCAACTCTTTGATTCTATGATTCTATGATTCTATGATTCTGTGTGCCAAGTTTGGTTCAATGCCATCATTGGTGAAGTTCAGAATGCTCCTTGATTCTAGGTAAGCTATAAATCCCAGCAACTACTATTCCCAAATGACAAAATCAACCCCCACCCCACCAGTATTCAAATTTCGGTGTTTCGGGTGTTATTGTTGTTGTTATTATTATTATTATTATTATTATTATTATTATTATTATTACTACTACTACTCTGCTGAATGAACCCTTACCCATAGGTCATATCAAAATCCATACTTTTTTTTGCTCAAAAGCTTCCATCAACTTATAGGTGAAGTTGTACATATGCAAGACATATGCAAGAGTACAGTACATACAATATGCTATCAGCCAAAAGCTTCATCCAAACAATACTTTAATCAGGCTTGTGCAACTTGTGACCCACTCACCTCATTTCAACACTCAATCAAGTTTCTGCTGTGATCAAGTTCCCCAGGGTTCTCAGAGATGAAACTACTGCACAGGGGAAGGGAGCCAACTAATATTTGGCTTGAGCTGTAACTTGCTGTTCTGTCAAGGACTTCCTTTGCCAATTGGTGGAAAATGGATTGCCTTCACATTTTTTTTCCAAGGGAGTGCGCATCACTTCCCATTGATTGGCATGCCAAATCCTTCACAAAGTAATGAGTCAGGGTGGATGCAAATCACCACTGAACTGTCACTTTGATTGCATAGCCTTCATCGACATGATTAAACTGGCATGGCAGCTGAAAAGGTAATGAATGACTTCAAAGGTTGGAAGCTGAATTGTAGCACTGTGCGGAAGAAGATGCAACGGACGGTGTGCCAATATGTGACACCTTACGGTTCTGCATTTCCGCAATGGTGAACCGTGTCAAAAAAGAAAACACAATACACCTGGCATTTCCTGGTCCTATTGATGGACACAACAGAGAGTGCTTATCGGGCCATGAAACGAACCAATGAGTTCATTGTACATATTTAATTTCTGTTATTCTTGGGTTGTTTTTTTTTTTTCAGTTCAACTAATTTTGCTGAGATCTTGGGCCAGGACTCAATGAGCCAAGCAGCTAATTCCATGAATCTAAGAGGCTTGGAGACTTGTGACCCTCAAAGAGCAGACTGCCTCTAACCCAGCTTCTTCCCAATATGGTCTGTTTGTCTCTGGCACATCACAACTGGCTCTGCACTACACAGCTTAGCAGGCTGAATGTATTTCAGAAATCATGACTGTAGCACCTGAGCACTGTATTTAGCCTGGTGTGGCTTTTAAATAGCAAGGCAAAGCAGTGGCTATTTTCATATAGAAACAGACTCTTGTATTTAATAATAATAATAAACTTTATTTGTACCCCACCGCCATCTCCCCAATGGGGACTCGGAGCGGCTTACATGGGGCCAAGCCTGAACAAGAATTACAATATAATAATTCAAATTACAATAAAATAAACAACATAACATTAAAATAAAACATCAAAGCATATAAGCATAGGGTTACAGCCTGTGTTGGACGGGGTCGCACTCCCCCTGAAGACGCAGGTTCGCAGTTTGGGTGTGATCCTGGACTCATCGCTGAGCCTGGAACCCCAGGTTTTGATGGTGACCAGGGGAGCATTCGCACAGTTAAAACTCGTGCGCCAACTGCGACCATACCTTGGGAAGTCTGACTTGGCCATGGTAGTCCACGCTCTGGTTACATCCCGTCTTGATTACTGCAATGCTCTCTACGTGGGGTTGCCTTTGAAGACGGCCCGGAAGCTCCAATTAGTCCAATGGGCGGCAGCCATGATACTAACAGGAGCGGAGCGCAGGGAGCACACAACTCCTCTGCTGCACCAGCTCCACTGGCTGCCGATCGGCTACCGGGCTCAATTCAAAGTGCTGGCATTGGCCTTTAAAGCCCTAAACGGTTCTGGCCCAACCTACCTATCCGAACGTATCTCGGCCTATCAGCCCACCAGGACCCTAAGATCTTCTGGGGAGGCCCTGCTCTCTATCCCGCCTGTTTCACAGGTGCGGCTGGCGGGGACGAGAGAAAGGGCCTTTTCTGTGGTGGCCCCTCGGCTTTGGAACGCCCTTCCCATGGAGGTAAGATCAGCCCCCTCGCTGATGGTGTTTCGAAAAAGACTGAAGACCTGGATGTTCAAACAGGCATTTGGCTAATTCGGTACAATGAATTACAATGACGACTAAAGGATTGGTAATACGGACGATGAAATTGGATTATGATTTTAGTTAAGAGATGCACTGGATTATTATCGACGGGCCAATACTGTCTATTGTGTATGTTGTCTTTTATGGTTTTAAATTGAATATTGCTGTTGTTGTACTGTTGTAAACCGCGTTGAGTCGCCAATTTAGGCTGAGAAACGGCGGTATACAAGCACAGTAATAAATAAATAATAAATATAAAACAATATATAAAATAGTAGAAAAGGTTGTGAAAAAAGCACTGTGGACAGTAAAAGTAAGATGAGAACAAATGATTCCTCGGGGCCATGAAGCCTTCATTCTCATCAGACTTTTCTGACTATGGATGTACCAAGTAATATTTCTTATAATGCCTGAAGATTTCCATATTTCTTCTTCAGATGGACTCCCTGTTTACTGGTCCTGTTCCAACTTCTGCTTGTGGACATATTTTGCAATTCACTCAAAAGTCCCTTACTTAAGCTAAAAAGAGCTGAGACAGCATGAGGTGCCATGTATTTTTCAGCCAAGTCCAAGCGGTTATAAGACACCACTAAAACCTGGCAAAACAAGGTTGATTTTTGCCCTAAGAGTTGATGTCATCCAAGCAAACAGAAGGAGATGAAGCAAAGGGCACATCAACATAATGTACATAGTAGGAGGATGCTTGAAGGTCAGGCCATGATCTTTCGCGTCTCAGTGACACATAATGCCAATATTCATCAGGCTGTGATGAAGACCAAAGCTTGGTTGGAAAACAACGTAGTTCATGACATTTGTTCTTATACCTCTACCTTTCAGGAAAAGTGCTGTTGTAGACAAATGACCACAGGGACAATCTGCAACAAGCAATGAAGGATGATGCGAAACCCAAAGCTTTATGAATCTATGAAGTCACCTTACACAGAATCAAACTGATCCCCTCTTATTTTTTCTGAATCATAGAATCAAAGAGTTGGAAGAGACCTCATGGGCCATCCAGTCCAACCCCCTGCCAAGAAGCAGAAATGTTGCATTCAAATCACCCCTGACAGATGGCCATCCAGCCTCTGTTTAAAAGCTTCCAAAGAAGGAGCCTCCACCACAATCCCTCCGGGGCAGAGAGTTCCACGGCTGAACGGCTCTCACAGTCAGGAAGTTCTTCCTCGTGTTCAGATGGAATCTCCTCTCTTGTAGTTTGAAGCCATTGTTCTGTGTCCTAGTCTCCAAGGAAGCAGAAAACAAGCTTGCTCCCTCCTCCCTGTGGCTTCCTTTCACATATTTATACATGGCTATCATATCTCCTCTCAGCCTTCTCTTCTTTAGGCTAAACATGCCCAGCTCCTTAAGCCGCTCCTCATAGGGCTTGTTCTCCAGACCCTTTATCATTTTAGTCGCCCTCCTCTGGACACATTCCAGCTTGTCAATATCTCTCCTGAAAAGAAGCAGTTCACCAAAAAATGTCTCAGTTCTGCTGTTTATGCCCAATTGTTGCTTATACACCAGGTATTCATTTTAGCTGGTGGGTCCCATGTCATTGAATTCACTCTGAGTTTATTCTGTATTTTTTTAAAGTTATCCAAGGTGTTGAACCTATTTTAGATGCCTCTTTTAACTACAACTCAGGGCCCATCTACACAGAACCTAAAAATGGGATTTCCCATGTTAAATAAAGGGGATGGCTACACGCTAAATGCGTTCACCGCAGTGGCAGAAAAATACACAGGATAAAAAGTTCCCCTTTTATCCTGATTCTGGCCAAAAATATGCATATTCACATCAGTGTATAGTAGGCATGGTTAGGTCGAGTCAGAATCTTCGTAATTTGGAATACATTCAGAAAAATTACCTTTTTGAAGCAATTTTGAACTTTTTAAAGAACTTTTTAAAGTACCTTTGCCCTTCCGAAGCTAGTCTCACCATTTTTCTTCCTACTCAGGAAGTGAGTTGGAAATTATTCTGATCCCTGGCCTCGGCTCAAGTCAAAGAAGCCAGTTTTAAACCGGGGAAGGCTGAATTTCATCCCTTTGCTTTCCTTGCTTCTGCTCAAGCCAGAGAAGCCAATTTTAAACTGGGGAGGGAAGGAATTTCCTCCGCTTGCTTTTCCCCGCTCCTGGAGTAAAACAACTACTTTCAAAGTAAAGGCCACCCAATGAAACAGGAAATAACACTTTCAAACCATTAACGAAATGATTTGGAAGTCTTGGAAGTTTCAAAAAGTTTTGAACATTTTTTTCTGTGAACATTGGAATTGACTTTAGAATCAAACCACATCCGAAACGCATTTTGAACCATTTTTTTTGTATCAAACAAGTCTACTGGATACGCCAGCATTCATCAGAAATTCATTATTTCCTTACCCCCTCCCTGTGATGACTGCTTCAGTACATGTTTGTTTATACATGGCTATCATATCTCCTCTCAGCCCAAAAAAGCACAAAAGAGCTGATCAGCTGATTGGTCTGTCAAACTAACACACAGTGGATTTAAAGGAAGCACAAATGGAGAACAATTAGAAGTCTCTGAAACTCTTTATTTGGGTTGTTGTAGGATTTTCAGGCTGTATGGCCATGTTCTAGAAGCATTCTCTCCTGACATTTCACCTGCACCTGTGGCAAGTATCCTCAGAAGTTGTGAGGTTTGTTGGAAACTAGGAAATTTGGGTTTATATATCTGTGGAATGTCCAGGGTGGGAGAAAGAACTCTTATCTGTTGGAGCTAGGTGTGACTGTTTACATTGGCCACCTTGATTAGCATTTGATGGCATGACAGTTTTTTGGTGTAGCTTGTTACTGACTAGGAAAATCCTTTGCTGAGAGGTGATTAAGTGTTCCTGGTTGTTTCTTGTCTGGAGTTCCCTGTGTTTATTTTAAACTGTATAATATAATGCAGAGCTTGAATAAACAATTAAGGGAAAGGAGGAATCCGACAGATTTAAAAAAAAATCACTTTATTATGTGCTGAACCTCATATGCACACATGCGAATCTGCTTGCAGTGTTCCCTTACTTAATGCTGGGGTTCTGTCTCAGGATCACCCGCAATAAGTGAAAATCCGCAAAGTAGGGATGCCATATTAATTTTAATATTTATACATTATTTTACAAATATTATTTTATATATTATATATATAATTTTCTTAACTGTGCTTCCTTACCTGCCTCCCGGCCAATCCCAACAGCACCTTCCTGCCTCCCTGGCCTCCACGGAGCCTCTGGAGCCATGCAGCAGGCAGCAGCAGGCCAGGGAGGCAGGCATTCCCTGCTGCGCCTCAGGCCATCGCACTTCCGGGGTCCCTGGCCGCACCGGATCACTTTTAAAGTGATGGTACTTACCTTTAAGGCCTTATATGGTCTGGGGCCGATGTACCTCACCCCCTACCAACCCCAGAGATCTCTCCTTTCTGAGGACCAAGATTTATTGGAAGTTCCCAATTTTAAACCTTGCGTCTAACAGCAACTAGATGCAGAGCCTTTACAGTAGTGGCACCATTGCTCTGGAACACTCTGCCACCAGAAGTTCGTGCCTTGCAGGACTTATCAGCCTTCCGCAGGGCTTGTAATACATATTTGTTTCAACAGGCTTTTGACCTTTGATCTGTTGTTTTAATTTGTGTTAGATTCAATTTTGTTTTGTAAGCTGCTCCGAGCCCTAGGGGAGTGGTGGCATATAAGTTTGAATAATAAATAAATAAACAAACAAACAAATAAATAAATCCCTCATTTTTGTGCTGTCTGGAAGCACCTTCAGATTGGATCTATCCCCCTATTAACAAGAGAGCCAATGGTGACTCATTAACAATCACCTGAGGTTAGAGAAGCAGGACACTAAAAAAATGGTGGGGTACAAATTAAAAATATGTCTTCCCTGAAAGAACACCTCTCTAGGACTGTAGATATGACTATGTAATTGTATATCAACCATTGACACAACTCCCTCAAACTTACTTTAACATCCAGAAATTGAAGAAAGCAATGAAAGCCTCTTCCATTGGTGACAAAACAGGCAAGTTGATATTTCTAGCCCCCTCCTGGCAGGGTTATGTGGTTTCGGGAGCAGATTCGGGAGTTCTGTTGCAACTTCTCCTTACACTGCAGAATGGACTGAATAGTTATGAGTATTTAGTTTCACATACATATTTGTAACTGCTCAATAGGATGTCAGTCAAGATTTGTTATACAGTGACAATAGAAGAAGACTTTGTGCCTCAATACCATGCCTGTATTCAAAAGCATCTAGTTGCTACAGTTGTCTGTTAGGGATGTGAAACTGCCTTGAAACTTCATTGCATTTCCGTGTTTTCCAACTTCATTTCCTTACTATACTTTTCTTTCATTCCAGTTGAGACACTTAAGTGTTATATATGTGTATATCGTATATAGAGAGAGATAAATTGTAGCTGATTTTAAACACATTTTCTCCAAATGTGATCATTTATTAACTAAGTATCTTCCCCATAGGCTAGAATGTGTATTTTTCAATTGCATGCACATTCAGCCATTCTCATTTTTATATATGCACATTATTTTATGCACATTTTATTTCTCCAAAATAACCCACAAGATTTGCAAATCTTCTAGTTCTCAAGGCAAGGTATGTTTTAGCTTACAGTGAGTTTTGGGAGGTACAAATACACCTCTTGCATTGAAAATGAGCTTCCTTCCACTTGGATGGCTACACTGGGAAGCAGGATGTTGGACTAGACAGCCTGTTTGGTCCAGCAGTACCAACTTCTATATATATATTCATGTTTCCATATATTCATATATTCAGTTATATATTCATACAACAGTGTTTTTTCACATGCTCTTGTGGCGCCGAATATGCAACTTTCTGCATACAAATTGTGTCTTTCAAATCTTAATTTTGCCCATTCTCTGAGTAAAGCAGATCATTTTAAAAGAACCATCTTAACTTGCTGGTGGAATAGTGGCAGAATTTTAGGGCTCTTCTACACTGCCATATAATCCAGATCATTAAAGCAAATAATCCATGTTATTTACTTTGAAATGGATTGTATGAGTCTTCACTTATATAATCCAGTACAAAGCAGATAATCTGGGTTTTGTATTAAATCAAGAAATAGTTTTCTAAGATCTACAGAGACACTCGCTGGAACACCCCAGCAAGCAAGAGTCCAAAAGTGGCAGGCTCAAACCCAGAACCTCAATCAATGGCTGATACCAAATGAGAGACTCCCTCCTGGGCACACAGAAGACTGGGCAACTTGGAAGGCGCTGAACAGACTGCGCTCTGGCACCACGAGATGCAGAGCCAATCTTAAGAAATGGTAAGCCATAACACAAATGCTCCAAATACAGCTGTGATTTTGGTCAATATTATACAGTCGAATCTCTAAATTGGTTATTTAGGTTTGCATCACAGCACAATCAACTTGTTGTTGTTCATTCATTAAGTCATTTCTGACTCTTTGTAATCTCGTGGACCAGCCCACGCTGGAGCTCCCTGTTGGTTGTCACCAAACCCAGCTCCTTCAAGGTCAAGCCAGTCACTTCAAGGATATTATCTACCCATCTTGCCCTTGGTCGGCCCCTCTTCCTTTGTCCTTCCATTTTCCCCAGCACAATTGTCTTCTCTAAGCTTTCCTTTCTTCTCATGATGTGGCCAAAGTACTTCATCTTTGCACAATCAACTTACACAATAGTTCTTGTGGGTTTTTTCGGGTTATATGGCCATGTTCTAGAGGCATTTCTCCTGATGTTTCGCCTGCATCTATGGCAAGCATCCTCAGAGGTGAGGTCTTACACAATACTTTTAAAATTCTAAAAAGGTTTATAATCAAAGATGAATTTTGGACGTAATAGCAGAAAGCTTACATTGAGGAACTGGAGCATAATTCTGTGGTCATGGAGTTAAGCAGCATTTAAACAATGCTGCCTTGTTTTGGATTATGATGTTGCATAATCAAATGTGTAGCCAAATGTATATTCACATCTACATGAACAAAGTGCAATGATCAACTGGAATCCTGTTGGGGACTTCCATCTTCACAATGAATTTGTGCTGTCACACGCTGGGCCTGTAGCAATTGTCTATTAACAGGACGTGGTCTCTATATGCCCAGCGGGACGCCCGGGATGCCTCGGCTGAGAAGCCCTATGGATTTCTCTATATAAAGTCTTTAGAAGCTTAGAAAGTTTAACAAGGTTCAGGTTGCTGTCCCTATAACTGCAATCTGGAAGAAGCTACCAAACTTCTTGCCTACCTGCATGACCGCATCGCCACTTACGAACCCGGACGCTCCCTCCGATCATCTGGAAAGGCCCTGCTCTCGATCCCACCTGCGTCGCAGGCGTGTTTGGTGGGGACGAGGGACAGTGCCTTCTCTGTGGTAGCCCCCCGACTCTGGAACTCTCTCCCCAAGGACATCAGACAAGCCCCAACATTGGCTGTCTTTAGGAAGAGCCTGAAGACCTGGCTGTTCCAGTGTGCCTTTCCAGAATAGGAAACTCCTGGCTTCAAGTCCCAAATGCACCTTGTTAGAGATTCAGGATCATCTGCACATTGCACCTACCTCCAAATACCTCTACATATTACCTGTCAAGTTCAGCACTTTTTAAATTTGTCCATTACATTTGGCCCGGCCTTTGGTTTTAATTGCGTCACGGTGTCATTGTTTTACTGTTTTATTGTTTTGCTTGATGTTTTATTATTTGCTTATGAGTTTATTGTGTATTGTATGTTGTTATTGTCGGCGGCCTTGGTCTTTGTAAGCCGCATCGAGTCCTTCGGGAGATTTTGTGGGGTATAAATAAAGTTAATAATGATAATAAAATAATAATAACTGCAAAGTGCATAGCCTTCAGGAATTCATGCAAACAAGCAAAGAAAGAAAAAGCGAATTCAAACCCCTGGCACAGCCGTGCCAGAACAGGATTTATGAATGGGAATGATAGTAAGAGCTGTTTGACAGTGAAATATGCTATCTCAGAATGTGTTAAACAACCATTTATTATGAGTACTTTGATTCTGTGTTCCTTTATAGCAGATGCTTGGACTTTCAGCTCTATGATTGGAATTACACAGTAACCTAACATCCGTAATCAGTAGAGTGGTTCCGTTACATTACAAAGTCAGCAACGTATCCATTGTGCATTGGCTCCTGAGGCACAAGGAGACCAATGTGCATTGGCCTTAATGAGTGTTGCATGGGTCCAGATGTGCATCTGAATGGTGCCCCATGATGTATCTTCACAATGTAGCTAGTTGTAAACTTATGTAGCCAATAGGACGTTCATATAGGACCTTGGCAATTACTGACATGAACAATGTTTTGTATGCATGAAGTACATGTACATATGCAATTTCAGAGTGGCACTGCATATCCTACTCCTACAAACGTTAAGCGAATACAGATGTTCCACATCAATCTGTTTCTGTATGGGAACTTCTTAGGCATGAATAAGCCACCAACAGGATTCCAGAGAAGATCCACATGTTCATCTGGGAACCATGGTTTCTATAAAACTTCTCAGTAGTATCTGTACATGCAAGATCCTTCCCATGCTTAGGAGGAGCAGTGGGGGGGGGGGCATCAAAATTTGATGCTTTCTCCTTTCCACTCATTTTCAACCTGCATCACAAAAGTAACAGTTTTACACCAAAAGTGAGATCATTAAATGCAACACATTTTGGAAGGTGGGGGGAAGGAGCAGCGAGGGCATGGCAAAGGCGACTTTTATGACAAGTTATTTCTTTGTTTTATTTATAGCTTCAGGGACATTGCAGCGAGCCAGGAATAAATCTGTAGAGGGATAACAGATTTTTTATGAGTGGTTTTAGAAAGAAACTTTTAAGGTGTAAAACATCCATTGTGCAGATACATTTTTCAAACCTGCTTTTGGATCAAGAACTGTTCGACATGATGAAAATGTGAACTTTGGATTTTGTTTTATAAAAGTTTTTAAAAAATCTTCTAAGGTGAAAAAAGGAGTTTTTCAGCTGGTCAAGAAAATGAAGAATCATTGTCTGAGTTTCCCCATTCATCTGTTCTGTTGACATGTTTACAATAGTATTATAACTAAAGCAAAGGACTAACAGTACCTACATTTAGCACAATCCATAGTGAGCATCAAAAACCATGCAATCTAGAAATGTTGGCTAACACTGGATTTTGCTATTGAACGAGACATTGAATTTTGCTATTGGTTGTTGGTTTTGATACTTGTTTTATGTGTTGTTATAATGTTGTTTTTATTTTGTTTTATATTGTTGTTATGGGTTTTAATGTGTTTTCTTTTAATTGTGGTGATTGAGCTTGTAAGCTCCCCTGAGTCCCTTTGGGGAGATGGAGGCAGAGTACAAAAATAAAGTTATTATTAATATTATGAAATGGCAGTCCATGCAGTCATGGTGCCCACATGACTTTGGAGGCAGGGGTGGCTCGTCCATTATGCAAAGTAAGCGGTCGCAGAACACCTTTTTTTTGCCAGGGGTGCAGAGGCGCCTCTGTAAATGCCCCTCAACTGCCACTTGAGGAGCGCCCCCTCAGCTCACAACAGCCCTAGCAGTCCGGGGGGGGGGGGGGGGCTCAGCTTTCTTGCCTCGCTGCTGGGTGATCCTCTTCCCAAAGGGGCTGGGCCCTTGAGCCTCGCCTAGCCCCTCTCATTCCTGCTCCACCCGGCCACCAGGTGCGCGAGCATAGCCGGTGCTCAATCATTCTTCGCGTTTGATCCCTTCCCCATGACTGACTCCCTTTCCCGATCCCCCAGTGCTCCACCCGCCTCCTCTCCTCTCCCCAATCCGTGGGTGGACCAAGGGGCGGAGCCTCCACGCCTGACCCACTTCGGGTCCAGAGGTGTATCTGAAGACCCCAGCATGTGCACCAAAAGTCACCTCTTCTCCTGACTTTCTCTTCAGCCATTGGGACCAAGAGAGAGAGAGAGAGAGAGAGAGAAACCCTCCAGTTGGAGGTATCTCCCACCTCTGCTCCCTCCTTTGTTTTTGCGCCTACCTTCAGGAAAGGTGGGCATCTCCACCTCTCTCTCTCTCTCTCTCTCTCTCTCTTTCTCTCTCTCTCGGTCCCAATGGCTGAGGAGAAAGTCAGGAGAAGAGGTGACTTTTGGTGCACACGCCAGGGTCTTCAGGCACGCCTCCGGACCCAAAGCAGGCCAGGCAAGGGAGCAAATGCGGCAAGTGTAGTTACTGGGATGTATAGTTCACCTACAATCAAAGAGCATTCTGAACTCCACCAATGATGGAATTGAACCAAATATGGCACACAGAACTCCCACGACAAACAGAAAATATATATCAATGATTGGTTGGGGGGGAGGGTGCGCCAAAATACTGTTTGCTTATCATTGAAAATTACCTAGAGCCGCCTCTGCTTGGAGGTGTCTACTAAAGTTGGTTAGTGTGCTGTCGCATGCTCGGCCTGTGCATAAGACTGTAGACAGGACATAAATTCTATGTGCCCAACGGGACACTGGGACTGCCTCAGATTAAAGGCCTTTGGAATTTCTTAAAACACAGTTTTTAGATTGCTTAAAGGTTCAACAAATTTCTTTATTAATAAAAACAAACAGGTACTTTAAGGCTTTCTTAACAATCTATTGGCTCTCTCTCAATCTTGTCCACAGGGAAGAGGCACTATCTTCATAACTGTAACTAATGGGGTAATCCTTAACCTTTAATCTGGGCAATCTGTCTTTGCCTCTGTTGGTGTGGAGCCCCTGCACCCGGTACCAACTGCTTCTGGCATCCGCGAGTGACCCTTACCAAGCAGAGCTTTGTAAACGTCCAGGGGAAAAAGAACTCAGGTTTGCATGATGGCTGACAGAAGTCCTTCAGCGAAGGAGCTGTAGGGCTGTATAACCCCAGCCAAGCTGTGGGCTGTATATCTCCCCAGCCAAGCCGTAGAAGACAAAGCTTTCTACAGGAGCTCTTGGTATTATGTCCTGCATGAAAGGTTTCTCTGTGTGATCTAACCCAAAATGGCTCCTATTCCCTCCAAAACCCAAAAAGGGGGCAGGACCAGGAAACCTAACGATAATTGACAGGTGGCTTGCCCTAAGATTGCAGCCAAAAGAAGCCACCTATCTGCAGAGTCCCTGAAACTCAGGACTACAACAAACATTCAATGCAAAGCAAACAAAATTGGAGCTCCTGGTACAGCTGTACCTGCACAGTTAGGTTTGCTTCATTAAAACCTTAAATTTGTTAAGACCTATTGAATTTGGTCTTTTGAATCAATTTTGTACCATGCAGGAAAAGTAAGAGGTGTAATTACGATTTGAACCACTTACCCTTTTTATTCATAAATATTTCGTAATGTTCGGAACTCTCCCAAGGTTATTTTAACTTTCACAAGCATTAAGTAATTTTTGTAAAGTTTTGCTTCCCCTCCCAGGCAATGCAAAGGAGGGATGAGGTGGGTGTGCCTAAGCACAGCCGCTGTTGTAGTTTGTGAAGGGAAGGCCCCCATTGGTAGAAATTGCAAAAGGCCCTGTTGTTAAACTACATTTCCCACCCTACCTTGCTGCGCATTCACCAAAATGGCTCCTCCTCCTCCTCCTTTTCTGCATTACCATGCATTCTGCATTACTGGAGCTCCGGAGTTTGCATTCAAACCGAGTTTTCCTCCCCCCCCCCCCCCTCCGATACATTTGCCGATACATAATAATAACGATAATAATAATAATAATAATAATTTTTAAAACTTTATTTATACCTCACCATCATTTCCCCAAGGGGACTCGAGATGGCTTACATGAGGCCAAGCCCAACAAAATGCATCAGTAAAAAACAACAAAGGAAGCAAACAAATAAAACACAATATAATATCATAAATAACATAACATAAGCAATAACACACAAAAGATTTAAAAAACTGTAGGCAGGGCCGGATACATCACACAGTCCTAGACACTTTGGAAGTGTCCAATATGTGATCCAATACAACATCCAGCAGAGTGTCTGCTGTGGACTCATCTTGTGTTACACATAATAATAATAATAATAATAATAATAATAATAATAATAATAATCTTTATTTCTAACCCACCACCATCTCCTCGAAGGAACTCGGGGCGGCTAACATGAGGCCAAGCCTAAATGAATTACAATAGAGCAAAAATACATATAAACAAAACTATAACAACAAATAAAATACTTAATAATAACAAAATCATAATAAAAACAAATGATAAAATGGTAACAAAATTAGACAAAAAGAGCGAGGTCCATGACTAAAAGTGGATAGAAATTGATAAAACCCATAGGTGAAATAGGTTGAAGTGCTATGATTTGTGGGGTATTTTGTGTAGTTTCCATCATGAAATTTGTATAGTTTCCAGTATAATATGTATACTGGTGCTCCTTATAGGGAGCGGTCAACCCTCCTGTTCAAGGAGCTCCACTGGCCGGACCCAATTCATTAACCGGACCCAATTCAAGGTGCAGGTTCTTACATACAAAGCCCTGAACGGTTTGGGACCCGCCTACCTGCGTGACCGCATCTCTGTATACAAACCCACACGATCCCTTTGATCATCCGGGGAGGCCCTGCTCTCAATCCCACCAGCATTGCAGGCGCGATTGGTGGGGACAAGAGAGAGGGCCTTTTCGGTGGTGGCCCCTCAACTCTGGAACTCACTCCCTAAAGACATCAGATAGGCCCCAACTCTGGCAGTCTTTAGGAGGATCTTGAAGACGTGGTTGTTCCAGTGTGCCTTCCCGGAATAATAGCACTTTGTCCTCCAAAGCACTTTACATTTTTTAGGTCTGCTCGTATGCCCTTCCACAAACCTTTTCGTCCATGTCCCAGCATTACTTCCAATTTTAACTTTACATTTGGCCTTCCCACTGCTTTTAATTGCGTGTTGTCTTATTGATAATGTTGTATATTTTATTGTCTATGTTTTTATTTTAATTGCTTGTATTGTATTTGGACTCGGCCTCATATAAGCCGCACTTAGTCCCCTGGGGAGATGGTAGCGGGGTACAAATAAAGTGTTGTTGTTATTATTATTATTATTATTATTATTATTATTATTATTATTCCATCATGAAAACTACTATTTGAAATGGCCAATGCAGTTAACATAGACAATATGAGCCTTCCTTGTGTGTGTGTGTGTTGTGACATCTATGTTCTGGTTCCTTGAATATATCATCTGTTGCTTCAAAGTTTTTTGTCTTTCTAACCCTGGGTCTCTGAACACTCAGTGTTTACCTGCGTGGCCTTTCCTTTTCTGTTTTCTCCTCCTCCTCAGGGTATAATATCCCCTTGCTTTCTACTTTGCCAGTTTCAAAAGCCCTCGCCTTCTAGGACTCTATGTGTCTTGGGGGACGTGTCCCACTTCACACAGCCTTTAATGGATTCAACTCTCTCTGCTCCCATTCCTGTCTCCATAGACCCTCTCTCTCTCTCTCATCTGTCTCAGGATGCCTTTTCCAACCCAAGCTCTTTCTTCTGCGAGTCACATCAAAACCCTAAGCTCTCTCAAGATACCGTTTCATCCGCCATTGATGTCTCTCTGTGGAACGGTGGGGTGGGATGTGAGGAGGGGGAGGAAGAAGAGAAAGAGAGAAAAGGAGAGATACGGCACTCTTAGAAACACCACCTTGAGGCTCCTATGTCTTTATTAGTGTCCTTTAAAGTCATTTCTGCACATGGATCATCCGGAATCTTTCAAAACAATTGGCAAAGTAGAACAAGGGAGTCAACACATGAAATGTTGCGTTGGTGCACTAGTTCATTTTCTCTTTCTCTGCATCCCTTGCCCCACGTTTGTTTTATACGAAATGGAGGGAACCAAACTCCTTTTGAAAAGATGCAAATGCCACTGTGGGAAAAAAATAAAATAAAAGCCACACACGCTCACAATAAACACACACACACACAAAGCTTTCAAGAAACAAGCTGAGATAAAGCACATCTCCCAACTGTCGTTTGATTCCCTAGTCGGCTTTCAGCCCTCATCTTGAAGGTGAAATTCAGCAATGAGCTCCTCGGAGCGTTTTGTCCCCTCGGACCGCCTCGCGGTGCCTGGAAAGATTTCTGATTTTAACCTTTTGCATGTATATCCATAGCTCAGGCCCACGGCTCATGACTATTTGATGTGTAATATAAAAACACTTTGCTTTTGAAAGGAAGAAAAGCGAGGGGAAAAGAGAGGAAAAAAAAGTCCCCAGGTTCTCATCAAAAAACGGAGCCACACATGAATTGCCTTTTTTAAATGCCAGCCTTAGTTAATATTGACACAAAATTAGAGGCTCTCATCTCTAAATATTTCGGTCCCATGCCAGCGGCTGAGAAGGAACACTGAAAAAACTTGCCGGTTATTAGAAACAAGAGCCCAAAATAATGAAACGAAATGAAATAAAGCCAAAGAAATGAAACGGAATTGACTCACTGTCCTATTGGGAAAATGTGTCAAAAGACTTTGGAGAAGAGGAAGGAAAAAAAGAAGAAGGGGGGAATAGAAGTGAGGGTGATTTCTTTTTGGAATTTGGACAGCATCCAAATAAGAAGAAAAAAAACACAGAGAGAAAAGTCTCTTCTAGACAGCCTCTTGATTTGCTTTCTTCACTTTGCTATGAGTTGGAAATATTTCCTCCAGAGAGGTGTGTGTCTCTCTCTCTATGTGTGTGTGTCTGTATGAGATTTTAAAGTAAAAAGAAGCACTGGTAGAGCTCAGACATTTCAAACATAGCTGGACCTGACAAGATTCGGTGGGTTTCTTTTTAAAAACGATAGTCGTCTTTGCACAGCGCTGTCAAAAAGAAGGCAATTTCCAGCAGCTTCTCTTTGAAATTCCTCAACTGCCAGCTTGATCCGCGTTATCATCCCAATATTTCATCTCCCTGCTCCTGCCCCTGTGACATGTGGACAGGATAAGATGTTGAAGGAGCATGTAAATGTCTTCTTGTTGGCTCATTCTGGCTGAGGTGGTCAGCCTGTAGCTGTGCTCTAACATATCATAGAATCATAGAATTCTAGAGTTGGAAGAGACCTTGTGGGCCATCCAGTCCAACCCCATTTCTCCAAGAAGCAGGAAAATTGCATTCAAAGCACCCCTAGGAGATGGCCATCCAGCCTTTGTTTAAAAGCCTCCAAAGAAGGAGCCTCCACCACTCTCTGGGGCAGAGAGTTCCACTAGTACGTGTGAAAAAGATCTTGGAGTCCTTGTGGACAACAAGTTAAACATGAGCCAACAATGTGATGTGGCGGCAAAAAAAGCCAATGGGATTTTGGCCTGCATCAATAGGAGCATAGTGTCTAGATCTAGGGAAGTCATGCTACCCCTCTATTCCACTTTGGTGGGACCACTCCTGGAATATTGTGTCCAATTCTGGGCACCACAATTCAAGAGAGATATTGACAACCTGGAATGTGTCCAGGGGAGGGCGACTAAAATGATCAAGGATCTGGAGAACAAGCCCTATGAGGAGCGGCTTAAGGAGCTGGGCATGTTTAGCTTGAAGAAGAGAAGGCTGAGAGGAGATATGATAGCCATGTATAAATATGTGAGAGGAAGCCACAGGGAGGAGGGAGCAAGCTTGTTTTCTGCTTCCCTGGAGACTAGGACGTGGAGCAATGGCTTCAAACTACAAGAGAGGAGATTCCATCTGAACATGAGGAAGAACTTCCTGACTGTGAGAGCCGTTCAGCAGTGGAACTCTCTGCCCCGGAGTGTGGTGGAGGCTCCTTCTTTGGAAGCTTTTAAAGAGAGGCTGGATGGCCATCTGTCAGGGGTGATTTGAATGCAATATTGCTGCTTCTTGGCAGGGGGTTGGACTGGATGGCCCATGAGGTCTCTTCCAACTCTTTGATTCTATGATTCTTTGATTCTATGATAGTGAACAGCTCTCACAGTTCAGAAGTTCTTCCAATTGTTCAGGTGGAACCTCCTTTCCTGTAGTTTGAAGCCATTGCTCTGCTTTGCAATCTCCTGGGGAGCAGAAAACAAGTTTGCTCCCTCCTCTCTATGACTTCTCCTCACATATTTATACATGGCCCTCATCATGTCTCCTCTCAGTCTTCTCTTCCGCAGGCTAAACATGCCGCTCCTCATAGGGCTTGTTCTCAGACCTTGACCACCTTCCTCTGGACACATTCCAGCTTGTCAATGTCTCTCTTCAATTGTAGTGTCCAGAATTGGACATAGTATTCCAGGTGTGATCTAACCAAGGCAGAATAGAGCATGGGTAGCATGACTTCCCTGAATCTAGACACTATACTCCTATCTATGCAGGCCAAAATCCCATTGTTTTTTTTGAGCTGCCGCATGACATTGTTGGCTCATGTTTAACTTGTTGTCCACAAGCACTCCAAGATCTTTTTCACATGTACTGCTGTCGAGCCAGGCATCCCCATTCTGTATATTTGACATGAAGGCCAAAACATCTGGGGACCCACAGGCTGAGAATCACTGGTCTAGGGATTGACTGATGTAGTAAATTCCTCATTCTGCAACAACTGAAAAGTTTCAGTTATACCTGTATGTCACTAACTGAATGAGAGCACAGGATTTGAAATGATGGTGGAATTTATCACATGAGGCATTGAAGCTGTGAGAACTTGCCTTCTGCAAAGACCCATTGAATCTCCTCATCTGGTTCTTAGAATCATTGAATCAAAGAGTTGGAAGAGACCTCATGGGCCATCCAGTTCAACCCCCTGCCAAGAAGCAGGAATATTGCATTCAAATCACCCCTGACAGATGGCCATCCAGCCTCTTTTTAAAAGCTTCCAAAGAAGAAACCTCCACCACACTCTGGGGCAGAGAGTTCCACTGTTGAACGGCTCTCACAGTCAGAAAGTTCTTCCTCGTGGTCAGATGGAATCTCCTTTCTTGTAGTTTGAAGCCATTGTTTCGTGTCCTAGTCTCCAGGGAAGCAGAAAACAAGCTTGCTCCCTCCTCCCTGTGGCTTCCTCTTGTTCTTGAGTAGCCTGCTTAACTCCCCTGCTTTCCTCTCCTTCCCCATTGCACAATCTGAGAAACCCTCAAAGGACTTGGAATCAGTTGGAGCCATGAATATGTCTCTAATCCACTTTCACTGCTGCTCCTCCTCCAACTCCTGCGCAGCCCTCTTCTCCCTTCTACCAGTAGTAGTAACATTACTATCAGGCTGTACTACAACACACCCACCTCAGGAGACTGGAGGAGCTCCCCAACAACTCAGAACAATTCCGAATATCTATTTGCTGCAGACACTATGTGAGCAATCGAGTATAAACACTAATAGCGGCTTTAGCCTGCGCTTGGTCAGACACATCGCGAGATTTCCTCTGGATGCACTCTAGACCCCTCCTCCAACGTTACATCACAGCCAACTCCTCGGTGAACCAAGGAGTCAGTATGACTCTGCTCAACAAGAGGGGACATTCGGGAGCAATCATGCCAATCGCCCTGGCCATCTCGCTGTTATAGCGATCAACAAGGGTGTCAACAGGATCATCATTCTCCAAGACAGGAAGATCCCCAAGAGTCTTTCTGGGTCCATCAGCCTCCTGGGACAGACCATCTTAATGGGTCCACCACCCCTGTGGAGGTTGGAGAGCACAGCTAATCTTAAAAAGATCATATGATGGTCAGACCATGACAATGGAAGAATATTTTGCTCTTTCACTCTGACTGTCCCACCATCCGCAATGTTTTTGTCATTGGAGTATATGTCCCCCCCTCTCGTGGGAAAGCTCGATTCCATAATCCTCGTTTTAATGAGCCCCCCTCTGCAAATAACCTGCTTCCCCTTTTATCTCACTCGTGTTTTTAATCAGTTTTTAAAATCATTTTCTCATATATGTAGCCACGCATTGTTACTGTGACTGTGTTTATTGTAATCTTATATTGTTAATGTATTCATGTGTTTTATGTAATTATGATGTTGTTTGTTGTATGTATTTTTGGTTTTATTTTGCTGTAATTTGTTAATTGGGCTTGGCCTCATGTAAGCCGCCCCGAGTCCCCGTTGGGGAGATGGTTGTGGAGTATAAATAAAGATGATGATGATGATGATGATGATGATGATGATGATTATGGATTGAAGTTCCTGGTTTTAGCCTGCCACTTTTGGACTCTCACTTGCTGAAGTGTTCTTGCGAGTATATTTCTTGATTTAAGGGGGACATGAGAGAAGCCTTCCCACAGGATTGCAACACATCTGGGCATCCCCTGGGCAACATCTTTGTAGATGGCTGATTCTCCCACAACAGAAGCAAATAGAAGCGACTTCTTAAAGCTGAAATTGCAGAATTGCTCTGAAAGGAAGGAGGGAATGCAAGCATATGCAGAAGTACAATTACATGAATTGCCAAATGATGATGGAAGAGAAGTGCAATATCGAAGGTGCTCAGCTCAGTATCTCTATGAATGATAGTGGGATTTTGGGTTATTTCCCTCTAATATTTTTTAGATGCATGTTCACCATCCTTCCCCCAATGTATAACTCCAAATAACCTGACAAAATATAATCAAAGCACAACTAAAAGGATGTCAGTATATCAGAACAATTATAAAATGGAATTGATGGAAACTATGCAGCCAGTGCCCAAATTACAGTATAGGAGAGTATAAACTAACAATAAGCTCAGGGAAACTTCTGTGAACTTCTTTGCTGAGCAGCAGGAAGCTTGTCTTTAAGCCCCCAAACAGAGAACGACAAAAGAAGACACAAGAAGGAAAACTGAGTGGGAAAGGCTGCATTGAAATGAGGTGAGCATTCTGACACAAATCCAGGGATGCAAAGAAAATCCACATTGTGAAGGACGGTGCTCCATTCTTCCCCTTTCTTCTTCTTAGAGCTAAAGTAAGTACAACCTCACCGATATTAATGGGGGCTTATTCTATGAAATGTTCAGTGCTAAGACTCAAAGCTTCAGTTCAGAAATATCAAGATTTCCAGCCCTGTGGAGCTTTGAGTCCAGCATGGGTCAGAATGAATCTGAAATGTATGTGCTCTGAAAGAAGAAACATGGGTTGTTGCAGGTTTTTTCGGGCTATATGGCCATGGTCTAGAGGCATTCTCTCCTGACATTTCGCCTGCATCTATAGCAAGCATCCTCAGAGGTAGTGAGGTCTGTTGGAACTAGGAAAAAGGGTTTATATATCTGTGGAATGACCAGGATGAAACAAAGGACTCTTGTCTGCTGGAGATAGGTGTGAATGTTTCAACTGACCACCTTGATTAGCATACAATGGCCTGACTGTGCCTGGGGCAAACTTTTGTTGAGAGGTGATTAGATGTCCCTGCCCGCTTCTTCTCTGTTGTTGTGCTGTTGCAATTTTAGAGTTTTTAAATACTGGTAGCCAGATTTTGTTCATTTCATGCATGCTTGAAGTACTCTGTAGTCATTTTTTTAATTAGCCGTAGCCTGGGTCATTTTTGCAAGTATATATTGGCTTTTCTCACCCCTGGGGGTGAGAAAAGCGGTATATAAATACTGTAAATAAATTTTACCCCTTTTTAAGAAGGAAAAGCCCAGCTTTCTATATCAGCTACTTAGGGCAAATCTAAACATGTAACTTATGCAGGATCTGATCCAAAGTGGAGCACTCCAGTTCAGTGATGGGAGAGTCTGCACAACTAGTCTCCAAGCTGGCTTGGCAATAGGAAGGTATCCACACAGTTTCAGTGAGCCATCTCCATGGTGGGAAGCAGTGCTGAATCATCTTTAACACCACTATCCTGTTCCCATCATAGCAGCAACTATGGGACACCAAATTTCTTGTGGCAATGCAGTGCACTTTAATCTGGGGTATCCAAATGATGTACACAGGCTAATGCAGAGTAACCAAGGGTAACACCTGCAAAAAAAGGGTAAAAACCTGCAAAGATCCAGATACTCCTTGAAGATCTGAATCTTTGCAGACATCTATGCTGCGCTGACAAACACCTGAGATCACAATTTGTGATTCCAGGTGGAATCCCTGCAGAGTTGGGGGGGGGTTAATTTTGTCATTTGGGGTTGTAGTTGCTGGGATTTATAGTTCACCTACAATCAAAGAGCATTCTGAACTCCACCAGCAAGAGAATTCAACCAAACTTGGCACACAGAACTCCCATGACCAATAGCAAATACTGGAAGGGTTTGGTGGGCATTGACCTTGAGTTTTGGAGTTGTAGTTCACCTACATCCAGAGAGCACTGTGGATTCAAACAAAGATGGATCTGGACCAAACGTGGCACTAATACTTAATATGCCCATATGTGAACACTGGTGGGGTTTGGGGAAAATAGACCTTGGCATTTGCAAGTTGTAGTTGCTGGGATTTCTAGTTCACCTACAATCAAAGAGCCCCTTGAACCCCACCAATGATAGAATTGGGCCAAACTTCCCACACAGAACTCCCATGACCAACAGAAAATACTGGAAGGAATCAGGAGGAACTGACAGTGATTTAGAGGAGAGCACACCTGCTCTCTTCTCCCTGCTTGTAATCTTAGAAACAATCACAGCAGGAGGACAGCTTTTGGTGGGAGCATTCACCCTCTGTTTCCAAAAAGAAAAAGAAGAATAGGCAGAGATATCTTCAGCCTTTTCTGCCAAAAAAAATATGTTTTCTGATGGTCTTTGGCAACCCCTCTGAAACTCCTCACAACCCCTCATGAGTCCCAAACTTCAGGTTGAGAAACACTGTTCTAAGGTGTACCCATCATGGGGTTTTCTTGAGACTCCTTGGTTTTAGCCAAATAATTAATGTCATCTGGGGGCTTTCATATCAGTGTAGTAGCAATGCACTCCAGGTTTTAATATATGTTGAATGTCTCCCATCTAAAATGCTTTGGAACATAAGTGTTTTGGATTTCAGTTTGATTTTGATTTTGGAATTCTTGTATTTTCATTAGTGTACATAAATGAGATACCTTAGAGATGGAATCCATGTCTACCCACAAAACTGCATATACATCTTAAACACATAGCCTCAGTGTAATTTTATGCCATATTTTACATAATTTTGTGCATGAAAAAAAGATTGTGCATACTAAACCATGAAAACAACAAAGGTGTCAGTATCTCAGTCATCCAGGTAATAGTTTTGTATTTTGGGTTTCAGAGTTTTGGATAATGAATTATCAGTTTTAAAGGTGCTAGCCAAAATGCTAAAATCTAGCCACCAAACAGGATTGCTACTTTAAATTTCAGACAAAAAAACCCTGGATTTTATCTTCTGAGGATTTGGGAATTACCAGAACTATGCCACAAAACTGGAAAAATTAGTGCCCTTATCCAAAAAAGTTGTGAAGCAAATTCAAACAAACATTCAGACCTGACAAATCTCTCCTAAAGTTCTCCTGTTATTCCTGCAACTTTTGATTGCAGATTACTCTGGTTAACTATTCCAGTTGTCTAGGCATTAAAGTTAAGATGAAGTGCATATGTGTATGTGTGTTTCTTCAGTGTGAAAGCTCTTCTGAAAACTTTTTTTTAATGTGGACTACATTTTTTTTCTCTCTTAAAGATGAGATTGCTTCACTGGAGAGCAGGCACTTCCAGAGGAAGAAAGGGAATAAGTTCAGAGAGGAGAGTGCAGTTGATGGGGAGGGGATAGAGAAAGTAGCTAAGTCTGAGAAAGCGAAGAGGTACAAAATTGCCCTTCCAGCTGATAAAAGCTGATCTGCCTGCTTTTGACAGTGGGCTGTCATTCTTTCCAGCCTCAGATCCTGGAGACATGGAGAAGGCCATAATTTCTAGCTGAATTTCCTTTCTTTCTTTTCTCCCCTCCCTTCCCCGTTTCTCTTGAGAAATGGCACCATGCTGGGACTAAGTTAAAGATGGGGCTGAACCAATTCATCTTGTGACCTTTCTGGGCCTTCAGAACAAAGTGATTTAATAGCACTTAATCTGTCAGAAATCAGAGGCGTTGTAATAACTGTATATTAAGCCCTGTTTTTACGGAGCATTAGCTGAACTCTTTCCGGTTTACACAGTGGGATGGGGGTTTGTTTCTTTGGTGTGTTCCCTCTTTTCCTTATTCTCTGGTCCTGTTGCCCAAACCCTTGGTGCTCAGATCAAAGAATTATTTCAACATTCAGATTGGAGATTCCTTTTATTCACTTTGGCAAGAAAAGTAGAGAGTAGTTGTCTTGTCAAAAAAAAGAATGATCAGTGCCTTTTTGATACTTGTCAAGAATGATTAGTACCTGTCAAAATGATTGATGCCTGTCAAATGATCAATAAACTTACTTCACCTTGACATTTTAGGGCAGGATATTGGGAATGAGCCATGTGGCCCCTCCCAGAACTCACCACACAGCCACTGACCAATAGGAAGCCATTTCAGAGCCTTCAGACCCATGTGGTTTACATGGGGATAGATTTCCAATTTGCATTGTTGCCCTGAGGCACCTCTTCACCCAGCACCATGTCAGAAGCCAATAGTCCAATAATAAAGAGTTTATTGAATAAAGAATAATAAAAGGGCAAAAAGGCTCCCCCTTTTGCCCTTTATCCACTTGTGACAATGAGTCCTTGATGGAGTACTTACTCATTCTTATGCATGATGCTGGAGGGTTTCATGATGTCATAAATTAGTTAAATTAGCCTCCCTGCAAAGTGGTACCTAAATTTCCTACTTGACAGATACAACTGTCTTTTGGGCTGCTTAGTTCAATAGCAAGCTAGACTATTCATAGTCGAGAGCTTACTCCAACCCGGGCTGGCTTCGAACTCATGACCTCTCAGTCAGTAGTGATTTAATGCAACTGGCTACTAATGTTGCAATCCAGAGCAGGTAACGAGGCCCAAAGATAACTATCCTCCACACTTGACTGTGAAAAAACAATCCTTTTTATTGAAGAAAAATGGTTACAAAATAAAGGAAAAATGCGAAGTCAAAAGCCACAGCAAAATCAGCAAACATGAATGTCCATGAATAAGATCAAAACCCAAAGTCACACTGTAAAATACTGGAACCAGTTAGCAATCCACTAACCGTACTTGGTGTCCTAGAAATCTTTCAAGACGATGGCCAGGGAAACCGGGAGAACTGCCAAGGTCTTCATCAATCTAAAACGATGCCTGAACTGAGAAAGTCAGCCCGGCAGAAGGCACTTAAAGCCGAGGAATTGGTTTCGTGAAACGCCTCCCTGCTTTGAAGCCGTTGTTTGTATTTCTTTTAATCTGGAAGACCTTCGCAAGCTGAGTGATTTACTCCTGTCTTGCCAGATCTGGCCCCTTCTATTCTCATTAAGGTTCATTGCTTCCCTCTGAAACATTCTCATGAACACTGGTACTTTCATTTTTCAAATCTACAGAAGTTTCTTCCTCACTAATTTCAGGAGCATTGTCATCAAGAAGTACATTTTCATTAGCATCAGGAAGTACATTTTCATTAGCATCAGTAAATATATTTTCATTAACATCAGGAGGTACAAACAGAGAATCAGGTTCAACCTCAGGCTGGACCCCAACAACTAACTAGCTGCACTACAGCCCTTTGATCTCTTTCCATAAACAGGTGAAGACTTTTCTCTTTTGAGAGACATCTGAGGACTGTTTTTTTTTTTCCAGCAGGATGACAAGTATACTGAATTTTCTATCTGCCATTTGTTGTGCTGTGATTAGGTTTATTTTATTTTCTTATAGTTCGCATTCCAAATGGTTTTAAATTTTGCATATATAATTTAAACACTTTTGAATTTTGTGCTTGTCTATTTTTTAATGATCATCACCATCATCACCACCACAATAGGCACATGTGTATGGCATCAGCAATGGGGTAAATGTAACAATAGTGCCATCTAGCACACAATGACTTACTTCCCTTTGATCTTCTTCCACAGTAAGGAGATGCCAGCGTTGTGTGTGGCTATTTAAATTGTTTCCCAAAATAATGTGTTGACTGCAATCCTTTATTTTCTTTAATCAATAAAGTTGTTTCCATTTGTTTCTCCGTGGTCTGGAGGCTCATTCTTTTATTCCCCCGGCCATGCTCAGTCTAGTTTCCAATGCCATTTGGTTCTCCGTGATTTCCTCCTTGTCAAACCTTCTGCGCTTTGTGTCTCGTTCCTTCTGCCACTCTGCCCCCTGCTTGGCATGAATTCAGTTTTTCTCTTTCATGGAACAAACAAACTTAGCCAGTCAAGGAAAAGACCCAGTGGAGTGTCAAATGCAACTTGAAAATGCTACAATGCTAGCTTTAAATTTACATGGGGCTAGCTTTGCCCGAACAAGATAAAAAATCATCTTTTATTTATATTGTTATTTTTTCCTGATTTAACCTTTATTTTACAAGGAAGCCTAGTGAAATATTAATCGCCTTCCTTCCAAACTACCCCCTCCCCGCTTTCTGGTCCTTTCGGAAGCCGAAAGAGAGGTAAGCAAGACAGAAATAAGTGCAGACAATATTCTGGGATTGGGGTGGAAGTGGGGATAAAGGACATGCTTTGCAACATACAGCAACCCAATCATATGAACTATTTTGCATTCAGTTATGCCTGGTGATATCTACCAATACAGCCAAGAGATGTCAATATTTCATTTATTCATTTCATTTGGGCTTATTTTCCCAAACCTCTCCAGCCCCAATATTTATTGACGGATTTTTAAAACATGTATTGATTAATTTAAACCCCTACTTTTCTTCTCAAGCTGGAATTCCTGCCCCAGTACTTTATTATATCATTTGGGTTAGCTCTGATTTATAGTGAAGCCATTTCTTTTTGGTTGCTGTTGTTTGATAAATCTCATGAAGTAGGGAACGTGCTTTGGGATCTGTTAATAAGGTCCCATTTCTGGGTATGTTTAGAAGGGGCAGAGTAGCTATATTTCAGTCTTTTAGGGTTGGAGCCAGCTTGTTTCCTACTGCTCCAGAAACAAGGACACAGAGCAATTGACTCAAACTACAGGAAAGAAGACATTAGGAATAAGTTTCTGACAATAAATTCAGTTTTGGAAGAGTGTTGTGCTGCCTCACAGTGTGGTGGAGTCTCCCCTGGAGGAGGAGGTTGGATGACAATCTGTCAGGGGTGCTTTAATTGTGTGTTCCTGAATGGCAGAGGTTGGACTGGATGGCCCTGAGGACTGTTTCTACTCTACAAGTCTTTCATAGAATCATAGAATCAAAGAGTTGGAAGAGACCTCATGGGCCATCCAGTCCAACCCCCTGCCAAGAAGCAGGAATATTGCATTCAAATCACCCCTGACAGATGGCCATCCAGCCTCTGTTTAAAAGCTTCCAAAGAAGGAGCCTCCACCACACTCCGGGGCAGAGAGTTCCACTGCTGAATAGCTCTCACAGTCAGGAAGTTCTTCCTCATGTTCAGATGGAATCTCCTCCCTTGTAGTTTGAAGCCATTGTTCCGCGTCCTAGTCTCCAAGGAAGCATAAAACAAGCTTGCTTCCTCCTCCCTGTGGCTTCCTCTCACATATTTATACATGGCTATCATATCTCCTCTCAGCCTTCTCTTCTTCAGGCTAAACATACCCAGCTCCTTAAGCCACTCCTCATAGGGCTTGTTCTCCAGACCCTTGATCATTTTAGTCACTCTCCTCTGGACATATTCCAGCTTGTCAATATCTCTCTTGAATTGTGGTGCTCAGAATTGGACACAATATTCCAGGTGTGGTCTAACCAACGCAGAATAGAGGGGTAGCATTACTTCCCTAGATCTAGACACTAGGCTCTTATTGATGCAGGCCAAAATCCCACAAGGACTCCAAGATCTTTTTTACACGTACTGCTCTCAAGCCAGGCATTGTCCCCCATTCTGTATCTTTGCATTTCGTTTTTCCTGCCTAAGTGGAGTATCTTGCATTTGTCCCCATCGAACTTCATTTTGTTAGATTTTGCCCATCTCCCTAATCTGTCAAGATTATTTTGAATCCTGCTCCTTTGATACTGCTTTTTTGGTCAAAGAAAGTAAAGCTAACCCTTTACTTGAAATCCAGAAGGGTTAGGAAAAGGTTGGTGGGTCTATCTCCTTGACCTTTTTGATGGTGGAAGTAGTCTTCCACTGAATGACAATCCACAACATTGGACTTATGTCACAGATGTACTATGAGATCTAACCAGTCACTAACCATATACCTTAGTGCAGTGTTTCTCAACCTTCCTAATGCCGTGACCCCTTAATACAGTTCCTCATGTTGTGTTGACCCCCAACCATAACATTATTTTCGTTGCTACTTCATAACTGTAATTTTGCTACTGTTATGAATCGTAATGTAAATATCTGATTTGCAGGATGGATTTTCATTCATTGGACCAAATTTGGCCCAAATACCCGATATGCCCAAATTTGAATATTGGTGGAGTTGGGGAAAATTATTTTGTCATTTGGGAGTTATAGTTGCTGGGATTTATAGTTCACCCACAATGAAATAGCATTCTGAATCTCACAAATGATAGAATTGGTCCAAACGTCCCACACAGAACCCCATGGCCAACAGAAAATACTACGTTTTCTGATGGTGTTTTGTGACCCCTCTGATACCCTCTCGCGACCCCCATAGGGGTTCCGACCCCCAAGTTGAGAAACACTGCCTTAGTGTCAAACTCATTCCTTCTGTCCATCTCCTGTTGGGCAGATTTATATAATGCTACACTGGTTTCATTGGTGTGGCACACTTTCTGCAGTTCCTATTATGAAGACCCTGCAGAATAATTGCAACCACCCTTTTCTCAGCCTGGCCTTGCAGAGACTGAACAAAGGCAGACAAAACTGTCAGTGATTTTTGCATCTGCCCACATGGAACTGATAGACTTGCACGATGCCTCTGCATTTATAACAGTGTTTAAATATTTTAGCAGGTCTGTGGCATATGGGATGTGAATAACAGAGACCTAATAAAGCTTCCAGAATATACTCACCAAATTATAGTAGTTGTGAAAAAAATAGCAAGCATATTTTGATGTACATGTTCAATGCACTTCTGTATGCAGTGTAGATAGGGCTTAAGAAGGAGATGGACAAAGAAGGAAGGAAAGCAGCCAAGTAATGCTGAACTGAAGCCTGGAGGTGGAGAACTCTGTCCTTCCCATCTCAACTCGATTTATTTACGGAGATTCAACTTGCTCTTCTCCTCACTTATAGAATCATAGAATCAAAGAGTTGGAAGAGACCTCATGGGCCATCCAGTCCAACCCCCTGCCAAGAAGCAGGAATATTGCATTCAAATCACCCCTGACAGATGGCCATCCAGCCTCTGTTTAAAAGCATCCAAAGAAGGAGCCTCCACCACACTCCGGGGCAGAGAGTTCCACTGCTGAACGGCTCTCACAGTCAGGAAGTTCTTCCTCGTGTTCAGATGGAATCTCCTCTCTTGTAGTTTGAAGCCATTGTTCCATTGCGTCCTAGTCTCCAAGGAAGCAGAAAACAAGCTTGCTCCCTCCTCCCTGTGGATTCCTCTCACATATTTATACATGGCAATCATATCCCCTCTCAGCCTTCTCTTCCTCAGGCTGAACATGCCCAGCTCCTCAAGCCGCTCCTCATAGGGCTTGTTCTCCAGACCCTTGATCATTTTAGTCGCCCTCCTCTGGACGCATTCAATATCTCTCTTGAATTGTGGTGCCCAGAATTGGACACAATATTCCAGGTGTGGTCTAACCAAAGCGGAATAGAGGGGTAGCATGACTTCCCTAGATCTAGACACTATGCTCCTATTGATGCAGGCCAAAATCCCATTGGCTTTCTTTGCCGCCACATCACATTTTTGGCTCATGTTTAACTTGTTTATCCACGAGGACTCCAAGATCTTTTTCACACGTACTGCTCTCGAGCCAGGCGTCCCCCATTTTGTATCTTTGCATTTCGTTTTTCCTGCCAAAGTGGAGTATCTTGCATTTGTCCCTGATGAATGTCATTTTGTTAGTTTTGGCCCATCATCTCTCTAATCTGTCAAGGTTGTTTTGAATCCTGCTCCTGTCCTCTGGAGTATTGGCTCTCCCTCCCAATTTGGTGTCGTCTGCAAACTTGATGATCCTGCCTTCTAACCCTTCATCTAAGTCATTAATAAAGATGTTGTACAGTTTCTCTTCTTATCCTCACCATAAAACCAGAAGCTTCCTCAGCAGTTAAAACTATGTTCGTCTCCATCAGCATCTGCTTGTGTTTTTCCCACTACATGCCAAAGCACATGCTTTTGTGCAGCATTCTTTAACTTGTGAAGGTAAATATGGGCTTAGTTTGCCATTCTGATTGCTGAGAGGCACATTTCCTGCTGCTAAATGGGCTAACCATAGATTTTGAATCTGGATATTTCCCTCTGCTTCCCCTGCTCTCTCACAGACCAGCAACTCATCAATGCTGCTGCTTCTCCTGCCACAGTCCCTGGGTAGCATCAGGAATGATCACAATATCAATGTATTGTTGAAGGCTTTCATGGCCGGAATCACTGGGTTGTTGTAGGTTTTTTCGGGCCATATGGCCTAGGTCTAGAGGCATTCTCTCCTGATGTTTCGCCTGCATCTATGGCAAGCATCCTCAGAGGTAGTGAGGTCTGTTGGAACTAGGAAAAAGGGGTTTATATATCTGAGGAATGGCCAGGGTGAGACAAAGGACTCTTGTCTGCTGGAGCTAGGTGTGAATGTTTCAACTGACCACTGATATAATGACCTGACAGTGCCTC
This sequence comes from Anolis sagrei, assembly GCF_037176765.1. NCBI lineage: Eukaryota > Metazoa > Chordata > Lepidosauria > Squamata > Anolidae > Anolis > Anolis sagrei. The sequence goes on along the minus strand of NC_090022.1, from coordinate 293,180,585 downwards.
AAGCAAACTTTTGTTGACAGGTGATTAGATGTCCTTGTTTGTTTCCTCTCTGTTGTTGTGCTGTTGTAATTTTAGAGTTTTTTTTAATACTGGTAGCCAGATTTTTTCACATTCACACATTCACACCTAGCTCCAGCAGACAAGAGTCCTTTGTCCCACCCTGGTCATTCCACAGATATATAAACCCCTTTTTCCTAGTTCCAACAGACATCACTACTTCTGAGGATGCTTGCCATAGATGCAGGCGAAACGTCAGGAGGGAATGCCTCTAGACCATGGCCATATAGCCTGAAAAAACTACAACAACCCAGATCACAGTATCAGTTTATAGGAATGAGCCAACAATGTGATGTGGTGGCAAAAAAAGCCAATGGGATTTTGGCCTGCATCAATAGGAGCCTAGTGTCTAGGTCCAGGGAAGTCATGCTCCCCATGCTCTATTCCGCTTTGGTTAGGCCACACCTGGAATATTGTGTCCAATTCTGGGCACCACAATTCAAGACAGATATTGACAAGCTGGAATGTGTCCAGAGGAGGGCGACTAAAATGATCAAAGGTCTGGAGAACAAGCCCTATGAGGAGCGGCTTAAGGAGCTGGGTATGTTTAGCATGAAGAAGAGAAGGCTGAGAGGGGATATGATAGCCATGTATAAATATGTGAGAGGAAGCCACAGGGAGGAGGGAGCAAGCTTGTTTTCTGCTTCCCTGGAGACTAGGATGCAATGGGACAATGGCTTCAAACTACAAGAGAGTAGATTCCATCTGAACACGAGGAAGAACTTCCTTACTGTAAGAGCCATTCGGCAGTGGAACTCTCTGCCCCGGAGTGTGGTGGAGGCTCCTTCTTTGGAAGCTTTTAAACAGAGGCTGGATGGCCATCTGTCAGGGGTGATTTGAATGCAATATTCCTGCTTCTTGGCAGAATGGGGTTGGACTGGATGGCCCATGAGGTCTCTTCCAACTCTTTGATTCTATGAATGGTGAAGGCTAAAGATATTTGAAGATTCTGACTTTTTTTGCTACAATTTTGTGGTTTAGTCTGGGTACAGAAAGAAGTCCATGGGGTGACACCCTGAGTTACCACACTGGTTGACACTTACCAAGGCACAGACCAAGCAGAGATGATAAAAAAGTTGGCAATCCACCCTGGAGCAGCTCAGATTGTTATTACCTAGTTATCTGGCAGCACATGAGATGACTCCACTTCTGTAGCAATTTCCTTCAATCTTGTTTTCCCTCTTAGGTCACAGGAGGTCCTACCTCAATGTTGCTTTGTGAAGAGCAAAATCAACCTTCACATGTCAGCTCTGAGAGGGCTACTGTGATGGACTGTCCAGAAAGATCAGATTTATCTAGCATGATATGCCTGAAAGAGGGAGCTTCACTAAATCGTCCTGCGAAAGGGAAATCTGACCAGAATGGATTGGGATGGAGATAAGACAGCGGGTCACACTTCATTGCACCCGTAACTAGTGGCTCACCAGGCAGAAAGTATCTCCAGGGCTGCTGCTACATCCCTCAAGGATGCTAAACAGTTTGTGGGTCAGTAAACATTCTTAGTGGTTGTCTTTGCCTCCAGCTGTAATGCTGTTGTCAGGTGTGCAAGCACGATTCATCGGGCTTTGATGTGCTCCAGTCAGTAGGACGCTATCCCCTTGATTCTCTTATTCATTCTGTTCCCCTCTGACTGTTTTCTTTATAAAGAAAAGAAACCTAATATAAAATGTACCACTGCGGGGATGGAAGGAAAGCTTCCCAACAAATGTTTTGTTTTCCAGTGTACAAGAGCTCAGGCTTGACTCAGGCATCATGCGAATACACATCTTGAATTGATAACAGATCGGAATGTGGTGGTTCCTTCAGTGAGAATTATCCAATTTACTTACAAAGGACAAAGTTAATTTAGAGGTTGGAAATTTACTATTAAAACCAAAGCCTGGAAAGCTTTGTTTTCTGCTTCCCTGGAGACTAGGACGCAGAACAATGGCTTCAAACTACAAGAGAGGAGATTCCATCTGAATATGAGGAAGAACTTCCGGACTGTGAGAGCCGTTCAGCAGTGGAACTCTCTGCCCCAGAGTGTGGTGGAGGCTCCTTCTTTGGAAGCTTTTAAACAGAGGCTGGATGGCCATCTGTCAGGGGTGATTTGAATGCAGTATCCCTGCTTCTCGGCAGGGGGTTGGACTGGATGGCCCATGTGGTCTCATCCAACTCTTTGATTCTATGATTCTAAGTGGAAGGGGGTGATATGAAACTAGTTGTGGAACCCAGAAAAAGTATTAGCCTCTTTTTAAGTGGCTGGTTATGCAGCTTGTTATTTACTGGCAATCATCTCTGAGAGTCCTTGGAGAATGGGAGAAGTCCCAGCAGATTGGAGAAGGGCAAATGTGGTCCCTATCTGTCTTCAAGAAGGGAAAATAAGACGACCCAAACAATTACCATCTGGTCAGCCTCACGTTGATACCGGGAAAGATTCTGGAAAAGATTGTTAAGGAAGTTGTCTGTAAACAGAAATAAATGCAGTCATTGCTAATAGTCAACACAGATTTATCAAAAACAAGTCATGCCAGACTAATCTGATCTCTTTATTCGATAGAGTTACAAGCTGGGTAGATGCGGGGAATGCCATGGAAGTAGCATACCTGGATTTCAGGAAGGTCTTCCTTTGACAAGGTCCTCTGTGACCTTCTGGCAAACAAATTAATCAAATGTGGGCTAGGCAAAACTACGGTTAGGTGGATCTGGAATTGGTTAAGTGAACAAACATAGAGGGCACTCACCAATGCTTCCTCGTCATCCTGAAAAGAAGTAACGAGCTGAGTGCCGAAGGGTTCCGTCCTGGTCCCAGTCCTGTTCAACACCTTTGTTAATGACTTAAATGAAGGGTTAGAAGGCAGGATCATCAAGTTTGCAGACAACACCAAATTGGGAGTGAGAGCCAATGCTCCAGAAGACAGGAGCAGAATTCAAAACAATCTTAACAGACTAACAAAAGTAACAAATGTAGTTCAACAATGACAAATGCAAGATACTCCATTTAGACAGGAAAAAAATTAAATGCAAAAATACAGAATGGGGGACACCTAGCCATCTGTCAGGTGTGCTTTGAGTGCAATTTTCCTGCTTATTGGCAGGGGTTGGACTGGATGGCCCACAAGGTCTCTTCCAACTCAATGATTCTATGACTATTAGCAATGACTATGATTCTATATACTCCACACCTGGAATATTGTGTCCAATTCTGAGCACCACAATTCAAGAGAGAGATTGACAAGCTGGAATGTGTCGAGAGGAGGGCGACTAAAATGATCAAGGGTCTGGAGAACAAGCCCTATGAGGAGCGGCTTAAGGAGCTGGGCATGTTTAGCCTGAAGAAGAGAAGGCTGAGAGGAGACATGATAGCCATGTATAAATATGTGAGAGGAAGTCACAGGGATGAGGGAGCAGGCTTGTTTTCTGCTGCCCTGGAGACTAGGACACAGAACAATGGCTGCAAACTACAAGAGAGAACATGAGGAATAACTTCCTGACTGTGAGAGCCATTCAGCAGTGGAACTCTCTGCCCCAGAGTGTGGTGAAGGCTCCTTCTTTGGAAGCTTTTAAACAGAGGCTGGATGGCCATCTGTCAGGGGTGATTTGAATGCAATATTCCTGCTTCTTGGCAGGGGGTTGGACTGGATGGCCCATGAGGTCTCTTCCAACTCTTTCATTCAATGATTATATGATTCTATGATTCTATTCTTCCAACTGTTCTGTTATAGTTAAAGAAATACATCTCAAAAAGTAAAGACATTTGGGAAAATAACTAGTAAATGGGTAAATACCTGAAAAAATAACAACTCTTCTGAACCTTTAATTATGAGCCATTTTTTTATGTTCCAAGGATTCAAGTGGGTGGAAGATGTGGAGAGGTGACAGTGAGGGGTGAGGGGTGTTTTATATAAATGTGCATCCCTAACTCTGGCAGCTATCTATCAAGAAATACTGTCCTCAAAAACCACGGCAGAATTGCTGGTGACATTGATTTCCTTCTTTTAATTTTCCAAGAACTTCCAACCAGTTAGAATCGCTCTAGGTTCATACATGATGGCGAGCAATGTTTATGGGCAGCTGAAAGCTCAGTTCTCAGCAATTTCCTAGGTCAAGTAAGAACAAAAAGAGAAAGCAGAGCCATGAAATAGAAAAGGGAAAAGGCCATCCTATGACTTAGAGGTGGCCGCCAGGACATTACTGAGCCAATGCAGTGTTCAGGGATAAAATAGAGTTTTAATTAAACGGAACATGCACAATAGAACGACATTGGAGCCCGAATGCTGGAATTGCCCTCTTCCATTTTCCCTAGCAAAGCACAATGCAGAGAGTTTGAGACAACTGAACACAGTGCTAATAGTGATATAAGTTTGCTGGAATATTACCGAACTAGCCAGGCAGCTAAAACTCCCCCGAGAGCTTGCAGAATGATCAGTACCAAATCACCTCAACTGCAAAGGTTTCTCAAGCAATTCGCATGCTACAGAAACAAAGTGCTGGAGAGCACCCAAAAGCAATCTACTCCAAGCTGCTGCTGTCGTGGTTCTTCCATTGAGTGAAGTTGATCAATGCTGTTTTTTTCTGGATTGATTATTCCTCACCACTTTTTCTTACCTTATGGCACAGCAGCTCAAAATGGCAGTGTGTGGACTCATGCTGCTCTGCAAGCTCTTAGATGCTAGTCCACAGAGAGTGTCCAAGAAGGAACAAAACAGTTGTATTGAATGCACACGAATATCTGCCAATCCCTGGTGCCTTGAGGAAAACCCCTGCTGTTTCCATGCCTCAAGTATCATATGAAGCACTGCATTTTTGGCCTTTGTGACTATGCTAGAGAAGAGGGTAATATAACAGGAGCACCCTCACCAACCTGTGTGCTCCACGCTTCAAACTACAAGAGAGGAGATTCCATCTGAACACGAGGAAGAACTTCCTGACTGTGAGAGCCGTTCAGCAGTGGAACTCTCTGCCCCGGAGTGTGGTGGAGGCTCCTTCTTTGGAAGCTTTTAAACAGGGGCTGGATGGCCATCTGTCAGGGGTGATTTGAATGCAATATTCCTGCTTCTTGGCAGGGGGTTGGACTGGATGGCCCATGAGGCCTCTTCCAACTCTTTGATTCTATGATTCTATGATTCTATCTAGCCACCTAAATCTTCCCCCAAGAAAGGAAATAGGATAGAACAAATTAATTACTAATTAAACCAGATTCCTTCCCACAGTCTGGGGAGCAAGTCCGGTTTTCTGTAGTCCCTACAGAGTGCATGGGTCATCCATCCCAAAAGCAATGTTCCTGCAGAAGGGAGATAGTTCAGATTGATTGAACCACTAACTTGTCACCACCACAACCCACATATATCATAATTATATAGTATATCAGACCTCACTTGGAATACTCTGTCCACTTTTGGAGATTGCATTTCAAGAAAGATATTGACAAGCTGGAATGTGTCCAGAGAAGAGTAACCAAAATGGCCAAAGGTCTGCAAGCCAAGTCCTAAGAAAAGTGACTTAGGCGGGCTGGGTATGGTCAGTCTGGAATAGATTACAGGTCCTAAAATCATTGTGCTATTGTTCTTTCTCCATTTTTTAATCCTATTTTGATGAGCATGTGAAATTTCGCAGGTCATATCCTCTATCATTTCGCAGATAAAAAACAGGAATCATGCTGCCAACCAACATCAGATGTGATCAAGATGGCCAATGGTAATCATGAGAAAGAACATACAACCTAAGGAGGTCTGAAGTTGTTTGGTTTTGCCTGGCTTTTCTGGAAAGGTCAGTATGTCCCTTCCTGTTCTCGTGCCCATGAGTTAATTGAATGCAAGCTACTTTTGCTCTCTGAACTCAATTTTCAGCAATTGCAAAAGGCTGAGGACAAAGTTGTAGGAAAGACAGAAGAAAAAACTGGAAAATATTAAAAGTAGCTGAAAAAGTGGAACAGCAGGGGATTAATTAAGACCTCCCTTCCAAATTATAACAGTTGGATAGCATGTTAGCTTGAACATAGATCAGTAGACTCCGGCCCTGTTTACCTCTCCGAATGTATTCTCCCCTATGAACCATCAAGATTATTAAGATCGTCTGGAGAGGCCCTGCTCTCGGTCCCACCGGCCTCGCAAACGTGTCTGGTGGGGATGAGGGACAGGACCTTTTCGGTGGTGGCCCCTTGACTCTGGAACTCTCTCCCACTGGAGATCAGAACCGCCCCTTCTATCCTGACATTTAGGAAACAGATGAAGACGTGGTTATGAAGACAGGCATTCGACGAGTGAGCCAACACCCTGAGATATGGATGGAGGATGATGAACAACGATTTTAGTGTGACGACTGCCCATTATAGTTATTGATTGTAATTGCTGTTTTAATGTTTTACTGTAATATGTATTATGATGTTTTATTGATTGTATGTGATATTATGGTTGGAAACCGGTCTGAGTCCCTCAAGAGAGGTGAGAAGGCCGGTATACAAAACTTTTAAATAAATAAATAAATAAATAAATAAATAAATAATTGTGTGCAGAACCATTTTCCTTTGTTTCATCCTTTCGTTACTTCTGTTGTCTTCGGGAGCATGAAACGGGAAGGTCCCTACCAATACAAAAATCAGCTTGACACGAAAGCAAGTGGGAGTCAATCCCAGTTCCTCATGTGCTTTTCATGAGCATGTGATGCTCAGTGCCTCCTTGCCTTGGAAAGCGTGTGTGTATGTTTGTGTGTGGCAAGCAGGCCCAGAAAGCACATGCACCTGCTTGCAGCTGAGCACCTCCTCTAGAATAAGAATGAGAACTTGCCTCCTTGCCTTGGAAAGAGTGTGCACGTGTATGTGGCATGCAGGACCAGAAAGTACCCACGCCTGCCTGCAGCCGAGCATGTCTCCTCTAGAGTAGAAACATGTAAAAAGTCTCCTTAAAGTGCACACCTGCCTGCAGCTGAACACCTCTCCTCTAGAGTAAAACAGCTTCAATGCCAACAATGAGAGGAAGGGGAGCCTAGGAAGCACCCCCCCCCCCATAATTGGCTAATAGAAAATGGAACTTTCAGCACCCCATAGCTGCCCTCCTGATTTCAGGAGGCTACCAAAAATGGATCAGGGCCCTCACCAAAAGCTGAGACACAAAATGGGTTAAGCTTTACTCCAAAAGCACAACCTTAGAGATTACACTGAATATTTGCAGTAAAGCAGTCAAAATGGCAGCCACTGAATTTGACTGCAGGGGCCAGAGTTTTGCTGATGGAAAACTTTATTCTTCTCACTCCTCCCCATTTTCCCCCTTTTCAAAGTTCAACTGTGTTTATTTAAAGTCTCTCCGAAGGGTCTGCAGAGGACATGCAAATGAGTTGGCGTCAGCATCAGTATGTAGACTATGATAGCAGCGTTCAAATTTATAGAAATTTTAAAATCAATTAACATGTTAGCTTCTGAGGAGATATTGTAAGCTGTCCGAAGTAATAAAATCAGCAATGCATGGCATTAGTTCCTTCTATGAAGAGCTTGAATAAATAAGACGTTTATAAAAATGAGCAAGGGGTGCTGGGGGGGGAGGGGATTGAAAATGAATATCCCAAGAACCGTGATGGAAAGGGGAAAAAAGCAAAAGAGAAATTGAATTTTCCTTACGCATCTCAGAGAAAGAGAGAGAGAGAGAGCGACAGCAAGTGTGTGTCTGTGGTTGTGGGTTTTATACATAATTTATAAGGGAAATTGGACAGTTCACTCAGGTATACAGAATATCAACTTTGGGGAAAGATTAAGCACACTAGTCTTTCTTTTAATTGAAATCAAATATAGGCCTGGAAGAAAATGAATGGTACTCAACTCATAGACGAAGGTGAATCCATTGCAAAAATGTTTTCAATTTTGAAGGGACTTTGGTATACAAAGTAAACTTAGGAGTTTCAGTTCCTAGAAGGTCATAAAAACTGAGCATGAGGCATTAGCCCAATGGTTCTCAACCTGGGGGTCGCGACCCCCAGGGGGTCATTTGGCCATTTTGGAGGGGTCGCGAGGCTGCCTCCTTTGGCCCCTGCAGCATTTTCTTTTGGTCATGGGAATTCTGTATGCCAAGTTTAGTTCAATTCAATTGTTGGTGAAGTTCAGAATGCTCTTTAGTGGCATGGGAACTATACATCAAAGCAAGTGCAACTTCCAAATGCCGGGGTCTATTTTCACCATACTCCACCAGTGTTCAAATTTAGGCATATTGAGTATTTGTGCCACGTATGGTCCAGATCCATAGTTGTTTGGGTCCACAATGCTATCCAGATGTAGGTGAACTTTTTTTTTTTACAAATTCAACAAATTTTATGTTGAATTTGTAACAATGAAAACACATCCTGCGTATCAGATATTTACGTTACAATTCATAACAGTAGCAAAGTTACAATTATAAAGGAGCAACGAAAATTTTATGGTTGGGGGTCACCACAACATGAGGAACCATATTTAGGGGTCATGGTGTTAGAAAGGTTGAGAACCACTGCATTAGCCAAACAGTTTGAAATCCCATTGAGTACAATTCCCCCCAATAAAGTATAGAGTTCTTCAGAGTCTTGTTTGCACTGATATATTGGGCAACCCTACATGGGTTTTAAAGCCCTATATGGTTTGCATTTAGGTTACCTACAGAATTACCTTCTCCCATACAATCCACCCCAAACACTTAGGTCCTCTGGGGCCAGCTACTCCAGCCTGCCAGAATTCGACTGGTGATCATCACCCAGAAGACCTTTCATTGGCTGCCCCAAGGCCATGAAATGACCTGCTGGAAGAGTTCAAAAAGCTAAATCAGATGTCAGAATTCAAGAAGAAAATGAATTTCAACTAGGAAACTTAGGCAGAAAGCATGAAATGCAAAGATACAGGATGGATGATGTCTGGCTCAACAACAGAGTTCCATGTGAAAAAGATCTTGGAGTCTTAGTGTACAACAAATTAAACTATGTGACACAGCAGCTAAAACAAGCCAATGGGATTTTGAGATGCATCAAAACGAGTATAATGTCTAGATCAAGTGAACTTATTGTGCATGCCTCTCTATTCTGCTTTGGTCAGACCTCATCTGGAATAAGTTATTGTTGTTTATTCATTCAGCCACATTCAGTGTGGGACCAGCCCACACGAGAGCTCCCTGTCAGCCATCACCGCCCCCAGCTCCATAAAGGAATAGCACTGTAGCCAATTCTGGACACCACAGTTTAAGACAGATCATAGAATCATAGAATCAAAGAGTTAGAAGAGACCTCATGGGCCATCCAGTCCAACCCCCTGCCAAGAAGCAGGAATGTTGCATTCAAATCACCCCTGACAGATGGCCATCCAGCCTCTGTTTAAAAGCTTCCAAGGAAGGAGCCTCCACCACACTCCAGGGCAGAGAGTTCCACTGCTGTACGGCTCTCACAGTCAGGAAGTTCTTCCTCATGTTCAGATGGAATCTCCTCTCTTGTAGTTTGAAGCCATTGTTCCGCGTCCTAGTCTCCAAGGAAGCAGAAAACAAGCTTGCTCCCTCCTCCCTGTGGCTTCCTCTCACATATTGACAAGCTGGAAGGTGTCCAGAAGAGGGGGCTAAAATGATCCTGACCATAAGAGCTGTACAATTGCGGAATTCACTGCATTGGAATGTGGTGGAAGCAACTTCTTTGGAGGCTTTTCAATAGAGGTTGAATGGCCTTTTGTTGGGGGTACTTTGATTGTGCTTTTCCTACATGGCAGGGGGTTGGAATGGATGGCCCATGATATCTTTTCCAGCGCTATGATTCTATGATCTTTACACATAAGAGAAACATCTCAAAAATTTTATCTTTAACTTGGTGAGACCATAAGGATTCTGGGCATCTTGTTGTTATTTGTCCCCCTTTGGGGGACATGCAAACAGTTCAGGTGATTGAAGAGAGCCAATTGTTCCAAGCTGGGTTTTGAAGGTTTTGACGGTTCTGTAGATGTAGAATATGAACAGTCGAGATGCAAAGAATATTTTGCAAATTTTTACAAAAGAACAGTGGTCTGGGTGAAATGGTAGAAGAGATAAGAAACAAATGCAGAAATCTAGGAAACCCCATGCCAAAGTGGACATGACTACCCAACCTGTGAAAGAGAGCCAGGAGGAAAGATATCAGTTGTGCATTAGGGGCCTGGTGTCTTTTATGCACATTACAGAAAGAATTGAACAAGACTAATGTTCATAGTTGAAGGTTGAAGCAGCAGTATTCTACGTGTGGTGCCATTGTGCACATAAATATACACATTTGTACTTGTACATTGTATGGGTAGCTTTGGTCAGACATCCCCTTGAATATTATGCTCAGTTCTGCACAACACAGTTCAAGGAAGATATTGACAGCTGGTATGTGCCAGAGAAAGGTATCAGAGGTGACAAAAAGTCTAGAAACTGTGTCTTATGAAGGAGAGCTTAGGGTACCTTAAGCTTCTAGAAGAAATGGTTGAGAGGCAGCATGATAACCATCTTTAAATATCTAAAGGGATTATCACGTAGAAGATGAAGCAAGCTTGTTTTCTGCTGCTCCATAGACTAGAATGAAAACCAATGGAGAGTGCCTTGGACTGCGAGAAGATCCAACCAATCCATCCTCCAGGAAATAAAGCCCGACTGCTCATTGGAGGGAAGAATAGTAGAGACCGAGTTGAAGTACTTTGGCCACATCATGAGGAGACAGCAAAGCCTAGAGAAGACAATTATGCTGGGGAAAGTGGAAGGCAAAAGGAAGAGGGGCCGACCAAGGGCAAGATGGATGGATGGCATCCTTGAAGTGACTGGACTGACCTTGAAGGAGCTGGGGGTGGTGACGTCCAACATGGAGCTCTGGCGTGGACTGGTCCATGAGGTCACGAAGAGTCGGAGACGACTGAATGAATGAACAACAACAAGAATCATAGAACTATAGATCTGGAAGAGACCACACAGATGATCCAGCCCAACCCCCTGCCATTTGGGAATACACAAAGTAAATTATTTTAAAAAAAGAAATTTCACTTAATCATTAGGAGGATTTTTTAAATCTCTGCACACCAGAGATTTCTTATTTCTCTGCACACCAAAAATCCATATATTTTCATTTGATTTATGAAGAAATGTGTACATTTTTATTATTTGAGTTGTTTGATAGTGGAATGGACCATCTGAGAGATGGTGGACTCACTTTCTTTGGAGGTCTCTAAACAGAGCTGGGGTGGACATACTTCAGAAGTGCTTTAGTTGTGTGTTGTTCACTAGCAGGAAGTTGGACTAGATAGATACTGTAGTCCCTTTGATCCCCCTTGAGTCTCTTCAGTGAGAGAGAGCAGGTTATAAATAAAGTGATGGTGATGATGGTCCTACATCTACAGATCCAGAGGGGGGTGACTAAAATGATCAAGGGTCTGGAGAACAAGCCCTATGAGGAGCGGCTTAAAGACCTGGGCATGTTTAGCCTGAAGAAGAGAAGGCTGAGAGGAGACATGATAGCCATGTATAAATATGTGAGGGGAAGTCACAGGGAGGAGGGAGCAAGCTTGTTTTCTGCTTCCCTGGGGACTAGGACACGGAACAATGGCTTCAAACTAAAAGAAAGGAGATTCCATCTGAACATGAGGAAGAACTTCCTGGCTGTGAGAGCTGTTCAGTAGTGGAACTCTCTGCCTCGGGGTGTGGTGGAGACTCCTTCTTTGGAATCTTTTAAACAGAGGATGGATGAAATTTTCCTGTTTCTTGGCAGGGGGTTGGACTGGATGGCCCATGAGGTCTCTTTCAAGTCTATGATTCTATGATTCTATGATGACAATAACAATGATGATGATAATGGTGATTATTATTATTATTATTATTATTATTATTTTATGAAATGCACAGCCAATTGTGCATTTAGTTACAGACTTAGGTCTTCATCCAGCAGCACCGGCTGGTGGGGACGAGAGACAGGGCCTTCTCGGTAGTGGCCCCTCGGCTGTGGAACACCCTTCCCACGGACATTAGATTGGCTCCCTCATTGATGGTATTCCGGAGATAAGTGAAAACCTGGTTATTTGAACAGGCATTTGAATAGGCAGTGCAATGAATTCAGGAAACGGAACTACGATTGACGAGTTTGGATCATGACTCTAGTTATGAGACGCCACTTGAATATTTGCTACTGTTTAATTGTTTAGTCTGCTTCTGTGTTAATTGTTTTTAAATACCTTGTTGATGCCGCATTGAATTTTTGCTTTGATTGTTTTGCCTTGTGTTGCTTTGCTTGATTGTTGTTAACCGCTGTGAGTCACCTTAGGGCTGAGAATAGCGGTATACAAATGAAGTAAGTAAGTAAATAAATAAATAATAAACATGCTATTCAAAACAAGGTAAGAGTTGCACAATGAATGGGTAAATCTGCATGTGACATTTAAGCTACACCAGTATAGACACTGTCCAAAGACTTGATTTCACCCAAGTGAACACTGAGTGAGCTTTTCTCCTTTAGCTTCATGCAAAATTTCTTTTGACTCAATTTTGTTGTCAGGGTTGGTGTGAAGTGTGACTATGCTCCAGGGAAGGCCAAAATCATGTGCAAGAGCAGGAGGGGAGTGTGCGTCAATCAATTAAAAAGGGCCACCAGAGAAGAAAATGTGTCACCACAGAAGCAGAAAGAAAGATAAGTTCCAACTTAAAATGGCAAAATAAATCGGGACAGACAGAAAAGTAATTTTAGTCCTTCCAGGGAGCAAGCATGTTTTAAAGCAAACTGGAGAAAACATGCAAGATTACATGGAGACAGAGCCAAGAGAAGAAAATTGTCAGAAGCTTTGTGGCTTTGTTGTCTTAAGATAAGGGTTTGTATTTTAACTTCCAAGGGAGTCTGAAACACCAGCTAAGGACAAAGGGGTATTTTTGTGTGGGATATCCCTTTAGATAAGGATGAAGGACCAAGGAAAAGGTAGATATTGAGGGACAATAAAATGGAGAAGCAGCTTTGCTTGTTTCGTCAAACTTCCAATGTGATAAAGGTATTTCTGGTCAACAAGGAAATGTACTTGTTCCAGTTTTACTGGATCATAACTGCTTTATAGATTTCTGCTAAATTTTTAAATCAGTTTCTTTGTCTCATTTCATTGTTGCTTCCACATTTTGTTGTCTATTGCATCCTACCATGAGAAGAGTACAGGCTAGAAGTTGTGTGTGTTTGCATGAGTGAGAGGGAGTTTGTAGAAACCAAAGAATCAATACAAACAGACAGACTTCCAGAGGAAAATAAGAAAACTTAGAATTATAGAATTATTGAGTTTGATGAGACCTTGTGGGCCATCCAGTCCAACCCCCTGCCAAGACACAGGAAAATCACATTCAAAACACCCCGCAGAGATGGCCATCCAGCTTCTGCTTAAAAGCCTCCAAAGAAGGAGCCTCCACCACACTCCGGGGCAGAGAGTTCCACTGCTGAATAGTTCTCTTGCTCGGAAGGGGAAGAGATTCAGTTATAATCTCTAATTGAAAGGAACAGAAATCCTTCATTCAAGCACTCATGAAACACAAACAAATCGAAAGATGCATACTGTAAGGATTCATATTTCCAATTACTCCCATAACCCATTGAGTTACATCCTATTGATGTTTATGCTGTCGTACCTGGAGGCTATAACTCTTAGTGAAAGAGACATAGACATGACATCTTTCCCCCAGGGGATTGCTTCTTGCCTTCCTTTAAAGAACTGGAACTCCCAAGGACCAAAACACTGTAGATAACTCAAAATAGGTTTTATTATCCACAAAGAGTTATCCTTTTTAATGCAATAAGCTGGAAGTTTCAAAGAGGTAAAAGAAATATACATTACAATTTCTGGTTGTCTTGGGTCCAAGGAGATTTTGCTGCTGAGAAGCTTTTCAAGGTTCCCTCTTTCTCAATGGCTGCAAATGCCTGAACATTCACAGCCCCAATCCAAATGGCCTATATTTTAAGACACGAAGCCTTCCTCTGATGCCACAGGACCGGTTTGAAGGAGCTTGGGTCTCCTCAATGTTGTCCAGGGCGATTTGGGCATGAAGTATGAGTCCCAAGGGTAAAACCTTAGAATTGATGATGAGAGGTAACTTAATTAAGGGCTTTAGAGCCAAGTCTCTTTCTCAGGTCTATCTGATAGAAAGTTTGATGGTAGAATGGAAAAGGAAAAGCTCTGCCCTCTTCCAGGTAGAGGTGGAGCCAAGCAATTGAGCTGAGGAAGCAATATAACTGGTGCAAACAACATTGATTGACAGTTATAAATAACCAATCAATCCATCTATATATTTACAAACTAGGCAAGTTTGGGCATGTTATACAGTTTAAACCTTTGCACTTTAAAGTTCTACACACAGGTGGCGCCACTCGCGCCATCACAATGTTTTATGTAAGTTTGCTCATCCCCCGGTTTTGTACTTTTCTATCAATTGTATAGTGTCTGCATTGAGTTCACAGTGGCAAAAGTAGAGTTTTATATGTTTACAGCATTTGTATATTTTATATGCAGTACTTTTCGTGGTGAGAATCAGCATGACATAGTAGTTTAACTATGGACTATGACTCAGGAGACCAAGGTTGACCAAGAAGACCTATGGCCTGGTGTCAGCACCACACTGGCTGACTTTAGAAAGGTCACACACTCTTCGTCTCAGAAAACCCAATGGCAGGATCATCTGAAGGTTGTCACGGGTCAGAAACTATTGGAAGGTATACAACAACAACAACAACAACAACAACAACAACAAAATTCAATGGACCACTTGATTCACTAGAATTTCAGAAACAACCAGCACATTTACAGATATGCAACAAGTTACACATTGTTGGTATTCAGCAGAAAGATGGCATAACGAAACCATCACTTAACTATATGAGTGTAGATTTACACAATGCAAACATGATGTAAAATCTTGCCTATTGTTTCAATGAAAGAAGACAAGCTCTTCTCATCCAGAAGAACCTCATATTAGGACCAGAAAGGCCTCTGTTCCAATTTTCCAAAATGCTTAGGGAATAATAATCCCACACATCAGCTCAAGAAGACACAGAAGCAGCAATTACCAAAAAAATGAGCTGTTTGTTATCTCCTACAGTATTCATTACTGTGATGTTTACACCTTTCTCTAGACCATTAGTGGAGATATTAAATAGGAGCCAGTCCTGTAGAAATCACCTTCTTCTCAGCTTGATCTTTTATTACCTTTTGTTTACAGACCTCCAGGCAATTACCAGATATTATAGTGTTCATCTCCATGTCAATTTGAATTAAATTCACTCAGATGCGACTTATATAACTCATGGAAGAGATGAGGGGAAAGAAAAGGAGAGGATAAAAAAGAAGAACACAATAAAAGATGTTTAACAATATTCTGCTGTTCTTTCCCCGCTAGTGATTCTGTAGCTGTAGTCAGTCCCCACATTTGCTGGAGTTGGGGGCACAGAAAAACAGAAAATTGTTTCAAAATAAAAATGTTTTGACCTGCAAGAAGCATTTTCTAAAAAGCTCTAAGTCATCCAGAACAACTCTATGGTTCAGCTTCTGTCCTCTTGGACTCCATAGACTATATCTAGCAACACATGACAACTTGGGCCCCATCTACAATGCCATATATAGTAGTTTGAAACTGCACTATATAGTCAGTGTATACTCACATAAGGTACTTATATGCATTATATGAGTCTACACTGAATAATAATAATAATAATAATAATAATAATAATAATAATAATGGCAAACAAACTAGTCCAATGTGGGCTAGGCAAAACTACAGTTAGGTGGATATGTAATTGGTTAAATGGACGAACCCAGAGGATTCATCAAGTTTGCAGACGACACCAAATTGGGAGGGATAGCCAATAGTCCAGAGGACAGGAGCAGGATTCAAAACGATCTTGACAGATTAGAGAGATGGGCCAAAACTAACAAAATGAAGTTCAACAGGGATAAATGCAAGATACTCCACTTAGGCAGGAAAAACGAAATGCAAAGATACAGAATGGGGGACAATGCCTGGTTCGAGAGCAATATGTGTGAAAAAGATCTTGGAGTCCTCGTGGACAACAAGTTAAACATGAGCCAACAATGTGATGTGGTGACAAAAAAAGCCAATGGGATTTTGGCCTGCATCTATAGGAGCATAGTGTCTATATATAGGGAAGTCATGCTACCCCTCTATTCCGCTTTAGTTAGACCACACCTGGAATATTGTGTCCAATTCTGGAACATTTGGGTAATGAGACTGGATCTTGATTTTAACTATGAGACGAGATTAGATGTTATGATGTTTATTGATTGTTATAATGTTATTCTTTTAACTTGTTTTTAACTGTTTTTATCATGTTTAAGTATTGTATTTGCTTTGTTAACGGCTCTGAGTTGCCCTGAAGGCTGAGAAGAGCGATATACACATATAGTAAATAAATAAATAAATAAACTTATGGTCTTGGATGTGCAGAACTTTGAGAAGTTGCTTTTAGATTACAATTTCCAAAATCATTTAGAAAACAAACACTATCTTACTGTGGGACTTGAAGTCAAAAGCAAAGTTCTTCAGGGAGTTATAATCTAAAAAATAAGTTCTCCTTCTCTGAGTATGTTTCACCTGAACTCCGTGCTCAATAGTGAATTCCAAAACTCTGGCATAAGTGAGCAACTGAGCTGCCATGATCCTGCTAAGTGTTCTCAATATTCTCTTCTGGACCCAGCCTTGAACAGAATAAATTCCCAGAATCAGAGGAATAAATGAATAAATAAAAGGTCCTATCCCTCTAGCCAGCTCGATTCAGACAAAAAAGAGAGACCCCACACCCCTAGAAGCTCTCAGAACGTCTTACTGTGAGATGTGCAATAAATTGCTTCACAAAACACCACCAATACTTGAATTACTGCCTGACTGGGTTCCTTCTTTATCTATCAGAGAGTGAAAAGAAGATAAAATGATCAATACTTTTTTCATTTCCAAACCGAGTCTTGGAAAGAGGCCAAAGAGCTCCCCACCCTCCCCAGTTTTACTTAATTCTTGTGTTTCAGAGATAGAAAATTATTGGCTGTAAGCAGTGTCAAAATGGCAAAATCCTTACTCACCCCCCTGTCAGTCTTTCTCAGCACTCAGGACTTTTATGAAGGAACTCATGATTAAAACTGAGCTAAAACTGCTTCTGTCCAATTTTAGACTATGTTACAGTAGGGATGACAACATTCATCTATCTTGTTCTTGTATGGAAGAATGACAAAATTTTCATCTCCCCCCAACCCTTTCATAGAATCATAGAATCATAGAATCAAAGAGTTGGAAGAGACCTCATGGGCCATCCAGTCCAACCCCCTGCCAAGAAGCAGGAATATTGCATTCAAATCACCCCTGACAAATGGCCATCCAGCCTCTGCTTAAAAGCCTCCAAAGAAGGAGCCTCCACCACACTCCGGGGCAGAGAGTTCCACTGCTGAACGGCTCTCACAGTCAGGAAGTTCTTCCTAATGTTCAGATGGAATCTCCTCTCTTGTAGTTTGAAGCCATTGTTCTGCGTCCTAGTCTCCAAGGAAGCAGAAAACAAGCTTGCTCCCTCCTCCCTGTGGCTTCCTCTCACATATTTATACATGGTTATCATATCTCCTCTCAGCCTTCTCTTCTTCAGGCTAAACATGCCCAGTTCCCTAAGCCGCTCCTCATAGGGCTTGTTCTCCAGACCCTTGATCATTTTAGTCGCCCTCCTCTGGACACATTCCAGCTTGTCAATATCTCTCTTGAATTGTGGCGCCCAGAATTGGACACAATATTCCAGGTGTGGTCTAACCAAAGCAGAATAGAGGGGTAGCATTACTTCCTTAGATCTAGACACTATGCTCCTATTGATGCAGGCCAAAATCCCATTGGCTTTTTTTGCCGCCACATCACATTGTTGGCTCATGTTTAACTTGTTGTCCACGAGGACTCCAAGATCTTTTTCACACGTACTGCTCTCGAGCCAGGCGTCACCCATTCTGTATCTTTGCATTTCGTTTTTTCTGCCAAAGTGGAGTATCTTGCATTTGTCACTGTTGAACTTCATTTTGTTAGTTTTGGCCCATCTCTCTAATCTGTCAAGATCGTTTTGAATTCTGCTCCTGTCCTCTGGACTATTGGCTATCCCTCCCAATTTGGTGTCGTCTGCAAACTTGATGATCATGCCTTCTAGCCCTTCATCTAAGTCATTAATAAAGATGTTGAACAGGACCGGGCCCAGGACGGAACCCTGCGGCACTCCACTTGTCACTTCTTTCCAAGATGAAGAGGAAGCATTAGTGAGCACTCTCTGTGTTCGTCCACTTAACCAATTACAGATCCACCTCACCGTAGTTTTGCCTAGCCCACATTGGACTAGCTTCCTTGCCAGAAGGTCATGGGGGACCTTGTCGAAGGCCTTACTGAAATCCAGGTACGCTACATCCACGGCATTCCCTGCATCTACCCAGCTTGTAGCTCTATCGAAGCAACATGTTTGAGGGATTTTTGTGCTGGATGCAACATTTTCTGTCCAAGCAACAATGGCTCCCTTGTTGCATAAGACTTAAAAAACCAGAAATACTAAATGGCTTGTTTGTGTCTTTTTGATCAATAACTTTGCTGCATATTGTCCTTTGCTTAACAAAAGGGTACGAGGGCAGAAAGACTACTTTAAGTAGAAGGTCCATTCTCAATTTGCAGAAATGTAGAAGATGGGAAGGAAATGCTAGTCTTTATCATCTCATGTGGGGACAAATGTTTATCTAATTTGTCAAGAGAGATGTGGCCCCAAAAAGTGCTTTTAATGGACCTCAAACTCTCCAACTTTCTAGAGAGAAATTGGAGAGAATTTTTTTAAAGATTCAATCCTACATTTTTCTCATTCTTTTATATCAGCATAAACCACCATCTAGGGAAGTAATATTACCCCTCTATTCTGCTTTGGTTAGACCACACCTGGAATATTGTGTACAATTCTGGGCACCACAATTGAAGAGAGATATTGACAAGCTGGAATGTGTCCAGAAGAGGGCGACTAAAATGATCAAGGGTCTGGAGAACAAGCCCTATGAGGAATGGCTTAAGGAGCTGGACATGTTTAGCCTGAAGAAGAGAAGGCTGAGAGGAGATATGATAGCCATGTATAAATATGTGAGAGGAAGCCACAGGGAAGAGGAGCAAGCTTGTTTTCTGCTTCCTTGGAGACTAGGATGCAGAACAATAGCTTCAAACTACAAGAGAGGAGATTCCATCTGAACATGAGGAAGAACTTCCTGACTGTGAGAGCCGTTCAGCAGTGGAACTCTCTTCCCTGGAGTGTGGTGGAGGCTCCTTCTTTGGAAGCTTTTAAACAGAAGCTGGATGGCCATCTGTCAGAGTTTGATTTGAATGCAATATTCCTGCTTCTTGGCAGGGGGTTGGACTGGATGGCCCATGAGGTCTCTTCCAACTCTTTGATGCTATGATCTATAATCAATGACATCACTATCTAGTCAAATCTGATTGACTGACCTGCCTTTTGGTGCTATTTGATGGTTTGATCCCAAGTGATACATTCCAGAAAGTAGGGCAAAATAGCACACAACAGCAGTCATCAATGTTATGAATGAGAGCATTGGCACATCTAGCCCAATAATGTCTGAACTGATTGCCAGTAGCATTCCAGATTCAGAAAGCAGTTTTACCATTCCAAGCATATACTCTGAATGTACCTCCACTTCCCTGATCACCACATCACCTATTGCTGTCCTCTCTATGAACATGCATACTTTCTGCATTCTCTGATGCTAAATGAATCCTGTAAACAAATTACAATTGAACTCCAACATATTTTTAAACAACAGCAACAATTCTGGATTAGAGACACCCAGAGTGTTTACCTCTTTTAGAGAAAGATGAAGACAGCTTAATCAAAGGTTGGATTCCTCCAGTAGAGTTTGCAAGGAGAATTTCCAGATGTTTTCAGTTCCTCTAAGAATAACTTCAGCAAAGTAAGGCAAAAGGACAGTGTGCAAGTTACATAACTAAAACTTTACAATCAGAAAATGAATGCATTAATTACCGAATCCTAACCATTCAAGAAAAGTAAAGCAGGAAGCACAAGGAAGCTGAAACTATTCAACTTGAAGGAAGAAGAACAAGGGAGATCTGGACATTTCTATGCTCACGTGATTTGCTTGCTTGCAACATAGATACATTGAAAATCATGCACTGCAATTAGTAAATGAATAAAGCTCTGTAGGGAAAGTATGTATGGAGCAGAGGCCTATAGTAACCCATTATACAGGCTGAGCATCTCTTAGCCAGAATTCTGAAATCCAAAATGCTTCAGAATCCAAAATTGTCGCCATGGGTGACTGAGATAGAGACACCTTTGCTTTCTGGCAGTTCATTGTACACAAATTCAGTTTCACGTACAACATTATTAAAAAAATATTGTCTATAAAATTACTTTCAGGCCTTCATAGAGGAATTCAACTAGCTCTTTCATTCCTATGCAGCATGGACATTGCTGTGATGGCCACACTACTAATCAGCATCTTTTTGCAACACGCTGACACATAGCAAGTGTCACACCAACTTGCTGTAGCACACAGTTTGGAAAGCTCGGTCTCAGGCTAGATCTACACTGCCATATAATCCATATTATCAAAGCAGATAGTCCACATGATGTGTTTTGAACTGGATTATATGAGTCTACGCTGCCATAAATTCTAGTTCAAAGCAGATAATCTCAGTTTTATATGGCAGTGTAGAAGGTGCCCATTTCTGGAGCAGCAAAAAAGAACCTCTCAACAAAAGATTACTCCAGGCACTGCCAGGCTATCAAATGCTCATCCAGGTGGTCAATTGAAACATTCACACCTAGCTCCAGCAGACAAAAGTCCTTTGTCACACCCTGGTCTTTCCACAGATATATAAATCCATTGTCCTAGTTCCAACAGACCTCACTACTTCTGAGGATGCTTGCCATAGATGCAGGTGAAACGTCAGGAGAGAATGCCTCTAGACCATGACCATATAGCCCGAAAAAAACTACAACAACCCAGTGATTCCAGCCATGAAAGCCTTTGACAATACCTTGCTCCCTTTTCAATATGACATCCTTTAAAGCATTTCAGTATAGGTAGATGTTTTTCTTGTATGTTGACTATTTTGGTTGATCTCCTCTGGATACATTCCAGCTTGTCAATATCTTTATTGAATTGTGTTCAGAACTGGAGGCAGGGTTATCCCAGGTGAAGTCTGACCAAAGCAGAACAGAGAGACACTATTCCTTCCATCTGTCTAGCTCTTATACGCCAATTGATGCAGCATAGATTTGCATTAGCTTTTAAAATAAATATTTCTGTTTATTTTCAGTATATTATTTATTTACAAAAAAAAATAGGAATGGAAAAGAAGATAGGAAACTTGATGGCCGTGGGTAGAAACAACTCCATCTTACGTTGTAAATAATGTTGGAAGATTTTTATGTGTGTTAGGAGCAACTCGAGAAACTGCAAGTCACTTTTGGTGTGAGATAATTGGCTGTTTGCAAGGTTGTTGCCCAGGGGGTGCAAGGATGTTTTTCATGTTTTCCCATCCTTGTGGGAGGCTTCTCTCATGTCCCTGGATGGAGAGCCGGAGGTGACAGAGGGAGCTCATACACACTCTCCCTACGACCTGTCGATCTTCAGTCCTGCCAGCACAAGGGTTTAACCCACCGGGGGATTCTATGTTAGAAGATACTTTCCATCAATTGTTATTCAACTTGAGTCCTTTGTCAGTTCAGTGTACTTTATTAAATTTAGGAAGCCAGCCATTGGTATTTTTTAGATTTTCGAAGTAGATGCTTAAAGGTTCCCAACCTTTTTTAAGTATTTGCATGCTGATTCTGTAGCCATCTGGACAGCTTGTCCATTTCAAAGAGTTCCATGAGCTTTGTTTTCCATTTTTCCACTGTTGCTGTTGTTATTGTCTATTGTAATTAGTGAATGATTTGTTTTTGCTAAATACTGAAGACAACAAGCATTAGCTTTTTAAACTTCTGCATTACAATGTAGACACATGTTCATCTTATGGTCCAATAAGACACCTAGATTGCTTTGACGTGTATGTTGTGAAGTCAGATGTTACTCATCCTAAAATTACATCCCTCCAGAACATTGTTAACTGACAACAGAAATAACACTGAGGCCTGTGATTCTAACATCCACACTTCCCTTCTCCTATATGATTTTCAAGGTATTTGATTTGTATTTGTCGTGTCAGAGCAACTAGTCTATTATATTACATTTCTAACAGAACAAAGCAAACAAACAGACAAATACAAAACTTGTGAGTTTGGTAGTTGGTTAAATGTCCTTTGACCAGTATCTGGCCACTTGGAGTGCTTCTGGTGTTGCTGCAAGAAGGTCCTCCATTGTGCATGTGGCAGGGCTCAGGGTTCTGTGGTTTGCTCTTCTCCACACTCGCATGTTGAGGATTCCACTTTGTGTCCCCATTTCTGAAGGTTGGCTCTGCATCTCGTGGTGCCAGAGCGCAGTCTGTTCAGCGCCTTCCAAGTCGCCCAGTCTTCTGTGTGCCCAGGGGGGAGTCTCTCATTTGGTATCAGCCATTGGTTGAGGTTCTGGGTTTGAGCCTGCCACTTTTGGACTCTCGCTTGCTGAGGTGTCTTAGAAAACTATGTTTAGATTTAAGTCGTTGATGTGCTGGCTGATACCCAAACAGGGGATGAGCTGGAGATGTCTCTGCCTTGGTCCTTTCACTATTGGCTGCTACTTCCCGGTGGATGTCAGATGGTGCAATACTGGCTAGGCAGTGTAATTTTTCCAGTGGTATAGGGTGCAGACACCCCATGATTTGTTTGATGAAATGAAAGCTCTGAAAGCTTGCATGTTTGTTTGTTTGTTTGTTTGTTTGATTTATATATATATTGGATTTTAATATATCAATAAACATTTTGCCAAACTATGCATTTATGATTTTGTTGTATTTTTCTGCCTGGCCAACCCAGCTACCCCGAATATATTTCCTGGCTTTGACAAAAGA
Source organism: Anolis sagrei (assembly GCF_037176765.1). Lineage (NCBI taxonomy): Eukaryota > Metazoa > Chordata > Lepidosauria > Squamata > Anolidae > Anolis > Anolis sagrei. The sequence goes on along the minus strand of NC_090022.1, from coordinate 293,157,576 downwards.
AAGAAATTAATCTGAATTCCTTATCCGCCCATAGCTTGAAGTCCCAGCAGAAAAGTCTAATGGCCTTTGTACAATTTCACTAAATGGCTTTATCGTTCTTAAAGATTGCCTTTTAATAATACTGTTGGCACAGTTCTGTCTTTTGATGCATGGAAGAGCAACTAGTACATTTATAAATAGTCATTTTTTAAAAAAAGCCAAAGTATATCTGTGTGAGCAGCTTCAAATGTTACTTTTCTCCCTTTCTTTTTTAAGCAAGTAGACATCCACAAGTCTGTCAACCTGGACCTGAGCTTCTGGAAAGGTAACTGGTGGAGCAGCATTCAGCTTTCTGGCCCATTAGTTTGCAAATGTACCTCAGTGCCAGGGCGCGTTTTGTTTTGTTTTGCTTTGTTTTTGTACTGTGCACCTGGTGAAATTTGTTCGACTAAATATACACTAAATCCCTGTTTTGTTGACTGCAACAAAAGAGAGAGAGAGAAAGACAGAGAGAGAGAATGCATATGGGGGCATAAAATGTTAGTGAATCAGACCCTCAGCTAGCATTTAATTGATAAGAAGTAAAGCTAATATTAGATAACAAATAAATGGTCTGTTGCACAGGCATTTAATTAAACACCAAATTAATGCAGTAATGACCTACTGGAACTAACAGCCAAAAATGCTTTACTGCAGGCTACATCTGGAAGGGTTCACCTTTTCCCCCCATTCTCTCCTTTCAAAACACATTAAGAAGACACACATTTGTTTAAATAGATGGATTAGAGCTGTTGTGTTTATGGCCACCTGGAGGACATCAAGGCTAAGCATCTATGTGGGGATTAGGGTCTATGGCAAAAATAATCTGGTTCATGAACCACTGATTGAAGGCAGCAAATGCCCATTCCAGACAAACACAGTACAGGGAGCATTTGGGGAATGAGTCAAAGCAAGAGTGGAATCACAGAGCATCAGCCATTAAAAGAGTAGGCAGTGATCACAACAGACATTCTGGGCTCAGACATGAAGACCAGTCCTTCTGGATTTAGCAATCATCAAGGAGACAAACTTAGAGTAATCCAAAAACCATACTAGGGCCAAGAAGTCAATGGAGATCATAAATTGAAAGAAAATGTTGAAATCGACAAGCCTTTCTTTGTGGTATATCTCATACTCAATAACTCATGGATGCTTTTTGTATTGTTAGACTTCCTTGATTCCTGGAAGTCATACAATCATAGAGTTGGAATGGATCCTATGAGTCACTGAGTCCAACGTTTTGCTCTAGCTGAAACATTGCAATCTAGTTTCGGTCCAGACTCTCTTTGAAGATATCCAGAAAAGAAGACACCACCACCTCTCTGGGCAATTGGGTTCATTACTGCTCTCCCTATCAAGAAGGTCCTTTGAATGTTCAATCAAAATCTACCCTCTTGAAAATTAAAACCTTGAGAATCACAGAATCATAGACTCAAAGAGTTAGAAGAGACCTCATGGGCCATCCGGTCCAACCCCCTGCCAAGAAGCAGGAATATTGCATTCAAATCACCCCCGACAGATGGCTATCCAGCCTCTGTTTAAAAGCTTCCAAAGAAGGAGCCTCCACAACACTCCGGGGCAGAGAGTTCCACTGCTGAACGGCTCTCACAGTCAGGAAGTTCTTCCTCATGTTCAGATGGAAACTCCTTTCTTATAGTTTGAAGCCATTGTTCCACGTCCTAGTCTCCAGGGAAGCAGAAAACAAACTTGCTCCCTCCTCCCTGTGGCTTCCTCTCACATATTTATACATGGCTATCATATCTCCTCTCAGCCTTCTCTTCTTCAGGCTAAACATGCCCAGCTCCTTAAGCCACTCCTCAACCTTGAGATCATGTCTTCCTTTGCAACTGCCCTGTTTCCAGTTGTCATTTCCAATTGTTTCTTTCATGAGGATGGGAAAACTCCACATCTAGGTCTTTCTCCTGCTTCTGGGTGGTTTGGGGATGAATCCCCCTTAGAATAGCAAAGGCCTCAGAAGGAAGGCAATTGAAACCCTTCAAAAACTTGGTGTTAGAGCCAATCTCCCTGGCTCTCCAGATGCATGGTTCTATGGAAACAAATTATGATCTTCTTCAGAATTAAGTTGGTTTGGTTTCCAAGTTTCAAATTTGCTTTAATCTAGAATTATTCTGCTCTTGAGATGCCCATACATTGTTACGTGCAACATCTACCAGAGCGAATAATGTCGGGTTTAAGCAATCAGTGCCCTTGCCCTTTGTGGAAGTGCTTTGGAATGTGTAAGGCAAATGTTTGGTTGCATTAAGATCAGGGAAATTCTGTAAGGACATCAAATGCATTAACTGTCCCGTCACACGATTGAGCCCATTATCACATTTGGGGAAACAGCTTGCGCTCATGCAGAAAACCCTTGCTGTAAGATGTGCAGAGTGGCATTGAAGAGTATCCTGATGAGGAAAGGGCACCAAAAGAAATGAATGATTAGGAAACGATGGCACAAATTCTTTCTAGCGTGTGCATTCTGTAAACCACTGGCTGAAATCTCATATCATTTAGAAAAGACTGCAACCACCATCCCGACCACCCTCCTTCCATGCAGGAATACATTGAGACTATTTAGGAAAAATTTCAGTCTATGGAGTTACCGGTTAATTGCCTTACATTTTTACACAGCCCATATATTAAATGGATGTCCTGGATAGTTTAGCAAAGAGACCAGGTGCACAGTCAAATGGTCAATCAAATGTACATATGTAGAGTGAACAATGCATATCCACAAGCAATAGCATCTCATGCGTGTGTCTGTAATTGTACCTATCAAACTGAATACTGCTGTTTGTCACGATCCCCACTTCCCAAAAGTCCTTCTTTTTCAGAAGAAGACTTGCAGCAGCCAAGACCTCCTCCAGTTCAGAAAGAAGAGGGGGGTGCTGAAGGAAATGCCTCCAAGTCGTCAAAGATAACTAAAGGGTTTGATGCAGGATGAGAGCTGTTCAGCAGTGGAACTCTCTGCCCCGGAGCGTGGTGGAGGCTCCTTCTTTGGAAGCTTTTAAACAGAGGCTGGATGGCCATCTGTCAGCGGTGATTTGAATGCAATATTCCTGCTTCTTGGCAGAATGGGGTTGGACGGGATGGCCCATGAGGTCTCTTCCAACTCTTTGATTCTATGATTCTATGATTAATCGAGCCTGTTTCTGCCAAATCAGGACAGCTGGAAGATGTGTAAAGTCCTATCTATAATAGACCCATTTAATCAATGGAATTGGGATAACTACATAGATTACAGATTGAGAAAATTTACTACTTAACAATTATTTCATTGTATCTACTGTAGTTAGAACCCAACTGATAGAATTCAGGCTTTGATAACCAGAGGGTCTTGTTTGTGTCAATTCATTGGGGGGAGGGAGGGAGGGGGCTTTGGTTCTTAAATCATCTGCAGAAGCGTATTTTCAATGTCCTGAGCTTATCTTTTTAATTATGCTTTAAATGTACTTTAAATTGTTTCCGCTATATGTATGTTTATTAGAATTGTTTATCAATAGAATTTGCATACACACACACACACATGCATATATTATAACTTTGTACCTGAATTTTGTTTTAATTTTGTTGTAAGCCATCATGGGTCCCATGAGTTCCAGGGCCAGAGAAGGTGAACTACAACTCCCAAACTCAAGGTCAATACCCACCAAACCCTTCCAGTGTTTTCTGTTGGTCATGGGAGTCCTGTGTAGCAAATTAGGTTCAAATCCATTGCTGGTGCAGTTCAGAGTGCTCTTTGATTATAGGTGAACTATAAATCCCAGCAACTACCACTCCCAAATTACAAAATCAATCCTCCCCCAACCCCACAAGGATTTACATGTGGTTTCATTGGGTATTTGTGCCCAGTTTGGTCCAGTGAATGAAAATACGTCTTGCATATCTGATATTTGCATTATGATTTATAACAGTAGTAAAATGACTGTTATGATGTAGCAACAAAAACAATGTTATGGTTGGGGGTCACCACAACATGAGGGACTGTATTAAGGGGTCACGACATTAGGAAGGTTGAGAACCACTGCTCTATATGAAAACTTCAAAAGCTCCAAAACACAATGGAGATCCCAGCAATTTTGTTGTTGTTGTTGAGCTTACCAAAACAGCCTCAAACTAAATTCTGGAAACTCTTCAAGTGTTATTCTGGCTCCATAAAGTAAACACAGGAAAGTTGATATGTGGATAACTCAACCTACTACTTTCTTACCTCAGACAAGGTTGGTATTGGAAGGAGTGTCATAAAATAAAGGTGAAGTTACAGATGGACAGTATGATTTGTCTCCTGTTTAAATACACTAAGGAATGTTTACTGCACTACTGATAACTTTGGTATGGGCTATAAAATCCCCCAGCCATGAGTCATTTCTAGGACCAAAAATAAAACAAAATAAAATGATTGCATTCCCAACAACCCTTTCTCAGAGAACACATTCTTTGAAGGGTAAAAATAAGTAGAAGTGGTTCCTTTCATAGGACCAATCTCAAAGGAGCAGGACTGCACCAAAATGTTGCAAAAGAGGGTCTGTGGAAGATAACAAGTTCTATGTTCTCTTCCAAAGTATTTGATTATGTTCCCTCTCCCTGGAGTGGAGTTTTTCTCTTTCCAAGATGACCGTTTTAATATTCTGTGGATACTGGGCATGTCCACTTAGTCCCCATGGGGCTGCTTCAAGGCCCTATTACAAACCAAGAAATACACCTGAGAATGATGTTTTCCACTTTTGTCAGTAACTCTATTTTGGCTAGATAGATACCCTACAAATTGACTATGCTTTCTAAGGAGAAATCTTTGACTAACTTTAAGAAAAAAAATGGGACTTGTTCATTAGCTTTTCATAAGAATGATTTTCCAACTGCATCTATCAACTATAGGCTTCACAAATTATTAGAATGTTGCTAAAAGTGTGACTATATAATATTTAAATGGAGTAGATTAACAAGGGATAATAGCCAACAAACAGAGAGTGAGAAGTCCATAGATCAGTGTTTCTCAACCTGGGGGTTGGGACCCCTGGGGGGGGGGTGTCGCGATTGGGTGTCAGAGGAGTCGCCAAAGACCATCAGGATACACAGTATTTTCTACTGGTCATGGGAGTTCTGTGTGGGAAGTCTGGCCCAATTCTATCATTGGTGGGGTTCAGAATGCTCTCTGATTGTAGGTGAACTATAATCCCAGCACTTACAACTCCCAAATGTCAAGGTCTGTTTTCCCCAAACTCCCAACAGTGTTCACATTTGGGCATATTAAGTATTTGTGCCAAGTTTAGTCCAGATCTATCATTGTTTGAGTCCACAGTGCTTTCTGGAGATAGGTAAACTACAACTCCCAAACTCAAGGTCAATGCTCACCTAACCCTTTCATTATTTTTGCTGGTCATGGGCGTTCTGTGTGCCAAGTTTGGGTCAATTCCATCTCTGGTGGAGTTCAGAATGTCATTTGATTGTAGGTGAACTATAAATCCCAGCAACTACAACTCCCAAGGTCCAGAGAATGAAAAGACATCCTGCCTATCAGATATTTACATGATGATTCATAACAGTAGCAAAATTCCAGTTAAAAAGTAGCAACGAAAATAATTTTAGGTTGGGAGTCATCACAACATGAGGAACTGTATAAAGAGGTCGTGGTGTTAGGAAGGTTGAGAACCACTGCCATAGATCCTCTATTTGTCTGGTTTTTTGTTTTTTTGTTTATTTGCTGGTATGTGTGTGTTTTATGTTTGTTTTTCTGTTTCGTATTTTTAATAGTCATTTAATTGTAGTCCTGCTTTTTGGTTTGTTTATTTATTCAGTCGTTTCTGACTCTTTGTGACCGCATGACCACCCCTAGCTCCTTCAAGGTCAAGCCAGTCACTTCAAGGATACCATCCATCCATCTTGCCCTTGGTCAACCCCTCTTCCTTTTTCCTTCCATTTTTGCTAGCATCATTATCTTCTCCAAGATATCCTGTCTTCTCATTATGAGGACAAAGTACTTAATCTTTGCCTCTAATATCCTTCCCTCCAATGAGCAATCGGGCATTTTTTCCTGGAGTTTGGACTGGTTGGATCTTCTCGCAGTCCAAGGCACTCTCAGAATTTTCCTCCAACACCACAGTTCAAAAGCATCTCTCTTCCTTCGCTCAGTCTTCCTTATGGTCCAGCTCTTGCATCCATAGGTTAATACAGGGAATACCACTGTTTTATATACATAAATAATTTGTATGATTTCTTTGCTGAATTTCTAAGAACTTATCATCTGCCCTGTCCATAGATATCCATGGATTCGACCATCCAAAGCTGGGAAATATTCAAAATTTCCCAGAACCAAAATTTGATTTTGCCATTGTATGTAAGGGGCACTTCCATTATATATAATGGAAATGAAGCATCCATAGATGCTGGTATCACAACGGTATCCACAAAGGAACCAAACTCAAGTGGATGTCAAGGTCCCACTTTACATTTAAGAAAGCCTTTGCAAGTGAAATGCCTTTGCATAAGTGTATTACATGCACTCCTATTCCTTTCATTTTACTTTCCATTTTCTTTTTAGCTATATTTTTAACCAGTATGGGCATTGGAAGGATGGAAAAGGAGGGTTGGTAAAAGACAGACTTCCAGTGTCATCTTGCAGAACTGTACCTTACTTATTCTACAGAAGATTGGTGAGTTTATTTACAAAAGGCGAAGGAAACACCACATATGGTCTCATTATCTCTCCCAGGAAACTTAATTTCAGATCTTTTAAAACCAGAGATTTTGCTGAAACCCATATGGAAACCAGTAAGGTAAAGAAATGTGGGAGTTAAGAATAACAGATCAGTGAGGGATAAAGAGAAAGCAGGAGAAGTGTTTTGGTTGGCTGGATGAGAAATGAAGCTTTTGAAAATGGATGAAGCTTTCTTATTCTTTCCAAGGCACCAAGAAAAGAGAGGAACAGGAAAGTGAAATCATGGATGATATAGTTTTTAAGCTTTATTCTTTTAAAGCTTTTAGTACAGGCATTTTAACTTAAATTTCAATGGTAACTTAACATAAACTTAATACTGAAAGTTTTCCCCACCTGTTAATGTAAATGCAATTGGATTAGATTTTGTTTGGGTCATTAACAGTTAACTACGCACATTATCCCCTTCAAATAACTTTTCTACCTCCGCTGATGCCTCCTGGTAAGTTCTGAGCCACACAATAGCAAAGGATGGAGATAGGCTTTGGTCCCAAATGCAATGCTTTGCTTTTTCCATCAGAATATATGAAAACCTTTCACTTGGGGACATTCACTGCAGAGTGGGGAATAACAACTTTGTCCCTAATAACCTCCAGAGAGCTCAGTCAATGAGAATTAGCCATGCTTCTTTCTGCATGGCCGCATCCTTTTTTCAGATCCGTAGTCATACTTAAGTATGATGGAACGTTAGGGAGTAGCTTTTATAGAGAAACACATGCATAGATGGGTATGCACATAGCATACCCTTCTATTCTGAGACTACATTTACTACATATTTAGTTATGGGTTGTAGTGAACCATAGTCTCATAGAATCATAAAGTCAGAAAGTAAAGTATGGACACATTTTGGTTCCCCTCATCCAGCACAGATTTCTAGGACAGACCAATTTTACAAAACACTGAAGAGTCCGTTCATGTCGTGATCACTCCATGCTTCTTTGGTCTAAATATTACCATATATTTTGGTTCTCAAAAGTATGTCTTGATGAGATCAAGAGCTTGCCTGGCTGTTGTGCCAGCCAGTATAGAGTTCAAGTCTGCTACATGCTACATGTGATGTAATAGAACATGCAAAGGGCTTCTCTTTTAGCCAAGAGACTTGTCTTCTAGAGACATTTACATTAGTCCAGAGGCAAGATGAAGATGCCTTGCTATAGTAATGATAAAGAAGGTAGTTCATAATATCTATTGGGTAGATTTCCAGAATAATCCTAGAGCAGTGATTCTCAACCTGGGGGTTGGGACACCTGGAGGGGTCTCAAGGGGTGTCAGAGGGGTCACCAAAGACCATCAGAAAACAGTATTTTCTGTTAGTCATAGGGGTTCTGTGTGGGAAGTTTGGCCCAATTCCATCATTGGTAGGGTTCAGAATGCTCTTTGATGGTAGATGAACTATAAATCCCAGCAACTACAACTCCCAAATGTCAAGGTCTGTTACCCCCAAACTCCACCAGTGTTCTCAATTGGGCATATTGAGAATTCATGCCAAGTTTGGTCCAGATCTATCATTGTTTGAGTCCACAGTGCTCTCTGGATGTAAAATCAATCCCCTCGCCAACCCCACCAGTATTCAAATTTTGGCATACTGGGTATTTGTGCCAAATTTGCTCCAGTGAATGAAAGTATATCCTGCAGATCATTATTTACATGGCAATTCATAATGTTAGGGTTATGGTTGGGGATCACCACAACATGAGGAACTGTATTAAGGGGTCACGGCATTAGGAAGGTTGAGAACCACTGTCCTAGAGCTAAGTGCCTTTGACTCCGGGTAGATGCCCCAGTTGAATAGCTGGCAGGGTTGCATTTCCTTCCTCTATAATGAAATGTGGATACAGACTATGAAACCGGTATGAAGAGAGCCCAAGATAGAGTCAAGTGAGATTTCATGCAACATTTGACAAAATAAGCCACAGAGCACAATTCAATCTAATGAAATGCCACTGATATCAACAAGCAGCTCTTTCCTGCTTCTGATGTATTTCTCCAGACTGATTCTATTCTACTCTGGTCAGATCTCACCTGGAATATTGTACCCAGTTTTAAGCACCACAACTCAAGGAGGATATTGACAAGCTGGAACATGTCCAGGGGAGGGCAACCAAAATGACAAAGGGCTTGGGATCCAAGCCCTGTAAGGAGCACCTTAGGGAGCTGAATATATTTGGATTGTTGTAGGTTTTTTGGGCTATATGGCCATGTTCTAGAAGCATTCCTTCCTGACATTTCACCTGTATCTATGGCAAACATCCTCAAAGGTTGTGAGGTCTGAGGATGCTTGCCATAGATGCAGGTAAAACATTAGGAGAGAATGCTTCTAGAACATGGCCATATAGCCCGAAAAACCTACAACAACCCAGTGATTCCAGCCATGAAAGCCTTCGACAATACATTGAATATGTTTGGTTTGGAGAATATTAAGAGAGGACATGAGAGCCATGTTCAACATGGTAACCATGTTAAAGAAGGAGCAAATTTGTTTTCTGCTGCTCCATAAAGTAGAAGACAGAGTAATGGATTCAAATCACAGGAATAGAGATTTATGTAACATTAGGAAGAACTTTTTGATGATAAAGAGCTGCTCAACAGTGGAATATGATGGCTCACACAGTGCAGTGGAGTCTCTTTTTCAGGAGGTACTTAAAACAGTGGCTAGATGGTCATCTCCTGGAAATGCTTTAATTATTCCTGCATGACAAGGGATTGGACTGGATGCCCCTTGTGATCTCTTTCAACTCGATTAATTTCTAATTCTCTGTTTCTTTAACTCTATACTTCTAGGTCATATGCAGTCTTTTTCTTCTGAATGTAATATAATATTTATTTATTATTTATTTATTTATTTATTTGCTTTTCTTTTATACCGCATATATCAGCCTTACGGCGACTCTATGCGGTTTAATATTCTGTCTTCCTACTGAAAGTCTTCACAACCATTCATTTGTCAAAACTTATTCACAATTCATGACTTATTGTATGCAAAATTCACACATGGCAATTTTCCACAGACAATGGCACAGAAAGTGTTGTTTCCTGCAACATGAAATAAATCCCAAATATATATATATTTCTGCTCAGAAAACTTTAATATCCATGGCAAGGGCGTTATTTATTTACTTTACTTTACTTTACTTTACTTGTATACCGCCTTTCTCAGCCTATTGGTGACTCAAGACGGTTTACAACAATTTAGGACACACAATAGCAAAATACAGATTAAGCATTGAAACAATATCAAACCATAATCGGAACAATAAAAATCAACATCATTATCATTAGCATCTCCTAGTTAAAAACTTTGTCCATATTCTATTGTCAAGTGATTCCATTTCCTATGTCAGTTACTCTGCATTTTTAAACCCCTGCTCATATAACAATTTCTTAACTTGTCTCTGAAACATTAAGAGTGAGGGAGCTGATCTAACCTCCTTAGGGAGGGTGTTCCATAGCCGAGGGGCCACCACAGAGAAGGCCCTGTCTCTCATCCCCACCAAACGTACTTGTGATGAAGGTGGGATCGAGAGCGGATGATTTTAAAGTCCCAGATAACCATCTGGGACTTTAAAATAATCCGCTCTCGATCCCATAAGGGGAGATGCGTTCGGACAGGTAAATTGGGCCAGAACCGTTTAGGGCTTTATAGGCTAAAGCCAACACTTTGAATTGTGCCCGGTAGCAGACTGGCAGCCAGTGGAACTGGCGCAGGAGAGGAGTTGTATGCTCCCTGAGAGTCACTCCTTTTAGCAATCTGGCTGCCATCCGTTGGACCATTTGAAGCTTCCAGACAGTCTTCAAAGGTAACCCCTAGGCCTGGGTAACAACGGAAAAAATTGTTTCTAAAATCGATTTGTATTTGGGGTTTTTTTTTGTTTCGATATTTAAAATAATTACAAAATTTTCCCTTAAAAAAGTTCGATATTTATGAAATTTCATAAATGGTAAAAAATTAACGAATCGATTTCCGAAACAATAACAAATCAATTCGTTAATGGCGGACGCGACCGCGAAATACGCTAAAAAACCTCCAAAAACTTCTGAAGCTTCCCTCTCCCTCTGTTGTTGACTGTTGGTGTGATATTATATATTTTTTTCACTAATTAAACCATAAAACTGGCCCAGACATGCAGAAATAATAACGAAACGACCTCAAAACAATAACAAAACGAACACAATAACGAAATACGAAGCATTTACAAAACGTATTTAAAAATTCGTTTTTTAAAATAATTGCTCCAGAATGGTTCGTTATCGTTTTGTAATTGAAAAAATTAACGAATTATTAACGAATTACGAATTAACGAAACGAAACCGCCCAGGCCTAGTAACCCCACATAGAGTGCATTGCAGTAGTCTATATGGGATGTAACCAGACTGTGGACTACCGTGGCCAAGTCAGGCTTACCAAGGTATGAGTGCAGCTGGTGCACAAGTTTTAACTGTGCAAATGTTCCCCTGGTCACCGCACAAGTTTTAACTGTGCAAATGTTCCCCTGGTCACCGCCAAAACCTGGGATTCCAGGCTCAACGATGAATCCAGGATCACACCCAAGCGGCGAATCTGCGTCTTCATGACCATGTGGTCCTTTCTGACCCAATAATTCTGTGATTCTATGAAATATTATTCACCTATAAGAAAATGCTGTTTTGTGTATAAAAGTCCCATACTTAAATTTCTTATCCATCTGCAATACTTCTCAGGGTTCATCAACAGTTGGAAATCATGTTTTCAGGCATTGTGAAAATATTTTGAGTTATTGTATCCATTCTTAAATCAGCTGTCTTAAATTCTCTCAGATTCTGCTTTCTTCAGCTGCACAGTACACAACTTGTGTACATTTGTAGGCTGTGCAGACACAAAACTCTATCTCACACAAAGCTCAGCTGCTCTGCATGAAACCATCTCTCCAAAGGAAGTGTGCATTCCAATATGTAACTCTTTAAGAAAAGAAAGAAAATAAATACCAGAATAGTTGTATGTGCTGCTGAGTTTCTTTCTGGAAAGGCCCCTTCTCACCAGCCTCATAACCAGAATCTTCCCTCTCCTTAAAATTCACTTTCAGTGCTCACCGGAAGACATTTTGTGAACTTGTCGGCAGCAATTTCTAATTTGTCTGATCTTCATCAGTCAGTTTAAAGGAGCATAAAATGTCATCTGCCTCGCCCGTCACCGGGTGTGTATTAATGTATTTATCTGATTCGCTTCCCCTTGCTCATCTAGCCTTGATGCAATTCTGAATCTTTCAGATCCCCTAATTTATTTCAGTCACTCTTTGGGCTTGCTGAAGTTGAATTTCTCAGGTGGACTCATCTGAAGTGATGCCATGCTCTAGCAAGTCCATAAGCAATTATTATCTTGATAGCCTCAAATCTTGGGCTTGTATACTGTCATTTGCCCTTGCACAACCACACAGAACTCTCTAACACAGAGAAACATAGGACACAGCTCTATGGAATAACTCCCCCTACATTTTATATGCATAGGATTGAATTTTGTGAATCTGTTTCTTACCTCCTCAATATTAACACATTTATTTGTTATTGTAGTAGAACTCCCATATTCATAGGAGATATGTTCCTGGACTTACCCCATGAAAACCAGGGGAAAGTCTGAATATGGACTATATACTGATTATATACTGACTTTGTATCTCTGGGACTAGTTGGGTCACGGTTGTAGCCTGGTCAGTTTCTGAGTGCTCAGAAGATGAGGGAAGGGGATGCTGGATTAGACTTGGAGGGCCCAGGGGAGAATAAAAGTGTCCTGGAGAAGTTGTTTTAGAATCTCCTGGAAGTTTCCATAAGATTGGAGAAAGCAATATCAGTTCTCATGAGAATCTGCCAGAAGTGCAGGCTGAGAAAAATATGGGAGATGAAAGTTTGTCCAGATTAAGTCACTTGGAACTTTGGAGGCTGAGCATACAACAGAGATAGACTCGTTTTTCCCAGCGGCTTAGAGATAAGGAGAGGAAAAGCAGGTGTTTGAGGAATGATGTCATGGTAGGGACTGAAGCATTTAAAGTGGTTTTCTGCTGGCACAATCCTTTGTGGGAGCAACATTGTATTCGGGTGAACAGCTCTCAGTTCCTGGTCCTGCGTTTTTGAATTTGTGTATTCAAATTTCTAAGTTTGTTCCTGTTTCTAGTTTCATGTGTGGCATAGGTTGCTGTCATGAATCTAACCTTTTGCCAGGAAGGCCGAAGCCTGGAAAGTCAGTAGCTGACATGTTGAGAGATAGGCAGGAGAGCTAAGAGGCAAGAGGGAGGAGTCAGCCGACTCCTAATTGGCTAGAGCAGTCAGGGGTGGAGTTAGCTTTTAGAGGGAAAAAGGCTGTGTCTTTTTAGCAAGCTGGGGAGAAGAGCTTTAAACATCGAAGAGTGTAGAAGGATAGTTAGGAAGAGGGGGCTGAGAGGCATTTAGACAGAGAGAACTTTTGAAGTGAACCTTGTAGTTAGAGCATAGGAAAGGCAAAGGTTCCTGAAACACTGTACATAGTAGGGTCAGTGTAGGAAAGCCTATTTTGCTCTGTGAGGCAGACAGTGGGCTGTTCTCAGGGACACACTGTGTCAGTGTAGTAAACAGTGTGAAGCAAGGAACTCACAAGAAACAAAAGTTAAAGTCTTGAGAGAAGACTGTTTGTCTAAACCAGCTAAGCCTCTGAAACGCATTACGCTTTTGTACCACTCTTATTAAGAGTTGCTTTGTTCATCAAGTCTAAATAAACCTGTTTATAGTTTCATCTTCAACTGGTGTCTGCCTCAGTCTATTATAATCATTAGATCTCAGCAAGTCTAAAGAAAACTAATTTCAGTCCAGTCAGCGAAAGAAGCAGCCGTTATAGAAGAACCAAGGGCTTGAACAGACTTTACCAATTTCACATTCACACTTATGTTTTCCTCAGACATTAATTGAGGTGGTGGCGGCGCAACTACCAATTACATTAGTAATTAACATCGTTAATACAGTTGGTCACTTAACAATAATATTGAGGTGGGATAAGAGAGTCTTTCCCCCTTGTTATAGTCATCTATCATCGTTGAAGTAGTGTCCAGCTGAACACTGAAATCTTTAAACTGTTGGGCAGTGGGTGGGATTGTTTGTCCCCTCTGTCCGGTGTGTCGTTGATCTTCGTTATAGTTGCCTACCTTGGATTCATGCTATCATATTTATAAATATATCTGTAGACTGACTCTTAAGAATGTTTGAAAAGATTTTGGAATCTAAGCTATCTTGAAAATAACTTTTTGAACTTTGAGTCTCCTTTTTAGAATTGCTTATTTTTATATACTCTTCTCTTAATAAACTTCTACTTACTGGATTGCCTGGACAGAGTGTGTTTTGTGGTGAAAAGGTGTTTCAGGGCTCTAGCGCAATAGTCAGTTCCAAAATGGAACTGGCTGCAACTGTCCCTACTACCATTCCATGTTTTCTGGGCTTGGGTGCACCCCCCCCCCCATGACCCTCTGTGTCATGGTGGTCTCTTGCTGCAAAAGGTCTTACCTGTTGGCCATCACCTTTCCCTTTCCTCTCCCAGTGCCCCAGCACCACAACTGCAGGCTACGGTCCATGGAATGGATCAGTGTTGCAGTCGGAAACTACATTAAATGGGTTCACTATAAGCAAAGAATATTGCCCGTAGTTTTTGTAGAGTATAGCCTATCAAATATATAAAACCAAGAGTTTGGGAATCACTGTTGTTGGGCATGCAAGTATTATTTTCTTCATAGGACATAGCATGAAACTGAGGCAGGAAATAGTGCTTTCAGTATACTAGCAACTGATGCAGTTGTTCATGCCATGAGTGAGATATATAATAAAGTGGGTTTTTTTCTGATTCTCAGCTCTAATTTCTTTTTTGGTATGTGTCAAAGAAGATGAACAATAAACTAGAAGATCTGGAATAGCAATTTATCTGGTCCAAGCTATACTCTCCAGTAGTCGCATTTTGGCACGGATAATTGCCCCACTTTTTAATCCTTGATCACCCCACATTTTCAGTTGTCTTCTCTCCTTCTACCTTCCCCTTTGTCCTCAGTTTAACACATTTCTATAAAAATAGTTTTCACTTCATTAATAAAGCCTTTTTCAAGTGGTTTAAATGCTATAAAGTCTCAGACAAGTTATTCCTATAGAGAGCATAGAATCCTGTTGTATATTACTTTCTTGAGAGTCTTATAAGATATACATACATACATTTTCGTTTTATGTCATTATAGATACTTGTGCATTGTTTACTTACTTTACTTAAAACCCTAAGACCCCACATTCTATGAATATTTCTCAGGATTCTGTTCTTGTCTTAAAGGCTTGCCATGTTTCTGCTGCTTCCAAACTTTTCTACAGTTTTTATCCAATATATCCTCTATTTGGTCACCTTCACAAACAACATTGGTCATGTTGTTATAGCCTGGGCTGACCAGAAAGTTGTAGAGATTGAAACTGGTTCCCTCGCCTGCGGATGTGATTTTTATCTATGGTGACAGGATCCTTTTTGCTGCTCGTTTCTATTTTGGTGATCTTCACAGGTTTATTTACAAGTAGCGACGTGGCGGCCACTGGTCTTGGCTGCTGTTGCTGGTTCTGTTCTGCACTTTACTTCACTAACTCCCTGTCAGCTTTCATTTTGACAGCTCTTTTAGAAGGCAGGCCCTCAACAGCTCTTTGAAAGTGCCCTTTGTTCTATTTTCCTGTATCATGGAGTGGGGAAGCAAAGGTGTGCAGGAAGGTGTTTCTACAGTTTGTCTGATATTCTAGACACCTAATCAGAGAATTATAGAATCAGGGAGAACCATCCAATCCAGCACCTTGTCAGTATTGAAATCGACAATGAAAGCATCGCCGGGTGCTTCACAACAGTAAAATTAATGCAGTTTTTCACCAGGGATCAATGTTGCAGAATCCTTAGAGCTTTAGTTTTACAAGGTCTTTAACTTCCTCTGTCTGAGAGTTTTGGCTCCTCTCCAAACTGCAAACCCCAGGATTGCATAATACTGGGCCATGGCAGTTCAAGTGGTGTTAAACTGCATTAATTCTACAATGTGGATACACCCTCTGAGAAATAATCACCAGTGAAGAAGAGTCCACCATCCCCTGAGACAGTCATCAGGAAGTTCTTCTTAATATTTCGTTGGAGTATCAATTGAATTTCTTATCCTCTAAAGCAGGGGTCCTCAAACTTTTTAAATAGAGGGCCAGGTCATAGTCCCTCAAACTGTTGGAGGGCCGGATTATAATTTGAAAAAAACATGAATGAATTTCTATGCACACTGCACATATCTTATTTGTAGTGCAAAAACACTTAAAACTAATACAATAATTAAAATGAAGAACAATTTCAACAAATATAAAATTATTAGTATTTAATGGGAAGTGTGGGCCTACCTTTGGCTGATGAGATAGGATTGTTGTTGTTGTTGTGTGCTTTCAAGTCATTTCAGACTTAGGTTGACCCTGAGCGAGGGCCGGGTAAATGACCTTGGAGGGCCGCATCCGGCCCTCGGGCCATAGTTTGAGGACCCCTGCTCTAAAGGAACCAAAACAAGAACATTCCCTCTTTCACATTTCAGCCCTTCAAGTATTTAAAAAGGACTGTCTTATCACCTCTTAGTCTTTGCTTTCCCAAGCAAACCATATGCAACTCCCACAACTGTTCCTCATAATTTTGTTTTCCCGGCCCCTTATCTGAACACAATCCAACTTGTCCATTTCTTCAGTGTCAAATTCACATGTTTTCAATTCTCATTCTTCCTCTAACACTCAAAGTCAACAATAGTGGCCTGCTGTAAACCTACAAATTCCTAGAGGGAAGAACTATCTAGGTTTTATAGCATTATGGAGCTGTGCCTGCCTCTCCTTCTCTTCCTCTGAAGCCTAGGCAATGCTGTTTAGATCCAGGCGTGCCTTTCATCCCTTTCTCAACCTATGAAGTTGTCACTGCCTCTTATTTTCCTTCCAAGGCCCATGAAATGGCAGTTGCGATAGAGAAAGGACCTTTTATCTGAATTTGGGTTAGGAATGATGGAGCTGTATTCTTCTCTCTCTTCAAGGACAGTGACAGTTGGAATGGGAGAAGAGTCTTGTGCCAAACGTATGACTTTGCCCTTCAGCTCATTTCAGGAAAATAAAAAAGGGGGAAAGGAGAAAGAAATGAAAAATAAAGATAGAAGTATTCTGGTTTCTCTTGATTTGTGGGTCATAGTGTATTTAGGACATTTGAAAATGGCCTTCAAACTCTCGCAGTATGATGTATTGTCGAAGGCTTTCATGGCTGGAATCACTAGGTTCTTGTGGGGTTTTTTCGGGCTATAGGGCCATGTTCTAGAGGCATTTCTCCTGATGTTTCGCCTGCATCTATGGCAAGGATCCTCAGAGGTAGTGAGGTCTGTTGGAATTAGGACAATGGGTTTATATATCTGTGGAATGGCTGGGGTGGGGCAAAGAGCTCTTCTCTGCTAAAGCTAGGTGTGAATGTTTCAACTGACCAGCTTCATTAGCATTCGAAGGCCTGGCTGAGCCTGGGAAAATCTTATGTTGAGAGGTGTTAAGATGTGCCTGGTTGTTTCCTCTCTGCTGTTTTGCTGTTGTAATTTTAGAGTTTTTTTAATACTGGTAGCCAGATTTTGTTCATTTTCATGGTCTCCTCCTTTCTGTTGAAATTGTCCACATGCTTGAAATTGTTTCTCCCAGTATGCCAATCCCTGGGCTTCCCACAGACATTTCTATGACTACTGCTATTATTACTTAGTTACCATAGCATCAGTATTCACTGTTTCATTTATCCACTTATGATAAAATATGTACTCTCAAGTGATTTTATAGGTCCTTAAACTCAACTCTATGGTATTTTGGAGTCAGAAGTCCTTAATTTCCAAAGGATTCATTATTATCCACCATTTTGTGAATCCATGCAAACTGGGGGTGTATCCCAGTTTGCGAATATAGAAGTCATACTGTAATACATTTCTCTTCCCACTGGCTTCTTTTATGAGCTTTACTCTGTGATGATTCACTGTTGATTACTGTACAATTTACTTCCAAGTAACTCTAGTTCACTTGGCAGCTTTACAGACTTCTTGAGAACAAACCTCACTGGCTGTGTGAAATTCCTACATATTTAAGATATATGATCAGAGCAACCTCTCCAATGACACTCAAATCCAGAGAGTTCATTAATAAACTCATAATGAAAATGAATAGTCCCATCATGGGATTTGGCAGATTGGGCTTATGTCGATGGACACGCTATTGGCCTCCAATTGGTGGCAATTAAAACTCTGTGGCATTGCTCCAGCAGAACTTAATATAAAATTGTTCCAAACAGTTGGCAGGAGTTCCTTCCCTCTTCTTTTAGGAGAGAACACACTCATTAGAATCAAGTATATCATTTTTAAAATTATTATTTGACTCTAAGTGCCATTTAAAACACCTTTGAATTAAAGCTACGGGTGCCAAGAGTGTATCCCAATATAACAAGTAGTGAAGCATTGTGGTTTTTGCACTTAATCAGAATTTAAGAAATGCTAAAAACAAAATAAGAAACAAGGCAATTCAAGCTGCTCTTTTAGCTTGGGATGTAGGTTTTGAAGATAGAGGCTTTATTTGGGGTATAAGTCCCCAAAGGCTGAACACCAATATGTAATAGAAAGTGGCTTCTTTAATTAAAAGCCAAAACAAAAAGCTGTAATAAAATCTGGAACTTTCTTCTGGCCAGAAAACCTTTTGAAAGAACTCTGGCACCCACCAAACTTAAAAGCAATGTTAAGCCCTTGGCTTCCTTGAGGTATCTTTAGGCAAGAATGTGCTGGATTCGCACTCAGGCCTGTTCACTGAGGTAACACTGAAAGGATTACTTCTTTACAATATATGTTGCCACCATTAAACCTTCATTACTGCAGTTATCTGCTTTAAATCTTTACTCACAGAGGCACACATGAGGCAGATGTTGTGAACAATAAAACAATGATGTTTATTTAAGAGAACTGGAACAAGATAGGCATTAAGCTTTTTTGGTTTGAATGATTGTCTTAAAAACATGTGGTTTCTTTAAGCAGTTCAGAACTTAGTTACAAATAAAACTCCTTTCTCCCTCCACCAGAGATTACTGACAGGATTTCTTCTCTGAAAGTAATCCCAAACTCCATACAGACATTCCTTCTCTTTTGGGATCTGTCTTGTTTGAGAGCGGGAGTACAAAGTTTTGTCCTGACACAGTTCAGTCACCATCATGCGCTGGAACAGTGAGGCGCAGGCATGTAGTCGGGGGGGGGAGGGCTTGAGGGGCTTCATCCCCCCCCCCCGAAATTCTCAGGGTGGTCCACAAGAAGGCCTTACTGGTACATTATTTAAACAGTTATGTTTATTCATATCATGATCTGATCACCATGCTCAATATATCCCATATGCATGGGGGTATTGGGGTAACGATACAAAAGGTTTGCTAGGGTAGACCCTCTTTCACTTAGACTCAGCCCCCCCCCCCAATCAAACTCAGCCCGAATCAAAATCCTGGCTACGGGCCTGGTGAGGAGCGTGCTTTTGCCATTGAGGCCTACTTTTCGAGCGGATTTGGAGTGGCTGGCCCACTCTCCAGATTTGGCCCCTTGTGATTTTTTTCTATGGGGTTTTTTGAAATCCCGTGTTTATGTGAACCATCCAAGGATTTGAAGACCAACATCCAGGAAGAAATTGCCAACATAACGCCTGCTATGCTGTCAAGAGTCATGACAAATGCCAGAAATTGGTTTACTCAGTGTATGGAGAATGGGGGACGTCACCTACCTAATTTGATCTTCAAAACTACGTAAAACAAAACACTAGGGTTCTGGTGAACAAGGAGTTGTGCATTGGTGTGCATTGTATATTGCCTATTTACCCAGTTACTTATGGTATCTGATGTCAGTGCACATTCATATATTCATATGTGTAGTATGTGGAGGTGAATTAATGCAAAACGTCCATTGTGCATCTGTTCCATATCAGTATGGAATAGATTACTGCACAAAAATCATTAATAAAACTACTGGACAACTGTCTCATTATGTCATATATATAAACCTCCACTCCATGTAGGATCTCAAACAGATGTTTGACTAGTCAATTCATCACATGTGTTCTTCATTTTGGGTAGGTTACCTATCTGAGATCCAGAATCCTTACAGATTGTTGTAAATAACTGTGGTAATCCTATTTGACTATTATGTTATGACGCGCATCACACATCAATATGCCCCCACATCAATGGACATTGGGTACTTTGCTGGTTGTTCTACATAGTCATGTAATGGTATGGACATTATGTAACTGTGCCGTTCTAATTTCCACAGATGTAAGTCCACTTACAAAGATGCAAGTCCCCTAGAGCGTTCTGGTGGCTGTCTCCAAAAAGCTAGTAGCATTGTGGTTGGTGAAACCATTTAGCCCTTCTTTCCTTCCCGTCAGACTGCGTAATTGCCAAGTGCTTGTTAAAGAACAATAACAGAGGCTTTCAGGCACACTGCGCCTTTTTGTATTCCTTTTATGTCAGCCTTGATTTGCAGGAAACTTTTCATGGTTGCCCTTAGAAAAGGTGAAGGCAGCAACAGGTGACTTCCTCCACGAAACCAGGTCACCGTGATTTGGGATATGGAAACGTAATGATTACCGCAAATAGAAAAGGGACCTTGGCAAGTTTCCCCTCCCCCTCTCTTTCCCCCAGCTCTGAATTTTCAATATATATTTAAAATAACAAAGCAAGACAAGGGAACACTCCCTCCTTCAAAAAATGAAGGAAGAAGAAAACTGCCAACATATGCTCCGAGATCTCCTGCATTTTGCATTGTGTCAGTCCTGTGTCAGAGGCTTCAGGGAAGGTAATATAGGAGATGAATGAAAGTCTATCATCTCAGTGCCAAGATGAAAAAGTGACAGCTCATAATGAAAAGAAAAATAGTTTCCATTTTGGGCCTCTGTAAGTAAGAAAATGACGGAGCCCTGGGAACCGCCGGGCCTGAAAAATGATCCCTTTGACAGACATGCCTATAAGTGAAAGTGCACGGGATATAATTTGAAGCATAATATAGGAAATAATGATTATTTTAGGGATCACATGATGTTAAATAAACCCTTGACTGCTCTGTGGAAAATGGAACTGGGAACAATACCGGGCTGCGGGGTGGGTGGGACAGCCAGAGGTTAATTTAAGAAATAAATGGCCTAGTTTAAGATTTGTATCTCTGTGATAATGACGCATATCCGAAGATCACACGGGGAGGAGGACACCACAGTTGGGCTCTGAGTTTCTTTCTGTCCTATAAACCTAGATCAGAAAAGCAATTCATGGAGGATAGGCAAAAATGTAGTGTCATTAAAGAGGCTTTGGCTGCAGGACTGGGGAGAAGCTTGTTCTAAAGAGCAGCTTCATATTCTCCTGGGGGTGTATTTAATATTAACATTGAGCAGACATCAGTCAGTCTCAGTGCAGGGATGTGCAGTTGGTAGCACTTCACATTGCCTATCATGCTTTACCGACTGTAGGTTCAAAAAATATATAGATGCAGAGGAAGAAGGACTCAGAACCTTCTCAACTTCTGGTGAAGGCCACATTAAATCCATATTTTATGAAGCAAGGTGCATCTTCACCAATTTTAATGTGATCAGCTCCTGGTAAGAGGCAAGGCTGACATAAAAAACCTATGTGTGTGTTTCTTTTTCATTTCCCTTTTTCAAATTTGATATTTCAGCTAGCTCTGCATGTTGCTCCAATTTGCAAAACCCAATTAAATTCAGTAAGTTGTTGCAACTTGCAAAAACTCCAATGGGTCTGCATGTTGAAATAACTAGCTAAGATTTCTCTCTTCTGTTCTGTGACATCAACAGTTTCCCCCCATGACTTTCAACCCAGACTCAATGATATCACAGGGCACAATCCCTAGGTAAAGGTAAAGGTTTTCCCCAGGATTAAGTCTAGTCGTGTCTGACTCTGGTTGGTGGTGCTCATCTCTATTTCTAAGTCAAAGAGCCAGCATTGCCATAGACACCTCGGTGGCACAGTGGGTTAAACCCCTGTGCCAGCAGGACTGAAGACTGACAGGTAGCAGGTTCGAATCTGGGGAGAGGTGAATGAGCTCCCTCTATCAGCTCCAGCTCCTTATACGGGGACATGAGAGAAGCCTCCCACAAGGATGATAAAAACATCAAATCATCCTGGTGTCCCCTGGGCAACGTCCTTGCAGACGGCCAATTCTCTCACACCAGAAGTGACTTGCAGTTTCTCAAGTCACTCCTGACACGACAAAAAAAATGTGGCCAGCGTGATTCCTTCTAGTCAGAGTGGTACCTATTTATCTACTCACATTTGCATGTTTTTGAACTTCTATTGGCCAAAGCTGGGGCTAAAAGCAGGAGCTCACCCCGCTTCCTGGATTCAAACTGCCAACCTTTCAGTCAGCAAATTTAGCAGCTCAACGGTTTAACTTACTGAGCCATTGGGAGCTCCCTAGGTCATATGTTTTGCCCTAGAAATCACAAAACTTTGGATGCAACCCTACATATCAGGGGTTCTTTGATGCTGGATTCCTTGCTAGCTATGTGTTGGATTAGATGTTCAGGGTCTTTTGTATTATTATTATTATTTATTTCTATGAAAATACATTCCTTCACAGGCTCCTTATAGTTAAAAGACTCCCAACAGACCAACTCTCATTGTACCAAATGCATGAGATCCAACAATTAGACGCATGCCATTCTAAATATCCTAAAGGCACCAGATCCTGGCTGTTCTTAGAAACTCAACAGAGTCATTCTTGGTTAGTATTTGGTTGGGAGACAGCCAATAAATATCAGAGTTATTGTTCCACAAGAAAAAACACACCTGAGTTAGTTATAACCACCATCTGAAACCCTAGAGTTAGAGTGGATGCCCTTTGGACCTCCAGGTATCTTGCATGTCAACTCCCATAATCTAAAGATGGATGACCTTTTGGGAGCTTTATATCCTCCTACATTTCACAGAAGAAAATTAGGACATGCCACACAACTTCAGATGGCAAAGCTATTAATGATGAAGAACATATCAGCTAGGAGAAGTTGAAATAGTTAGCTTTTACCTACGCCTGCTGTGGAGCAATATTCCCTCTTCCCTGTAAATTTATTGGACGTAAACAACTTTTCCATTTTGAATGACATCTGAAGTAATTAAATAAATTGACGACAAAGGAAAATATGGAAACAAAGGATTAATTGGGACTGTCCCTGCCAAATCAAGACATTGTGATACCTTCATCCGAGTCCTTCTCAAACTCTTGGGTAGAAAAGACCGTGTGTGGTTTCCTGACACAATTTCGATAAGAATACTGAGGAAAAGAGTAGTATTGGGAGATGCTGGGGGCTTTTCCTCTGGACAGGGACTAGATTGTACCTTTTTTTTGGGGGGGGGGGTAGCTCACTACATCGTTTAAGGCCAACATTTGTGCGAATTTTTATTAAAATCTTGAGAAGATGTGCTTTAGGGAGCAAGTAAAGAATGGGATTCAGTGGCCACAGAGTAGAAGCCCCATGCAGCCTGTGGCCACACTTTCCATATGAAAAATAGCATTTGGGGAGCAGAGAATTGTGTCCAAATAGCAAAAGGCTCTATGTTAGGATGGGGAAAGTTACCATCTGATGCTGGCTGGGAGAGACTGGGAGCTTTAATCCAAAAGAACCCTAATATTTCTGAGTTATTTACTAAGGGGTGGGGGATGATATAAAGATGAACTATCTGCTTCTGCATCTGCAGTGAGATCACACTCAAAACAGGCACACAGATGACACAATCCTCTTTGCTTCTCAATGCCAAAGGATTGCAATTCATTGCCAAGCTATTCACAGAAGCCTGTCAAATCAGATTCCCAGAGCATCAGACAGTTGTGTATGTGCGGTGTTGTTTTGTTTCACTATATTCATTGCTTTCATAATTTCCCTCTCAATAATCAATATCACCACAATAAAAGGAAAGGGGAGAGTAGATATTGGACAGTGAAGGCAGGCAGGCTTAAGGGTTCTGCAGGCATACATTCCATTTTGTTTTAATTGTTATTATTACTATTTGCAAAACTTGGATGGAGTGCATTGATTTTGCCTCTGTGCCACCTACGGCAGCTGCACTTACTATGGATGGTTGGGTAGAATGGATAAAAACAGATTTCCCCAACCAACTATATGCAATGCAACATATTTCTCAGACATTTAATGGAACAGAAATTTTTGATCCAAACAGGGATCTCTGGTTGGCAAGTCAAATCTTGAGACAAGGGGCAGAAGAAGAAGAAAGGAAAATGTAGCAGGTGTCGAAAGGAAATTTATTGTCAATATATGTCGGTAGACGGTCTCCTCTGCAGAGACAACAGAATGGCCATGAAGAATATTAGTTGTCTCTCTAAAGAGTTCCTTAGCTGATGTTTCTCTTCATCCCATTCGTTTATCATGGAGCCCCCGGTGGCGCAGGACTGAAGACCGACAGGTCACAGGTTCGAATCCGGGGAGAGGCGGATGAGCTCCCTCTATCAGCTCCAGCTCCTCATGCGGGGACATGAGAGAAGCCTCCCACAAGGATGATAAAAACATCAATTCATCCGGGTGTCCCCTGGGCAACCTTGCAGACGACCAATTCTCACACCAGAAGCGACTTGCAGTTTCTCAAGTCACTCCTGACTCGAAAAAAAATTGTTTGTCATTGCCATCAAGATGGTTTTGAGTTACGGTGACCATATGATTAAGAGACCTCCAAGACATCGTATTATCAACAGTTCTGTTCAGGTCTTCCATTTGTGTTCTGAACTGGGCCCAGATTTTTCTGTAGGTCTAGATGAGCCATAGGAGAACAGTTGGCATATGCGTCTACTGAGAAAACAAGTATAATCCCTTTCTTTTCATGGCTGTCACCTAGAATGGTCAGAACTCACAAGCTGAGCAAAGTAGGTAGGCATAGATCAGATGGATAGAGGCCCCATCTTCACTGTCATCTTCACATGGTGTAGACTCCTATAATGCAGTTCTGTGTAGCTAAAATGCATTATATGAGTCTACACTGACCATATAGTGCAATGTCAAACTGCATTATATATGGCAGGGTAGATGGGGTCAGTTGCCTGGGGCAAATAGTGAGGGGCAATGGACGGTTAAGTCATTACTTAGGAGCCCTGAGCAAGTGAAGAATGTAGCTTTAAAAAGAATTCAGGGAAAGGGGCTGTGACCATCTTAAGTTCATTATAAAACGATCCTGACATATTAGAGAGACGGGCCAAAACTAACAAAATGAAGTTCAACAGTGACAAATGCAAGATACTCCACTTAGGCAGGAAAAACAAAATGCAAAGATACAGAATGGGGGACAATGCCTGGTTCAAGAGCAGGACGTGTGAAAAAGATCTTGGAGTCCTCGTGGACAACAAGTCAAACATGAGCCAACAATGTGATGTGGCGGCAAAAAAGCCAATGGGATTTTGGCCTGCATCAATAGGAGCATAGTGTCTAGATCCAGGGAAGTAATGCTACCCCTCTATTCTGCTTTGGTTAGACCACACCTGGAATATTGTGTCCAATTCTGGGCACCACAATTCAAGAGAGATATTGACAAGCTGGAATGTGTCCAGAGGAGGGTGACTAAAATGATCAAGGGTCTGGACAACAAGCCCTATGAGGAGCGGCTTAGGGAACTGGGCATGTTTACCCTGAAGAAGAGAAGGCTGAGAGGAGATATGATAGCCATGTATAAATATGTGAGAGGAAGTCACAGGGAGGAGGGAGCAAGCTTGTTTTCTGCTTCCCTGGAGACTAGGACGTGGAGCAATGGCTTCAAACTACAAGAAAGGAGATTCCATCTGAACATGAGGAAGAACTTCCTGACTGTGAGAGCTGTTCAGCAGAGGAACTCTCTGCCCCGGAGTGTGGTGGAGGCTCCTTCTTTGGAAGCTTTTAAGCAGAGGCTGGATGGCCATCTGTCAGGGGTGATTTGAATGCAATATTCCTGCTACTTGGCAGGGGGTTGGACTGGATGGCCCATGAGGTCTCTTCCAACTCTTTGATTCTATGATTCTATGGAAGTGGCACATTTTAATTATTTTGTAGTATTTTTATTCCTCCTTTTTCCTGATACAGTAAAGTCTTGCTTACCCAACCTTCACTCATCCAACATTCTGTATTATCCAACACAACAACATTTTTTTTTATTGATTAGCCATTTGGCCTTATCAAAAACAGACAGTGCAAACACAACATACAACGTACAACATACATCTGGCCCTCTTAAAATAAAATACAAATATATAGGTATTTGTCAACTTAAAAGCAATGTAGCTTAGCCATAGATATAAGTATCAACTATCCTCATCTCCCCTACACTGCACCCCAATCTGATCTATGTACTCTGATCTCCTTTTAGCAGCTTTAAACAAATAAAGGGCAACTTTTTGTTGTCAGAATGTTTTTTTAAAATTACAGCAGTAGTGACATGACAGCAATTACAAATGTCTGATTTGTATCATCCCAAAATATCTCCATTTCCAGCTTCTGCTTTACTAATTTGGGTTAGAAATTAAATGTCAGCACCCCTAGTTTTGCAATGAGTTTTGAGACAGTTTTTTTTTTTTATCGATCATGCATACCTAGTAGGAATAGTGCCGAATAATGGTTTCAATGAATTTTTAGGGCATGGTTTGCAGAAATGTAGAAGCTTGACTTAGATAAGCACTTAGATGGCTCTTTCAATTTGCTAGGAGATTTCCCCTAATCAAAAATGTATCCAAGTGAATCTTAAATCCTGAACTGAAATTTATATCCCAGGTTCAAATGCAAAAATCCCACATACTGAATCCACAGTGTAATTATTTCTATTTCTCCCGTACTAGATGCGCAGCTCCATTTTTGAGCAGGACAGATAGGTGAGGGGGAAAATGATAACCACGAACGAGGAGAACTCATCAAGATCAGGGGGAGAAATGATGCCTTCTGGCACAACCAAGGCAAACGCATCAGGCTAGTAAACAAGGCAGCGAGGACGAGAGCAATTAAAAAGTGAAAGTTGTGGGAAGATGGATAAGTAAACAGGAGGGTTACAAGTTCATGAGCCCGCCTGGAAGGCACCATTAAAAGCTTAATTTGCTCTGATGGGGAACATTTCTGGTGTGTTTTTGTTTTGGTTTTTTGTGGAAGGCAGAATAACATATCAACTCGGGATGAACCATAAATATGGTACCAGGTCTTCCAATCTCTACTAATTCACTCTTTGTTTTGCAACAGACATAACCTCTTGACATAAGTATGGACCAATGAAGGCCTGCTCTTCTTGGACAGACAATATCTGATCTATCTTGGACAGACAATATCTGATCAAAGGATTTCCAGGTAGAGCTTAAGCCACACAGCAGAAGTTAACTCATGAACTCATGAAATGCCACATCCACTTCCTTATAGTCACTTAGCCTGATTTCTGAAACATAGTTCTTTGTGAAGTCAACAAGTAAGTTGTGACATGAGACCCGCAACAAAGCACAGAGTATTTCCATTCACTGTTGCAGTTAGTCATCCAAAATATTCCACCATATACTATGCCTCAATGTCTACTACAGTGTGTGTTAGCTTCGAATGACTTAAGGAATTGTGATCCTGAAATAGATCGCAGGCTGTTTCAAGGGGGTGTCACTTGAGTTTATCTGTGAAGGCCCTTGAGGATCCCAACAATGGAAAATTAGGCCAAGACATACAACAATAACAGCAACAGCAACACATATGAAGCCTTTCAAATATTTAAACATAGTAATCATGATCTCTCTTAACCTTCCCTTGCCCAGGGTAAACAAACCCACTAGTAGTTTGCAGCCTTTTTTTTTTTTTACTAGGGACCACTTTGACTAGGGACCGCTCTCCAACATTAGTACTGAAAGGGTTATGGGTCAGTTTTAGATTTGGTTTGGTTATTTGAGGTGCTTACTCAGGAAATTGAATTGGAGAGACCACATCAGCTCTTGTTTCTGATATGGAACATATGCCATCCAGTAGTTGCCATCTGCTCACTCAGAGAAAACCATATTTAATATGTGGTCCATCCAATGCAATTTTCTGAATCAGCACCTCAAATAACCCCAGAAAAATCCTAAAAACAGAAACACCAATGATTTTTTTTGGCTGGGCTGTGTTATTACTTGTAGTAGTAACAGTGAGGCTGTAGACCATATTTAGTTTTGCAGACCACTAGTGGTCCATGGACCACAGGTTGGGAACCACTGCTCTAAGCTGATCCTCATAAACCATGGTTTTTATGCGGTATTTTACTTTATGAAAACAAATCCACATCCCCTCCCTCAAAATGAAGTAGAATCACAACATTCATAAGGAAGAATAGCTAGCTGCTATTTCTGTGCAGACTGGAAGTTTCTGGAAGTTGTAAACCCAAAAGTTTCTTCTCCAAGCACTAACTTGGATTGCTTGGCAAAGCATTGCTGCCTAAGGTGAAGTTCTCAGCAATTCTTTCCCCTGCTTTTCTGCCTCCCCCCATCATTGAACTTCACCCCACACTTTGCAGTATATAAAAGAGGGTGAGGATTCTGGAGATGTTATTTCAGCTCATAAATTTCCGCTCATAAATGTTGTTCTCAACTTGATTTCAGGCCAGAGGTTTAAAACCTCTGCATCTTTGAGAGGATTCCCCCTCCTTTTTTAATTCTTGCAATTTACAATCAACAATTCAGATTGCCTCTCCAATTAGACCAGTCTTGTTTCCCATCCATCCACCATCATTAGCATTTACTAAAACCCCATAATGCACTGTTTCCATTTCTGTTCAAGCTTTTTATGACATTCAAGAGGCAGCAACAAGAGGACAAGTAAACAAAGTGATATTTACAAAATGAAGTGAACCTTTCCCATGAAATTAACAAAGTGTGTTTTTTGCAAAGGAATGTATTTAATACCATGCTCTTTGTTTTTAAAATGACTTTTGGGGTCAGATAGCATTGAAGAGGAACAATTAAAGTAAACATGGTAGGAAACTAAAATGACATGCTCTCAAGGGTTGGGAGAACAGTTTTAAATAAGCTAACTGAACACATGCTATAGTAAAACATGGATGTTTTACTATACCACAGTACTACAATACAAGTTGGATTTGAATTAAAGAGGCCTATTCCCACTGTAAAATTATTTGTTTAAGTGTATTTAGTTTATATGCCAACTTTCTTTTAAATGGGACCCAAAGCATCTTCCAAAAACAATTAATATTTATTATTATTATTATTATTATTAGTATTATTATTATTATTTTATTGACACAAAAACACAATATGGCACAGCAAACAATATATATATGCTGTATTTCGTATCACAAAATCACAAGTCAAACACTTACCAAGCCTCTGAGGATGCTTGCCATAGATGCAGGCAAAACGTCAGGAGAGAATGCCTCTAGACCATGGCCATATAGCCCGAAAAAACCTACAACAATCCACTTACCAAGCGTCTAGGACTGTGTGATATATTTTCAAATGATGCGTGCAGATCCAAGTCAGGTGTCCTTTTGCAGTTGACAGATCATGATTTTGTCAATGTTTATTGTTTCCAAATGCTGGCTGAGATCTTTTGGCACGGCACCCAGTGTGCCGATGACTACTGGGACCACCTGTACTGGTTTATGCCAGAGCCTTTGCAGTTCGATTTTGAGGTCCTGATAACAGCGGAGTTTTTCCTGTTGTTTTTCCTCAATGTCACGCTCACCTAGTATGGCGATACCAATAATCCAAATTATTATTATTATTATTATTATTATTATTATTATTATTATTATTCCCTATCTCCCCAAGGGGAGATGGGGAATAATTACATCACACTAAAAAAAATTCAATGCCTCACTACAAAAACAATAAATTTAGAGTAAAACTTAAAAACAATTAAAATTGCACTATATTTCACTTTCACTGCCAAGGATTCATCCTATGTGTTTGTAGTTTGGATAGGTAACAAAGGTTTCTGTCTGGCCAATCAGGTGGAAGAGTTTCAAGACATAGCAAATGTTAATGCATAAAAACTCTTATGTATAAAAATGCATGTTTATGGTTATGTTTTACACTTGTACCTTTTGAGCGCCCACAGCTGTACAAGTGTCCCTTCTGCACAGATTGAATAAAGACTCTGTCGTTTCATAGAATCATAGAATCATAGAATCAAAGAGTTGGAAGAGACCTCATGGGCCATCCAGTCCAACCCCCTGCCAAGAAGCAGGAATATTGCATTCAAATCACCCCTGACAGATGGCCATCCATCTGAATGGCTCTCACAGTCAGGAAGTTCTTCCTCATGTTTGCCCCAACCTGGTAAGATTATTGATTCCTGTTCTGGACCATCCATGGTAGTGGCATCCCTTGGTTTCTGCTGAGCTTTGAAAAACCTCAAATGTCTGGCATCAATCTGATGAAATATGTCTTCCCTTAGCATTTGCTAGGTTCTTCAGCACAGTTCCATGGTATGTTCCTGCTGGATGTTGACCATAGAGTGATGCTGGGAAACCTAATGATGCATTTCCTAGGCTCTTAGGAATGGTTCTATGGTATTCTTCTGCCAGTATGTATTCTGGATTGGATGACTATGGAATCCTAGGATGTGTGGTTTGGTGGAACACCTACACTCTTTGGCTGATAAGTCTAAAGATGTAGTGATTTCATATTCCCTAAATTGAGGGTTTGGGAGCCCAGTGTGCCCCAGATATTCAAGAAGGCCAGAAAAGTAAACAGAAGTCCTTATTTTCAATATCCAAAGAGGATGCCAGCAGAGTAAGCACTCAACATATTGACATATCCCAATTGTGAACACATGGGCTTATTTATAGTACCCTTGGCACAAAGAAGAAGCAAAACAGTACAATTAGGAATTGCTGTGCTGGTTTCCCATTGGCCCTGGAGAGTGCTGGCTAAGATCCACAGCTTCATTGGAGGAGGTGTGAGTCTCCATCTGCCTCCGTCTCTGAGACAACCAGAGGCAAGGTGGGAAATTTAATAAATTGTCATTGCTCAATTTGAAGTTTTTTGGCTATTATTGGTTCTGCCTCTCATGGAGTGTGTGAAGAAAGAATGTGGGTGGGTTTGAGGTAATGAATACTAATGATTGTAGTTTCCCCAACCTGGGGAGGACAATGGTCTGTGCTGGTGAAACAATGGATGCTAGCCAGCCTGAATGAGTTCCCAGGAGGACAAAAAGAAGGCATTGGAAACTTTATGACCTCTGGTATGGCTCCATTGTTAGATGTGTGGAGGTATTGTTAGGAGATTATGGTGATTTTCTCTGAGTGGGGTTGTGGGGAAAAAAAGCCCACATTCTGGGAAATTTCCAAAGAAATTCATAGGTTACTTTTTAGGGTAATTGGAAATGAGTATATTGGTCCTGTAATTCATATATTTTATATAATTCATATGGTTGTGGGGTCTGATTTCTTCATATCAAAACAATTCTACAGCATTGAGCCATGGCAGATAAGGAAATGTCAAACTGCATTAATTCCATAGTATAAATGCTTCCCCAAAGTGTGAAAACTCCCCTTTCCCGTTCCCAGCATACTTAAAGGCCTGGTATCAGCCGTTGATGGTCCCCATATTCACGGGTCAAGCAGTACCAGGACCTTTGTGTGTGTTTTATGTTTTTATGATTATATGAAATACTTTTGGAGCCATGGAACCACTGGAAAGACCCTGGTGACCTTTCACCAGCAATACATGACCTGGATTTATTTATTTATTTATTTACTTACTTACTTTATTTGTATACTGCTCTTCTCAGCCCTTAGGCGACTCAGAGCGGTTTACAACAATTTGGGTATACACAATACAAAATCATTAAGCATTTAAAAGCAATAGCATCACAAATCATTAAACATCAATATCAATACATCACTACATCAATATAACAAATCCATCAGGTCTCATCAATGAAATCAGAATCCAAACTCGTTATCTGATATTCCGTGTTCTGATAGTCAGTCAATCAATCAATCAATCAATCACACTGCTTAGTCAAATGCCTGTTCAAACAGCCAGGTCTTTACTTTCCTCCGGAATGCCAGCAAGGAGGGGGTCGATCTAATATCTGCAGGAAGGCGTTCCACAGCCGAGGGGCCACCACTGAGAAGGCCCTGTCTCTCGTCCCCACCAGGCATGCTTGTGAAGCCAGCAGGATCGAGAGCAGGGCCTCCCCAGATGATCTTAATGTCCTAACTGGTTCATAGGAGGAGACGCTCTTGTGTCTTCCTGATCTTCACCTAAATAAAGGACTCAAGCACCCATCATCTTCAGCCAGCATGAACCAGCTGCACAAAGGGATAACTGAGCCCTGAATAGAGACAACCTTCTTTTGTGTAGCTACCTGGACAAAAATGATCATATGGCAACCACTCTGAAGTTGGGAGTCCCTGCTACAGCTCTCTCTCAATGCAATTTCTCCTTTCCCAGGGACAGATCACTTAATCCCTTCATTCTGGATAATATACTGACTCGATCAACAATAGACACAGGTGCCATGGGCGTCAGACCCACTTGATGGGTCGTTCACTGGACACTTTGAAAGACAATAACTCACAGTGACCTGATGGCCCCACTTTATTAAACTTTCTGGCCAGATCAAATGAAGTACCTCTGTGACTTCTGCTTCAACTGGTAAGATTTCTTGAATTGAGAATTTTGGGCTCTAGCTTTTGCCAGGTACAGACTCTGCAAGCTCAGTGCCAGATCTTGTTATCTGCTAGGTGGGTCTTGTTATCTGCGCACTGGGTTTTGCTATCTGCGATCCAGATCTCACTATCCACGAACCGCTCTAAATGGTTCACTATCAGCATTGAGACTTAGCAGTTAAAAAAGTATCAAACTGCATTCATTTGATGATGTAAAAGCATCCTCTATCACCTTGAGAATGAGGGGAGAAATGGATTACATTCTTTCCATTGATACACATCTGCAAAATCATGGCTTTTGTCTTTTTGCAAGTTTTCCCACAGATGCAACTCCGCTCTGTTCCCAACTTGTGCTTAAATGCCTTCCAGTGACAGTTGCATGCATTTGCGCAGTGATGGGTTTTAGCAACAATTACTGTTTATCTTGCTTGCCAACTTGGCCCTTTTCAGAACTCAGGTTTTCTCTGAAAGGAGAGCGTTAATGCTATTATATTGCTCAGAAGGGACCAGATAACTCCGCCGCATTGTTTGTAGACTTCAGTTGTTTTCTCCCTTTTGTAGGGTGTTTGTTCCTTATGACGCTCACGGCAATCTGAAAGGCATCCGAGAAGTGCAGTGTCTGCATATTTCTTTCAGCCATTCCTCCTCTAAAACAAGCAAGCAAACAGACTCTAAACAACATCTATCTTTTCCCCCTCTGCTTCTGGCACCTGAAACCATCACCGGCTGCCGAACAGGTGAGGTTTGCCGAGCGCTATTCAAAGCGAACAAGCTGCCAGCTTTCCAGACAACAAAAACCACATCTCTGCTCCAGCTGGGAAAGGAGATTACTTTGATAACAAATTAAAACTGGATCAGAAGAACTGAAGGGGAGGGGAGGGATGGAAGAAGCTTGGAGATTTGCACCGGAAAAAAAAAAAAAACTCCAGCTTCAGTTTTGTTGGTTGTTTCCTTCTTAAATGCACCCTATAAAAATGGGCTCTTTATGAAGCCTCATCCATTAGCAACCTCCATAGGGGAACAAGGGACCAAGTGTGGTTATCTTCTATCATGACTGAAGAGACCATTTTCCTTTAACTGGTTTTAAAGGTCTCCTTGGGATCTTCAGAATTTTTTATGCTCCTCTCTCCTTGCATATGCAGACAATTGGGGAACTCACTTTTAACAATGTCCATCTATTTCCCCTCGATGGATTTTTTTTCTTCCACTAACAGCTTTGGATATTTCTTGGATGATTACTGTTTTTAATAACCATATAATTACTGTATTACTCAGAACTGTCCTATTCACTCCTGTACGGCATGGAGGGACAGAAGCAGCCACACAAGTTATGAGCGTAGTTAAAGCTCTGCCAGTGACAAAGTGTTCCATATTCTTCATTGCCCTAAACTGAACTTGGCCTCTTTCCCCACTCTAATCAGGTGAATGGAGATATGTCTCTGTGTGGACCACATGCACTGAAGAAAAAGGGCAAAAGAGACAAGCCAAGTTTGGAACTATTTCAAACAAAGCAGAGAATGTGGGGAAAGAAAAGAGGAAAATAGAGCAAGATGCATTTTAAGCATGCAGAGAAGAATGAAAGAATTTAAGCAATAGGCAAGCATTGCTCTTTGCTTTGAACAAAGTTAAGTAGCTTCTGAAAAATAATGGCTGAGATCATAGATCAACTGCTTAGTTAAGTATTTAGTATACACAACCAAGGGTGTGTCTACACTGCAGAATTAATCCAGTTTAATAATAATAATAATAATAATAATAATAATAATAATCTGTTCCAGTGTGCCTTTCCAAAATAAGGAACCCTAAGCAACATGTCTCTAATCACACTTTACTAATGATCTAGGATTGTCTGCTCGCTCCTAAGGGCTGAGAAGAGCGGTATACAAATAAAGTAAATAAAATAAATAAATAAATATATACATACATAAGGCCAAGCCCAGCAATAGAATACATCAATATAACAGAACACAGCAATAAAATGTAAAAATAAAAATACAACACAAAACCAATTATAAATCACACATCAACAATATAAGATCACGATGTTTAAAACACAGAAGTCAAACACTATGGGCAGGGCCAATTGTAATGGAATTAAAAAAAATTAAAACGCTGGGTGAAACAGCAATGTAATATTATCTGGATAGGAAAACTGAAGGATAAAGTAGGGTTGGTTGCACTAATGGGAGGAATAAAGTGCTTCCGGGGGCATTCTGCAAGGATTGGTCAAATCTAGGGATTCTTGCACATTCATTCAGTGAAAGCACACTCGAACAGCCAAGTTTTCAAGCTCTTCCTGAAGACTGCCAGAGTGGGGGCTTGCCTAACCTCTCTCGGGAGCAAGTTCCAGAGCTGGGGGGCCACCACAGAGAAGGCCCTCTCCCTCATCCCCACAAGTCGCTCCTGCAATGGAGGCAGGAATGAGAGAAGGGCCTCTCCGGAAGATCAAAGAGGCCATGTGAGTTCATAAACGGAATGAAAAGTGGGTAGTAAATGTTTTCATAAAATATGCATCTTAATAAACGGAATAAACTATTGACTTCAACAGTCTATCTTTTGATCTTTACCCATGCAGAAGACAGTAACACAATTCTGGTACTTATCGTAAAGTTCCCTTCCTAAGGAGGTTATAATGGTCTTTTCTTATTCCCTTTTAGGTGAGCACAGAAACCCATTATGTTCCATCCCTCTGAACTCAAATGGTCGAAAAATCTCCAATGTCTCTATATCCAATCGAACACTGGAAGCAAGAAGATTGTTCAATAGGTTTATTTGATCAAATCACCCTGCCAGGTGAACAGATGAAGATGCCAAACAAAATTGAGATGCGGCTCAGTTTCATAGTCAACACCTTGAGCATGCACACAGGCTATTTTCTCCATTTTTCCTCATCTCTATCTCTTCCTTTTTTTCCCCCTTCTGGTACCAGTGGATATCAGTATTCCTACATCTGCTTTTCCTCAGCAGCTGAATTTTCCTTTTGGTGAACTCTCTACTTTGACTGGTACTATCTCAGCCCTAGTGCCTTCAGTTTAGAGAATGTATCTATTTTAAATTGTTTTACCATCTCAACTTGCCTTATATTGCCTTGAAGGTTCTGAAGAACCAACCCAAGACACTTTTCAGCCTAACTCTTGGACCAGGTGAATATTGCATCAACACTGGATATGGTGGAACATGTCCTACAAGGTACCTGAGGCATCAGTCTAATTTAGTGGGCCCAGGACAAGGTTTCAGGAAGGAGGGAAGATAATGGACTCCAAGAACAATACCTATAACAAGTGCTGCCCAAGACAATTATGCTATCCTGCCCAATGGCAAAACCAGCCCTGAGACTGTATGAGATGCGATCTAGAAGCATTTTAGCAAATAATACAAGTATCACATTCCTCTCTTCTCTTGTATTTTGAGGAAGAGAACTACTGCTGTGTATACCCTTCAGAGTTTAGAGTTGTTGTTTAAAAAAATGAACATGCAGAATCCTATCAGTCATACTGGTAAAATGCTGGGCATTATAGTCTACAAGTAAATTTTGCAAGTTCATCCCATGGGCCCTAGATTTTAATAGAGAAGTCCCACAATTGCCATCTTATATTGAAAAGAGGGACTTAAGTGTTATACAGGGTTAGTCAAAATGCATAGGCCAATAAGCCATTCAATTGAATGGCTTATTGGCCTATGCATTTTGACTAACCCTGTATACTTCTGGAATATGCATAGAAATCATGGACAAAGTCTTCAGTGGAAATTATTGCACCTTCAATTAATTATTATTTATTATTAACTTTATTTATACCCCGCAAAATCTCCCAAAAGACTCGATGCGGCTTACAAAGGCCAAGGCCGCCAACAACAACAACATACAAATATAACAGTAAAACCCATAAGCAAATAATAAAGCATCAAGCAAAACAATAAAACTCTAAAAAACAATGACACCATGACGCATTTAAAACCTAAAGGCCGGGCCAAATGTAATGGACAAAATTTAAAAGTGCTGAACTTGACAGGAGGTATGTAGAGGTTTTTTGGAGGTAGGTGCAATGTGCAGACAATCCTGGTCTCTAACAAAGTGCATTTGGGACATGATGCCAGGAGTTTCCTAATCTGGAAAGGCACACTGGAACAGCCAGGTCTTCAGGCTCTTCCTAAAGATTACAAAAAACACAAATCCACTAAAAGTTGTGGTACATAAATGTCAATGGTCGATATTGCCTATTGTATATTAATGTACAAACTGTTAAGCAATATCGACCATTGTCATTTATGTACCACAACTTTTAGTGGATTTGTGTTTTTTGTATTGGTGGGAATCCATTGTCTTCTTGTGTCTTCCTAAAGATTGCCAGCGTCGGGGCTTGTCTGATGTCCTTGGGGAGAGAGTTCCAGAGTCGGGGGGCCACCACAGAGAAGGCCCTGTCCCTCATCCCCGCCAAACGCGCTTGCGACGCGGGTGGGATCGTGAGCAGGGCCTCTCCAGATAACCGAAGGGAACGCGTGGGTTCATATATGGAGATGCAGCATCTCCAAACTGGTGCCTAGGATGTTATTGAATGCAGCTGGGCCATATTGGACATTAAGCTAGTACAACCATGGCAGTGCAGACATAGCAGAAGAGGGGGGGGGGGGGACCCAATAAATTCTGTTAATGTGATTGGAGGATGATACTTGATACATTCTGTAGTATGGACCAACTTTGCTTGCCTTCAATTCTGATTGTTGTGTGACCCTGGAAAATGTACAAAGTGTAGCATAATTAACCCTCACGCCTCTGTCTCATAGCTCCCATCAGTCATATTCAGAATGGCTGGGTGTTGTTGTTCAAAGCATCTAGGTGGCAGTAGGTTGAAGGAAGCAGAGTTCAACAATTACAGGAAATGGAATTGGTGCAGGCCTTTGTCCGAGTCTTTTATTTTAGTCAGAGAAAGTGCAACACATTGGGCAGAAGAGACTCGGCATACTGCAGTTTTGGGTTGCATTCATAGGATCAGGTTAGCA
Source organism: Anolis sagrei (assembly GCF_037176765.1). Classification (NCBI taxonomy): domain Eukaryota; kingdom Metazoa; phylum Chordata; class Lepidosauria; order Squamata; family Anolidae; genus Anolis; species Anolis sagrei. The sequence continues at coordinate 293,120,191 of NC_090022.1, read as the reverse complement.
TAAATTACACCGACAGGGAATGCTGAGCCCGAGCTGCAGACAGTCAGATAAGCTGAAACGGAAAGCCAGCGTTCATATCTGTTGAAGCTGACGACCTCCACGGGAGCAGCTCCAGCACAAAGCAGGTGTGCCGTCAGATTTATGGGAGGCCATAATCATGATTCATGGAGACAGTATCTCTGTTCAGACCATTCTTTCTGGGCATCAAGGAACTGTTTGGGATTCTGTTATAAGGCACAGGAGGACAGTTTTCTCTAACAGGCTTAGAAATTGGTAGGAAATTGGAAGAATAAGGGTTCTTTTTTTATGCAGCTAGATCTGAGAAAGTTACCCTTAAAAGTAATTAGTTATAGACCTCACACCTCTGAGGATGCTTGCCATAGATGCAGGCGAAACGTCAGGAGAAATGCCTCTAGAACATGGCTCTATAGCCCGAAAAAACCTACAAGAACCTAGTGATTCCAGCCATGAAAGCCTTTGACAATACATTAATTAGTTATAGTTAGAGTCATCAAATCAAAGTACTTAGTTGCTATATCTGTTTTCAAAAATAGCTTTCTCATTTTTCAATAACCAGAATTAACTGTATAGTTATTTTTTCCTAATTCTAAAGATTCACTAGTCTGCATATTGCAGACTTCTCATAACTGCTGTTGTGTACCTTATATTGCTTTCCATGCATGGAGGTCCTATGGCAAACCTATCATGGGGTTTTCTGAGGCTGAGATTGTGAGACTTGAACAAGGTCACACAATTGGTTGGATCAAACCATGGTCTCCAGAGTCATCATTCAACACTTAAATCACAACATTACTCTGATTCTCTGGAACTATTCAAGCTGCTAAAACAGTTACAATAATAATATTATAATAATAAAACTTTATTTATACCCCGCTACCATCTCCCCAAGGGTCTCAGTGCGGCTTACATGAGGCCGAGCCCACAATACACCAATAATAAAAGCAATAACAAACAACAATGCAAAACAGTTAAAATAAATTTCATAAACAAAAAATAAGCAATAAACATTGACAGTAGCAACAAACATTTAAAAACTTATGGCTGGGCCAAATGTAATAATTATTTTTTTTAAAAAAAATAATGCTGGGTATGAACAGATAAAATATAACTGGGATAGGGTTTTCAGAGAGGTATGGAGGTGTACAGGCAATCCTAAGTCAATAATAAAGTGCATTTGGAGGACATGTTGCTGAGAGTTTCATTATTCTAGGAAGGTACACTGGAACAACCACGTTTCCAGGCTCCTCCTAAAGACTACCAGAGTTGGGGCATGCCTGATGTCCTTGGGAAGTGAGTTCCAGAGTCGAGGGGCCACCACTGAGAAGGCCCTCTCCCTTTTCCCCTCCAGTTGCGCCTGCAATGAAGGTGGGAGCCAGGCCCATAGCCAGGATTTCGTTTCGGGGGGGGGGGGGGGGGTAATTTTTTTTCAAGGGGGGGTTTCGGGTGGGGGCTGAGTTTCAGGGGGGGCTGAGTCTGAGTGAAAGAGGGTCTAGCCTAGCAAATATATCCCCATGCATATGGGAGATATTGAGTATGGTGATCAGATCATGATATGAATAAACATAACAGTTTAAATAATGCACCAGTAAGGCCTTTTCGTGAACCACCATGAGAATTTCGGGGGGGGGGGGCTGAAGCCTCCTGAGCCCCCCCTCCCAGCTACATGCCTGGTGGGAGCGCGAGCAGAGCCTCTCCAGATGATCAAAGAGGTTGTGTGGTTCATACACAGAAATACGGTCATGAAGGTAGCTGGGTCCCAAACCGTTCAGGGCTTTGTAGGTAAGAACCTGCACCTTGGGACCAGAAAATGAACGGCAGCCAGTGGAGCTCCTTAAACAGAAGGGTTGACCGCTCCCTTTAAGGAGCACCAGTTAACAACCTGGCCACCACCCGTTGAACCAATTGAAATTTCCGGGCCGTTTTCAAGGGCAGCCCCACATAGAGTGTATTACAGTAATCCAATCTGGAGGTGACTAAGGCATGGATCACCCTGGCCAGATCCGACTTCAATCATTAAAGTCCCCAAACCTATTGGTGCATTTCATTGGTATGATGATCTGTACCATTGGATTGTGTCGGTTTGGCAGTGTGTTTGTAGAGGTCTTGAAGTCACCTGCCAACTTATGGTCATCCTATAAATCTAATAGGGTTTTCTCAGGCAACAAACACTCAGAAGTGGTTTGCTAGTTACTTCCTCTGAATTATAGGCTACAGCACTCAATTTAGAAAGGGAGAAAGGAGATGAGGGGATTACATCTTGTCCTTCCCAAATAAATCTGGCAAAGGAAAACATCTGCAGCTTCTCCTAACACATCTCATCTTCATCATAAATACTTTTTGTAATCTCAATCACACTCTGACTCTGATGATATGTGGCTACATGTGTCCCAGTTTTCATCTGTGAAGGGTATGATAGTCCATTATGATGGTGCAGCACACTTTTTCAGGGTTGTACAGTTGCTATGTGTAAACGTGGCTTTGGGATCAAACCTTCAGAGAAGTGCAATAGAAGGATACTGAATATGTGCAATGACTATTGGAATGGCCCTGTGGATGGCATGGTTTTAATAATGGATTGAATATTTTAACTGTCTTAATGTGTATTAATTTTAATCTTAATTTAAATGTTTATTTTAATTGTACGTTGTTTTTAAGGCTCTGCATAGTTGCCTATGTGTAAAGCTGCCTTGAATCCCCTTTGAGGTTGAGAAGGGCAGGGTATAAATATGGTAAATAAAATAAATAAATATAAAAAAAGGCAGAGAAAGGTGTAACAACAGCTAATCTTCTGAGGGAAGACTATCTTAGAAAATTACCTATGAAAGACAACTTTCTAGACAATCTTTCTCATGGTGCATGGTGAGGTTTGGTGGCTGGATGCAGCCCTCTGGATGCTTACCTCAAGCCCTCCTCATTTTCCCTGTCATCTTGGCAGAAGGACACAGAAGTCTGCCTTGTCTTTATGCCAAAAAGATAGGGGAGGAAGGAATGTAGCAGCTGAGAGCCCTCTGGAACACATTCGTTGTGTGTCTCGCCCTCTTCCCGGCATAAGGATGGCTCAAGGAAGGCACGCAGTAGCTGAGAGCCCTCTGGATCACTCATAGCTACCTCCTGTCTTGCCTTCCTCCCAGCATAATTCCAAGAGAACAGCCTGAAGATCAGGGGAGAAGGATCAGGGCAGTTGCCACATATACTGCCTTCCTTCCAGCACAAGAATGGGATTAGCAGCCCCGTCCTTATGCTGGGAGGACAACCTGAGGATGAACTAGGTCTTGCCCTGACTTCTCCTGGCCTCACCCTCTCCCAGGTCCTCCAAACCCAGTGTTCTGTCGCTGCTGGAGCTGAAATTAAATGCTTCTAAGAGAGGATGCAAGGCTTGCTTCCAGCGGGAAGCCCGGGGGCCCGAGAAAGAACCTTTAGAGGAATTTCTCCTATTAAACAGGCTTTAGAAGACTTAAGCTTGAATACAACAGTCTTTATTAATGAACAAGCGGAAACTGTAAGATTTCTAAATAGTCTATTGGCTCTTGCAGTCTTGTTTACAGGAAACAGGCACTATCTTCAAGAAACTTTGTTTAACAGAAAAAATCCCCTTTAAAGCTCATCCCAGGCTGCTGTGAACTTAAACCTGACTGGTTTGAGTCTGCTACTGGCTGAACTGCATCTCAGAACTGAACAGATGTATCACCAGGCTTGAAATCACTTAGATAAAGATGAAGAGCTGTTATTCCCTCCTGAGGTCCTCAGGGCTATGAAGCTGTTTCCTGGAACCCTTTGGGAATCTGTAGAGGCCTTTAATCTGTTCTTCCCCAGGAAGTCTTAAAAGACGAAGCCTTTGCACAGGAGGAGCGTCTGTATGCATCCTCTGCCTTGGCTTCCCTTGCTGTGACTAACTGAAAAATGGCCCCTTACCACCAAAAGGCAAAAAGGGGGCGGGACCAGGGATCCTAACTATAATTGGCAGGTGGCTTACCCTATAAATGCAAATTATAACAGGAAACCCCCTGCTGCCAAATCCCAAGCATGAGATTGCACACAAACATTTAAACACAACAAATAAATCTGGAGCACCTGGAACAGCTGTTCCAGAACACCCAGCATGTGCCGGCCTCCCCTCCCTCCTGGCCTGGCCCTCCCAGCCAGGTCTGCAATGCAGCCCCAAGGCAAAAACATTGCCCATGCCTGTCATAGTGCCTTTAATTTCAAAACTCCAACTAGAAACCAGACACTGTTGAGATAATCTATCCAGATGACACTCAGTCAACTTTCTCTACTTTCCACTACTATCCCTGTGCCCACAATCTATTTATTCCACCACACCCACCTTGTAAACCAGCCTAATTACTGGCATCCTGGTAGCGGGATCTCAGATAATCAAATATTGACCCCTAAAATGTGGGTCAATGTATCCATATCCATACCTAATCTCTTATCAAATAAAGAACCATCTCCTTCTCTGAGCAGAGTGGTAAGAGGTAAGAGCATATTGTATCTCAGCAGAATCTTAAAGCAACATCAGCACCTTGTATTTTCTTTACTATTGCACTTCTTCTCACCATGTTGAATGTCTGGGATAGAAAAGAGCTTGGCAGTAAGGGTGGCTGATGCTTCGCCTGCTCTATGGAATGACCCTTGGCTTACCCATAAGCTACATCAAAATTGACAATTTTGGCCCAAAGAAACACCTGGACTTAAACATGAGATCAACTCATACACAAGGATATACAGTAATACATTTCATTATTCATTATTTGCTATAAACCTCAGCACATTCACATTATCTGCATGTCCATTTCTATAATGCCTTGGCTAAAATCCTACATCAAGAAGACAGAGTGTGATTTTTACACTCCCAGAATTATGTGATCATTATGTATTGCAAAGCTGAATAACTGAATGTGCAAAAACAGAAATATATGCACAATAACAAAGTTCAAAGGCATCATGTGCACAATAGTATATGTATACAACTCTGATTGTTTTCATCAGAAAAATATCCTACTGTTTTTCACATTTGTAACTACTCAAGAGAATGTCAGCCATATTTTAAAATTACTAAGCCCATCCTTCTAGGATCTAGAATAAATGAATCAGAAGTGTTATTTTCTTTTTTCCTTTGTGTGTGCTTGCATGTGTGTTTAAGGTACAGATAGATAAATAGATAGATAGATAGATAGATAGATAGGGATAGATAGACAGACAGACAGACAGATAGATCGATTGATAGAGATAGATAGATGATAGATAGATAGATGATAGATAGATAGATAGATAGATAGATAGATAGATAGATAGATGATAGATAGATAGATGATGATAGATAGATAGATAGATAGATAGATAGATAGAGACTGTTCCTAATATATTATTGACTACATATAATCTTCGTTTGCTTAGGCATGCTTTTCTATCACAGGCTAGCCACTTACATCATTCAGTTGTTTTTGTTACCTTTGAAAAATGAGAACAAGAAGAGTTGTTTTAAAAATGCAACAATGGGTAATTTACTTTTGCTTTGTGTGTGTGTGTGTGTTTAGAACTATAATTGTCTCTAATTGCTTGTTAAAACAGCTTTCCAAGCTCTGCATTAGCCATTTTGAGCTCACTGAATGAAAAGTGAGTAGTAAATGTTTTCATAAAATATGCATCTTAATAAACGGAATAAACTATTGACTTCAACAGTCTATCTTTTGATCTTTCCGTCTTTTTACTTCCCCCTCTCTTTCTCCTCTTCTCTCTTTTTCTTCCCTTCAAATTTACAAATATCCCCCCTGACCCTGGCAAAGAAACCTGAGTAATGTACCAGAACTGAAATTTCCATCTCCTTGACGTGGGCTTCTTTTTTGATGAAGTCACTGTCACCTGCTATTAACTTAATATCAGCCCTTAATAGGGTCCTTTCCATTCCATCTTCACGCTGTTGGGGTATGAATTAATTAGAGAGGGACCATTCTGTCCATAAATCCTTAAATGTCAGGATAAGAGGGAAAATTGCTTGGTGTTAATCCAACGTAAGGTCTTCAGCATCAGCGAAATAGAGAATTTCCTCAGGATTTATAGGAGCTATCCAACGTACTGAACCCTATTTACTCCAAAGTCCTGAATTCCATCAACAACTTGAATAGGTCCCATTTTATCTCCATAGTAAAGGCTAACCAAGAACCTACCTCAAGAAGACGGAGTGTCCTTTTAAGATCTTGTGTATGCATTGCAAGGATGCATATCTGAATATGTAAAAAAGTGGGATATATAATTTAGAGAACTACTGATATCTGCAAGCACAATGACTATCCTTTAAAGTCTGAAGCTCCTTCTACACTGCCATAAAATCCAGATTATCAAAGCAGATAATCTGGAATTTGTATGGCAGTGTAGAAAAGGCCTGAATTAAAACCTAATATGGAGTCATTGTCTTATTGAGATAAAACTCATCTTTTTTCAAGTCCATTTTTTTTTACCTCCCTCGTGTCTTTGGCTCTGTCCACATATACATTATGGACTCAAGAACATCTCTGAAAGGGAATTGATCTGAACTTGTAGTTCAATGTGGCAGCACAATTTTGATGAGCTCATGGAAAAGTTAGCATCTCAAATGGCTGGATATTTGTAAAAGGTTGGGAGTTCACTGGTCAGATTTTTCAAGTCCTTCCTTTCCTCTTCAGCATGCAACCTGCTTCTGCAACCCTTCTTACTTTGTTTGAGATTAGGATGGCAGTGGTTAAAAGAAGCAGCAAACATTGCAGCATTTATGTTTGTTGGCTGTCTACCTAGTGACAAAGTGTTTCAAGGAGGATAAACACCAGCAGCTGGTGACAACATATCTAACAAGGGTTTTTTGTCATGTCAGGAGTGACTTGAGAAACTGCAAGTTGCTTCTGGTGTGAGAGAATTGGCTATCTGCAAGGACGTTGCCCAGGGGACGCCCAGATGTTTTTTCTTGATGTTTTACCATCCTTGTGGGAGGCTTCTCTCACGTCCCTGCATAAGGAGTTGGAGCTGATAGAGGGAGCTCATCCACGCTCTCCCTGGATTTGAACCTGTGACCTGTCGGTCTTCAGTCCTGCTGGAACAGGGGCTTAACCGGGTAAAATCAAAATACCTGTGAAAAGGTGAATTGTTTCATCCAGCATGAAGGAGGAAATGACTTTTAAATAAAATTAAAATATAAGAGCTTAAATAAGCAAAGTTTATCTCACCAGTAGACTCGTGTGTGGAATTCATTTCTTCGATTTCTTTTGGCACCTTCAGTACTTTGGGAGCCCGTAACAGAAAGGGCCCTCCTGGTACAAAAATTTGACAGACAGACCGGGCCAGCAGCAGATGAATAGAGAGTGCTGGTGTAAAATAATCAAAAAAGACTTGAACAAATTCCTAGGCACACTGCACATATCTCATTTGTAGTGCAAAAAAAGGAAAGAAAGAATCATGCAATATTTAAAACCAACATAACAGTATTTCAGTGGTAGACCCCCCAGGGGCCATCCAGTCCAACCCACTTCTGTCATGGAGGAAAAGCACAATCAAAATATCCCCAAAAGATGTCCACCCAGCCTTTGTAATAATAATAATAATAATAATAATAATAATAATAATAGGAGCAACCCCAGAGACCATCCAGTTCAACTCCCTTCTGCCATGCCTTGAGTGGTGGGAGGAAAGTAGGAGTTTTGTAAGCAAGAAAAGTGAGGGGGAAAGGATCTGGGTGGCAAGGAGACTGAGAGAAAAGGCTTTTGTCTGTAAGGGAAGCAGGAAGGGGAGGAAAAGCAAGGGAAAGGGGAGGAGGGAACCACAGAGCCTCTCAGTATTCTTTGCAGATCCCCAATGGTTCTGTGGAGCACATTTTGAGAACCTCTGCTCCAGCCGATAGAATTCAAGGCTCAATGCAAAGACAGTTATATCACTTTCATTCTAGTAACAGACATCAAAGTTCATACATTCATGGCTAAAAGTCTTTGATAGCTTGAAAAGAGAAGGTGGAGGAGGAGGGAGGGGAAGGGAGAATGGAAGATGGGGAATTGTAGTTCCTGGAAACTTATATAGGCTGCAGTCCTCTTGTGATGGTGACCATGTTATTTTTTGTCATTATTCCCTCAGAAGGATTTTAGGAGAATGATAGGACCTGAAAGAAATGCTGACATCTTCTTCCCTATTTTGATTTACATATAGTATTATTTTTTTTTGTGTGCAGCTTTTAGCCTCCTTTAGGGAAGAAGCAAGATATATCATCATGGCTGTTGTTGGTTGTTGTTGTTGTTGTTGTCATCATCATCGTCATCGTCATCATCGTACCTTGGGAAGTCAGATCTGGCCACGGTGGTCCACACTTTTGTTACATCCCGAATAGATTACTGAAACGCGCTCTACGTGGGGTTGCTTTTGAAGACTGTTCGGAAGCTTCAATTAGTCCAATGGCGGTGGCCAGATTACTCACCGGAGCATCATACAGAGAGCACACCACCCCCCTGTTGTGTCAGCTCCACTGGCTGCCGATCCAGTTCCGAGCACAATTCAAAGTGCTGGTTTTGACCTACAAAACCCTTTAGGCTCCGGCCCAGCATACCTGTCTGGACATATCTCCTTCTACGTTCCACCTCAGAGTTTAAGATCTTCTGGGGAGGCCCTGCTCTTGGCCCCACTTTTATCACAAGTGAGGCTGGTGGGGACGAGGGACAGGGCCTTCTCGGTGGTGGCCCCTCGCCTGTGGAATGCACTCCCTGGGGAAATTAGATCATCAACATCTCTCCTCTCCTTCAGGAGGAAGTTAAAAACCTGGATGTGGGACCAGGCCTTTGGGTAAGCTGGCAGATGGACAAAGACAAGGACGACCAGAGCAGGAAAGGACAATGACAATGCTGGATGGATTATGGAATTATAAATCAGCAAACATTGCCCACAGGATGATTTTATTACTGTTATTGTATTGATGTGATGTTTTAACTAGTGACAATTGTTGATGTTAAATTGTAAATTGTATATTGTACTTTGTGAATTGTTGGGCATCGAATTGTGCCTTTTTTTGTAAGCCACCCTGAGTCCCCCCCTAGGGGGTTGAGAAGGGCGGGGTAGAAGCACTCCAAATAAATAAGGAAATAAATGAATAAATCATCATCACCATCAATCAAAATGGAGGTTGTCATTAAGAGAAATCCCTACTCTGCCTGTGGAATAGAGGAAAAAGACTCTCCCTGCTGTCAAAGTATGTGACAGATCTAAAATAGTTTTAACTTGAATTGATTTAATGTTTTTACCTGTATGTAATTATTATATTTTATTATGTTGTATGTGGGGGCATTGAATCGTTGCCAGCTATAAGCCATCCTGAGTCCCCCTCCGGGGGTTGAGAAGGGTGGGGTACAAATAGTTGAAATGAATAAATAAATAAATAAAGAATCAAGACAGAATTTTGGAAATATATAAGGAGGAGAAAGCATTTATGATGTGAAAGCTTAAAAACTGAGTTACTGCAAGCCATGACCTTCTCCCAAGAAGAATCTCTTAAATCACAATCAGAAAAGTTTGTCCTTCCCTTGGATTTGAACAGAAGTAATGAAATCCCACATGGGACAGAAAAGAAGAGAGAGACAAACAATCCCATATGGTGAAATGAACCATCCTTTGCAGAGGTTTCAGGATATCTGTGTTCACAGAAGGTCTTGTTGCTCCTCCAATGTGTTCGGAGAAAATTGCCTCATCCTTTCTTCCAGGGTTGCCACTGTGCCAACTGGAACTTGGTCTCTACCAGCTGCATCGGTCACACTAAGTTCTATCACAAGTGACATAGTCCAACGCAGCCGACTCAGCCAGGTGTTGCCGACTGATGGGCTCTGTGTTTCGTAGACTCTTCAAATGACTTTCAAACCCACAGCCTTCTCCTTCTCTGCAGTTACTTTCGCCCAGCTGTTCCTTGTCTTCCCCAGCACCACGTAGATCAGGGAGGGAGGGAACGGAGTGAGACAAAGAGGAAGGCAAGGAGAGAAATATCTATGGCAAGCACGCCTAATTGGCACACAGAGAGACACAATTGCTTCTAGCCCAGTAAGTAACAATGATTATTTTAATTATCATTTTTTCAGAACAGTTGTGCAGCACTCTTGTTCACAGGGTCACCATAAATCGAAGTCAACTTGGCAGCAATTAACAACAGCAAATTGTGTGCACAGCACTTTCCAGAGGCACCCCAGCAAAACCTGGAGATGTCAAAAACTCTCAGTTTCAGTTCTGTCAAAACCTCACCATCTCACCATCACTATTTTGTACAATTCCACATGCTTTCATGCCCATGTCAGGTTGTAAGTGTTTTGTTGTTTCTTTCTTTATAGGAATGTGTGTGCATTTTCCATATGAATTTCTCATAATTTACACTTTCATTTGAGCATTTTTCACAACATACACATATTTATAATGTATGCATGTTCCCCATTAATGGGATTGTTTGGATATTTTGTCTGATATGAAGCATCCTCATTCTGTTCAAGGTTGCAGATGAAAAATTTCAGATGTGGAGCCATAATGTGCATTACACACAGTCATGCATGCACTTCAGGTTGTGCATCTGGTTGCACATCTGGTGGTGTGGTTCAGTTGTGCAACTTTCCATTCAGCACAAGGGTTCCGTTACACAACCACAGTGGCAAAAATGGAGCCATGCATGTAGTGGCATTGCATGCACATGCATTGTGCAAGGGATGTGCATGCTCATGCTCGTGCACTTCAATAGTCACATGAATTTGTAATTTTTTTTCTTGATGGGGATTGGTGGTTTTGCATAGAATGATGCAAAGCAGTGTAGCACAACACTTACATTGTGCATGATTATGCACGTGTATTGCATATGGATACAAATATACATACATGTGTGTTGTAGGGCAAAATCTTTTGATTTTTTCCCAGTGGCTTTTTCCCTTCACCTACAGTGTCACAGTTACACCATTGCAGTTGACCAGGTTGAATCTGTCCACTGTGAATAGCCTTGAATTTCATATTTTAGAGAAAGATGGACTATCAAGTCAATAGATAAATGAAAGAGAGAGAGAGAGATTAAGTATTGGACTGCTACCCTTTCTGACTGCTAAAATCAAAATCAGAAGTAAATGTAAGTTTCTTGCTTTTAGAAGCATTCCTCAGTAGCTTTTTCCCTTCTTTTCAATATTCCCTCCACAAATATGCTGAGAAGGTTGGTTACAAGTCCTCTTAGAGGTATGGTTACTGGGTAGTAGCCATTGCCCGCCCCATAACAATTATGCCCCCTAATGAAACAATATGTTCAAATTTCAACATTCCTAGCATTTGAATAACTTGAAATTTCAGTTGAGCATATAGAACAGTGGTTCCCAATTGGTGAGCCATGGTCGAGACCTAAAATAAGGTCCATGTGACATGTGAGGAAAATTGGCACAGGGGTGAGTGCCGCCATTGGAGGAGAGTGAGAGAGAGAAGAAGAGGGAGAGAAGGAAGGAAGGAGACACCAGTGTGTTGCTCTCACCAGCACTTTCACACCCTTGATCTTGCATTCCACTTTTTGTATTTTTATCAGCCTCAGCCCCCTCCCTTTCATTTTTTAACATGAGCATTAACAAAATCCATGGATAATAACACAGCCCAACCCCCCAAAAATTATTGGTGTCTTCATTTTTAGGTCTGTTCCTGGGGTTATTTAGGGTGCTGATTCAGAAAATTGCATTGGATAGACCACATCAGTTCTAGATTATTAAATATGGCTTTCTGTGGGCAAGCAAATGGTGATTGCTGGATGGCATATGTTCTGTATCAGAAACTAGAGCTGATGTGGTCTATCCAATGCAATGTTCTGAATCAGTAACCCAAATGACCAAACTAAATCTAAAGTTGACCACAAACTGCTTTGCAACTCTTTTGGTACTAATGTTGGAGAGTGGTCGTTGGTCAAGGTGGTCCCTGGTCAAAAAAAGGTTGGGAATGACTGATATAGAAACACAAGTCCAAATACATACGCTACAAGCAACAGACCCCATCTGATCTTAGAAGCTCAGCCCTGGTTAGTACACCATCAGTGAATATCAGGTTCTGAGGGCTATATTTCAGAGGAAGAAACTGGAAACCAATGAGAATTCCTTGCAAAAGAAAACCCTATAAAATATATGGGGTCATCATAAGTCAGAAGGTGAATTGAACTCACATATACACAAGTGTCAAAATACAGTTTAGGTATGAAAAGAAAGGGGGCAAATCAAATTCTCAAGGGGTTCTGATCACAGAAAAACTGAAAAATTATGGGTGTAAATTGTGCCGTCGCGCCTGGGGGCTATAACTCTTAGTGAAAGAGACATAGACGTGACATCTTTCCCCCAGGGGATTGCTTCTTGCCCTCCTTTAGGAAAACTGGAACTCCCAAGGACCAAAGCACTGTGGATAACTCAAAATAGGTTTTATTGTTCACGAGTTATCCCTTTAAGGCAATAAGCTGGAAGTTTCAAAGGGGTAAAGGAAAATATACATTACAGTCTCTGGTTGTCTTGGGTCCTAGGAATTTTGCAGCCGAGAAGCTTTTCCAGGTCCCTCTTTCTCAATGGCTGTGAATATCGGAATAATCACAACCCCAATTCCAATGGCCTATATTTTGAAGGCACAAAGCCTTCCTCTGGTGCCAAAGAACTGGTTTGAAGGCACTTGAGACTTCTCAACCTCATCCAAGTTGATCTGAACATGAAGCATATGTCTCAAGGGTAAGAACCTCTGAATTGGTGCTGAGAGGTAACTTAATCAAGGGCTTCAGAGCCAAATCTCTATCTCACGTTCATCTGATAGAAAGTTTGATGGTGGAATGGAAAAGGAAACACTGTCTTGCTCTCTAGGAAGAGATGGGGTCAAACAATTGAACAGGAGGAGTAATTCAACTGGTGCAAACAACATTGATTGACAGCTATAAATAACCAATCAATCCAACTATACATTTACAGAGTAAAAAGGCAAAATCAGGCATGATACAACAGTTCAAACCTTTGCACTTTAAAGTTCTACACACAGGTGGCACCACTCGCACCATCACATAAATGATTTTCTATTGCTAGAAACTTGGTAACTGAAAGAAATTTCTACTGCCACCCTCCATAGTTAAATCCCTAACTAAATGCTTCCTCAAATACACTTTGATTTAGGATATTGGTAAATTTCCAAGCAAAGGGAATTCCTGAATCAAATGCAGCTGCTGAAAAGTCTTTCCTGGATGCCCTTGAGATCTTAGTCTGGCACGTTGGGCTCTGTTTCATTAGTGTCAGTGTTGGAATCTATTGCTTCCCAACACTTCCAAACACAGAGAGAAAATGGATATACACCAAACAAGCCATTATAGTTGTTCTGAAATGTGCTTGGAATTCTCTGCATAGAACACAAAGGGAAGTCTCTCGATGGAGCAGATGAACTAGAATGGGTCCAGTAAACAGCAGCCAGGTGTTTCACCTGGCTTCCCTTCTCTCTATAATAAGCGCCTCCTGGAACAGGGAAAAGGGGCATGCAAAGCTACCCTCTGTCTCTGCAGTTTATAGCTAGCATTTATCTCATTGCAATGGGTACCAGAAAAGTTTGGCTTTTGTCAACCTGTCAGGGCCTTTCTTCCCCCCCCATCTCTTCTCCTCCCCACCACCCAGGTCCAGTTTTTTTTTCTGAAACAGAAAGCAGAGTTCAGTAAATAAAGATAAATGATTGTGCTCCTTCTCGGCAGACCCTGGAGCTAAACCGAACAGGCCTCTTATGGTTTGTACCTGCTTCATTGACTGTTCAGACAGCCCAGTAATACGACAGATGTACCGAGCCGTTCCCTCTTCCCCGCTGTCCATTAGATTATGTTCATTTTGTCTGAGATGCCATTAGAAGTCTCAAGGTCAACGGAGTCATGGGAAAGAAAGACGAGGGCTAATTCCACCCCTGCCTCGCACAGCCGTAATGGGCTTGAGAAGCAACGCAAAGCGAACACTCGCGCTACTTGCAAACCATGGCATGCATTTGCAGGGAGGGAGAGAAAGAGCATATTCCAGGTGGGCCTATCACATTGCAATCGAATGCAGGTGTGTACTTCACCCCCAGGCCATTTTGGCAGGGGAGCATTGCAACAGTGAGCATTACGTGGCATCTTGAAACTTTTAATGACTGATGGTGTAGCGGCATTGGCGACAACACAGGACTTGGAACCAAAGACCGACAAGAAAAGAGTTCTCCGAAGCCCAATGCCAGTCCCTCTAGTGATAAGAGAGTCCTTTTTATCCCAATAGAAACTTTTTTCCAAAAATATGTTAATGCTTCACAGCTTTTTGCAAAAGCATTTCTTTTCTTTTCTTTTAAAAAATGCTGTTAAAAGGTGGCAGGATGCATAATGGAACTAAATTTAATTCTCCCTTGTGATGGAAGATGATATTCTTTTTCCTGAACTGAAAGAAGACAATAAGCATTAAAGTGTTGCAATATTTACGTGACAGATTCCAAAGACGTAGCTGCATTCGTCTGCTGTGTACTTGTGGGGCTTTCAACATGTGTGCATTATCATTTGTGATCTACCTTTCTTCCTCCTCTGTCATATTCACCCCTGCAGGATGGATCGCCCTTGACTCTCATTCTCACTGCTTGCCATTTCTACATAGGTTTTTATTTTCATGTCAGGAGCAACTTGAGAAACTGCAAGTCGCTTCTGGTGTGAAAGAATTGGATGTCTGCTAGGGCATTGCCCAGGGAACACCCGGATGTTTTACCATCCTGTGGGAGGCTTGTCTTGTGTTGCCACATGTTCCAGAAAGCCCTGTTGACTACCCATGAGTAGATGTGTCTGAAGGGACAGGTAATGCACAATGTCATCAGCAATGCCATGCCAGTGAGCTGCTTGGCTGATGAGGCAGTAGTGATGGTCCCAAGGAAGACACTGCATTGATGCCCATCCGGACAGCAAGACTGCTTCACATTGCTTGATTGGCCTGCATCAATAGGAGCATAGTGTCTGTTCTGCTCTGTTCTGCTCTGGTTAGACCACACCTGGAATATTGTGTCCAATTCTGGGCACCACAATTCAAGAGAGATATTGACAAGCTGGAATGTGTCCGGAGAAGGGCGACTAAAATGATCAAGGGTCTGGAGAACAAGCCCTATGAGGAGCGGCTTAAGGAGCTGGGCATGTTTAGCCTGAAGAAGAGAAGACTGAGAGGAGATATGATAGCCATGTATAAATATGTGAGAGGAAGCCACAGGGAGGAGGGAGCAACCTTGTTTTCTGCTTCCTTGGAACAATGGCTTCCGCGGAACAATGGCTTCAAACTACAAGAAAGGAGATTCCATCTGAACATGAGGAAGAACTTCCTGACTGAGAGAGCTGTTCAGCAGTGGAACTCTGCCCAGGAGCGTGGTGGAGGCTCCTTCTTTGGAGGCTTTTAAACAGAGGCTGGATGGCCATCTGTCAGGAGTGATTTGAATGCAATATTCCTGCTTCTTGGCAGAATGGGGTTGGACTGGATGGCCCATGAGGTCTCTTCCAACTCTTTGATTCTATGATTCTATGATTGCAGATATGTGTGGCACTTAAATGGTGAATCCAGGCAGCTTGAAAGCAGAATACTCCTGACTATACATGGGTCATCTAAAGCGGTCTGGACACATCTCTGTTCATAGCATAACTTTACCAATCTCTAGTGAGAGATCAACTATATGTGTTTGAAAGAACCAAGGTTTCCTGCTGCATCTACTCCACTGATCAAAATGAGATGGTGCTCATTGAAATGAGGCTGCTCAACCTGCCTACCTACTATTGAGATGATACATTTTGTAGCCCACTGAATTAAGAGGTACAGCTTCAGAGGGCGTTATCCATCTTTACGGGATGCAACTTGAAAGCGTTTGCTGCCATGCCAACAGTCAACCGAATCTCCCTCCCCAGACCTGAGCTGAGATCTCACCTAGTAGAACAAAAGACATCACGCAAACTTAGACTGGGGCGATGATCTATGCCTCCATATGTCAGACAGGAATTAACTTCAATGAATACTTTGAAACATAATAAATAAATGGTGTTTTCTTCATTAGACTGTCAGTTTATGAAACCAAAAGAGCAGCACTTAAGGCAGTGTGATTTGTCTCCGGGAAGAAAAATGTCAAGTCGTTACATACTTGTTACTCTCTCCGAATTTTCATTCTGCACTCGCGATGAAGACTAATATGAGAATTTGGGAAATGGTGTGCAATTTCAGCTCATTTCCGAGATGCCGATTACCTTTATTGCAATGGCTTTTTAATTGATAATTCAATTGAATTTTTGCTCCCTGCCTCATGGTAGGTGCTACTAATTCTATTAATTCCCAGCAAAGCTACAAAGCATTCTGCTCAAATTTCTATTTTCTTTGTAATATGGTATCACAACAGACAGCCACCCGGGCAGCGTATGGCAGATAGTTCCTTTTCTGGCAGTTTTATTGAAAATCAAGATACTGTATTTGCTCGATTATAATAATGAAGCTGATGATTTCCAATCTGTTTAATAAAAGGCTTCTGTGTTGGAATATTTCTATTAAATTAACCAGCTGGTGAGATGGCTCCTTTGTATGTATATATATATTTAAAATAAATGAAAATGCAGAGAAAGAATATTAATTATTAAAAACAAACATGCTATTTGGAAACTTTAGTGCTTCCCATTGTCTCTCTCTTTCTCTCCCTCCCCCCTCTCTCTCTCACGCACACATACACACACACACACACACACACATACAACTTCAGCCTTACAGAAAAGGATCTCAGGATGTTTTGTCTCAGAAAAGATGCAACACAGTGAAGTCAAAAACCCTGTTGCAGGAACGCGGTCCCCAACCCAAACCTTCCGGGATCTTACCAGTTCGCTATGGATCCGAAGCAAGAGTCCAAACGGTTAGCAGGCAAAACACAGGTTTATTCATATTGCGCAATAGGAGACGGACAGAAGGCCATACACGCAGCATGCCAGTACAAGAACGGTCCGCCCCGATCTGGGGTGAACGTCCAACATTTATACCCAACTTGTTGACAACTTTTGGAGTTCTCCTTTCCCCATATTTGGCATAGCATTAAGCAAACATTTCCTTTAGCATAAGCATCCTCAGGATGTAGCTCACCAATATTCCAAGGTTAGGTAAAGCATTCCCTTTAGAGTAAACAACCTCCTATGCATTCCTATTAGCAGAGCACCTATTGCATATACCTTTACAGTAACTGACCAACCACATCGGCTGACCATAAACTGTTTCTCAGAACAAGCTGTTGTAATACTTGCCTCAAGAGGCAGGCTGCATCTTTGATTAGTAGTTGATAATATGCCTTTTCTGACACCTTTAAGATAGACAGATACAAAATGGAGTGACTTTGGTTCACTGCTTCTCTAAACCGCACACATACACACAAACATATATGAAACAGTAATCAACTCTATGAAAAAGGTAAACAACCAAAGCAAGAACTCTCAGCCCATTTATTAGTAATCTCTTCCTCTTAACCCCATTATTGGCCAGACTTATTGGGACTATATATTACAGTAGACTCCCTATTAACCAGCACCCATGAGGATTGGTAGATTCTGGATAAATGTAGTTTCTGGTTGCTTGAGAGTTACTATTATTTATTAATTAATTTAGAGCATTTATACCCCATCCTTCTCACCCCTGGAGGGGGGCTCAGGGTGGCTTACAACAAGCAACCATTAGATGCCAACCAGGCCTGTAGCCAGGATTTTGATTCGGGGGGAGGGGGCTGAGTTTGATTCGGGGGGGGGGGGCTGAGTCTGAGTGAAAGAGGGTCTACCCTAGCAAACCTTTTGTATCGTTACCCCAATACCCTCATGCATATGGAATATATTGAGCATGGTGATCAGATCATGATATGAATAAACATAACAGTTGAAATAATGTACCAGTAAGGCCTTTTTGCAGACCACCATGAGAATTTCGGGGAGGGGGGGGATGAAGCCCACAAAGCCCCCCCCCCCCCTGGGCTACATGCCTGCCAGCAATATAGAATTCAAATATTAAAATTCAAACAGAAATTAAACAATTATGAATATTCAATTTAAAAACAATCTGCCAGATCAAAATCATGGTTTAGGTCAGTCCATTCAACACTGACCTAACTAATACTATACCCCACACTATACCATACCATACCATACCATAAACTCTGTAGTGACTTGTTATCAATATTAAAATAGTTCTGGGATATAAAGGTATATATAGATGTAGATAGATATAGATGCAGATGCAGATGGGGATGGAAATGCAGATGGAGATGCAGATGGAGATGGAGGTGTATAGCCATCCTAAGGGGCCAAATATTTTTCAACTCAAGACTGAAACTGACACATAGTTAAAAATGTTGGCTGGCTTTCAGTCCTGCAGTTGCCAAATTAAACATCTATACTAGTCTGTATTCAGGAAAAACTGCATTGTCTTATTGTAAAATTAGGTAAACTAGGGAATAAATACCATGCCAGCCCATGTTAAGAGCCAGCATCTGTTATCGAGCTCTTTTAGGGGGCTCCCCCAGAAAGGAGAGCCCAAGGACCGCACCAAAGAGGGTCCTGGAAACCTTGGTGAGATTTTTCCGGAAGCCAATCCAAGAGCGCAGAAGTTATCTAAAAGCAATCAGCTCACCAGAGGCGAAAGGAGACCAGGATCGAGGCGTTTATTTGCGATTCAGCTGAATGGATGATTTACAGGAATCGTTCCACTGCAAAGCATACTGGTACAAGAATTTCAGACGTTTTTATACAGTACAGGACAAAGAAAGCAGTTTGAAACTCCCGCCGCCCCTTACCGGCCGGCTTGATGCTGATTGGCTGAGGCTGGAACAGCTGGGAGGAGGCTTGGTGGCCCGCCCCGGCTCCCAGCCAATCAGAACGTTCCTGTGCCTCAAGAGGGCCAATGGGCGCCCTCCGCTCGCCTCTGAGTTTGGGCCAATCAGGAGCGAGGAGGGCGGGACGGCCGCAGACAAAGGGGGAAGATGATGGGATTTGGGCTTCCCTGCCCGCTGGAATGCGGGCTATTGTCCAAGGCGGGAAGAGGGTGATGTTGGGCAAACAAAGGCTTTCCTGTCCTTGATGAGTCTGGCAGGGAATTTGAATAACTAGATCGATGCCAGACCGCCCGAGGGATCAACAGCACCTGGTTGAATTAATCAGCTCTTCTTTCCGGGGGCTCTGTTGACTCTTCCTCCATCGTTGGCCTTGCTCCGATGACGAAATGGGGGGAGGTCAGCAGCTTTGTCCATGCAAAATGAGTTAATCAATGGGTGATTTGGGGAAAAGAGGCTTGGGCTCTTTCCCCAGGCAGTTCCTGGTCTTGCTGGTTTCTTTTTGGGTGAAGGGTCAAGAGGGGAAGACACAGGGGAGTCCATAAGGGTTACATATTTTATTTTCATAGGCCACAGGCATCACCAATATACAGGCATTTCATATATCACAACCCACCACCCATCCCGACCCCAATCCATAGTAATAAGAAAATATTTTATTCATTTCATAAAAAAAGAGAGGAAAGAACTAGAAGTCCCAAAGTCTGGACGGAAGGGTTTTGGGTGCAGGGGCCAGTCCATGCATCAGGCTGGCCACCAGAAGATCAGTCCAAGGTCCGGGTTGGTCAACAGAAGATTGGCTCCTTCTAGGAACAGGAGCTGGAGCTGAAGGGGGAGCTGGGTCAGGAAGCAACAGAATCCATTGTCCGGCCCTTGGCGAACTATAAATACTTGGGGGGGATGCTTGGCATCACATCCAGACTGAGCAAAGGAAGGTGTGCCGTCGCGCCTGGGGTCTATAGATCTTAGTGAAAGATACATGAATGTGATATCTCTCCCCAGGGGATAGCTTCTTGCCCTCCTTTAGGAAACTGGAACTCCCAAGGACCACGACACAACAGATAACTCAAAATGTTATTTATTGTTCACAATGAGTTATCTTTCTTAGGCATAAACTTGATGTTTCAATAGGGATAAAGCAAATATACGTTACAGTCTCTGAAGTCTTGGGCCCAAGGAGTTTGCAGCTGAGAAGCTTTCCAAGTTCCCTCTTTTCTCAATAGCTGTGAATGCCTGAGCATCCACAACTCCAGCCCAAATGGTCTATATTTGAAGGCGCAATGTCTTCCTCTGGTGCCAAAGGACTGGTTTGAAGGCACTTGAGACTCCTCAACGTCATCTAGGGAGATCTGGGCATGAAGTGTGAGTCTCAAGGGTAAAAACCTGAGAACTGGTGATGAGAGATAGCTTAAAACAAGGGCTTTAGAGCCAAGTCTTTCTCACGTCCGTCTATAAAGCTGACTGATGGTAGAATGAAGAAGGAAACACTGCCCTCCTCTTCTAGGAAGAGGTGGGGCCAAACAATTGAGCTGAGGAAGCAATTCAACTGGTGCAAACAACATTGATTGACAGCTATAAATAACCAATCAATCCAACTATACAGACAAGTTGGGGCATGTTACACAGTTTAAACCTTTGCAAAAAGACAAGTTGGGGCATGTTACATAATTTAAACCTTTGCAAATTAAAGTTCTACATATAGGTGGTGCCTCTCACGCCATCACAGAGGTCCATTCAGGTCACAAAGAGGAAGATGTTTCAATCCCTTTTTTGCTAGAAAGCTAGGCTGCAACAATCAGAAACAGTTCTCCTAAGTTCTTCTTGCAGGTTAACTTGTTGTCAGAAGGAGGGGAAGAAATGTCATCCTTCTTGTGCCTCATTCAGACTGGATGTACACTGTCCTACATCCCAGGATCTGATCCCAGATTGTCTGTGTTGAACTGGATTATATGAGTATACATTGCCACATCATCTGGGATAAGAAGATAATCTGGGATCAGATCCTGGGATATAGGATAGTGTAGATCCAGCCTCAGAAGCCATGTGGACTTCCATTATCTCCTCTTGCTGCTGGCTGCTAGGTTGTTGTTGTTGTTCATTCGTTCAGTTGTCTCCAACTCTTCGTGACCTCATGGACCAGCCCACGCCAGAGCTCCCTGTCAGCCGTCACCACCCCCAGCTCCTTCAAGGTCAGTCCAGTCACTTCAAGGATGCCATCCATCCATCTTGCCCTTTGTCGACCCCTCTTCCTTTTACCTTCCACTTTCCCCAGCATGATTGTCTTCTCCAGGCTTTGCTGTCTCCTCATGATGTGCCCAAAGTACTTCAACTTTGTCTCTAGTATCCTTCCCTCCAATGAGCAGCCGGGCTTTATTTCCTGGAGGATGGACTGGTTGGATCTTCTTGCAGTCCAAAGCACTCTCAGAACTTTCCTCCAACACCAGAGTTCAAAAGCATCTATCTTCCTTCGCTCAGTCTTCCCTAAGGTCCAGCTCTCACATCCGTAGGTTACTACAGGGAATATCATGGCTTTGACTAGGTGGATCTTTGTTGCCAGTGTGATGGCTGTTAGGTTAGGCTGGGGAAAATCAGACCAGGAGATGTTATGTATTTTGTTGTTGCTGTTGTGTACCTTTAAGTTGTTTCTGGTTTATGATGTCTCTAGGAAAACTCTCATGGAGTTGCATTCCCCTCTACTCTCTGTGTTAGGAAAAATAACAGTTGTGGCCCAAGGACAGACCAAATTGCAAGGCAGAAGCTCAACAACAACCAGTCCCATCCACCACCCAGTTTAGATTATAGCAGAGAGAGAAATGGTTGGCACTCGTTATAAAACAAATATTAATAGCTTTACTTACATATTCATTATTGTGTGTCTTTAATAAGGTGACCATATCACGGAGTTTTCTGAGGGTAAGAGGGTGTGATTTGCCCAGGGTCACCCAGTCAAATTTCATAGTTGAGCAAGGATTCAAATCCTGGTTTCCAAAGATATAGTCCAATGCACAAGCCACTATGGATGCTGGTTATGTAGATGCAACTAAGTAGTGGATGTAGAAAACAGGTGGTTGCTTCCATCATACCAACTTCAACTTTCTTTAATACACGGAACTATTGTCAGTCATTCCCAGTCAGCACCTCAAGTAAAACAAGCATAATAATGCTTCTCCTGGTGATTTTTTAAATTTTTATTTAGCCTCTCAATAATGTTCATGTCGTAAATTTCCAAGACAGCTATCAGGATTAAGGAGAGAGCAGTTAGCATAACACTGGTGGTTAACAGATTTGTGGGATTTTTTAAAAAGGAAAAGCCACTGAATATTTATGAGTTGATCTTATGACTTCTCTTTGTGTTGACATTTTCAAGTTAAAAAAACATTTGACTAAAGGAAAATGTCTGGCATTGAGTAGCTGCGTTCTGAAAATTTCTTTGCCTACAGGCAGCATCCAGAACATAGTAAGAGCAAATAATATATCCTTTGATGCAATATGTAACCTGGGGGTATTGTCGACCGACGTGGGGAGGGGAGCGAAGGAGATATGAAAAATTAAAACGCATCGGTGGAGTGGGTCACTGCCTGTAGGATGGAGGTTTAATCACTCTTCAACATTAGCGACACAAAGAGGATTAAAAAGGAGAAGCGAACTGCTAGTGAGAACAAATGACTCCTCGTTCGACGGCTTTAAAATGATTTGTTTTCTAAGGTCTCGAGGAATTTGATGAAACCGCCATTGCTAACTGTGCAGAATCTCATTATATTTCCAGCACTTTTTAAAAAAAATAATAATAATTTAAAAGCAGATCTAAACTAAACCAATTCACAGTGTAGCGGAAGGCTGAGCAAAGATACCACTAACTGGATTTCTCTATTACCTGCCTATTGGTAATTCTTTGTATAAGGTCAATTAAGCTGTGGCATTACAGCATTCCAGATATGAAGCTGAGACCAGAACTTAGAAAAGTAGTTCTCAAGAATAAGTTATATTTATAGTGTAGAAAAAAAGTTATTGTAGTTATAGTTCCTCAAAATAACTGTTACTTTCCACTTACTTTGATTCATTATTTTTTAAATAATATAATATAATATAATATAATATTTATTTATTTATTTATTTATTTATTTATTTTGCTTATATACCGCAGTTCTCAGTCCTGGGGCGACTCACTGCGGTGTACAACATAGAAAAAGACAGGGTGCAAAATACGAGACTCAGTATAAAATAATCCACAATTCATCATTATCAAAAAACATCCTCATCAAAAACATCAAAAACATCATCATTATTACTACAAAAGCCATTCTGTGTCGTCTCATCGTCAAAAACCACAATCCAGTGTCATTTTCCGTTGTTCCATTCCTATGGTCAGTTACTAATCATTGCACTTCTTGTTCAAACGCCTTCTTAAACAGCCATGTCTTTACTTTCCTGCGGAATATCATCAGGGAGGGAGCTAATCTGATATCCAGTAATTATTTTTTAGTTATAGAATTAAAAAATCATAGAGCTGAAAGACATCTCAAGGGTCACAACATCCTCATCATATTAGCCAGGTGAAGATTCCTGTTTTGCCTGGCATCCATGAGGAAAGAGGGGACATTGGGCAAATCTGTCATCCTGTATACAGCTTCCTCTCGGCAATATTTTTCCCATCACATGGAGAAAATGCCCTCGTAGAGAGGCCCCATGCTTCCGGTGTTGAGAGGGAACCATATGATAGGGAACCACTGACCGCATAGGGAAGCTGATGAGGAAACACAACATACAAACTATCTACACACCCACCAAGAAAATCCAACAAATGCTACGTTCAGCAAAGGACAAGAGGGATCCTCTCACTTCTGCAGGAGTCTACTGGATACCATGAAGCTGTGGCCAAGTCTACATAGGGACCACCAAACGCAGCAGCATTGCCCAAACACGAATCAAGGAACATGAAAGGCACTGCAGACTACTTCAACCAGAGAAGTCAGCCATAGCAGAGCACCTGATGAACCAACCTGGACACAACATATTATTTGAGAACACAGAAATGCTGGACCACTCTCACAACCACCATGTCAGACTACACAGAGAAGCCATCGAAATCCACAAGCATGTGGACAATTTCAACAGAAAGGAGGAAACCATAAAATGGACAAAATCTGGCTACCAATATTAAAAAAAACTTTAAAACTACAACAGCACAACATCAGAGAGGAAACAAACAAGGACATCTAATGACCTCTCAACAAAAGTTTGCTCCAGGCACTGTCAGGCCATTATATGCTAACCAAGGTGGTCAGTTGAAACATTCACACCTAGCTCCAGCAGACAAGAGTCCTTTGTCTCACCCTGGTCATTCCACAGATATATAAACCCTTTTTCCTAGTTCCAACAGACCTCACTACCTCTGAGGATGCTTGCCACAGATGCAGGCAAAACGTCAGGAGAGAATGCCTCTAGACCATGGCCATCAGGCATGTAGGGGGCGGGGCTTGGGGGGCTTCAGCCCCCCCCCAAATTCTCATGATGGTCCACGAGAAGGCCTTGCTGGTGCATTATTTAAACTGTTATGTTTATTCATATCATGATCTAATCACTATACTCAATATATCCCATATGCATGGGGGTATTGGGGTAACGATACAAAAGGTTTGCTAGGGTAGACCCTCTTTCACTCAGACTCAGCCCCCCCCCCCAAATCAAAATCCTGATGGCCATATAGCCCGAAAAAACCTACAACAACCCATCATATGATACTTTCCCTCTAGCTGGAGGAGGAAGCTCCCGTATGCCATCTGAGCCCATCAGTCCTCCACTTAGAATGAAAGCATTGCAAGAAACTTCCCAAGGTAAATGTTATGTGGTAGAAAGTCCAACCAATTCTGCAATACTATAATACACAGTCCAAGCCCTCCTAATAGATGCCATCCTGCCTCTGTTCAAAAACTGGATGAGAAGATGACTCCACTACCCTCTGAGGAAGCACATTCCACTGCCACGTCCGAATGTTTCGGTGGAATTTCTCTCTTTGTAGTTTGAAACCATCACTCTGTATCCAATCTCTAGATCAGCAGAAAACAAGTTTGCTCGCTCCTCGGTATGTTATCCTTTCAAACATCATGTCTCTTCTTAACCTTCTCTTGTACAAACTAAACTACCTATCTCCCTAAGCCTTAACTCTCATCATAGAAATGTATGTTGTTGAAATCTTTCTTCATTCTGGTTGACCTCAGTTTAGCCATTTTACATCTAGTAATCTGTATAATGGCCAAGTAGCAACAGTAAGAACTGACCATGGAACAACATACTGGTTCAAGATTGGGAAAGGGGTACGGCAGGGTTGTATACTCTCACCCAACCTATTCAGCTTGTATGCAGAACACATCGTGCGATGTGCAGGGCTTGATGGATCCAAGGTTGGAGGTGAAATTGCTGGAAAAAACATTAACGACCTTAGATATGCAGATGATACCACTTTGATGCATACTGTATCCTATCTGAATACAGTATGCATCCAGTCCTAAAAACAATATGGGATGCATACAGATATAAAAAGATTATATCTCAATGTGATATGAGATATATCCTTTGTATTTGCTAGTTCAGTCTCTCCTGGATTGAATTTGCTAGTTGAATTTGATGGCTGAAAGTGAGGAGGAGCTGAGGAGCCTTCTAACCAAGGTGAAGGAAGAAAGTGCAAAAGCTGGGTTGCACTTATGGCAACCGGACTGATCAATAACTGACCAAACATCAATATTGTTGTGCCCAGCCTTGAGCTTCAAGCAAGTAATAAATACATTCATGAAAAATATCAAGAACACTGTGTCCGGATCACAACGTCATTATAGACAAGCCCTCAGATCTGATTAAATTCCTCTTATGTTCCTACAGTTCAGACTTATATTTATATCTGATTGTGAGCATATATCAAAATGGTCAAGAAAAAGCTAAAATCCCTAACAAAAGAAGCAAGCAAACAAGTGGAGCGCTAAGTGGGTGAGCTAAATCAATCAGACTGTGCTGAATCTAGGAATCAAATATAACGACCCCTTTTAAAGAGAAGAGGAAAAACCCAATATTAATGCAGGCAGCACTATGAAATAATTTAGACTCCATCTGTCAGAAGAAGCTAAAGCTCAATTAGTCCTGCTTCAAGGAAAGAAGGGAGATGTTATGGATCCAAAACTGTACAATTCTCTCGCCTTGCTCAACATGCCCCCTTATTGGTGGATGTGAATGTTTGTGGAGCATCCTAAGAACCTTGCCTGCTAAAGGATGGTCTCGGATGACCATGATGAGCAATGGAAAGGTAAAATTCTCTCCCGCTGCCTTCATACATCTACCACTGCTGCTGACCCTGTTCAAATTGGATTTAAACGATCCAATTATTTTTTTCATTTGGTCTCTTTGCTTCCATGGAGAGGCCAGGAGATGAGCCCTTTTGTTGAATGGAAATAGGGGCCTTTCCTTTCAAAGGATGCCTCTTTGAATCAGGTGACCCTCCGACATGTAGATCAAGAATGAGTATGCCAATCTCCTGCAATGTCACCTTTGGGGGGAAAAGAAAACTTTCCCTCTACAAAGTTTTAATTGCCATTCTGAAAGCAGAGGCTTAAAGTCTACCTGTTTGAGGGGAGAAAAACGCTACCAGTGATATGAGGGATAATATTCTATTGATGCTGCCTCATAATTTTCTCTACTGCAACACCAATGGACTCAGAATCATAGAATCAAATAGTTGGAAGTGACCTCAAAGGACATCCAATCCATTCTGCCGTGTGTATTATATAATTCAACTCTGTACATGCTTACATGGGGTCCTTACACACTACAGAGTTATAGCACTATTATTTCACCTGAGAATCCCAGGATTTATAGCCTACAACTCCCAGAAGCCCTAGCTTATTTTTCCAATGAGGAATTTTGGAATCATAGGTCCAAAACACCTGGAGGGCCACAGGTTGTGCAGGCCTACACTAGAGCTTTCTGTATAAGAATTCCAAATATCCTTTCCCTAAACTGCCACTCCCAGAATGCCATAGGTTCAAACCATGGCAGTTAAAAATGGAATAATAGTGCCATAACTGTGTCATGTGAAAGAGTTCTTGAAAATTCTTCATGGAGTTCAATGACAATGGGCAATACAGTCTAAATTGAGACACTAGTTAAGGTTCACTGCCATCTTCTAGACTCACCATAGCTTATTTCTGGAAGCAAGACAAGAGTTAGACTGCATTTTGGTACCATTTTGACCTTAAAAGTTCAGATTTCATCTGGTGTATTTTCTGTCTTCATTGACTAATGAGGATAATCAGCCCCCTCCCTTTCCAGGACTTTTCTTCCCTCAGTCATAGGCATTCATCATGTTTCTCTTTAACCATCTTTTTGGGACATAATTGCATAGGCGGAAATGAGAGTGTAAGTTAAATTGTAGATTTAAATGAAAATTCTCACTACCAGTAAAGCTGAATATACACTTGCCAATTCCTGATGTTAAACATTACCTTTGTTGTATTGTTGAAGGCTTTCATGGCTGGAATCACTAGGTTCTTGTGGTTTTTTTCGGGCTATAGGGCTATGTCCTAGAGGCATTTCTCCTGACGTTTCGCCTGCATCTATGGCAAGCCTCACTACCTCTGAGGATGCTTGCCATAGATGCAGGCGAAACGTCAGGAGAAATGCCTCTAGAACATGGTCCTATAGCCCAAAAAAACCCACAAGAACCTAATTACCTTTGTTGTTATTAATTGGCATCAAGTCAACTTTGACTTATGAAGATCCTATGAATGGGGATCTTCTCAAGTTTGCGAGCTCTGAGTTGATTGGGTTTTGTTGCCTGAGTTTATCTACCTGCAATGTGGTTGTCCTCTTTTCTTACTACCTTCTCATTTACCAAACATCAACAGATTACCTTATAAGTCATGTCTTCTCATGATAAGTCCAAAGTAGAACAGTCACCACTGAATCATGTTGACCTCTAAGGAGAATTCATACATGATTTGTTCTAGGATCATTTATTCATCTTTTGATAGTCCGGGGTATCCATTGAAGTCTCCTCCAGCATCCTATTTCAAATGAATTTTTACCTTTCTTCATTGTCCAGTTTTCACAACCATGAATTATATAGGATCTCTCAAAATGATTCATGCCAAGTTTGCTCCAAGCAATGTAGTCCATTTATGACTTTCACTGTATAAGATATGTAAGAATCACACATACATTGTCTTAAGAAAACGATGCCCTCATAACTAGATTCCCAAGACTTCCTGATTTCAAGCAGGATTGTGTTGCAAGAGAGTGGACCCATTTAGGTTACCAGTAAAGCATGTGTTAAAACTCAAAATGGAAGACAAGACTGTAGGAATTCGGAAGGTGAGAGGATAACTGTGAAAGACATTGCTTACTAAAAGCACTATTTTGCAATGGCCAAAGTTGCTAGAATGGAGACCCCATAGGCTGAAATTCTGCTTTCAGATCCAGTGTTCAGTTTCAATCTGCTTTCATTTTTCTCTCCAGGTCTGATTGGAAAGGTCAATCATAGATGAAAGATGCAGCTGTCCTTCTAATCCCACAGCTCTGCCAGCATCCTTCATTCTGAAGCTGTTCTCCAGCTTTGAAATTTGATCTCTTGACTTGGCCTTTTTCCTGGCTCATTTCCCCTTCATTTTGGCTTCCCAAAGAAAGTCACTGGCAACAAAAGCAAACAGACAAAGAGCTGAGCTTGCTCGATCAAGTCCAAACGCTTTGAAACACAGCTCATCTCTTTTGCAAAAATTTGCCCAAACAATTGCATCAGCAAGGGCTCCTCTTTTAGTCCCCACAGTGCCAATTGTGCACATCCTTTCTGAGGCATTGTCTGAAATTAAAATGGCAGCCACCAGCGGCAGCCATTACAAACTAAAAAAATTCAAGGAGGAATTTTTTAAAAATAAAGGCCTTGAAAATTGCATTTCAGCACCATCTCTATTCATGCAGGATTTGTGGTGTGGCTTGCAAAAAGAGAGGTTAGCAATTTTCAAACTGTGATCAAAACTGAATTGCGAGTCATGACTAAAGTAAAACAATGGGAAAAATTAATTTCCATGCATGTTGACTTGCCAAAGTGCTATTGATTCACTAGGTGTTCTATTTGGGACTAATAACAGGATTTAGACTTATGGTCAAAAACATATTTTAGTTGCAAATCACCTTGGATTTTAAGGAGCCCCCGGGGGCGCAGTGGGTTAAATCCCTGTGCCGGCAGGACTGAAGACCGACAGGTTGCAGGTTCGAATCCAGGGAGAGGCGGATGAGCTCCCTCTATCAGCTCCAGCTCCTCATGCGGGGACATGAGAGAAGTCTCCCACAAGGATGATAAAAACATCAAATCATCCGGATGTCCCCTGGGCAAAGTCCTTGCAGATGGCCAATTCTCTCACACTAGAAGCGACTTGCAGTTTCTCAGGTCGCTCGTGACATGAAAAAAAAAAACCCCTTGGATTTTGATTTTTGGTTGAAAAATGTGTCAAAAGAGCAATGACTGAGCCATTTCCAAAGAATGAGTTGTATGATTCTTTTATCTGTATCTCTAAACATAGTTTCTGTTGAGTAAATTCATTACATTCAATAAGATTGGCCTATGGTGCATCTGAGTGTCTGCTTTTCCTCTAGTTCTATTTTGGCTTTAATTATAATGATGGAAAATACTTTAATGGCTAAACTACTGGATTACAAACTTGGCAATGTAAATTCACAACCGCTTCCAAGAAGTACAAGTCCAAGTAAGGAGCTGTTGCTCAAAGGAATAAAATGTCATTTGTATGGAGAAGTTCTTGGGTTCATTTCTCAACATATTTATGTTGGGCAAGGAAAGCCACCTGTTGAAAACTCTGAAACATCACTGTAGATCCAGTGTAGACAATACTGACTTAGGACCTCTTCACACGGCTTT
Organism: Anolis sagrei; assembly: GCF_037176765.1. Classification (NCBI taxonomy): domain Eukaryota; kingdom Metazoa; phylum Chordata; class Lepidosauria; order Squamata; family Anolidae; genus Anolis; species Anolis sagrei. The sequence continues at coordinate 293,090,433 of NC_090022.1, read as the reverse complement.
TGGCACCCTGCACACCCTCTATCATTCCCCCATCATATGGAGAGGATGGGAAAAGACACATTGGTACCCTGACCCTGTCACCATCAGATGGGCGAAAGGGTGGCAATGCGCATTGCCCCATTGCCCATTCTGCCATCATATGGGGAGAAGGAAAGGAAATGCAGATAGCTCCATTGGAGCTACCCAAAATATACTTTCTTCTCTGTGGCACCAGAGGAAGCGTCTTGTGATGATTCCCCTCCATTTCAGGAGGAATGTGAGCAGGGCCAAGCTAGCATCATCTGATAATGTGCTGACCAAAAGAAGAAAAAGCAGCCAAACAACTCCCAAGTGAAGAGACCCCTAAACAAATTGATGGTCTAACAGAGCTTAAGGCAAGTTCCAAAAGTATTAGTTGTTGCTCCTTGTCTTCAAGCCATTTCCAACCCCAGTGGTGCTGTGCGTTAAAGCACTGAGCTGCTGAGTTTGTTGACCAAAAGGCTGCAGGTTCGATTCCGGGGAGCGGCGTGAGCTTCCGCTGTCAGCACTAGCTTCTGCCAACCTAGCAGTTCGAAAACATGTAAATGTGAGTAGATTAATAGGTACCGCTCCGGCGGGCAGGTAACGGCGCTCCATGCAGTCATGCCGGCCACATGACTTGGTGGTGTCTATGGATAATGCTGGCTCTTCGGCTTAGAAATGGAGATGAGCACCACACCCCAGAGTCAGATATGATTGGACTTAATGTCAGGGGACAACCTTTACCATATATATATATATATATATGAATCTGCCTTGCCTTCCTACCAGGAGAAAAAGGAAGAATATACATCAAATACCTAGCAGTTTGAAAACATGCAAATGTGAGTAGATCAATAGGTACCGCTCCGGCGGGAAGGTAACGGTGCTCCATGAAGTCATGCCGGCCACATGACTTGGTGGTGTCTATGGACAACGCTGGCTCTTCGGCTTAGAAATGGAGATGAGCACCACACCCCAGAGTCAGACATGATTGCCTTGCCTTCCTATCAGGAGAAAAAAGAAGAATATACATCAGATACAGCAAGCATGCTTCCTTCTTGACTGGGTGAAAATGTAGGACTAATATCTTTTTGCTTGCATGGTTTCTGTATATTCTTGTGGGGGAAAATACCTGGGATACCTCTCCCATAATCTGAGTTTCTGTAGAGAAAGTGGCACACTTTTGTTCCATCCCAATTCACTTGCCCTTGTGTTTTTCTTCCCCCCTGCTTTGATGTGTAATAATGAGTTGGCAAGGGTGGGGAGAAAAAAGAGAAATGTCTTTAATCAATTGCAGAAACTCATAGCGCTATCTGGATCACATGCGCCTCAAAACACTTTATCACTGTCGTTTGGCAACGTCCATAATTCTGATATATCTGGTGCTCTGGTGTCATGTCATTCTATTACATTAAACAATAGGACATAACAATGGAGCGCACGGGAATGATGGAATACTCCCTCTCTTAGGAAAATGTAAAGAGATAATACACATGTTTTCAGATGGGAAAGCTGCTATTAGTCCATCCAGTGACTATTCTCTGATTAGGCTACAAGGGACAAGACAGATATTTTGAATCATATGGTTGTAAAGAGCGGGGACAAAACAGATATCAATGCGAGTATCCGACTTGACACCTTTTGTTGTAATAAGACGTAGGACCATTGTCTCTATTAAAAGTTGCTCCAATAAGGAGGAGGTTGATAGGTGTTTGGAGCTGATCCACTCCGAGTCGCCTCTGGGCTGAGAGGGGTGGTATATAAATATAGTAAATAAATAATAAATAAACAAATCTGTTCTGAGTCCCCTGGGGAAGATAGAACATAATACAAATAAAGTCTTATTAGTATTATTATTATGCCCGTAAGGAGGCTCTTGTAGGCGGATTGATTGAACATTTAATAAAAGAATGTTAAATTTTTTTTATTGTTGTTGTTGGTAAATGGGTTGTAGAATACTTGAAGCATACAAGGGCTATCTAGTCCAACCTCCTGTCATTCAGGAACACACAATCAAAGCACTCCCAAAAGATGGCTGTGCTGCCGCACGCTGGGCCTGTGCATAAGACTGTAGACAGGACATAAATTCTGTGTGCCCAACGGGACGCCGGGCCTGCCTCAGATTAAAGGCCCTTGGACCTCCCCAAAACAAAGTCTTTAGATTGCTTAAAGGTTCAACAAAGTTCTTTATTAATGAAAACAAACAGGTATTTCAAGGCTTTCTTAACAGTCTATAGTCTCTTTCAATCTTGTCCACAGGGAACAGGCACTATCTTCATGACTGGTATTTTAACTAATGGGGAAATCCTTAACTTCTAATCTGGGCAGTCTTTCTTTGCCTCTGTTGGTGTGGAGCCCCACACCCGGTACCAACTGCGTCTGGCTTCCGCGAGTTACCCTTACCAAGCAGAGCTTTGTAAACTTCCAGGGAAAAGGGAGTTCAGGTTTCGGTGATGGCTGGCTGAAGTCCCTCAGCAAAGGAGCTGTAAGGCTGTACAACCCCGATCAGGCTGTAGGCTGTGTATCTCCCCAGCCAAGCCGTAGAAGACAAAGCTTTCTACAGGAGCTCTTGGTATTATGTCCTGCATGGAAAGCTGCTCTATGTGGACTGAACTCAAATGGCTCCTATTCCCTCCAAAAACCCAAAAAGGGGCGGGACCAGGGAACCTAACTATAATTGACAGGTGGATTGCCCTATGATTGCAGCCAAAAGAAGCCACCTATCTGCAGAGTCCCTGAAACTTAGGACTATAACAAACATTAAATGCAAAGCAAACAAAATTGGAGCTCCTGGTGCAGTTGTACCTGCACAATGGCCATCCAACCTCCACTTAAAACATTCCAGAGTAGGAGACTCCACTGGACTCCCAGGAAGGATGTTCCACTGCCAAGCAGCTCTTACTGTTGTTATTAGAAAAAAAATTGTTCCCACCCTCCCAAAAGACAGACTCAACAGGAATTCTGAACTCATATAAGAATTTACAATATTTTTTACATTTTATAAAGTTTCACAATATTGAAATAACAGCTTTCCCTCTTCCCACATTTGACTTTATTTCCAGTAGTTTTGCCATAAAACTACTCATTCCATAAGGAATTAACTAACCTCTCACAAACAAAACACTTTAGGGGAACTGAAGAGGGAATGCGTGCCCGCTAATCCCAGACAAAAAGCCTATCTATAAATCCCCTAACAAAAGGGGTTTTGCTCATTTACTCAGAATTATACATTTGTCCTCTTTAAAAAAATCATTTATAAAATTCACATGTCCCTTTGGGAGATTCACATATATCTTATCTGCGCTAATACAGTCCAGTGCTTGCTTCTTGGGAGAAACTGAAATAATCCTTTGGAATCCCTTGGGAGAGTGGAAACTTGATAGAATTAACTTCTCAGGCTGGCAGATATCAGCAACATATAGATCAGTGGTTCCCAAGCCTTTTCTGGCCAAGGACCACTTGACCAGGAATCACTTTCCAACATTAGTACCGAAAGGTTTACAACTCAGATTTTGGTCAACTTTAGATTCTGTTTGTTTATTTGGGAATTCTGATTCAGAAATTGTATTGGATAGACCACATCAGCTCTAGTTTCTGATACAAAACATGTGCGATCCAGTGGTTACTATCTGCTCACCCACAGAAAATTGTATTTAATAAGCCTCGGCACTATAAGAAGGTTTCCCGAGGCCAGTTGCTCTCATTGTAGCAGTTTAGCAATGTTGAGGCCGTGGACCATATTTTAGTTCTTGTGGACCACTGATGGTCCACGGACCACAGGTTGGGAACCACTGGTATAGATATTATAACATCTGCATGCTTTACATTGAACTTTCACATTTATATACCAACCCATTGTGTTTTTGAGGCTCATTTTTGTACAAACTGGACTCACCATGGACTGTTTTACATATTGCCACAAAACATTTTACCTGTCTTCCTCTTTTTCAGGGCAGACTTTCCAAATGACTCTGACTTCAAAACAACAAAAGACAGCTGTTCATATTCCCTGCCATGGAGGAAACTCCAACCACCTCTGACATCATGAGGATTCCCCAGCCAACAGGAGCCGAGACTGAAACTGGGCCAGCTTCTGACCAATCAGGGGACGGTGCAGGTATTTTGAATGGCTTTCAGATAGAATAAAATGTCTTGTACTGTACTGCGCTCTGGCACCACGAGATGCAGAGCCAATCTTAAGAAATAGGGCTACAAAGTTGAATCCACAACATGCGAGTGCGGAGAAGAGCAAACCACAGACCACCTGCTGCAATGCAACCTGAGCCCTGCTACATGCACCATGGAGGACCTCCTTGCGGCAACACCAGAGGTACTCCAAGTGGCCAGATACTGGTCAAAGGACATTTAATCAACTACCAAGTTTGCAAAATTTGTGTTTTTTATCTGCTTGTTTGTTTTGTTCTGTTAGAAATGTAATACAATGGTATGGTTGCTGATGACACGATAAATAAATAAAATACGGTACTACATATTTTATGTCCAATACTTTTGAGTTCAGACTCTATATCAAACATCCTTTCAGGCGTAAAAGTAATAAACCCCTGTTCCTGTTGTCTTCAAACCAGGTTGTGTGCTGATTTGGTCTTCAAAGTAACGGGACACACTGGGCACTGGACTCTCAGCCCACTCCTTTGGTGGGTAGCTGAATCTTGACCTCACTGTCAGGATGTTCTTCCTAATGTTATGTAGACTCTCTTTTCTTGCAATAAGAATCCCTTGCTCCATGATCTGGTCTCCACAGAAGCAGAAAACAAGTCTGCCCTCTCCTCAAACCTCTAAACCACTCTCTGTAGGGTCTGGATTCCAGACTTTTGATCTTTTTTGGTTGCCCTTCACTGGACACCTTTCATCTTGTCCATATCCTCTTAGAATGATGGTACCCAGAACTGGACACAGTGTTACTCCAGGTGAGGTTTTGCCAAAGCAGACTAGAGTGGGACTTGATGTAGACACTGGGTTCCTATTGACGCAGCCTAGAATCACATTGGCCATTTTTAGCTGCCATATCACACTGCTGCCTTGACCCAAGGGTTCATAACACCCATGAGAATTGTCACTAATGAAATGGGAACAGAACAAAGAAAGCTTTGATGTCCAACAGCATTTCCATAATGTGATCAAAATGTTTCTGAAAGGACTCATACATGGCAAACAGGGAAGGACTGAAAAACAGATACAAAAGAAATTTACCCCAGGAAACAAATTCTCACTTGGTGCTTGTAATTGCTAATTTCTTAGGGGACATCTACACTGTAGAATTAATACATTTGAATTCCACTTTAACTGCCATTGCTCAATGCTATGGAGTCCCGGGAGCTGTCCATAGCATTGAACCATGGCAGATAAAGTGATGCTTAAACTGTATTAATTCTACACATGTACTCTTGGTGGGGGTAAATACTTCACTCTCATTTCAGTGTAAATTTGCAGTGGATTCACTTACATGGAAACCAGAAGACACAATTGCACCTATTCCATTTGATTGGCTCTGTAGTGGAAAGCAGGAGCAATGCCTACTCACAACAGCCCTACAGGGTAGCATAGGCTGAGCAAAACTACCTTGCCCAAGGCAACCAAACGAATGTTGTTGCTGAGCAGGGATTTAACCCCCAGCCTTCCACGTCCAAAGGCAGTTTTCATTCTGCTCCACCGCCCTCCATTAAGCATGAAAGGAAGCAGCATTGGCTAGGAGAAGCAGATGGGGAGAGCAGAAGGTGAGGGCGGGATGATTACAGCAGACGTAATAAGCACAAATCCTAAGCGTTACCTTGGGAATTCAGCCCACATGGAGGTAATATTAACCAGTTGTCTAAAGTAAAAACTACAAAGTTTCAAGGACAAAGACTAGTATTGTGTGTGTCAATTCCATCCCAGATGAGCAATTTTGTTGTTGTTGCATTGTGCAAACACATGAAGTTTAGGGAAAGGAAAACTTAGTCCTAGCTAGTCTGTTCAAACATTTTTGTTAAAGTTATTAGTGTACTGTACCTTTCAAGAGGGAATATAGATTTCTGTAATAAATGAGTGTTTTATTTCTCTTCTCCCAGATCTCAGAGGGTTGCAACCTCCTTCACTCTCCCACACATAGAGGAGAAAAAAGCAATAGTTGTGGATCAGTAATCAAATGGGGAAGGAAGAAGCTGAACAATAACCAGTCCCATCTCCACCCACAATAGTTTCAAACAGAGAAACATGGTTGACCATCTTTGTAAAACATATAAAAGAAGCTTCACTTAGAGCTAGAATATGGAATTATGGAAACATGGAATCATAGCCAATGGGATTTTGGCCTGCATCAATAGGAGCATAGTGTCTAGATCTAGGGAAGTAATGGTACCCCTCTGTTCTGCTTTGGTTAGACCACACCTGGAATACTGTGTCCAATTCTGGGCACCACATTTCAAGAGAGATATTGACAAGCTGGAATGTGTCCAGAGGAGGGCGACTAAAATGATCAAGGGTCTGGAGAACAAACCCTATGAGGAGCAGCTTAAGGAGCTGGGCATGTTTAGCCTGAAGAAGAGAAGGGTGAGAGGAGATATGATAGCCATGTGTAAATATGGGAGAGGAAGCCACAGGGAGGAGGGAGCAAGCTTGTTTTCTGCATCCTTGGAGACTAGGACGCAATGGAACAATGGCTTCAAACTACAAGAAAGGAGATTCCATCTGAACATGAGGAAAAACTTCCTGACTGTGAGAGCCGTTCAGCAGTGGAACCCTCTGCCCTGGAGTGTGGTGGAGGCTCCTTCTTTGGAAGCTTTTAAAAAGAGGCTGGATGGCCATCTGTCAGGGGTGATTTGAATGCAATATTTCTGCTTCTTGGCAGAATGGGGTTGGACTGGATGGCCCATGAGGTCTCTTCCAACTCTTTGATTCTATGATTCTATGCTCACCATCCCATCCAACTCCAGCTGTGCTTTTGTTGTTGGCCTTCAAATTATTTCTAACTTATGGCAATTCTAAGGTGAACCTGTCACATGAGATTTTGAGATTAAAAGTAAAAGATTTGTGTTGTAATTTAACCCCACACTGCCCAAGTCTCAAGTCTTGTAGTGATTGGTGTTTATCACCTTCTCTTTGAAACCTCAGAAGAGATGGGTGTTAGAGTAGCTCAGACCCAGTTCTTGATTATTGAGAAATGCAGTTATTTCCTATTAATGTAAATATAACTTTTGTGATTTGTTGTTTAGATTGGATTCTGCATCTTTGCCTGCCTAAGCTCTTAATTCTTTACAACCACATTACGCAGCACTTCACATTCTGATCACTAATGAGCTGATGCTCAACTTTTGTATCCAGTTTGTTTTTGGATGCTCTGCTTTAATTTAGGGTAGTTTTCCCTAAGAATTTGCCCAAGGCCACCATGTGGGTTTCCATGGCTGAGTGGGGATTCAAACCCTCTTCTCCTGCATCAAAGTCCAGTGCTCAAATGAATACACCACACAGGCTCCTTTGAAGTGTAGAAATGCACCAATACTTGCCCATAATCAAATACTTGGTCTACTGGAAGACAGAGAGAATAAAGAACACCACGGCCACAGGTTAGGGCAATTCAGGAGGACAAAGTGTAGAAGAAATATAAAGGAAGTTTACACCCACAAACCCACATCCTTCTACAAAATAACATGCAGCTAGTAAGTAGTGAGTATAACAAACAAAGCTTATTAATATTAGCACCTCCACCCAAGAATGTTCAGCCAAAACAAAAACCCAACCAAATAATACCACTCCATATCAAATGCTTGAGGGCACACTTTGCCATTTCAGTATATTTTGGTACCAAAGGCTTGTTTCAGGCTGAGAAAAAAATATGTTGTAAAAATCAGAAGTGACCAGAAAAGTCACTTTGACAGAATTGACAGGACTAAGGGGATACCATGGACACTAACAGTATAACTTTTAATCTGCACTTCCTGAAATATAATATAATTTTCTATACTTGGTTGTTGTTTGTAAAATATCTCGTATGCTTCAGAAAAAGTGAAATGTTCAGATTTTCTTGACAGATTAGAGAGATGGGCCAAAATTAACAAAATGAAGTTCAACAGTGACAAATGCAAGATACTCCACTTTGGCAGGAAAAACGAAATGCAAAGATACAGAATGGGGGACAATGCCTGGCTCGAGAGCAGTACAAGTGAAAAAGATCTTGGCGTCCTCGTGGACAACAAGTTAAACATGAGCCAACAATGTGATGTGGTGGCAAAAAAAGCCAATGGGATTTTGGCCTGCATCAATAGGAGCATAGTGTCTAGATCTAGGGAAGTAATGCTACCCCTCTATTATGCTTTGGTTAGACCACACCTGGAATATTGTGTCCAATTCTGGGCACCACAATTCAAGAAAGATATTGACAAGCTTGAATGTGTCCAGAGGAGAGTGACTAAAATGATAAAAGGTCTGGAGAACAAGCCCTATGAGGAGCGGCTAAAGGAGCTGGGCATGTTTAGCCTGAAGAAGAGAAGGCTGAGAGGGGATATGATAGCCATGTATAAATATGTGAGAGGAAGCCACAGGGAGGAGGGAGCAAGCTTGTTTTCTGCTTCCCTGGAGACTAGGACGCGGAACAATAGCTTCAAACTACAAGAGAGGAGATTGCATCTGAACATGAGGAAGAACTTCCTGACTGTGAGAGCCGTTCAGCAGTGGAACTCTCTGCCCCAGAGTGTGGTGGAGGCTCCTTCTTTGGAAGCTTTTAAACAGAGGCTGGATGGCCATCTGTCAGGGGTGATTTGAATGCAATATTCCTGCTTCTTGGCAGAATGGGGTTGGACTGGATGGCCCATGAGGTCTCTTCCAACTCTTTGATTCTATGATTCTATGATTCTATTTTGAAGTCTGTATGCATTTCATTTGGAATTTAAGTTCTGGGCAGCTCGAACAGCATGTTCACAGTGAATTAGCCATCCCTAATAGGAGGTTACACTTCTCTTCCCAAGAATATCACTACCCAGTATGTCCAGCCATGCTCTTCAGTCACATGGCCTGAAATGAGTGATTGATTCATATTGAGCATAAGGAATTTTCCCATTAAAACCTTGGCATGCCCAGGCTTCAGAAAGACAGTTGCTCTGATCACCATCCAAACTAGTCTGTTATGCCCCTCGGAGTATATTTTCCCGATGCCAAGTGATGATCACTGGTGGAATTGTGACTTTCCAAAAAGAATATGATATGCAATGTCATGGATTTAATGGTATGTGCACAGTCTGTTACCATTAGCAAAACTGGCTCATTCTTAACAAGTGAGACTGCAGCTTGAGTGTAAAGTGTCAATGCAACAAATGTCTCTTGTTTATAGAGCTTTAGGAAATTTCTTTTCTTTCTTTTTTTGGACTACAAATCCAAGAATCTACCACCCTCCCCACTCAAGCCAACGTGCTGATACAGCTGGAGATTTGGATAGTTATAGTCCAAAAACTATAATTTGTTCAAGCTTTTTTCTTCAAATGTTTTAAACAGAATGCCATAAGGACAAACATTTTCATTAAGAAGATATCATCTGACTTCAATGAGAAATCAGACTTACTAGATGCTTGATGTTTTCAAGCAAATGATGGCAAGATTTGTAGTAACAAAACATGAAACCTATAGTTGTTTGAAAAGATTGCTATGCTTCTGTTTGAAGCCCAGATGATTAAATTTATGAAGACATACATCTGCAGAATACTCTGCATAAATAAGGTTATGTGTTTATGCTTCTACGTATTGATAATCCTTAAGTGTTTTTACATATTTTCTGTAGATCATAATGCATCTGCATAGTCTGCCTGCTTATCTTGAGATACAGTATCAAGTCACTGTATGGTTCTTCACCTTATAGTGACGAGACAAATAGAGACAGAGTTTTTTGTTGTTTGTTTATTCAGTTGCTTCTGACTCTTTGTGACCTCATGACTTAGACGAAGGGCTAGAAGGCATGATCATCAAGTTTGCAGACGACACCAAATTGAGAGGGATAGCCAATACTCCAGAGGACAGGAGCAGAATTCAAAACTATCTTGACAGATTAGAGAGATGATTGGCCAAAACTCACAAAATGAAGTTCAACAGTGACAAATGCAAGATACTCCACTTTGGCAGGAAAAACGAAATGCAAAGATACAGAATGGGGGACAATGCCTGGCTCGAGAGCAGTACGTGTGAAAAAGATCTTGGAGTCCTTGTGGACAACAAGTTAAACATGAACCAACAATGTGATGTGGCGGCAAAAAAAGCCAATGGATTTTGGCCTGCATCAATAGGCGCATAGTGTCTAGATCCAGGGAAGTCATGCTACCCCTCTATTCTGCTTTGGTTAGACCACACCTGGAATATTGTGTCCAGTTCTGGGTACCACAATTCAAGAGAGATATTGACAAGCTGGAATGTGTCCAGAGGAGAGTGACTAAAATGATCAAGGGTCTGGATAACAAGCCCTATGAGGAGCGGCTTAAGGAGCTGGGCATCTTTAGCCTGAAGAAGAGAAGGCTGAGAGGGGATATGATAGCCATGTATAAATATGTGAGAGGAAGCCACAGGGAGGAGGGAGCAAGCTTGTTTTCTGCTTCCTTGGAGACTAGGACGCGGAACAATGGCTTCAAACTACAAGAAAGGAGATTCCATCTGAACACGAGGAAGAACTTCCTGACTATGAGAGCCATTCAGCAGTGGAACTCTCTGCCCCGGAGTGTGGTGGAGGCTCCTTCTTTGGAAGTTTTTAAACAGAGGCTGGATGGCCATCTGTCAGGGGTGATTTGAATGCAATATTCCTGCTTCTTGGCAAGGGGTTGGACTGGATGGCCCATGAGGTCTCTTCCAAATCTTTGATTCTATGATTCATGGACCAACCCACGCCAGAGCTCCCTATCAGCTGTGGCCACCTTCAGCTCCTTCAAAGTCAAGCCAGTCACTTCAAGAATTCCATCCACACATCTTGTCCTTGGTCAGCTCCTCTTCCTTTTTCCTTCCATTTTCTCAAACATCGTTATCTTCTCCAAGCTATCCTGTCTTCTCATTATGTGGCCAAAGGATTTCATTTTTGCCTGTAATATTCTTCCCTCCAATGAGCATGGAGTATGGACTGGTTGGATCTTCTTGTGGTCCAAGGCTCTCTCAGAATTTTCTTCCAGCCCCATAGTTCAAAAGCATCTATCTTCCTTTGCTCAGCCTTCCTTGTGGTCCAGCTCTCATGTCCATAGGTTACTATGGAGAATACCATTGTTTTAACTATGTGGATTTTTGTTGCCTGCATGACATCTCTACTCTTCACTATTTTATCGTGATTGGTCATTACCCTCCTTTCAAGAAGTAGATGTCTTCTGATTTCTGCTGTCTGCATCTGCAGTAATCTTTATTGGGGGAGAAGATGAGTGGTCTGAATGACAACCAAAAGTAGGACCATGTTATTTCCAGTTCCCCAAATTGGTGACACAATGAGCTTGTGCAGCATTCTTGAGTTGCAGAGGAGCTGAAATATGAGTTCCGTAGCCTCTCTATCTCTGGGTAAAAATGCTTTGTTTCTGGGTTTTTGTTGTTGTTGTTGTTGTTGTTTTAGCAGTAACTAACAATTGGATTCAGGCCTCAGATGTTAAATGAAATCTCAAACTAAAACATTTTCTTGAAAACATTGCTCAGACAGAACATGTGTTAAAAATGGAAAGCAGAGTTGAACCTAAATTTCTTTCCAATATCTGAATGGGGGCACCTAATCAATCATTTGGTCTTGTTATATCATGGCTGGAATGCTATTGTTTAACTCCAGTTAGGGCAGACCCTCTGAAACATTTGCTCAACCAACACGTAAACACAAATAATTCAGTGACTCTACTCTAGATGGGTCTCAAAATAGGACCACATTTGTACTGTTCCACTCCATTTTGTTGGGATTACCATTCTTTTCCAACACAACTTTGGAAAAGTTGTGTTATTTCTTCAGATGGCTACCTGAAACAAAATCATAATCCTTGGTCCTCTGTCCTTTCCCAAGTACAAAAGGGCAGACATCTTGGGGGTACATGATATATAGGAGAACTTGATTGCAAGATAGTGGACTTTAACAGTCAAAACATCAAGCTACCGCTTTGCACAAGATAACAAAAAATCTATGTCCAACTCAGAGATAAGATATTAATCAGAACTGTTTAGAAAACAAACACAAAAATGTCAGGAATAGCCACCTTGTCATTTATCATTGCTGAATTGTTTACATAGTTTGGACTTTTTAAGTATCTCAGGTACAATACCGTGCACCTTTTTATTGCTTCAATTGTGTCTTTTCATAGAGTTTATTGGGTGTTTTGTTATGTTATTCTTAAACAATATTTTGTTTGAGCGTCGCATACATAACAGAGCAGGGTGAGCTTTTACAATGGGACAGTGCAGTAACAGCTCCACATGAATGCTCCCATGTTCATTGTGCTCCACACCCTTGTGTTGTCATAGCACTCTGAACACTCAAAGGCACTTGTTCTGTCGTGTGCTGGGCCTGTAAAGAATTTCCTTTAGAACAGGACGTGCAACCTTTGCCCAGCGGGAAGCCAGGAGGCCCAAGGAGAAGTTCTCAGAGGTTTTCTACCACAAATGATCTTTAGATGGCTTGTGAAGTATAACAAAGTCCTTTATTAATGAACAATCAAACAGAAATGTCTCTTGTCTTCAGTAAAGATAAACAAATACTTCCAGGCTTTTGTGCAACTGGTGGCTACTAACTGTTACTTTACTTTAAAAGAAAATCCCTTTCTAACTTCTCCCAGGCTGACTGTGAACCTAAACCTAACTGATGTGGGCTCCACTACCGGGTTGAACTGTGTCTCAAAGCACCGTGTGGACCTACCAGGAAGGCCTGTAGTCTCTTCAGCTGGAGTTCTTTGATATTCAAAGCTGTTTTCCCTCTGAAATTCCTCAGAGCTTTAGGGCTGTTTCCCTGGGAATCTTTGGGAATCTTTGGATGCTCTTAAGACTGTTTTCCCCCAGAAAGTCTTGATGCTCTTAAGACTGTTTTCCCCCGGAAAGTCTTAAGGGTTGAAGCTTTTGTACAGGGGAAGCTTGCACACATCCTGTACATTAGCTTTCCTTGCTGAGACTAACTAAAAATGGCTCCCTTCCCTTCCCAATTGCCCTGAGCAAGGAGCAGAACCCAAACTTAACGATGATGGACAGGTGACTTGCCCTATGACTGCAACCAAAGGAAACTACCCTTCTGCAGAGTCCCTGAAACCTTAGACCTCAAGCAAACATTCAATACACAGCAAATAAAGTTGGAGCTCCTGGTACAGCCGTACCAGCACAGCACTGCTGAAATGTGCATGCATTCAGGGATGCACAGAAATAATTATATGACTATGATAGCCTATGTCCAACTCTGCTTCTTCAACCTAGAACTGAATGTTAAGGTTCTGCACTGGGGGTGGAAATGCTCAGCTACTTCAATAGGGAAATTTGTCCATATGAATGTTGCCAGCAGGATTCCAGCCCTCATATCCAAACTCAGACTTGGGTGATAGGGCCATTAAAATGTCACAAAGGTGCCAGGTTTTTCAGAACTTTTCACCAGGGTAATGCAAAATGTAGAATAGGGAAGAACTCCACTCTTGCCACAAAATCCCAAAATCTGGACAAATAGTATAGTCGTTGGAACTAGAATTATAGAATCATAGAGTTGGAAGAGACCTTGTGGACCATCAAGTCCAACCCCCTCCCAAGAAGTAGGACAATTGCATTCAAAGTACACCCAACAGATGGTCATCCAGCCCCTGTTTAAAAGCATCCAAAGAAAGAGACTCCACCACAGGTAACCTCAAGCCCCAAGACAGAGATATCTTCCTGGATGGCCATCTCAAATACCAGGTCTTGACTTTGCCATTTGATATAAGGGACAGTGTTTAATTATGTTATTGCATGTAACAGAAATATCCACAAAGTCCTGGAACCAAGCTTCAACAGATACCAAAGGCCTTCTGTAGTTCTAGTTAAAGGAGATCTATTAAATCAATCGAATATAAGGTTTCATTTCCTCCTGTTGAATAAATGAAGGAGGAAAATTCTAAACAACAAGGCCAAAACCCTCTGGGTTTGTGAGTTAATGGTTCACTTACTTATTCTTGAAGCTGTTTTGCTGCTGCTGCTGTGTTAACTATAACAGAAGATTCACTTCTCTCCTATGAGAGGCTGGCTGCTTTTGTAGATACATCTTCCACTTTCATTAATATCCTCAGAAGGCAACTGTGTCAAGGATTAGCTAATATGCCAATTTATTTCAATTTTATCAATTAATTGATTGATTTGTCCTGTAAAAGGCAGATAATAAGTCAGCTAAAAATCTTTAATTGTTAGGAATCTGTAGCAGTGAACTGCATCATGGTTTTCCCTCCACCTGCTCCTTCTTCTCTGACCTTGTTGGAGAGATTTTAGATCTTTGCTATAAAGTGTTGTTAAGTTGTTTTGCATTTTGATATAATACTTCCACAGAACACAGCAACTTCCTCCAAGAAGTATTTGGCTTTTGAAAAGGAAAAAAAAACACAAGTATGGTCTGGAATGCAATTAGACAATCTGCATACTTTCAAAATAAAGACTGTGGGTGTTTACCTGCATACTTACTTTTACTTGCTTAGGCGATCCCTCATTGGATGAGTAGGATAGCCTTCCATGGTCAGTATTCTTGTGGGTCCGTAGGTGACTGTGGAGCCCTATTCTTGATCTGCATCTTCTTCCACAGTGAGGGCATTGGTTTCCAGGTGGAAGGTGGTCTCTGTTGTGGTTGGCTTGATGCGCCTTCCTCTTAGCACGTTTCTCTCCTTCACCCTCCATCCATGCCTCTTCAAATTCTGCAGCACTGCTGGTCACAGCTGACCTCCAGCTGGAGCACTCAAGGGCCAGGGCTTCCCAGTTCTCAGTGTCTATGCCAGAGTTTTTAAGGTTGGCTTTGAGCCCATCTTTAAATCTCTTTTCCTGTCCACCAACATTCCATTTTCTGTTCTTAAGTTCGGAGTAGAGCAACTGCTTTGGGAGATGGTGGTTGGGCATCCGGACAATGTGGCTGGTCCAACAGAGTTGATGGCAGAGGACCATTGCTTCAATGTTGGTGGTCTTTGCTTCTTCCAGCATACTGACGTTTGTCCGCTTGTCTTCCCAAGAGATTTGCAGGACTTTCCGGAGGCAGCGCTGATGGAATTGTTCCAGGAGTTGCATGTGACGTCTGTAGACAGTCCACGTTTTGCAGGCATATAGCAGGGTTGGGAGGACAATAGCTTTATAGACAAGCACCTTGGTCTCCCTACAGATGTCCCGGTCCTCAAACACTCTCTGCTTCATTCAGAAAAATACTGCATTCGCAGAGCTCAGGCGGTGTTGTATTTAGGTGTCGATGTGTGTTGATCA
The DNA here is from genome assembly GCF_037176765.1 of Anolis sagrei. Taxonomy (NCBI): domain Eukaryota; kingdom Metazoa; phylum Chordata; class Lepidosauria; order Squamata; family Anolidae; genus Anolis; species Anolis sagrei. The sequence continues at coordinate 293,075,052 of NC_090022.1, read as the reverse complement.
GTTGTTACCTGCATACCTTTATGAGCTCTCTTCACTTTTTTTGGTGGTTGTACAATAACCATGTATGGTTTGAGCATTGGATCAGGACTTTGGGAAACCAAGGTTCAAATTATTGTAAAGTCATGAAATCAGTGGATGATTTGGGGCTCTCTGCTGTAGAGAAAGGCAATGACAAACTCTCTGAACTAATCTTGCCAACAAAACCCTGGGATGTGTTCATTTTAGGGTTGCTGTTAGGCTGAAATGACTTGAAGGCATGAAACAACAACTTTAGTTAAGAATAACTTTGAAATTAGACAAAAACTATGCAAAGAGCTATCTAAACAGAACAAAAGTTCACAAAGAGAACAAGTCGGTGCTAAAATGGTGACTTGTATCCTCACTGCTTCTAATGAATTAGATTCACTGATATAATTGATTGAATTCCAATTGATGGGAAAGAATTCACGGCATCCTTTCCAATCAATTTAATGGAAACTGTGGAAGGAGCCAGGGAGCACAAAATGTGGTGTTTAATACAAATATCAACCTGAGGAAATAGATATACATCCTTATATATGGAATCTTATGCTGCAGAAAAAATTCAAGACAGCAATCTGGGAAACCAGCTTGAAATCATCTGGATAAGAATCAAGGGAACTGGGACTCAAAAAGATGTCGTTGTAGGCGTCTACTACAGACCCCCAAGCCAGGAGGAAGATCTTGATGAAGTCTTCTGCCAACAGTTGACCAAACAGGCACAGAAAAGAGATGTAGTAGTCATGGGCAATTTCAACTATCCCGATATTTGCTGGAAAACAAACTCGGCCAAGAGTACAAGGTCCAACAAATTCCTCGCTTGCCTTGCAGACAATTTCATGGTCCAGAAGGTAGAAGAGGCAACAAGGGGATTGGCTACTCTCGATCTCATCCTAACAAATGCGGAGGACCTGATCGATGCGGTCGAAGTGGTAGGATCCTTAGGGGCAAGTGACCATGTGCTCCTGCAATTTGAGGTACAAAGGAAGGCCGAAACTAAGACAAGTCAAAACCGCATTTTGGACTTTAAGAGAGCTGATTTCCAAAAAATGAAGGAAACGCTGAGCAGCATTCCGTGGACACAGATACTAAAAGACAAGGGAGTTACGGATGGATGGGAATTTCTCAAGAGTGAAATACTCAAGGCGCAATTGCAAACTCTGCCAACAAAGAGAAAAAAATAGGACAAGTGCAAAGAAGCCAGAATGGATGTCCAAAGAACTTCTAACTGCGCTAAGACACAAAAGAGACATGCACAAGAAGTGGAAAAAGGGAGAAATCACCAAAGAAGAATTCAAACAAATAGCCAACACCTGTAGGGAAAAGGTCCGCAAAGCTAAAGCAAAAAACGAGCTCAGACTTGCCAGGGACATTAAAAACAATAAAAAGGGTTTCTATTCTTATGTCAGTAGAAAAAGGAAAAACAAGGAGGTGATAGGACCTCTTCGAGGAGAAGATGGGGCAATGCTGACAGGGGACAGGGAAAAGGCAGAACTACTTAATGCCTTCTTTGCCTAGGTCTTCTCACAAAAAGAGAGTCTTCAACCTCAGCAAGATGGAGTGGATGAGGGATTGGAGGACATCCAACTCCAAATTGGGAAAGAAGTCGTCCAGGAATACCTGGCCGCTCTTAATGAGTTCAAGTCCCCAGGGCCAGATCAACTACACCCAAGAGTAATGAAGGAACTAGCGGAAGTCATTTCGGAACCATTGGCAACCATCTTTGAGAGTTCTTGGAGAACGGGAGAAGATCCAGCAGATTGGAGGAGGGCCAATGTGGTCCCAATCTTCAAGAAGGGAAAAAAGGATGACCCAAACAACTACCGTCCGGTCAGCCTCACGTCGATACCGGGCAAGATTCTGGAAAAGATTGTTAAGGAAGCGGTCTGCAAACACTTAGAAACAAATGCAATCATCGCAAATAGTCAACATGGATTTATCAAAAACAAGTCATGCCAGACTAATCTGATCTCTTTCTTCGATAGAGCTACAAGCTGGGTAGATGCGGGGAATGCCGTGGATGTAGCATACCTGGATTTCAGTAAGGCCTTCGACAAGGTCCCCCATGACCTTCTGGCAAGGAAACTAGTCCAATGTGGGCTAGGCAAAACTACGGTGAGGTGGATCTGTAATTGGTTAAGTGGACGAACACAGAGAGTGCTCACTAATGCTTCCTCTTCATCTTGGAAAGAAGTGACGAGCGGAGTGCCGCAGGGTTCCGTCCTGGGCCCGGTCCTGTTCAACATATTTATTAATGACTTAGATGAAGGGCTAGAAGGCATGATCATCAAGTTTGCAGATGACACCAAATTGGGAGGGATAGCCAATAGTCCAGAGGACAGGAGCAGAATTCAAAACGATCTTGACAGATTAGAGAGATGGGCCAAAACTAACAAAATGAAGTTCAACAGTGACAAATGCAAGATACTCCACTTTGGCAGAAAAAATGAAATGCAAAGATACAGAATGGGGGACGCCTGGCTCGAGAGCAGTACGTGTGAAAAAGATCTTGGAGTCCTCGTGGACAACAAGTTAAACATGAGCCAACAATGTGATGTGGCAGCAAAAAAAGCTAATGGGATTTTGGCCTGCATCAATAGAAGCATAGTGTCTAGATCTAAGGAAGTAATGCTACCCCTCTATTCTGCTTTGGTTAGACTACATCTGGAATACTGTGTCCAATTCTGGGCAGCACAATTCAAGAGAGATATTGACAAGCTGGAATGTGTCCAGAGGAGGGCGACTAAAATGATCAAGGGTCTGGAGAACAAGCCCTATGAGGAGCGGCTTAGGGAACTGGGCATGTTTAGCCTGAAGAAGAGAAGGCTGAGAGGAGATATGATAGCCATGTATAAATATGTGAGAGGAAGCCACAGGGAGGAGGGAGCAAGCTTGTTTTCTGCTTCCTTGGAGACTAGGACGCGGAACAATGGCTTCAAACTACAAGAGAGGAGATTCCATCTGAACATTAGGAAGAACTTCCTGACTGTGAGAGCCGTTCAGCAGTGGAACTCTCTGCCCCGGAGTGTGGTGGAGGCTCCTTCTTTGGAAGCTTTTAAGCAGAGGCTGGATGGCCATTTGTCAGGGGTGGTTTGAATGCAATATTCCTGCTTCTTGGCAGCATGGGGTTGGACTGGATGGCCCAGGAGGTCTCTTCCAACTCTTTGATTCTATGATTCTATGATTCTATGAATCATTTTGTTGTTCATTCGTTCAGTCATCTCCGACTCTTCATGACCTCATGGACCAGCCCACGCCAGAGCTCCCTGTCGGCCGTCACCACCCCCAGCTCCTTCAAGGTCAGTCCAGTCACTTCAAGGATGCCACCCATCCATCTTGCCCTTGGTCGGCCCCATCTTCCAATTTCCTTCCATTTTCCCCAGCATCATTGTCTTTTCTAAGCTTTCCTGTCTTCTCATGATGTGGCCAAAGTACTTCAACTTTGTCTCTAGAATCCTTCCCTCCAATGAGTAGACGGGCTTTATTTCCTGGAGGAAGGACTGGTTGGATCTTCTCGCAGTCCAAGGCGCTCTCAGAATTTTCCTCCAGCACTACAGTTCAAAAGCATCTCTCTTCCTTCGTTCAGCCTTCCTTACTAGCCTCTAGATTGCTGAATAGCAATTGTTACCATGAAGTTCCTTCTAATATTGAGAGAGTCATCATCAATGGAACGAAGTCTCAAGTGAAGTACTGCAGCATTCTGTCCTGGGGCTACCATTCTTCAGCATGGTTTTCAATGACCCAAATGATGGATAAAGGAAATTCTTATCATATTTGCAGGTTATACAAAACTGTTGGGAGGGGGGGTTAACACATTAGACATTAGGAGCAAAATTCAAAAGTGCCATAATAAAGAACAAAGCTGGGCTGGTACAAATAGAATGAAAGTCAACTGAGACATATACAAAAATGAGGCCTCAAAAATCAAATGGACAAATATGGGATATGAGAGACTTAACCTAGAAGTAGTAAATGTGAAAAATAACCTTGTGGTTATTGTTGGTCATAAATTGAACATGATCCAGTAGTGCAGTGGTTCCCAACCTGTGGTTTATGCACCACTAGTCTGCAATAACTAAAACATGGTCAGGGGCCTCACCATTAGTACACATTTGCAACGAGAGCGACTGGTCTCACAAAATCCTGTTATAGTGCTGAGTCTGGTTAAATACTGTTTTTTGTGGGTGAACAGATGGCGTCTACTGGATGGCATGTGTTCTGTATCAGAAACTAGAGCTGATATAGTGTATCCAATGCAATTTTCTGAATCAGCACCCCAAATTACCAAACCGAATCTAAAGTTGACCAAAAACTAATTCGTAACTCTTTTGGTACTAATGTTGGAGAGTGGTCACTGGTCAAGTGGTCCCTGGTCAAAAAAAGGTTGGGAACCACTGCAGTAGTGGGATGTTGCACCAAAGAAAGCAAATGATACCAGCCTACATTAATAGAGGCCCTGCTCTCGGTCCCGCCAGCTTCACAAGCACGCCTGGCGGGGATGAGAGACAGGGCCTTCTCAGTGGTGGCCCCTCGGCTGTGGAACGCCCTTCCTGTAGACATCAGATCGGCCCCCTCCTTACTGACATTCCGGAGGAAAGTGAAGACCTGGCTGTTTGAACAGGCATTTGACTAAGCAGTGCAATTGATTGATTAGCAGAACATGGAATAATGGATAACGAGACTGGATTCTGATTCTAGTGATGAGATCTGATGGATTTGTTATATTGATGTATTGATATATTGTTGTATTGATGTTTACTGTTTAATTAACTTGTTATGTGAGTGCTTTTAAATACCAATAACCTTGTATTTTGTATACTGAAACTGTTGCTGTTAACCGCTCCGAGTCGCCTAAGGGCTGAGAAAAGCAGTATACAAATAAAGTAAATAAATAAATAATAAATAAATAGCCTCCAAGTCAAGAGAAGTAATGGTTGTTCTCTATTTTATGCTGATCAGGCTTCATCTGGAATACTGTGTTTACTTTTGGAAATAATAATAATAATAATAATAATAATAATAATACCTTATTTATATTCTGCTCTATCTCCCTGAAGGGACTCAGGGTGGATGTCTCGTTTTAAGAAGACTGTAGGCAAATTAAAGTGAGTTTTTGGAAAGGCAACAAGGAGGATAAGAGGGGTGGAGAACAAAGCATATGAGAGAAGGTTGACGAAACTGGACATGTTCACTATGCTGAGCAGAAGATTATGGGGTGACATGATTGTATCGTTTAAATCTCTACATAGCTGCCATATGAAGGGGGTGGGAGTGCAGTCTCCTTTTCGACTTCCCTGAAAGGTAGGACCTGGTTTATTTATTGTGGAGCATAGATTTTGACTGAACATTTCAAGGAACGTCTTGACAGAAGGAAATGTTTGACAGTGCAACCAATTACCTAGAAAAGTTTGTGGGACTTCTTTCTCTGGACATTATGAAAAAGAAAAGGAACAGTTACATACAGAGAATGCTCTAGCTGGATTTTGTACATTGAGCAGGAAATAGCAGGAAACCTTTTGCCCCATCTACCAACTGAAAGCCTTTTCAGATATTTGAAAATAATCACCATACCTTCTCCCAGTTCTCTTCTCCAAGCATGTCCAATTCCATAGTAAAGTATGCCTAATTCCATGGGGCTTGTTTTCCAGATTCATTATACCATTCCCCGCCCCCCTCTACTTTCCACATTCCAGTTTTTCAACACCTTTCTTAAACTATCATGACCAGAAAGGGACCCTATACTTCAAAGGAGGTCTAATCAGAACAGAACAGAGTGGTACCATGATTTTATCCAAACAGTATACTTCAGTTTGAGTATATGGCTAGTGTTCTGTTAGTGACTTAAGCAAATGTGAGTTCTATTTCAACCAGCTGGACTTCTTTCTCTGATACAAAAGGCCAAATTAGTTTTGGAAGCAGTGTGGTCCATGTGGTCCCATTATGAATGGGATGCAATTGTTAATCATGCATTGTACATGCAAGTTTGCATTGCTCATTACAGTCATACATTTTCTATTTGATTGCATATTGGCTTGTATTATATCATAATAATCTAGTGAATGGAGCCCCCAATGGCACAGTGGTTTAAATTGCTGAGCTGCTGAACTTGCTGACCACAAGTCAGCAGTTCAAATCCAGGGAACGGGGTGAGCTCCCACTGTTAGCGCCCGCTTATGCCAACCTAGTAGTTCAAAAACATGCAAATATGAGTAGATAAATAGGTACTGCTCCAGTGGGAAGGTCGCAATGCTCCATGCAGTCATATCTGCCACATGGCTTTGGAAGCTTCTAGGGACAATGACGGCTCTTTGGCTTAGAAATGGAGATGAGCACCAACTCCCAGAATCAGACACGACTAGATTAAATATCGAGTGGAAACTTTTACCTTTACCTATAAGTTAAAGTTACATTTGAATCCCTCCATCTCAGCCTGTATTTCCATCTTCTCAAAAAATGAACATAATCAATTTCAAGAGGTTTACTCCCAGGTAATTGGGAATGTGACTGCAGCCCTGATTTGTAAGTGGTGGGAAGTGTATAAAAGTTCCAAAGCACTGTAACATGATTTCTGTCACTACTAATGAAAATATTATATCTATGATTACCTTTAAATCTATTAGTATATCTTTTGGATTATGTGAAATATGAACACAAGGTAGAAAGAGCATCAGGAGTACATTCTGAATTTATTAGAGGTGGCTAAATTAGCTTTTGCTAATGATTAGAAAGCACTGTAATACCGTCAAAAAGAGAATGGTTAATGATGGTTTGAGAGTTAATAAAAATGGTTTAACAAACCTTATTAACGAGATGATAATTTCCATTGCACTCAGTAAAATATGGTGACCAGTTTTGTTTGACATAGGTACAGAGGAACAGATTAAATTATATATTCTGATGAATAAAGTTGGCTAACTATCCTCTTCAAGCATTCTGCCATTTCAACATTATATTGAAAAATGAAGTTATACACGTGTCCAAGTCTGCACTTTTAATTATATATTCTAATATCCCTTTCTTAGTTTCCAGTCCTGAGAGTAACCGTAAGCAAGTGTGGATGAACCTGTAGCTTTCCATTCTGATAATACTCCCATCTGTGTATTGTTCAAGGCTTTCATGGCCAGAATCACTAGGTTGTTGTAGGTTTTTCGGGTTGTATGGCCATGTTCTGGAAGCATTCTCTCCTGACGTTTTGCCTGCATCTGTGGCAAGCATCCTCAGAGGTTGTGAAGTTTGTTGGAAACTGGAAAATTGAGTTTATATATCTGAAAATCCATCAAATGCTATGTTCAGCTAAGGACAAGAGGGATCTTATCACCTCTGTAGGAATCTATCGGATACCATGCAGCTGTGGACAAGTCTACTCCCATCTGTCTTAGCCACTATCATCAGTGGCAAAAGAAGATTCAAGGCCTATCTATCCTGGCTGCTTAATCTGCACTCAATCCAGAGCAGTAATACTCCAGACTGGCCCCAGAGGCAGCCACACATTCTGTCCCCAACAGAACATGTGGTAGGGCAGAGTCTTCATGTTTCAGCCAGACCTAGACTGGTTTGGCCCCACTGGGAATCCCCTGCTTCTCCCTAGTTATGTGCTATCTTTACAGATGTCACCACAGGGCCCCTGCGATGGCCAGGTGCTCTCCCAACACTCTGCAGCCATCTGGTAGCACTGACAGCCATGACACTATCTCAAATCATCCCCTTTTCTCTGTGCTCATCATCAGACTTGCTCACACTGTCCACATTGTGCCGAAACTCCAAGACTGCTCCAGAATTTTGGCAAACCTTTGGTGTAATCCCTACTTTCCATAGCATGGAGCTTAACCTGGCTTTCCCCATACTAAAGACCAGAGGCCCTGGATGTCATGAAGATATCCATGAACAATTTCATGGTTGTGTGGGCTGTTGAACCAGTGTGGATGAGACAATAGTTTGGCCCTGCTATGAGCAATCTAGAGTTTGAAGCCATTGAAATACACAAGCATGTGGACAATTTCAACAGAAAGGAGGAAACCATGAAAGTGAACAAAATCTGGCTACCAGTATTAAAAAACTCTAAAATTGCAACAGCACAACAACAGAGAGGAAGCAGGCAGTGACATCTAATTACCTCTCAACAAAAGTTTGCTCCAGGCACAGTCAGCCCATTGTATGCTAATCAAGGTGGTCAGTTGAAACATTCACACCTAGCTCCAGCAGACAAGAGTCCTTTGTCTCATCCTGGTCATTCCACAGATATATAAACCCACTTTTCTAGTTCCAACAGACCTCACTACCTCTGAGGATGCTTGCCATAGATGCAAACAAAACATCAGGAGAGAATGCCTCTAGACCATGGTTATACAGCCCGAAAAAACCTACAACAACCCAATCTAGAGTTTCATTCATAAAATGTGCTATATCTTTGCCTACTACAGGAGAACTGCTGCCTAATGAGCAAAGTGGTAGCTTTGGGAAAAGGCAGTGGGAAAATTGAGGGTTTTTGGGTTATTATTTTGTGTCTGTTTCCTAACAAGGAGTTAACCAAGAGTGTGTCCTTCATGTAGACATGCATCTGAAAACAACCTCATGGAAAAGATTCATGGTCACCTAACAAGAAAAAGCTAAGTGAGATATGAAGAGGATGAATAAATAGGTCATGTCCAGTGTGATCCTTAAGCTTGGTTGGTAGGTAATTCTTTCTCCCATTTACCAACTAATTAGGATGCCTTGCTTTTATCTACAAGAACAGAGACTTTTCTGTTGTAGCTCCTAAAGTTCTGGAATGACCTTCTGTGAGATGCATCTTGCTCTATTTTATCGGTCATTTCCTCAACAGGTCTTCTCACTCTTGCCCTGGAGCATCTTCAAGAGTTAAGTCTTGCAGATCGTGATGAGTTTTTGTGATTTATGCCTTGATATTTGCCGTGTTGTTGAAATGTGCCTTTTAATTGGTTTGAGCTGTTTTATTGGTCTTGAGAACAGTTGTTGAAATGCATTAAAAATCCGTTAAATGAATGAACAAGCAAGCAGACAAACATAAAAACAAGAATCAGATGTTCAGTGAGCTGTTCTTCGTGGATATTGCACAGATCTGGATCCTCTTGCCTTGCGGACATGCTAAAATCCAAGGACTAAATCCAACTTAGTGGAATTAAAATTCCTACTGGCATAGTTGAGCTAGGTTATAATTCTGCATAAGCTATTGTACAAAGCAGTTATGCAAGCGGTTATATAACTTGTTGTGAAACTGGTTGCACAATTTAAGAGCTTTATGAGCAGAGCAAAAATCTAATCCAACATTTTGTTCATGCACTTGGCCGACCAGCCAGACATGAGTGCAAATGCACCAGCTTGCATTTTGCCAATGGTTGATAGATACACAGAGACATACTGACTCTGATAACTGGAGATGACATACAGGTAGGGCCCAAAGTAACCAACGTGGTTCAATATAATGACACATTTATTCTTTTTGTTTTTGATTTACAATATCATAGCATCATATGCAGTGTGCACAGAAAATAAACTTATATTAGGTTGAAAAGTCAAATCTTGTGAATGTCTTCTAATACTATAGCATCATATACATTATATATAGGACACCTTTGTAACTGTTGGCCCATCCTGTCTATAGATATCTCTACTTAGTAACCTTGGATGGTCCCATCTTCCATGAATTTACCTAATCCCCTTTAAATGCCATCCAGGTTGGCAACCACCATGATGTCTTCTAGCAAAATATCATTGTGGTCATCTAGCAAAATATCATTGTGGTTGTGCAGTGGTTGAACAACCATTTGTACAATCAGTTTGTGCAAATACTTGCACAGTAAAAGCAGTATTGGAAAAGACCATAGTGAAAGTGTGGACAAGTAATAGCACAACTGGCCTGTGCTACGAAAAAAAGGTGGGCGAGTCCTACAAGCTGAGGACTACGGCTACAATGTCACACCACCTCAGTGTAACATAAACAACCACATGTGCAAATACATTATGCCAGCAGTACTCAACCCTCATGTAAAAAAGCAACACTGTGAAACACAAGGCACAGCTGTGATACACAACCACCATTTTCAAAGCAGAAGTGCCATGCAAAACATTACTTTATGCACAAATTCTCTTCTTCCACTGTCAGAATAGGATACATCTATTCTATTATTGATGAATAATTCATCCCATATGCATAGTGTGACATCCACATGCATTTTTAACTAACAGAATGGCTCTCCCTTGGCCCTAATCCTGTCCTTCACCCCAGATTTTGTTTTACTTAAATGCTGATTCAAAATGTCCACTGGACTCACAAGATGATAAGAATAAAATACCCTTAGACTACAGAAAATCCTCACGAATCTAAAGAAAGCGGAATTGGTTGAAAAGTGGAACCCTGATTAGCTTGCTAATACATTTTGTCCATCCAAAATTGCAAGCAACACAACTACACTGTAGTATGTGTGCAAGTGCTTCCAAGTGAGCCTCATAGGTAAGAGGAACTGATGAAAGAGTAGAGAGCTCATCCAATTAATGGAATTTATCTGCAAGCATTAAAAAGTGAGTTGTCAGAAAGAAAGGTATCCAAAGAAGCCTGTATTTGGCAAAATTGACCCTTGTGAGCCCTGAGTTTCCAATGTCATATATTTTTGCTGTAGATCAGTGGTTCCCAACCTGTGGGTCCCTAGATGTTTTGGCATTTGACTCCCAGCTGGTAAACTCGCTGGGATATCTGGGAGTTGTAGGCCAAAACACCTGGGGGCCCACAGGTTGAGAACCACTGCTGTAGATGGAAGTGTTGCCAAACACAGGACACTCCCTCCTCTGAATTATAGTTTTCTAAAGGACATCAAGCCACAATGAGATAAAGCAGCATCCTTCCCTTTTATATGAAGTCTTTGCCACAACACACCAGCAACATCAAGGATCCCTCCTCATTATATATATGTATCTTTTATTAAGGTTTTATATGAGCATCTATAGCAAAATGCGTATATTATTTCTGCCAGAAATCATCAGGGTCAGTCACCTTTCATTGACCACAGAGAGGGATTTCCTGAACTCTTAAAGATGGAGTAATCCTCAGACAAAGAATTATTGTGTTGATCTTAAATTGAACTGAATTACCGTATATACTTGAGTATAAGCCGACTCAAATATAAGATGAGGTGCCTAATTTTACCTCAAAAAACTGGGAAAACTTATTGACTTGAGTATAAGCTGAGGGTGGAAAACACAGCAGCTACTGGTACATTTCTAAATATTTTTTTGCAAAGACCTGCAAACATATGAGCGGAGATTCGTATATAAAATTAATGTATATCGATAGATACAGATATATAGATACATAGGGATTGCAAAGGCTTGCAAGGGAAAGGCCTATATATATGTGGGAGAGATTAACAAATATTTCAGGGGGAAATGTTTTTATAAGATTAATGAATATTCCTGGCTTGCAAGGGCTTCTCTCCCCTTCCCTCCCTTTTCAAAACATTTCAGCCTGAGAGGGGAAGCAGAGCAGAAGCAGAAAAGAAAACACACTGTTTAGGGAAAGGATGATGAGAACGAAATATATACTATATTGCAAGCAAGGCTCTGCTGCCCGGTGTGGCCCCATTATAAGTCAAGGGAGGCTTTTTCAGCCCATAAAAAGATCTGAAAAACTTGGCTTATTTTCAAGTATATATGGTAACATCCAAAGCTTGAGCTCAGGCGTGATTGGTGGGGATGAGGGAGAGGACCTTCTCTATGGTGCCCCCCCCCCCAACTCTGGAACTCTCTACCTAAAGATATCAGACAAGCCCCCACCTTGGCAGTCTTTAGGAGGAGCTTGAAAATGTGGTTGTTCCAGTCTGCCTTCCCTGAATGAAGGAAATAATGCCCAATCTGACCAATTTCCTTCTATACGTCCTCTGAAACACTTTATCTATCTGTAGGATTGATCCCCCCAGATCACTCTTTGAAGTCCCCATGCCTAGACATACCCTACTCTGTACACACCCAGGATTTTAACATTTTAATCTACATCTGGCCCTGCCATAATGTTTTTAAATATTTTGTGTGTTATTCCTTCTATGTTCAACTATATTATTTATATTGTTTTATTTGCTTGCTTGTTTGTTGATATATTGCTGTATTTGCATTTGACGGGCTTGGCCTCATGTAAGCTGCCCCAAGTCCCTTCGGGGAGATGGTGGCAGGGTATAAATAAAGTTATTATTATTATTATTATTATTATTATTATTATTATTAAAAACCAACAGCAGCTACCATACTTATAGTTGCTCACCAGGATCTTCCATATAACTTTGTATTTGTCTGTATACTATATTTATTTCATAGATGTATAGAATGCATAAACTCTACCTTATTCTCATCCCCTGTTTGGGTATCAGCCAGCACGTCAACGACTTAAATCAAGACATAGTTTTCTTAGATCTACAGAAACACTCGTTGGAACACCTCAGCAAGCTAGAGTCCAAAAGTGGCAGGCCCAAATCCAGAACCTCAATCCGTGGGTCATACCAGATGAGAGACTCCCCCCTGGGCACACAGAAGACTGGGCGACCTGGAAGGCACTAAACAGACTGCGCTCTGACACCACGAGATGCAGAGCCAATCTTAAAAAATGGGGCTACAGGATGGAATCCACGGCATGCGAGTGCGGAGAAGAACAAACCACTGACCACCTGCTGCAATGCACCCTGAGCCCTTCCACATGCTCCATGGAGGACCTTCTTGCAGCAACACCAGAAGCACTCCAAGTGGACAGATACTGGTCAAAGGACATTTAATCAACTACCAAGTTTGCAAAATCTGTGTGTGTTTTTTTAAATCTGTTTGTTTGTTTTGTTCTGTTAGAAATGTAATACAATGGTATGGTTGCTGATGACACGATAAATAAATAACCTTATTCTCAAATGCAATAAGTATAAGACACTGTCTGAACTGCCTGATTCAAGGCAGGGCCATCACTCAGGAATGTCTCCCAGCCTCAGACAGAGGTATAACAAAAGCCTATCACTTTGTAGACATTATTTCCCAACAGCTCAATTGCAGCTACCTCAATAGAATCATAGAATCAAAGAGTTGGAAGAGACCTCATGGGCCATCCAGTCCAACCCCCTGCCAAGAAGCAGGAATATTGCATTCAAATCACCCCTGACAAATGGCCATCCAGCCTCTGCTTAAAAGATTCCAAAGAAGGAGCCTCCACCACACTCCGGGGCAGAGAGTTCCACTGCTGAACGGCTCTCACAGTCAGGAAGTTCTTCCTAATAGTCACCCTGGAACCCTCCCTGTGTTTGCCCAACTCAAACTGGACTACAGAGATCAGCTCCATTATTCTCAGGAGCCTGGGCTTCATAATCCCATCATCCCCACCCTGGACCCCTGCCGTCCTGGAATGCCAGCATTTCCTGAAGGCTCCTCCTGCCTGGCTGGGAGAAGAGCTCTAGCCACATCATCACAGCTCAGCCTATCGGGGACAGGGAAGGGAAAATTGAAACTTGGATGAACTTATAAACTGGTTGCACAACACCATGTCCTTTATGTTTGGACTTTTGGGCAGGAGACCACATGAATTCATTCTTAGTCAGAAATGTATTAAAAGCCTCTGTCTTTTGTCTTCATGTCTGGTGTCTGGAACTCTGATTACACTTCAACGGAGAAAAAGTTTCGGGCCTGAAAATAGTTGTTCTTTTATGATTTTGGGGTGCTGAAAATGAAAATGACATTTAAAAATGTATGTTGGCTCTAGTTTTTATGATATAAGCAAACACGTGATCACGTATGGTTGAAAAAATGCATGTTGCGACTTACACTATGGAAGATTCTAGAAAGTTGTGGGCCTGAAAATAGCTGTTCTTTTATGATTTTGGGGTGCTGGAAATGAAAATGACGTTTAAAAATGTATATTGGCTCTAGTTTTTTATGATATAAGCAATCACGTAATCACGTATGGTTGAAAAAATGCATGTTGCGACTTACACTATGGAAGATTCTAGAATACTCTAGAAAGTTTGATGACGCAGTATTATGCCGTGTGCAAAAGCCAGAAAGCCCTATATAAGGCCAGACTTTTGAACGGTGAGGGCCAGTCAGTTGAAGACTGAGACAGTATCGTTAAACATCGTTTTACATTGTTCTTTTTTTACTGTAGTTATGCCTCCTCGCACGTGTGTAAATAAAGCACTATGGAAAAAAGATATCAAGGCCAATGGACTCCGTCAATGCTGTCAGACTACTGCTGGAGCATCGTAAGAGACAATCCTTTCCTTGAATACAAAAGAAAAGTCAAGAGAAGAAACAGGATATAAACTAAAGTCACGATTAAAACGACATTTAAACTTTCAGACTTTTCAACTGCATTAGGCCGACTAATATAGTTTCTTGCTGCACAAACATAAACAATAGACTAATTAAATAAATATTTCTCATGTATAAACTATTGGCAATATAATTTGACTAAAATTTAGTAAATATTCACGGTTTATATACATGCAGTAAGGTTAGGCGCATTATCATAATATTAACGAATTACCTATTGTGGAGAAAATTGAAATAGCTGTTGCATAAAAACCAGAGCCAATTAACACATTTAATTATTATATTTGAATTCAGCATGTTAAATTTATTAAGAAACAGCACATTTCGTTTCCGTAACTGAGAAAAACTGAAAAATTGTAGAACAGTGTTATTGATTTTGGTTAGCAATGCTTGCCAGGCTGTTTCCTCATATAACTATAAATTCAATATCAGAAGTTAGGCCCCTCGGACCCTCAAAATGAGTGTGAGGGCCACACTATTCTCACCCCTGTGCTAATTAGATACAACCAAGATGGGGCAAAAAAGCAATCTTTGGCATGCATGATTAGTTAAGAATCATGGGAGGTTTTGATTGTTTTGTTAATTTCTGTTCCTCGTCTCTTTGGTGAGATGTTCTCATCATGCTCCAGCATGTATTTTGAGACGTTGCTGTATTAGCATCAGTTTCCTTAAAATGAGAAAAGGAAGCATCTTGTCTTAGGTTGTTTATAGGCATTTCTCTTTATAGCAATGGTAAAATATGTTACTATGGTTCTTTAGAGAAGAAACATGGAAAAGAGGGAAAGAAGGAAGAAGAAGAACACACAAGGTCCGCAGAGACACTAGGTTTTGTTTCAATTTTCGGCTGAGGCATATTTTCCCCTTTTATCATACGCTCAGCGCTGTAATGTGATAAGGGCCCCATGCAGACCATAAAACTAATTTATCATCTGTAAGGTGTACAAAGAAAATGGTAACTGCCTGCTTGTCTGCTTGACATATGAGGTCATTTTTGCCGCTAGCTTTCTAATACTGAGCAAGTTTATCAGCTATTTATATACATTAATTGCAGGCACCCATATGCTTGCCGCTGTATTTAATAATGCAACGCGTTGAATATGCATTCCTTAAGTTTCAGCAAGTGGCATGCATCTTTTATTTAACTGTTTGCTTTGCCTATTAAAGCCCATTAGTCACAACGTTACCTTCCTTCTCTCTCTCTGGTTCTTCCTCACACTCTCACACATACACACAAAACACACATTTTTCTTTAAACCTTGTTTGCCAAGCAAAACGGTGCCGAATGAGCAACACTACCTCAATAGCCCCCAAGGATTCAGAAGTTATGCCAGGAAAATGAAGGTCAAGCACCACTTACTATCACTAAGGATAAATCCATGAGGTTTTTCCTTCTCTCAAGGGACTGTTACATGTTCAAGTCTATGGCACCCATATAAATGTCATGTGGAATCAATGGTAACCTTGGTTTGCATGTAAATTATTTTGGTTGAATTCCACATTCATTCCAATTCTAGCTGCTCTTTCAAGTGTTTGGGGTTTCACCTTTCACATTTCAGAAGGCCTAGCTGTCAACAGCCAAGGATTCTGGAAGCTGAAGCCTAAAATATCTAGCAGACCAAAGTTTGGGAACTGCTGGTTTGCAGCCTTTTGTTTCAATGAACACCAATAGCATTGGAGTCCCAATCTTTTTACCCATCCTCAGCCAAAATCTGAGTACATATGCATACCTACTTAGCTTTGAAGAGGGGAGTTTTTTTTTGTTTGCTCAGAGATGTATTTGTGGAAATAGAGAAAAACACATTAAAACAAGGAAGTGGCTGGGATCTCAACCTCAAGCTGGAGGTGAAACCTCTCATACAATTTGGAGAATCCTTCACAGGCTGCCTCATCATATCCAGATGGCTTGTCTCAATCAAAATCTCACCAGCTATGAGATTTTTTTCTCATCCTTTCCAACTAATCAAATAAAGAACATAGGGGAAGCCGCCAGTGCTAGCTGAGCCCTACATGGTTGAGTATAGTCTAAAAGTTCCACCTACAGGACTACTACAGATCCCCTGGCACCCAACCCCAGGACTCACTCTGGCCCTGCAACAGCACTCTCAAGGCCATTTTATTTATTTATTTATTTATTTATTTACTGTCCTTGTATACCGCCGTTTCTCAGCCTAATTGGCGACTCAACGCGGTTTACAACAAAATATACAGTGCACAGTATACAATTAAAACCATAAAAAACATAATACACAATATTACACGAAATCACAATCCAATACATCTCCTAACTAAAATCGTGGTCCAATTGCATCATCCATATTACCAATCCGTAATCAACACATTCATTGTACCGAATTAGCCAAATGCCTGCTTGAACATCCAAGTTTTTAGTCTTCTTCGGAATACCATCAGCGAGGAGGCTGATCTTACCTCCATGGGAAGGGTGTTCCAGAGCCGAGGGGCCACCACAGAAAAGGCCCTGTCTCTCGTCCCCGCCAGCCGCACCTGTGAAGCAGGCGGGATAGAGAGCAAGGCCTCCCCAGAAGATCTTAGGGTCCTGGTGGGCTGATAGGCCGAGATATGTTCGGATAGGTAGGTTGGGCCAGAACCGTTTAGGGCTTTAAAGGCCAACGCCAGCACTTTGAATTGAGCCCGGTAGCAAATCGGCAGCCAGTGGAGCTGGTGCAGCAGAGGAGTTGTGTGCTCCCTGCGCTCCGCTCCAGTTAGTATCATGGCTGCCGACCGTTGGACTAATTGGAGCTTCCGAGCCGTCTTCAAAGGCAACCCCACGTAGAGAGCGTTGCAGTAGTCTAAACGGGATGTAACCAGAGCGTGGACTACCGTGGTAGAAAGTGGAAACCAGCAGAGAAGCATCTGGCTACATTTCCACAGCCAGACATTGACCAATTATATCTTCTTTTTTTGTTTATACAATTATTTTATTTTATTTTTCCATTTGCAGTCTGAAGAGTCAAAGTGTATTTGTATACATATGCTAACTTGGTTGGTTTATGTAGAAGCCCCACCCACAGACAAGCAAAGTTTAAGATGCAGGAGGGCATTTTGAATTACCCCATGAAGGAGGCAGACTTGGTTTGGGCCAGCTAGTTTGCTGGCCCAGGCATCTGAAGGAGCAGAGCAACAAGTTGGGTGAGGCTGCTCTGTTCCTCTCTTTCAGTTTCCTTTTGACGGCATGACTCACCCTCCCTCCCTATAGACAGTGTGAGTATAAACTGGTCACACATGGGCTGGGTAGGAATCCCCCCCCCCCCCAAGTTTGCATTGGGGGTTTTTTCGCCTACCCCATACTGTTTCAGATGGGTGTGGTAATTGGCTTTTGGGTGGTGTCATTTAAATAGGTTTCCTTGAGTATTTACATTTACATTACATTACATTTACATATTCAGTTCAGTTTTACATTATTTTTATAGTTACATGTTATAATTTATTTATTTTAAGTTTACTTTACTGAAATCTCATGATACAAGGCAGGATATAAATATAATGTTTGTTTGTTTCTTTAATTATAGTATTGTACCACCTTCCATCCACAAGGGTTCTTGAAGCAATAAATAAAGAAAAACGGCTGACAGGGAGCTCTGGCGTGGGCTGGTCCATGAGGTCATGAAGAGTCGGAGACGACTGAACGAATGAACAACAATAATATAGGTCAAACAAGACCTCAATGGTTTCTGATTTCCAAGGTGAGTTCAAGCGGTTGGTGTTGACCTACGAAGTCCTAAACACTTTGGAGCCAAAACTTCTTGAAACATGGATTCCTCCCATATGGGCCTGCCAAAAACTTTGAAATGAGGCCCTGTTGTGTTTCCTAACATTTCATGAAATTTGATTTTGTGTACACAGAACAAGGCTTTCTCTGTGGCAGTACTTTATCTGTGGAACTCCCTACCCAAAGACATTTAGCCAGTGTCTCTTTTAATTATTTGGTGGGCAGCCAAAACAGTGCAGCCCCACATTGCATGCATTATTGAATATGCTGTTCGCTGTCTGAAAACATGATTCTAGGATTGTGTTTAATTTTTTTTTAAAGTATTTTATTTTTTTGGAAAAACAATTCATTGTTTTAATTGGTTTTTCTTTATTTATTGCTTCAAGAACCCTTGTGGGATGGAAGGTGGTACAATACCATAATTAAAGAAACAAACAAACGTTATATTTACATTCTGCCTTGTATCATTATATTTCAGTAAAGTAAACTTAAAATAAATAAATTATAACAATATGAAACTATAAAAATAACTTAAAACCGAACTGAATATGGCCATTGAAGAATGACACAAAAGTACTAGCACATGTCTGAAGGCTTGTACACAGAGGTGTGAGGTCAATTGGATTTATTTCTAGAGTACTCGGTATAAGAGGATTGTGTTCTTGTTTAAAGAGATCTGTCCTCTTTAAAACATCACCACAAAACATCATGTCTGCAACTGAGCATCTCTAAGCAATCACTGCTGAACAGGAAACATTTCCCATCACGTAGCAGGTGGTAAAAATGCAACCGGGATGGAAGAATGTCTGTGTACACATGGACACACATATGTATGCATTCACACACACACACACACACACACACACTGCTGCTGCTGCTGCTACTACTACTACCACCACTACTGATTATGTTGTTGTTGATGATTATGATGATGATGATGATGATGATGATGATGATGTTTTAATATCCATTGTTTAGCATTGCCAGTAGGTTTCCTGTCATAAATGACTAATGTCACCCAGGGTGAGAAGTACTTCTGCTGATAGCTGTATCACTGTGTCACACACTGTCAATGTTTTCTGTTCATCTCTATGGGAGAAATTCAGACACAGCAGCCCACAATGTCCTCAGGGAAGAACATCAGCTGTCTTGGGAGGAAGGGGAAAGAGGCTCCAGAGGAGGAAAGGCATTGGGAAAGTCACTGAAGGAACAGGCAGATGAGTCTGTCTGGGAATCTTGGATGCCATATTCTGGAGCTGTTATTGGTGCAATCCCACTTACAGACATGATGGAAGGGGTGCAAAGCCTGGGTTTGGAAAGGAGGATAAATGTCATCAAGGAGAGGTGGGGAGTGTTGCATACCAGGGAAAAGGAGAGGGGGGAGGCATAGGTCTATGCAAAGACCCAATACTGTTGCATAGTGATACAAGAACAAGAAACGTCTTCCTGCATATGAGAGCTAGGAAGCCCAAATCGGAAGACTAGAAACAGATGCAGGATTACATCATAGCATAAATCTCTACATGTAAAGTTTTGAATTGATTGTGTCATGCAACTCTCTGGTGTAATAACAACACTGCACAACTAAACTGAAACACAAGTAAAATGGGATGCCCTACTTGATCTTGCACTTCCATGAAAAGTACTTAGTTTCACACCACACATGTGCATCCATTCATAAGGCATACTGATGTATAATGGCACCTAATGAGCATTACTACTTCTAAAACCTTGAGGTGACTATGGGTGTTCTCCAACCCAGAGAAATATCAAATTGCTTCTATATGGGAAAGTATAAATGTGTAAGACATCACCAGGGTTATGACCAAACTTCTTTTGCTTTATTAGAGTCACCAGCTGAGATACTCTCGCCAAAGATCAAAAACTGTACGGTGTATCTAATCTTGCCCAACTCTCACTGTATCCAGTTCTGGAGACCAAAGTTTTGGAAGGATATTGATAAGTTGTTATGTGTCCAGAGGAGAGCAACCAAAATAGTCAAAGGCCTAGAAGCCACGGTCTTGCTTGGCTCCTTTAAAGTTTGGACTAAATTCCAGAGAAAATTCACTGGCATTTCCATTTATTCAATAAGCAAACCACCAAACTGGGGGGGAAAGCCAAAACTATAAAACACTTTTTAAAAAAATATTTATATCTCTGGTCTCAGAAAATATGAAAAAGGTATGTTTTCCAGGTCTATAAAACCAAAAAAGACCCAATGTAGTACAGTGATGTGAGTTTTGCACTAGTACTATAGAGACCAGGGTTCAAATTCCCAATCAGTCATGGAAACCCATTGGGTAAACATTAGACAAATCATACTTTCTGAACCTCAAAGGAATATAAAGACAAAACCTGCTCTGAACAAAACTTGCCAAGAATATCCCATATTAGATTTGCCTCTGGGTTGCTATACATCAGAAATGACTAGAAAGGACACACCATCAACAACAATTCAAACCAAATAAATTATTTCCCATTCCTATGCAAAATCATCTCCAGATCAATATACATTTCAGGAGATACAGCAAGTCCAAGAAAACAATTCTGTATTAGCAGCAGGGGTAAATGTTAGCTGTACCCCCCTCCCCAGATAATCTCAAAAGAATTGTGTAGAAACTCTATAGTTGCATCTCCCCTATTTTCCACTCACTGGATTATTCCAAACTATGATTGACTGCAAGATCACTCTATTTGTTCGAATGCTAATTGAGTTTTAAATTGGTGTTCAAGAATAATTCTCCTTAAAGTTTCTGTCTTCAGAACGATGCATTTAGGAGGTTAGTCTAGGAAGGGAGACATTGATGCAGCTCCATTTGTGGCTCATCTATATGTTACTCCTGAGTATCCACATGACATTCAGCCACTACCAGCCCCCAATGTGGATAGAATAGAATGATGTGGTTTCCCCCCATGTTTAGAAAACTTGGAGAATGCTCCAGAATTTTCCTCAAGCGCCACAGCAGCCCTCTACTTCAGGATGGTGTGAAGAGCTGTCCCAGTTCTGATTCAGAACTGGCTATTAGGGCTGGGTGGTTTTGTTCGTTAATTTCGTAATTCGTTAAAAATTCGGTTTTTTTTATAACGAAGCGATAACGAACCATTCAGGAGCAACTAAAAATCAAAATGAATTTTTCAATTCGTTTCGTATTCGTTTCGTATTCGTTTCGTATTCGTTTCTTATTCGTTTTGTTATCGTTTTGTTATTATTTCCGCATGTCTGGGGCAAGTTTTATACTTGTTGTTTGTTTAATCAGTGAAAAAAATTATAAATATCACACCAACAGTCAACAACAGAGGGAAAGGGAAGCTTCAGAAGTTCCCCCTGTCCCATTTGGAGGTTTTTTAGCGTATTGCGCGGTCGCGTCCGCCATTAACGAATCGATTCGTGATTGTTTCGTAATTGTTTCGTAATTTCAAAAATTTCGTAAATATCGAACTTTTTAAAAGAAAAATTTCGGAATTCTTTTAAAAATCGGAATGCAAAAACCCCCAAAAAACGAATTGAGTTTAGAAACAAATTTTTCCGTGGTTGCCCAGCTCTACTGGCTATGTATGCTATTCACATGGACTAGTGCCACCATCCTGCTTTCTGTAGCACCCACACAAATTGGAGGTGTGGGGGATTGATCATTCTTTCTTTCCTTCCTTCTTGAAGTTGTGTGTGGGAGTCAAACATATTTTGAGTCTGATCTATGAAAAAATTTGAGGTAACCGTGATCTGCTATGACATGGCTTTCACATAACATCAAGAGGAAGACCAACACTGTGATAGATGTCTATGCCCTGGAGCACCAGGGCCAGAACCTCTATGGATTCGGTGGCTAAGGAATGTCTATGAAACTGCCATTCATCTAGAAAACTCTGCGTCAGTGACAAATAATGACTCAGATAAGGGTGGTCATCTGGTGGTGCTGGACCAAGTTCAGCTTGACTGAACAGTCAGGACTCCATCCTCGAACCATAGCGAGATGGAGGCAGGGGCAGTTTGAAGTATTGCCACTTCAGACCAGCTCTACATTAAGAGGCTCATGTAGATGGGTCTCAGGTGAGCTGCAAAATTTGTACTTCTGCTGTATACAATAAACATTTGTGAACATGATCCAGTCAGTAAGCTTTGCTCTCAGTCTCTGTCTCCATTCCCCGCTGCCTCTTGTAGCCAGCTCTTGGTTAGTTCTCGGTTCTCATTTCTCTCTTTCCCATTTCTGAGAGCAGACTGAATGAGGGCTAAATCCAGGACATCCTTCCCAACGAGTGATGTTGAGAGGACAGTTGTGTTGTGGTACATTGTGAAGTGTACAGCTTCCATGACATGACAGTCCCTCTTGACAGCACACTCACAGATACACACACAGTCCTGGAATATCCTTCGTCATGCCAGCAGAATATCTATATTTATATCTATCTTTCTATTATTTATACTCCAAAGAGGCACATACTCTGGTTAAAAACTCCCTCGTACAACAAAGACGTTGAAAACAAACACACCATTAATAATACAAATCTCGCAAGCTCATTTACAGGCCACAACTGCACTAGTACTAGGCGTTGTTACTAAGGAGTTTGCTCTGAGGAACTCTGTGGTGCTTCCTTGAAACCATGTATACTTTGCTCATAAAAAGGCTTTAAGAAAAGTTCTTCAAGCAGCAGAAAGGCAAACTTTCTATTTTAATTAAAGGAAGGGAAGGGAAGGGAAGGGAAGGGAAGGGAAGGGAAGGGAAGGGAAGGGAAGGGAAGGGAAGGGAAGGGAAGGGCAACAAATTCTGAAACCCTTAATGATACATCAATTGAGAGAGTAAGGTAATAGTTATCCTGATGATATTAAGGAAATAGTTATCCTGGATTAGCATCTCTTACTCAGAATCCAGAAATCCAAAATGCTCCAAAATCCAAAATTGTCTGAGATACTGACACCTTTGCTTTCTGACAATTTGATGTACACTGCACAACCTTTATTTCACATCTAAAATTATGAATGAAAATTCTATATAAATAAAAATGTAATGTTCGTTTGTGGGATTAACATAACTCAAAAACCACTGGATGAATTGACACCAAATTTCGACACAATATACCTATCAGGCCTATCAGGCCAACAAGTTACCATCACTCACAAAAGCACTGAAAAACACAGTGGAGAGACTTAAAAAGCCAAAAAAAAAAATACATTACAGCAGTGGAGCTCTCTCTCTGCCCCATGGTGTGGTGGAGGCTCCTTGTTTGGAGGCTTTTAAACAGGGGCAGGATGGCCATCTGCAGGGGATGCTTTGAATGTGATTTTCCTGCTTCTTGGCAGAATGGGGTTGCACTACATGGCCCATGAGATCTCTTCCAACTCTTTGATTCTATGATTCTATGAATAGTTTTGCGGTGTATCCCCGCACTTACAAGGAGTTGGACTAGATGGCCCTTGTGTTTTTTCCCAGGCCCTTGTTTATAGTATTCTATGAGGCATGTTATCCTTATAAACAAAAAATGGTGAAGAGCGTACACCAAAAATCATCCCTCTTCCTTTTGTCTCCTCCCAATAAAACGAAAATAAAGAAATGCATGGTATGGAGGAGATAGAGAGAGAAAAAGGGGGGAGAATCTTCTTTAATTCAAAATATTTTTGCAAGATCCCTAAGCATTAGCTGCCATCTTGTGGCCAAATCATGCCATTTCTCTTGCTCCGAAAAAGGCTTCATTTGCTTCCTCAGCAGGAGGGCAGTTAACTGATCTCCCCTAAATGTCTTAACTTAGAAATGTAGCATGGAGAAAAGGAATTAATATGTACCTCGTTCCGGTCTTAGAGTCATCATTGCTAGGGCATAAATTAATGGAGCTCTTCTAACCAATGTGGTCTGGTGTTTGCCTCTCCATGTCCGGTCCCATTAGTATTAGAGTCAAGAAAGGACAGGATGAGGGGGAAAAATGCTTTCTTTTCTTTCAAAAGGGCTTTCCGCCCTTTACAAAGCTTCTGAGAAGAGATTGAAAAGTATTTTGCAACTGTTCAGCACTACTTTATTCCCTGTTCCTCTATCTAGCTAGAAAATTTTTAACAGCTTCCACATTGGAAAGCAACTTCATTCCACAAAAATGGGAAAGTGTGGGAATCGTCTTCTTTGTCTGGTGTTTCATGGATTTCTGTCTTTAAAGAAGATGGAAAATGTACTCACCCACATCACACAGGATTGCCTCCCTCTTCCTTTGTAGCTCAACCATTCCAAGCACATTAAAAAAAAAACAGGCATCCTTTTGGAAACACTTCTTTCCATGGATGTGCTGGTACAACTGTACCAGGAGCTCCGATTTTGTTTGCTTTACATTTAATGTTTGTTGCAGTCCTAAGTTTCAGGGACTCTGCAGATAGGTGGCTTCTTTTATTTATTTATTTATTTATTTATTTATTTGGGGTTCTTGTACCCCGCCCTTCTCACCCCGAAGGGGACCCAGGGCAGCTTACAGCTGCAAGGCGCACTTAGACGCCTGCTACACAGACAATCATCACAAAAAATATAACAGTACAAATTCCCACAATTCAACATTATCCAATAAAATCAGTAAAATGATAAAATCAGTAAAAACAATACAAACCTGGATCTTCCTCCTACCCATCAGTGTACAATTAACTCAAAGATCTGTTTTGGTTCCATTTCGACAATCCTGCCGATCTTACACATCTGATTGTCTTATTTGGTTGTCATTGTCTAATTGCCTGGTTGCCCAAAGGCCTGGTTCCACAGCCATGGCTGCAATCATAGGGCAAGCCACCTGTCAATTATAGTTAGGTTCCCTGGTCCCACCCCTTTTGGGTTTTTGGAGGGAATAGGAGCCAGTTTGGGTTCAGTTCACACAGAGAAGCCTTTCACACAGGACATAAAACGAAGAACTCCTGTAGAAAGCTTCATCTTCTACGGCTTGGCCGGGAAGATATACAGCCTACAGCTTGGCCGGGGTTATACAACCCACAGCTTGACTGAGGATTTTGCAGCCTTACAGCTCCTTTTGCTGAGGGACTTCAGCCAGCCATCACAGCAACCTGAACTCCTTCTTTTCCCCAGGAAGTCTACAAAGCTCTGCTTGGTAAGGGTTGCTTGCCGAAGCCAGATGCAGTTGGTACCGGGTGCAGGGGCTCCACGCCAACAGAGGCAAGTACAGACTGCCCAGATTAGAAGTTAAGGATTTCCCCATTAGTTAGTATACAGTTATGAAAATAGTGCCTGTTCCCAGTGAACAAGATTGCAAGAGACAATAGACTGTTAAGAAAGCTTTAAAGTACCTGTTTGTTTTCATCAATAAAGAGCTTTGTTGGACTTACTTTAAGCCTCTACAGATCTTTGTTTTGGGGAGGTCCAAGGGCCTTTAATCTGAGGCAGCCTTGGCGTCCTGTTGGGCACACAGAATTTATGTCCTGTCTACAGTCATATGCTCATTAGAATCATGGAATCATAGAATCCTAGAGTTGGAAGAGATCTCATGGGACATCCAGTCCAATCTCCTGCCAAGAAGCAAGAAAACTGCATTCAAAGCATCCTGACAGATGGCCATCCAGCCTGTGTTTAAAAACCTCCAAAGAAGAAGCCCCCACCACACTCTGGGGCAGAGAGTTCTTGCTAATATTCAAATGGAAAATCCTTTCTTGTAGTTTGAAGGGGATCGAACCCACGACCTCCCGGTTCTGGGACGGTGTGCTCTCTCAGGGAGCCACTGACTCTTCTGTAACAAAATCTACAATGTCTTATCATCAGACTGATTGATAACTGGCAAATATAGGGACAAAAATGATGCAATGACAGACTTTGTATTTCTAGGTGTGAAGATGACTGCAGACGCAGACTGCAGTCAGGAAATCAGGAGATGTTTACATCTTGGGAGGAGAGCAAGGACCAATCTCGATAAAATATTGAAGAGTAGAGACATCACACTGGCAACCAAGATCCGCATAGTCAAAGCAATGGTATTCCCTGTAGCAACCTATGGATGCAAGAGCTGGACCATAATAATAAATAATAATAAACTTTATTTCTACCCTGCCACCATCTCCCCGATGAGGACTCAGAGAGGCTTAGATAATACAGCAATAAAATCAAAACATAATACAGCAATAAAATCAAAACATATGTAACAAACAACAACAACATCATCAAAGTGACATTAGAAATGAAAAAAAAATCATAAAATAAACATTCCAGTATACACAATCATAATAATGATGACAATGGGCGAGCCACATATTCAGGATAAAAAACAATTAACAAACTATAACGAGATAAAGTAGGAGAAGGAAGTTTATATGGAACTCATAAAACACAGAGTTGTGAGGCTGAACATCCTATTTGGAGGGCACGAGCTCCATTGGCAGAAAACATAAGGAAGGCTGAGTGAAGGAAGAAAGACATTTTTGAACTGTAGTGCTGGAAAAAAATTCTAAGTGTTCCTTGGATCGCAAAACGATCCAACCAGTCCATACTTCAGGAAATAAAGCCCGACTGCTCACAGGAGGGAAGGATAGTAGAGGCAAAGATGAAGGACTTTGGCCACATAATGAGAAGACAGGAAAGCTTAGCGAAGACATTGATGCTGGGAAAATGGAAGGGTCTCCTTCTCTGGAGGTTCTTGAGCAGGAGGTTCTTCTGTAGTTAAGTGATTGCGTGTTCCTGCCTGGAAGAATGGGGTTGGACCAGATAGTCCTTGGGGTCTCTTCCAACTCTGTGATTCTGTGATTCTTCTACTTTAGGTATTTTCTACTACTGTGTCAGCATTGCAGCAGAAAAATGTCATGAGGGGATTAGATTCTCCTACTTTTCTCCTTCTCCTACCTTCCCTCACTATTTGCAAGCAGGTAGTTTTCCTTCTACTTTATATCGATTTTTGCTTTTTGTCATTTTCAAATGCTGGAATTCCCCAATTGAGATATAAAAAAATAAGGAACAGCAGTAGTGTAGGAAGACAGGGATATGAGAGTTTATGGAAGTACGATTATAGTCCCATTGGTGAATTAGCACAACTGCAATATCGAGAGGATGTATCCCTTATTAACAATAATGCAACTATAGTTCACCCTTCTAGGATTGAAGACATTGAACTAAGGATGGAAAGAATGCCCTCTATTATTTGTTTCCTGGTGTTTGAGAAGACCAAGGCCCCTTTTATACTGCCATCTAAAATTCAGATTATCTGATTTCAACTGGATTATAGGCATATAGAATCATGTAATCATTGAGTTGGAAGACCTTGTGGGCCACCAAGTCCAATCCCCTGCCAAGAAGGAGGAAAATCACATTCAAAGCAGCCCTGACAGATGGCCATCCAGCCTCTGTTTAAAAGCCTCAAAAGAAGGAGCTGCCATCACTGTCTGGAGCAGAGAGTTCCACTGCTGAACAGCTCTCACAGTGAGGAAGTACAGTTCACTTCTGGTGGTTGCTCATGGGACTCCATCTCTGAAGTGTGTTGGAAATGGGAGGAAAAACTGACTCCATTCCTTTCTCTGTGCATATCCAGTTCAAAGCAGATAATGGGGATTATCTGCTTTGATAATCTGGATTATATGGCAGTATAGAAGGGGCCCCATAGAATAATAGAGCTGTGGGACTTAATGCAGTTTTCTCCCAGTGGTCAAACATCTTGGAAAGTTTTCGAAGATTTTTCAGTAGGGAGAATGATTTTGTGTGTAAAAACAGAGAATGAAGAGGATTAGTTGCTTTCCGTTTCTCATTTAATCTTCTGCAAGAGGTGCTGACTGTTTTGACACTGCTGTTTTTCTTTTCAACGCACTACAGATAATAGTGTCCCTCAATTCTGGTCTGAGCAAGGGGTTCTTGCCTAAGGTGCTCATCATCTGTTTTCGTTACTAGATGCCCAGTTTCAGGAAGAGAACTGTCATTTGAAGCCAGAGGCCTTTCTAACTCTGATTCCTTTGTGCCCAATTTCTCAGAGTGAGTTCTGACAATTTTCATCCATCTGCCATTATCTTCAAAGGAGCTGATCATTTCTGAAAGGTTGTTGGGTTGAGAGGATTCCAGACTTGATCTCCTCCCCAGAAAAACAAAATAAAAAAATCTCTACTGTTCAACTTGACAGTACTGACCATCTGCTGGACAAATACAAACTGGGCATACAGATGATGATGCTAAGGCAGCAACCTCAGCAAATCTAAGGTGAAAACATACACTCCTTTTGTCTGGGGAAAAATGTAAAATTGCATTTTTGTGTATGTGTGTGAAGTACAAATGCACTTTTGGCAGTGCTGGATCAAGGACTAATATATAGCAGCCCATGTGAGTATTAAGATCTCCAGGGAAGGGCTTGCTCTGTCTACATTGACCATATAATACAGTACAAAGCCAACTTTGTAAGCTGGAAGGAGACCATCTGTCAGGGGTGATTTAAATGCAATATTCCTGCTTCTTGGCAGAGGGTTGGACTGGATGGCCCATGAGGTCTCTTCCAAGTCTTTGATTCTATGATTCTATGAACTCTCCCTTCTGCTCTATAGCGGAAGGTTGAAACAAGTATATTAATGCACACTATATACAGTACTGTCATATTTTATTTATTTATTTGAAAGAAGGATTTATCACCTCTCATCCCAACAGGGTTCCCAAGGTTATGAACAATGGGTTAATTTTTTTTGAAACACATTCCATAAATAACTAATAAATAATTTAAAACAATCCAATATCTTATTTCAAAACAGTCTAAAACATGACAAATAGCTTTTTCTAAAAAAAATAAAAAAGAGCCATAGCAGGTATTCCTAACTATAAGAATTTACTTATTTACTTAGGTGATCCCTCATTGTCCGAATACGATGACCTTCCAAGTGTAGTGTCTTCGCGGTGGATACATGGGTGACTGTGGAGCCTATTCTTGACCCATTTGGTTTAGTTATATTTTTTCTTGGAAGATACCTGTATGTGAGTTTTTTATGTGTGGAGGTCACTGCACAGCCAATCAACACACAGTTTTCACAGAGTGAGGGTCCCAACCAGTGGCATGGTTAACATAATGATGGTGGCTTCTCAATCTGTTGCAGCCGTCTTCTGCCTTTACAGCTATTGTAACATGTATCATATTGTCTTCCACCTGATCCGCCATTGAGGTCTTCAGGTCTTTGAATTGTGCTCAGTCTGGAACCTCCCCATGGCCCCTTCTGGGAGTTGTGATTAATTTCACAATTCAGCAGCAGATCAGTTGCACAACTTCAGCGCTTTCCAGTAGCTTCTTCCTGCACAGTATTTTCAGTCCACTGCTCCCACAGCCTGCAGTCACTCTGGAACCTTTTACAGACACTTGAGCACATGCCCGGCCATTGTCGATTTTACCATTGTCTTTTCCCCAGTCTAGATTATATTACACACTTACCACAGCATACAGTTATTTCTTGTCTTAGCAGACAGGTTCTTTTAATTACATATAGCCTTCGACAAACAACATCACAGCACAAGGAGAAATATACACTGTACATGACTTCCTTATATACAATTCATTTACACATAGCAATCACCGATTGGTTCCCAACTCATTGACTTAACTCAGACCCAGGATTACATCATTCACAATCACCTGGACTAGGCCAGAACACATTCCCCAAATGAAGTTCTATATACAGTTAATGCATGACTCAGCATTTCCAATAGAAGCCCATTAGCAGTGCATGACTCAGCTATATTACATTACAATACATTGTAAAACCTGACAATGTGACTCGGATGGTTATGCCTGCAGGTTCATAGGAACACACAAGCCCCCTCATAACGACAAGGTGACAATCCATCAAGGGGGTTTAAGAATTAAAACTCACATGAAACAGTGCTATCTTCTAGAAGGTCAAAAGGGATGGAGCCAAGCTTGTTGCTGCGCATAGTATGTTTCACTCAGGTCCAATGCAGAAGACACAATAACATTGCACCCAGGCAAGAGGAAAAAGAACAGAAAAACTTTACTCTTATCAGCAGAGTTAAAACATAAACTTGCAATGTTGCAAACAAAAAAACTAGTGCAACAAACTTACATAGTCCTTGTAAGCAATACAGAATACAGCTTCTTCATCTTCATCCAAATGAGAGAGCAAAATGGTTGAGCAAAATGATTGAGCAAAGGCTCCTCAGAGCAAAGCTGAGCTGTATTCTAAAGCCCATATACCCCACCAGGTGTAGTCCAAACTTACTACTTAACCTACATTAGCAGCTGCTCACAATAATCAACAGTATAAGGTTTTCTTTAACACACACATATTTGATCCTGTTACAACTTAGTGTAACAAAGCTGATCTCCATTCGGAGGGAGTCTCACAGTCAGACTGCTGCTAGAGAAAGCCATGTGCAACCAAAAGTCTAAATTCATAGGATGGTGAGATATAAAACAAAACCATGCTTGTGATCTTAGATTTGGGATAGACTGGATACGCAAGGAGATGGCTCCCTACATTGCAATTACAGATTCTAAACTGCTCCATATTCAAGCATGTTCTGTGTTCATGATTGTGACACTGCTGTCGTCTAGGTTAGTGTCACTTGGTCAAAGTGAATGTATACACAGCAGGCCCCATATCTGTAGGGGATTTATTCCTGGACTTTGTGTGGCTGGCTACATAAAAACAAAAATTGAACTCCATTGAAATAAATTACTTCTGTGGCTAGAGAGGGCCTATGTTATTGGACAGAAAATTATAAAATCATAGGGTTGGAAAACACAACATGGGCCATCCATTCCAACTCTGCAGGAAACTTAAAACCAATTACCCCTGAGAGATAGCCATCTAACCTCTGTTTATGGGTAAATGAAAATGGAAATTGGTCCGGTGTGCAGGTCACACTGTACTACTATGACCCCAAAAGTGATTGTACAGGTGAAATTATGGTAAAGTCTCTAAAATCAGGCTGTAACTAGATTATGTTGAGCATGATTCACCAGGGTTGCACCATTCACCATGAGTGCAAACGGCTCCTCTCAAATCTACCTTAACAACCAGCAGCTGTATCAAGAAATGGAGGTCTATGCTGTTGGCAATTAGGACACAGCAGTATGATTTCTCCAGCTCCCTCTTACCAGTGATCTCTGATGGGACAATCCAAAGCAGGACCCTTCTTGCAATTCCTCATTTCACTACATATGCCTGGTGGAAGGAAGCTGGAAACATCATACTCCTACATCCCAATCGACCATAAAATGGACCTCCATTTCTTGAAGAGGATACTAGACTTTTAAAGTTTGGGAAGTCAAGTAAAAAATGAGACATAGGGCTTGTCTATGCTGATGGAAAAAAAATTTTCAGACATTTCTCCAATTGCAGTGATGCTTTACCAACCCTAATAACACCACACACACATTACCATAACCAGCCACACATCTTCCCTTAGCAAACTCACCTCAGTGCAAGGTGATGGGCAGCCATCTCCAATAATTTACATTATTTTTGGCCACATGGTCATGGTGACTGGTGATATGCAAGTACAGGCATCTTTTTAAACAAATAAAATAAAATCCACACTTGGAAAGAAATAGCTCAGGTTATTGCTTGGCCAAGGTTGCCTCTCACCAACCTATTCGACCCAGCACTAACTCCTCCCCTTAACTCAACAATGAGATGGCATCTTGGAGGGCTGGCCACACATCAAAAATCCAGATTTTATAGATGGTTTTTTGTTTTGTTTTTTTTGTCATGCCAGGAGCATCGCTTCTGTTGTGAGAGAATTGGCCATCTGCAAGGACGTTGCCCAGGGGACACCCAGATGGTTTGATGTTTTATCATCCTTGTGGGAGGCTTCTCTTATGTCCCCGCATGAGGAGCTGGAGCTGATAGAGGGAGCTCATCTGCCTCTCCTCGGATTCAAATGTGCGACCTATCGGTCTTCAATCCTGTCGGCACAGGGGTTTAACCCACTGCGCCACCGGGGCTCCTAACTGTGTGGTAAAAGACAAGTGTTTTTGAACCAGGTTAAAGCTCAAAGAATCACACTCTCAACAAATCAACAAGAACATTGTGCGTCCAGAACATAGAGGCTGCAATACGAGTATGATTCTTTTTAGTCCTTGAAGAGAAGTCCATAGTTATGTATTTCTAACTACGTTTCTGTTGTAAGTACTTAGCAGATACTCTGGCCCCAAGTTATATAGAGGTTTTTAGATCAAAAACAGCACTTTGGATATAGATCAAAATCAGTACTTTGGAGACCACAGTGGTGCAATGTGTTAAACCCTTGTGCCGGCAGAACTGCTGACTGAAAGGTCAGTGGTTTGAAACTGGGGAGAGGGGTGAGCTCCCATCTGTCAGCTCCAGATTTTCATGCAGGGACATGAGAGAAGCCTCCCACAGGATGGTAAAACATATGAGCGTCCCTGGGGCAACGTCCTTGCATATGGTCAATACTCTCACACCAGAAGCGACTTGCAGTTTCTCAAGTTGCTCCTCACACACACACACACACACACACACAAAGTGCTTTGAATTGGGCTCAGAACCAACTTGGAAGCTATCCAGTTCTTTTAAGTCTGATGTTTCACAATGTGTACCTCATCCCTGAAGATTCAGTTGTGCTCTTGTCTATTAACTTGACCATCTTTGTACACATAGGGAGGTAGCATACCATTTGTACAAGTTCTCACTCATCTGAAGTTGGCCATGGCTACACTATTTCCATACAGCTTTTTGTCTGTATCTGGCTCTTCCTCTTCAGGCAGTTTCTGCACTTTGGGCAGTGGAAGCTCTGTCCCAAAATAAATAAATAAACCAAAACATTGCTATAAGAAAACCACCTGAGAAGTTCTCTTAAGGGAATTATTTTAATTTGACTCACTTCCAGGGAAAAAAAAATCTTACACAAGTTTTGTCTGAGTGGGAAAAACCACTGGCTGTGCCTTTATTCTTCTAGCTTTGATTCTAAGACAATGCTCATATAGCTTATAATCCCCTTCAGCACTCTTCACCTTATATTACTAGGCTGGGGCATCCTTCAGTTAGTCAAAGATCAAATGATGACTTGTTAGAAGAAAGAGCTCAGAAACACACTGCAGGTCAGACTGTTCGGACCTTGAGGTGCCTTTGGGAGCCAAACACATTGTTCATTGAACTTGGGAAAAAAAAAAACACTCACATGGACTTCAGTGAGATTTGGGCCAGTTTATTATTATTATTATTATTTTGATACGTTCTCTGTATAAACCATTCTGGATGACCATTTCTGGAAAGGCACTGCAACCAATGATATTAAAGCACAAAATGGTATTTTTCAAAAGAAAAACCTGTAATGTTTTACTCTTCAGGAGGTAACTGTCTTATGTGATTATGCCCAAAATGTGGAGTTGTACAAATCACAGAAGAAAAACAAGACTCTGAAGTATAGGGGGAAAGGGGCAAGAGTTTACAATGACTTACCTAGTTGCTAATGTGTTGTTGTTTGCTCTTTTGAATTGTTTTGAAATTGCTTGATATTTTTAATTTCATCTTTCCACCAAAGAGTTCAGAGTTACAAGTATGCCCACCATCATTTTATTCTGACAACAAATCTAGAATCATAGAATCATAGAGTCAAAGAGTTGGAAGAGACCTCATGGGCCATCCAGTCCAACCCCCTGCCAAGAAGCAGGAATATTGCATTCAAATCACCCCTGACAGATGGCCATCCAGCCCCTGTTTAAAAGCTTCCAAAGAAGGAGCCTCCACCACACTCCAGGGCAGAGAGTTCCACTGCTGAACGGCTCTCACAGTCAGCATGTTCTTCCTCATGTTCAGATGAGGAATCAAATCTAAGAGTTTATCAAATAGTAAACTGCAATGGCTGAGATCTGAACTCATGCTTGTGTAGTTATATGCTTGTTGCATTACATCAGCCTCCTCCCAAATAGTGAATTCTGCAACTGTACAATTGCAAATGAACAATTGCAAAGCTAGCAAATAAAGTGATTTTTGTACAATAAAAGTTTATTGACTTTTATAAAAATGTGCTATCTGCCACCAAGTAATGAATCCACAAATTATTAACATATTTACAGGTAAGAAGCCAATAAGATCAAATGAAAATATATTTATATATATTTATATATCTCTAGATATAATATATAATGCATTATATGGATATAATGTATGTATGTGTATGTATGTATATTTTATACACACACACACACACATTATATCCATATAATATATTATATATTATATCTAGAAATATATATTATATTATATATTATATAATATTATATTATCTCCATATATATATATATATATATATATATATATATATGGATATAATATAAATATAAATATTTTGAAGGAACTGATAAATACTTACATGTCATCCAAGAATGTATTCAAAAAATCACAGAAGTTCAAGGACATAACTGGCTATGACTTCATCTAAACTGCAGTAAAATCCCATGTAATAAACTCATTAGTTTGGTGCATTCAAATGACGCACAGATACTAATGTATGTTAACCCTGAATAATTCATTTAATCCAACTTGACTCCATGTTTGGAAAAGACCAGCAAAGAACTTAATTATCCAGGAAGATGTGGAAATTTACTAGTGTTTTTGGCAGTGGGGACAGACATCTCAGATCACCACGCACGATCCCAGATTGCATCTCCACAACCATCCCACACTACTCAGTATCGGGCAGCCCAGGGAGGTGAGATGGAAGTGACTTCCTACTCTCCCTCCATCCTAATAATAATAATAATAACAATAATAATAATAATAATAATAATAATTTTATTATTATTTCTCGTGTCAGGGCAGCCAGTCAGTTATATTACATTTCTAACAGAACAAAGCAAACAAACAGACAAAATACAAAACTTGTGAGTTTGGTAGTTGATTAAATGTCCTTTGACCAGTAGTTGGCCACTTGGAGTGCTTCTGGTGTTGCTGCAAGAAGGTCCTCCATCGTGCATGTGGCAGGGCTCAGGTTGCACTGCAGCAGGTGGTCAGTGGTTTGCTCCCCTCTGCACTCGCATGTCGAGGATTCCACTTTGTGGCCCCATTTCTGAAGGTTGGCTCTGCATCTTGTGGTGCCAGAGCGCAGTCTGTTCAGCGTCTTCCAAGTCGCCCAGTCCTCTGTGTGCCCAGGGGGGAGTCTCTCATTTGGTATCAACCATTGGTTGAGGTTCTGGGTTTGAGCCTGCCACTTTTGGACTCTCGCTTGCTGAGGTGTTCCTAAAGTATTAATAATAATAGTAGTAGTAGTAGTAGTAGTAGTAGTAGCAGCAGTACTTTATTTATACCCCATTACCATTTCCCAAGGGACTCGGTGTGGCTTACATGAGGCCGAGCCCACAATACATCAATACAAGCAATAATAATTACAATATGAAGCAAAATGCAAATACTAATATGAAGCAATTAAAATAAATCTCATACACAAATAGCATAACATTGAACAGTGGCAACAAAACACATTTAAAAACTATGGCTGGGCCAAATGTAATTAAGTTAAAAAATAATGTTGGGCATGAACAAGATAGAGGAGGTGGGGCGTTGGGGAAACATACAAGCAGTCCTAAATCAGTATAAAGTGCTTTTGGAGGACATAATGCTAAGGGTTCTTTATTCTGGGAAGGCATACTGGAACAACCATATCTTCAAGCTCCTCCTAAAGACTGCCAGAGTTGGGGCATGCCTGATATCCTTAGGAAGTGAGTTCCAGATTTCCTCCTAAAGTGATCAACATTCCTCTTTACCATCACTGCATGGTCTGTACTTCTTGGATCTGCATCAGTCTGGATGCGACTGAACGTTGAGGAAAGGAGAGGGTATACCACTCAAAAGCTCTGTTACATTCCGAATGATGCAGATCCAGAAAGTACTGACCCTGTGGCCATGGTAAAAATGGGTTTCCTTCATTTTGGGTGAGGCATTGAGATTCAAGTAGGGTAGGAAGGCACTGTCTATGCTCAGCCCTTCTGAACTGGTCTCGGCACTGCTGGGCAGTGTGTCCAATCTCCTGCTTAGGAGGCAACATATAGCAGTTTGGTGTAGCCTCTATGTGGCTCAGAACTGGCATTTTAATGCTGGTTTTAGTCACATTATATAGCTATGAGGAAGAGCTCTGTATCTCTGTATCCAGCAGTGAAAAATTTGTCATTCAGTCTTCAAATCATTTCGGAATTATGGTGACCCTAATATAAACCTCTCATTGGTTTTGAGGGGCTTCTGAATATGTGACTCACCACTTTCATCCACCGGATTTCCATGACTGATTTGGAAATTAAACCCTGGTTTCCAGTCATATTCCAATGCTTAAACAATTGTATTACACTGGCTCTCTTTCTGA
This sequence comes from Anolis sagrei, assembly GCF_037176765.1. Lineage (NCBI taxonomy): Eukaryota > Metazoa > Chordata > Lepidosauria > Squamata > Anolidae > Anolis > Anolis sagrei. The sequence goes on along the minus strand of NC_090022.1, from coordinate 293,038,749 downwards.
TATTGAAACATTAATTATAATGAAGGGAACACCAAAGACCATGATATGTTTTTCTTTGTTGATTCTATGCAGCTTCTTCTGACTTCCATGTATACTTTCTTTCTACTAAAGACAGCTGTGATTGAAAGAAAGTTTTAAATTTTGTTTTCCTGCCAGTGAAACGCTAAATATCCTTTCGAAGGACCACCGTGCTGTGTTCTTCTTGGCATGCTTTCTCCTTCTCCTTTCCTTGAGCAACCAACAGAGCTCTGCAGATTATTTTTTTCCTCTTTTTTTAAAAGGAAATTATATCAAGCCTGCAGCACACACCATGAAATATACCTCTCTTTTCAATCAAGAAAAAGAACATCACTGTTTTATTGGGCAGAGGGCTCAGAAGTGCATGAACTCAAAGAGCACTCCTGTAAATTACTGCAGTGCCATGCCAAAGTGAAACAACCATAAACTTGCAATGGCCTTAAAAATGGCTACTTTGAGCAAGACCTCTATGTAATATGGACAGAAAGTTCAGATTTCCTTGCAGCGTTTTCTTATTGATGGGAAATTGTTGGCATACAATATGGATCTAGCTATGGGCTGAAATATACATTGAATAGGGAGCTAGAGGTATCCCTCGGGAGAATTTCCACTGCCTCATATGTGACCTCTTGTTAGAAATTTCATGCTAACTGGTCTGTTCATTTTCCTCTCATCCTGATGTCCTTTTAATGTCACATTTGAGTGCCTTGAATGAATTCTGTAATCCAGTTTCCATATTTCTACTGCCATAGGTGAAGTTGAAACCCCATTGCAGGTCTACATTGAAAACATTGTCCGTTATTTATATAAATGCTATTTAACTAAACTAGTTTGAAACCAGCAACACCGAGGAACCAGAATCTAGAAGCCAACATTCAGGAGACAAAATATCTAATATTTGGTTAATGCCTGTGAGAACTGAGATTATGTTTTTTTTTAAAATACTTGCAAGTAACAGAACCTCCTCTTCTAAATTAATTAAGACCCAAGCTCTATTTACTATGTCAATTTGGACACTCAGAACTTGGGAGAAGCTAGCTCCTCATGACAATATCTTCTGTGTTGCTTCCCACTGCGAAGGTTCTTTCCTATGTCTTCACAGAGTGTATAGTGAGACCCCCGTATTCATGGGAAATACATTTACGACTGGACTGAAATTGCAGATATGGATGAACTTCAGAATACTTTAGAGTTGGGTTAGAAGATCTAAAAGTTTTTTGGACCCACCACCCATTCAAATACACTTGGTAGAAACATGGGAGAGTGGCTTCTCCCAGGCTGTGGAACTCATTTCCAAGAGAAACCAGAATGGCCCCATCCCTGCTGGCCTTTCGTTCACAAGCAAGTCCAGACCTTTCTCTGCCAATGGGCTTTTGAAGAATAGTAAGGGAAGCTTCTGGGGAAGATGGGTCGGGTTGGGGAAATATGAGTTTTAAATGCTTTTTTAATGTATTTGTCCCAAATTTAATTCTGTTTTACCACACTGTTGTTATTTAGCTTTCTTTAACTTTTGTGTTGTTCTTTTTTAAACTGCTTAGTATGGAGAAAGGGAAGAAAGGCAGGATCTAAATAAAGAGGAGGAGGAGGAGGAGGAGAGATTAGTGTGGTATCCCCACTAGGAATTTGCTATGTCCTTCAGCACAACTCCATGGTACCTTCCAGCAGAAACATATCACAAAATTGCCTGGAGAATAGGGCTGGGCGGTTTCGTTCGTTAATTTCGTAATTCATTATTAATTCGTATTTAAATTAGCTTACGATCCGATATTGAGCCATTTTGGAATAGTGTGAGGAGTTAAATAGATTTGAAACATTTTTTTCAATTGTTTTGTAATTGTTTCGTAATTGTTTCGAAATTGTTTCGAAATTGTTTCGTAATTATTTTCACATGCCTGGTGCAAGTTTTATAGTTGTTGTTTGTTTTATCACACCAACAGTCAACAACAGAGGGAGAGGGAAGCATCAGAAGTTCCCCCTGTCCCATTTGGAGATTTTTTCAGCATATTTTTAGCATATTTGGAGGTTTTTTTAAGCATATTGCGCAATCGCGTCCGCCATTAACGAATCAATTCGAAATTTACGAAATTTCGTATATTTTGAATTTTTTACAAGGAAAATTTCGGAATTCTTTAAAGAAACGAAACGTGATGGACCCCTTAAAAACGAATCGAGTTTAGAAACAAATTTTTCCGTGGTTACCCAGCCCTACTGGAGAACCTATCAAATTCCTAGAGAGGATATTTATTTGTGAAAAAATGTGTATGATCAGGGAAACTATAAATATAGCAAATATTTATGGATACTCCAACTAGTATGCATAAAAGATGATACCTTGTTGTGAAAGATGGACAGATGAGAGAGAAAAACTATGGGCAGAAAATCAACTCATTTCCAATGTGATTGTGGAGAAAAATTCTACAGATATCACAGACCAACAAAAAGACAAAGAAATGGGTTCTACAACAATTCAAGATTGCACACTCCCTAGAAGCGAAAATCAATTAACTGAAGCTGCCATACTTTGGAGGAATCATGTGATTGCATGACTCATTTTAAAAAATGATAATTTTCCCCCAGGCAGTAAGAAACCACACCTTGAAAACTGCTAGGCCATTAAATGCTAATCAAGGTGGCAAATTGCAACGTTCACACCTACCTCCAGCAGACAAGAGTTCTTTCTCCCACCCTGGGCATTCCACAGATATATAAGCCTCATTTTCCTAGTTTCCAAACAGACCTCACAACCTCGAAGGATGCCTGCCATAGATGTAGGCAAAATGTCAGGAGAGAATGTTTCTGTAACATGGCCATACAGCCTGAAAAACTCATAACAACCCAGTGATTCCAGCCATGAAAGCCTTCGACAATACAAAAATGTCCACATTACAGGTAGAGGAAAACCTTTATTTCCTCCAGTTAGTCCAGTTTGACCATCTTCTCAAAGACCATAAGTTTACAAGATTTCGAAGATGAGCAGGATCCATGGAGGTCTCCCATTCCTACCTTCAGTATAAGTCACAATTGATAAAGGAAAAATAGCAACATCTTCTATTGCTTTCTTTGTACATTTACTTTTTTTGCCTATTTTTATGTGAACACGTAAGCCCCCAATTTCTTGTGCAAATCCATACCTCTAGGTCCATAATCATTTTTGCCACATTCCTATGAATTCATTCCCAGCTCATTTACATCTTCCAAGTTACAATTTTCTTTCATTTAACATCTCCTCCACATGCCTTATCACATACCAACAGAGCATCAACATTTTGCCTCATCAGTAGGCTGCATTGTCTAGTAGACAGGTCTTGAGCAGCAAACGTAATCCCTTAATTTGCCAGAGGTGTGTATATTTGTGTATATCACAAACCAGCACACTGGTTATTTTGAGCTAGATATGATGGTGTGAGAAAAGATAATGTCTCCATCTCATCTGGATGTGAATAGGACCCATCGACAGCCTGTAACCCATCGGTTTAAGGGAGTCGAAGAGACATTCCTTATCTCTAGATGGTTTTGCACATGGGATTTAACTGATAGATCAAAGCGGCACATCTTGTGAAGTTGAATTCAGCCCAAAAAAGAATCTGGAATCCTATTGGTGTCTTATACATGGATAACGTCCTCTATGGAAGTGGTGGGGCATCGTTGTCTTCCCATTTTGTTCAAGTTTGTGGTAACTGAGTTCTGCATGCAACACATGAATCTGCATCATGGATCGATACACATTGTTCATGGTTATGCATGGAAGCTGCTCCACCGTTGAGGTCTTTGGGAACTATTCAGAACTATTCCGAACTCAGGAACAGAAAATGGAATATTGGAGGACAGGAAAAGAGATTTAAAGACGGGCTCAAAGCCAACCTTAAAAACTGTGGCATAAACACTGAGAACTGGGAAGCCCTGGCCCTTGAGCGCTTTAGTTGGAGGTCAGCTGTGACCAACAGTGCTGCAGAATTTGAAGAGGCATGAATGGAGGGCAAAAGAGAAAAACGTGCCAAGAGGAAGGCACATCAAGCCAACCCGGACCGGGACCACCTTCCACCTGGAAACCAATGCCCTCACTGTGGGAGAAGACGCAGATCAAGAATAGGGCTCCACAGACACCTACAGACCCACCGCCAGGATACTACACATGGAGGAACATCATCCTCGGACTACAAGGGATTACCTAAGTAAGTAAGTATGGAAACTCATTGTTTGTGTACCATTTGTTTGTTTGTTTTGTTGGTGCCAAGTTTCACCCTTCCTGTAAACTACCTTGGACCCTTTTGGAAGAAAGGGTAGATATAAAATAAATAAGGGGAAAAGAAGAAATCACACACATGTGTTAATAAAATTCACAGCAACCACATAATTCCATGAGCATAACATGGAATCGAGCTCTAGGATTCTAGGATTATATATCAGGAGTTGGCAATATAGGGTTTAAAGTATACATTTTTTCTCTTTTCTCTCCATCATCTAATCCTAACCAAGACCAACCCTTTTGGGATCCAAATATTTCCTGTCTTTCCTTCACTATCTGCCTCCAAAAGCAAAGAGGACGGGGAGGAAAGGGCAAAAAGGGGACTTGGGGAGAATACCCTCTCTCCCGGCCCAGCCACTCCACTCTGGCCCTCCATGCAGCCCCCAAGTTAGAAATTTTGCCCATACCTGTGTTAGACTGACATAGTTGTAAAACATCTCATTGGTAGCTGGTGACTTCCAAGTCACGTGCTGAATCAATTTTGGAGACAGACTTAGGCAGTGGTTCTCAACTTGTGGGTCCCCAGGTGTTTTGGCCTACAACTCCCAGAAATCCCAGCCAGTATACCAGCTGTTAGGATTTCTGGGAGTTGAAGGCCAAAACATCTGGGGACCCCAGGTTGAGAACCACTGGACTAAGGGTTGTCTCTTGGTACCCACTGGAACTGTTTCAAAGATCCGTGGATGCTCAAGTCCCATTATATAAAATGGTAAAGTAAAATGGAGTCCCCTTTATAAAATGGTAAAAGCCAAGGTATGTTTTTAAAAGCATTTTCCAGCCTTTGGTGGTGAAACCTATAGATGCAGAATTCATGGATGCAAGGGCCAATTATACTTTCCATTGAACAGCTCCTTTGAAGACCAGAGTGTCCATCAGTTACAACTGCCCCATGCTGCTATATACAACTTGTGGATATGTAATTGTGATATGGAGAGCCAGTGCCATATAGTGATTTGAGTGTTGAACTAGGACCAGGGGCGGCTCATCCATTACGCGAAATAAGAGGTCGCAGAACACTTTTTTTGGCCAGGGGCACAGAGGCGCCTCTGTAAATGCCCCTCGACCGCCACTTGAGGAACGCCCCCTCAGCTCACAACAGCCCTAGCAGTCCGGGGGGAGCCTCGGCTTTCTTGCCTCGCTGCCGGGCGATCCTCTTTCCAAAGGGGCCGGGCCCTTGAGCCTCACCTAGCCCCTCTCGTTCCTGCTCCACCCGGCCACCGGGTGCACAAGCAGAGCCAGTGCTCAATCGTTCTCTGCATTTGATCCCTTCCCCATGACTGATTCCCTTTCCCGATCCCCCGGTCTCCACCCGCCTCCTCACCTCTCCCCAATCTGCGGGTGGGCCAAGGGGTGGAGCCGCCGCGCCTGGCCCGCTTTGGGTCTGGAGGCATGTCTGAAGATCCCAGCATGCGCACCAAAAGTCGCCTCTTCTCCTGACTTTCTCTTCAGCCATTGGTGCACACGCTGGGGTCTTCAGGCATGCCTCTGGACCCAAAGCGGGCCAGGCAAGGGAGAAAATGCGGCAAGTGTAGTTACTGGGATGTATAGTTCACCTACAATCAAAGAGCATTCTGAACTCCACCAATGATGGAATTGAACCAAATATGGCACACAGAACTCCCACGACGAACAGAAAATATATATCAATTATTGGTTGTGTGGGGAGGAGGGCACCAAAATACTGTTTGCTTACTAGGCCTGGGTAACAACGCAAAAATTTGTTTCTAAAATCAATTTGTATTTGGGGGTTTTTTTTGTTTCGATATTTAAAATAATTACAAAATTTTCCTTTTAAAAAGTTCGATATTTACGAAATTTCGTAAATGGTAAAAAATTAACGAATCGATTTCTGAAACAATAACAAATCAATTCGTTAATGGCGGACGCGACCGCGAAATACGCTAAAAAACCTCCAAAAACTTCTGAAGCTTCCCTCTCCCTCTGTTCTTGACTGTTGATGTGATATTATAATTTTTTTCACTAATTAAACCATAAAACTGGCCCAGACATGCGGAAATAATAACGAAACGACCTCAGAACAATAACGAAACGAATACAATAACGAAATACGAAGCATTTACAAAACATGTTTAAAAATTCGTTTTTTTTAATGATTGCTCCAGAATGGTTCGTTATCGTTTTGTAATTGGAAAAATTAACGAATTATTAACTAATTACGAATTAACGAAACGAAACCGCCCAGGCCTATTGCTTACCATTGAAAATTACCTAGGGCCGCCTCTGACTAGGACTAGGGGTTCAAATTAACACTCAGACAATGATACCCAAGGGGTTAACTTAGACAAGTCATGCACTATCTGTCTCAGAGGAATGCAAAAGCGAACCCCCCCACCAAAAGATCTTACCAAGAAACCTCTCCATAAGTAGGAAATGACTTGAAGGTGCACACAGCAATTGTGATTCTGATTTCTGACTCACAAAGCAAGTCCTCCTCTGCGGCCTGTCGTCAAACGAAGAGCTAGGTGGCAGCTAGAAATTAAGAAAGCAAAGATTTTTTTGCCAGCCTTGCAGTTATGAGAAGTTATGTGTAAGGGGGGCAGGGGAAGGGATAAAGAGACCACAATCTTATTTGCAAAGAAGGAAACAATGAAGCAATAAAGGAAACTAATTTTGTGAACTTCTCAAGGGTGAACGGGATGGACGATCAGTTGTAGCTCAAAATTGAAGTGGGCTGATAAGAAGATTAAGGTGAAACCTTGGAGATGTGATGCAGGACTGGATTTGGGGGTGGGGTGGGGAGGGGAGGCACGTACAGCCGTGGTCCAGAGGACTAGATTAAAGAGCTCTGGCTATTGATACTGAATACTCTTATGCCTTAGCCCATATCCTATACGCACTCCAAGGTAGTAGAGATGCAATTGATATCCTGAGAGAATGTAAATAGGGATCACTTTTCAATTGTTTCAGGGACCTTCATAATAACGAAAGATTGAATTTGGGGGAAATCAGCCTGCAAAGAGCACAGAGGTAGCCAAAGACACCAACTTCTTTTGTGTGCGCATGTGTGTGTATTACTTAAATGTATTACTTAGGTCATCCCTCATAGCCTGAGGATGATTGTCCTCCAAGTGTAGTGTCTTGGCGATGGGTCTGTAGGTGGCTGTGGAGCCCTATTCTTGATCCTTATGTTCTCCCGCAGTGAGGACATGGGTTTCCATGTGGAAAGCAGTTCCAGCCAGGGTTAGCTTAATGCACCATCCTCTTGGCACATTTCTCCCTTTCACCTTTCATTCGTGCCTCTTCAAATTCTACAGCAGTGCTGGTCACAGCTGACCTCCATTTAGAGCGCTCAAGGGCCAGGGTTTCCCAGTTCCACAGTTTTTAAGGTTGGCTTTAAGTCCAACTTTAAATCTCTTTTCCTGTCCACCAACATTACGTTTCCCATTCTTGAGTTGGAAGTATAGTAACTGCTTTAGAAGACAGTGATCGGGCATTCAGACAATGTGGCTGGTCCAGCAACTGGATATATCTTTATAATTGCATTACCAATGTTTCATCTTTTGCTCTGAATAAAATACAACGAAATGACACTATTTCTTTGCCCACTTCCTGTTCCCACTCTCCCTTAACCTTCCTAACCAACTTCCCATACCTTATGTAGGAAATATATATTCTCAAGACATATTTAAAACATCCCTTCCTGGACTGCACCTCTAACTAGGACCCTCGAGTTAAACATTCTATCTACATCAATTCAAGATGAGGTATCTTCCTGCTTCAAAATGGTTTGAAATCCTCTGTACGTAGATGCATCTTTTCTCATATATCTATATAAATAAAAATGTAATGTTTGTTTGTGGGAGTAACATAACTCAAAAACCACTGGGCAAATTGACACCATGGGCATGTTTAACCTGAATAAGAGATGGCTAAGAGGGGACACGATGAGGGACATGTATAAATATGTGAGGTGAAGTCATGGGGAGGGGGGAGCAAGCTTATTTTCTGCGGCCCTGGAGACTAGGGTGCAGAATAATGGCTTCAAACTACAAGAAAGGCAATTCTAGCTGAACATTAAGAAGAATTTCCTAATTGTGAGATCTGTTTAGCAGAGGAACTCTCTGCCCTGGTGTGTGGTGGAGGCTCCTTCTTTGGAGGCTTTTAAACAGAGGCTAGATGGCCATCTGTCAGGGGTGCTTTGCATGCAATTTTCCTGCTTCTTGGAAGGGGTTGGACTGGATGGCTTACAAGATTTTTTCCAGCTCCATGATTCTATGATTCTATTTCATGATCCTGGATTCCAGTCACCTAAACATAACAATTTTCTATTCACAATCATTACTTTGTCACAATTTTGCACACTCACTACTTTAATCCAAATTCAGCCATCTCTTTTTAGCATTCCCAACTAAAACAGACAAACTGAATAGGATTTGCCAATGATTTAACTTAATCGCTTGATTCCATGGGCCATCTGAACATGAGGAAGAACATCCTGACTGTGAGAGCCGTTCAGTGGTGGAACTCTCTGCCCTGGTGTGTGTTGGAGGCTCATTCTTTGGAAGCTTTTAAACAGAGGCTGGATGGCCATCTGTCAGGGGTGATTTGAATGCAATATTCCTGCTTCTTGGCAGAATGGGGTTGGACTGGATGTCCCATGAGGTCTCTTCCAACTCTTTGATTCTATGATTCTAGGGTTGACCATTTGGATCCCAGGCAAATGAGTCCATGAACTCCAACTTCTCTTTAATCTCAAGTAAAGATTGGACTTTCTGAATCTGTTTATTTGCATTTTTATATTGAAAAGAAAGGTATGTACCAGCACTGTAAGTTTTAGTAATTTCCCCTCTCTCTCCTTCCAGCAGCAGCAACCTCAAGATTACTGCTAATTTTCCCTTATGAAGTATATTCTTTTGAAATGCACCATACAACATTAGTCTCCCCCCCCCCCCCCCTCTCTCTTGCTTGGTCTCTCTCCCACACAAATACACACACACACAAGCTCCTGTGGGTAACAAACTAGTGCCAGCCCTTCTTTTTTTAGAAAAAGCCCATTAAGTGCAGTTGTGTTTGAATGCGGGGAGGTAAATGCAGAAAATGACAGTTTAAATGGAATCATTACAGTATATGTAGGTATTATTCTGGATGCCGTTGAAGGCTTTCTTGGCACAGCAATGGCACCTTTATTTTCTCTCTTTATAAAAGGGAACTGACAAGCTATCATTTCCTACTTTCTCTGTTTCCATGCATGAACTTGGGGGCGATAGTCAGATCTTGCAGCTGTGTAACCTGTTGGCAGGAAAGACTGAAGGGTGGGAATGAGAGAGCAAATTGGAAGAAAGCCACCCTCCAAATGGATCTCTCTTGGCATGCCGCAGCATTTTAAAGAGCTTGTAAACTGGTTGTTAAATTGCTACTGTTCCTTTATCTGGGCGGAGGCCACTAGAGGGCGATAGAGAGAAAAGGATAGATCATTTTATGAGCTAAAAGCATAAAACCGTATTCCCTGTTTTCCTGTTATTCCTCCCCATCATGGAAACAACCCTTTGTGATATAGGAAGTGGAGAGGGGGAATAATTAGCAAAAATTGGAAAAATTGTTTTCCTCCTTCAACTCCCCCCCCCCCTAAAAAATGGACTATCCTTTCTCTCTCTAGCACCTCCTAGTGGCCTCCTCCAGGATAATGGCACAGTACCGTTAAATCTTGGTTTCAATGAAGTTGCAGTATAGTACCATTTAATATCTTTCCTGAACTGCGGTACCCAGAACTGGACACGGTAATCCAGATGAGCTCAGACCAAAGCAGAATAGTGGATGACTATTATTTCCCTCAATCTATTTATTTATTTACTTATATACCTCTGTTCTCAGCCCGAAGGCGACTCACGGCGGTTCACAACAAATAAGAACAGCAAAAATTCAATGCTACAGTGTAAAAAACAGTTAACAACCTAACACATTACACAATTAATAAACAATTACTACAATAACCATTCACTATCGTCAAATCATCAAAAACATAATCCCGATTCTTCATCCATTGTTCCATTCCTATGTTCATTACCAATCATTGCACTGATTATCCGAACGCCTGCTCAAACAGCCAGGTCTTCACTGTTTTGCGGAATACCATTAAAGATGGTGCTAGTCTAATGTCCACAGGGCGTTCCACAGCCGAGGAGCCACCACCAAGAAGGCCCTATCTCTCGTCCCCGCCAGCCGTGCTTGAGAAGCAGGCGGGATCGAGAGCAGGGCCTCCCCGGAAGATCTCAAAGTCCTGGTGGGTTCATAGGCAGAAATGCGGTCGGATAGGTATCTTGGGCTGGAACCGTTTAAGGCTTTATAGGCCAACGCCAGCACCTTGAATTGAGCCCGGTAGCAGATCGGTAGCCAATGGAGCTGGTGCAACAGGGGGGTTGTATGCTCCCTGCGTTCCACTCCTGTTAGAATCATGGCTGCCGCACGTTGGACTAATTGAAGCTTCCGGGCCATCTTCAAGGGCAACCCCACGTAGAGAGCGTAGTCTAGAGAGAGTAGTCTAGACGGGATGTAACCAGAGCGTGGACTACCGCGCTCTAGACATTATACTCTTATTGATTGAACCTAGACAATTACACTTGCTCTTTTAGACACCAAATCACACTGCTGGCTCATATTCAGAATTTGATCTTCTAAGACTCCAAGATCCCCTACCCCACAGACTGAACAGTCAAACATAGTAAGAGCTGTTCAACAGCAAATCTCTCTGCCTTGGGGTCTGGTGGAAGATCTTTCTTATGAAGCTTTTAAACTGAAGCTGAGTGGCCATCTTTTAGGGGTACTTTTATTGTGTTTTTTCCTGCATAGCAAGGAATTGGACTGGATAGCCCATGTGATCTCTTCCAACTCTATGAGTTATTTAAATAGGAAAGCACTAAACTACCTTATACCATATCAGCTTATGGATCCCTTCAGCTCAGGATGATGTACTTGAATGGTTTTCAGCTTTTCATGTTTTGAGGTCATGTTTTGGACTTCTAAAGTAGAAGTCCAACAATGATGAATATCCTGTTTATGATTTGCACATGTGTACATTCCCCTGTGGGGTGTGGACACAATTCCTTGATATTTTAGCAATTTTCTTCCTATTTCAGTGGTTAATAGGTCACATTTTGCCTATCACTGGTCTACAGTGACTGAGAACAAAGCAATCATCACTCATATTTCGATCACAGAATATGTGCAATGCAGCCTCAAGAGAGAGAGAGAGAGAGAGAGAGAGAGAGAGAGAGAACAGATGATAATTTATACTTGTTGATTTGCTTTTCCCCACACAGAGATCTTATGTGGGGCCAGTGCATAGTCTGCTGAGATGAGAGCATTGGGGTGAGGGGATCCTAGCATTATGCATCTAGATCGTGCTGCAATGCATTAATGTTTCTGTTTCTGTTGAGGAGTCGACAGGCAGGCCATGCCTTTTCTTTGCCTTTTTTGCTTACTTGACTTCTGGTTATGAGGTTCTTGTCTTACAAGTGCAGCGACTAAACCAATTAAGGCCCCATTTAAATCAGGAGCTCATAAATATTGCACCAAGATGCTAGTGACATGCCTAAACTTTGAAAACAAAAACAAGCCATCATTGGGAAAGGAGGCTGAGGATGTCGAGAGAGGAGAGAGCTTAGAAAAGGAATTCGAAGTTCCAAGTCAAGGCACCCTGGCTTGGCTGTGCGAATGAATATCCATAATCAAAAGGGGAGCCCTGCTTTTCTCTGTCTCTGTTGCTCATTTGATATACTGCCTCCCTGTCATATCCCACTCCGACGTAAACGGCACAATGAGAAACCATCTGGATTTCAACATGACACTGTGTTTTAATTCCTCTGGCATGATAAGGCTGAGCCGAACATTTTCTTCATGTTTATTAGAATTTATCGGCTACAAACAGCAAGGAGGCTTAATTAATTCCAGTTATGGGGCCAAGGTGGTATGTAGGAAGCTTGTCAAAACATTCTGCCATGCTTCTGCTAGTTTTCTTCATCAGAACTGGTGTAAGGAGTCTTTCACACTCCACGGCAGGCTACAGATGTTTCCAAAGAAACTGGTGTGATTCACAAACGTTCTGATTCTTGCAAAGGCAAAAGGCTGTTGAGAAGATTCGGCTTGGTATTATGAGACATACCACAAAATCTTGAACTGTGGAACTCTTCTCTTTAATGTATTGTCGAAGGCTTTCATGGCCGGGATCACTGGGTTGTGTAGGTTTTTCCGGGCTATATGGCCATGTTCTGGAGGCAATTTTTCTCCTGACGTTTCGCCTGCATCTATGGCAAGCATCCTCAGAGGTAGTGAGGTCTGTTGGAAGTAGGAAAAATGGGTTTATATATCTGTGGAATGACCAGGGTGAGACAAAGGACTTTTGTCTGTTGGGGCTAGCTGTGAATGTTTCAGCTGATCACCTTGATTAGCATTCAATGGCTTGGAAGTGCCCGGGGGGGATCCCTTGTTGAGAGTGATTTTATGTGCCTGTTTGTTTCCCCTCTGTTGTTTTGCTGTTGTGATTTTTGAGTCCTTTAATACTGGTAGCCAGATTTTGTTCATTTTCATGGTTTCTTCCTTTCTGTTGAAATTGTCCACATGCTTGTGGATTTCAATGGCTTCTCTGTGTAGTCTGACATGGTGGCTGTGCTCTTTAAGCTTCTCTTTAAGCTTTCTGACAGCTTCTGGGAGTACATGATTCCTGATAGCTTCACCCACATGTTCACTGGAACACGTAAGCCCTCTCACCAAAGTAAGGTAACAATCCATCAAGGGGTTCCTTGCCATAAATAAGAGTAGACTTGACGTGACATAACAACAACAATGGCCTTAGCCCTGTTGGTTATTTCTAACCAAAGTAGGAACACCAAATCAAACACTGAATGGTGGGTTGACATGTAGCCCTCCAAATTTGCTCAAATTAGGGGTGCAGGACCCTCGAATGTGGAAAAACTGCAAAGAATAAATGATACGCTTTTTATTTGAATGAGCCTCTCTGTAGGGATAGATCTACACTAAACTCATATCCCAGGGCTCATCTGATATGATGTTTGCTGGATTGATCCCGGGATAGTTTACACAGCTACCATCACCTCCACTAGCGTGGAGGTGGAAGGAAGTCCTGACTGCCCAAGAGTGCTGAACCTAATTTGGCACAGCCAAATGGCCACTGTTATCATCCTCTCCCATTCTTCTTTGTCGTGTCAATTTTGGGCATGACATGGGTCCTCACCTGGGTTGTTGTTGCCCAGAGTACCAGAGTGATGAGGGAAGTAGCAGAAAAGGAGAAATTACTCTCTCTCCTCACTTCTCTCTTCTCCAATTGACTCAGGCTGTCTGTTGAGGCCTGTGAAGACTCTGAGGATGAGGACGAAGATTTTCTGGTTAAGCCTGTGGGTGAAAGCATTTTTTTTTTTTTTAGACAATGGACATTTTTTGGGTAGATCTATTGTCTGGGAAACAGGCAATGATTCTCATGAGAATTGGCCAGGGATTGATTCTGAAAGGAATGCAGAGGAGACAGGAGGGTAACAGGAAACCCAGTGTTTACAAATCTGAAAGGACAGTGCGAAACAGAAACAAATTCCCATAAACTGAAATATAAACAAAGGGAATGCATGTGTGAGAAATAGTAATGTCATGGGCAAGAAGGAGTATTCTTAAGGAATTGGAGTCAATTTTCAGTGGGGAGGTCAATGTTGGATTTTCATGTGTCAAGTTGCCTGTCTCTGGAGCTCCGAGTTAGGAATTCTGTTCTTAGATCTGTATCTGGTTTTTCTGCTTAAGTTCCAGGTCTTCTGTTTGGATTATAAATCTTGTTTCAAATTTTGGAGAACAAGCCCTATGAGGAGCAGCTTAAGGAGCTGGGCATGTTTAGCCTGAAGAAGAGAAGGCTGAGAGGAGATATGATAGCCATGTATAAATATGTGAGAGGAAGCCACAGGGAGGAGGGAGCAAGCTTGTTTTCTGCTTCCCTGGAGACTAGGACGCAGAACAATGGCTAAATCTACAAGAGAGGAGATTCCATCTGAACATGAGGAAGAACTTCCTGACTGTGAGAGCCATTCAGCAGTGGAACTCTCTGCCCCGGAGTGTGGTGGAGGCTCCTTCCTTGGAAGCTTTTAAACAGAGGCTGGATGGCCATCTGTCGGGGGTGATTTGAATGCAATATTCCTGCTTCTTGGCAGGGGGTTGGACTGGATGGCCCATGAGGTCTCTTCCAACTCTTTGATTCTATGATTCAAGCTTTGGGATTATAGTCAAATTCAAGGATCAAGCCTTTGGGTTATAGTCATGTTCATTCTTTCAACTCTTTGGAGATAATTCTAGTTTAAGTGCAACAACACTTGGACTATAGTTTCTAGCTTTTGCCTTAAGTGATTTTTGGTTATCCTATACAGAGTATGTCCTTGTTTTTCATTAAGCTTCTGAAAATCTAGCTCATTGATGTATTTTGTAATTGTTTTAATATTAGATACCCTTTTCTTAATAAACTTATTGCTCACCTGTGTGGTGTTTGGGTAAAAAGCAGATCATGTAGGCAGTTGGGTTGCAACACCGACTTCCCTCCAAGTGATGAACAACTGGCAGGGCCCATGTTGTACCCAGAGATCACCACAAAAAGAACAGGAAGGTGCAGTTAGTGCTTACCTCTGTCCCTTTGCTGCCAGGGCCACCAACAACAGAATAGCCATAAGCTGGTGTGACTAGTTCCATTTTGGAACTGGCCTAATTATTTACAAGGGCCCATAGTTGCAGGCAGCTCTGAACTCTGCAAAAGAATTCAAAGCAACCTGTAATTTTGTTTAACGTGGGTTAAAGCCACATTATGCAGCTTTGCCCCACATTAAACTGGGTCACCTCCATTCATAGCTTTTCCACTATGGGGCTGAATTGGATGCCCTTCATGCCAAGTGTTCAGCACAGTTGTGTCCTAGGAAAAACCTAGGTCATTCAGTGCAACAACAACAACAACAACAACAACAATAACAACATTTTATTTGTACCCCGCTACCATCTCCCCAAGGGACTCGGTGCAGCTTACATGAGGCCGAGCCCAAATACAACAATACAAGCAATAATAATAACAACACCGCAATTAAAATAAAACATGGACAATACAATAATGCAACATCAACAGTAAGACCACACAATTAAAAAACTATGGGAAGGCCAAATGTATAATTAAAATTGGAAGTAATGCTGGAACATGGGCGAAAAAGTGATGGGGCGTTTGTGGAAAACATACGAGCAGACCTAAAAATGTGAAGTGCTTTGGAGGACAAAGTGCTATGGGATCATTATTCTGGGAAGGCACACTGGAACAGTCTTCAAGCTCCTCCTAAAGACTGCCAGAGTTGGGCCCTGCCTGATGTCCTTAGGAAGTGAGTTCCAGAGTCGGGGGGCCACCACCGAAAAGGCCCTCTCTCTCGTCCCCACCAATTGCGCTTGCGAAGCTGGTGGGATCGAGAGCAGGGCCTCTCCAGATGAATGGAGAGAGCGTGTGGGTTCGTATACAGAGATGCGGTGACTGTAGAGTCACCAAATCTGTGGATAATCAAATCACTGCAAAAGTTAAAGCCATAAATGTGGATGGCTGGTTGCAATTCCAGTTGATTCAGTATATCTAGTTGGGACTAAACAAGAGGATTGTAGCTAAAACTTATACATGTAAGAATGCAAATATACCCCCAAGTAGTTGTCTCTCTGTGTGTATGTGCATGCATGCATGTGTGTGTTAACATATATAAGAGAAGAAATAGTTTCAACACAGCTGAATTCCCACATATACAATCCTTGGTGAGGGAAGCAACAGGCTGTGATCAGCCTTCAGGAAGAACTTGGACTTCCCCTCACATTGGCTGTGGGATTCTGGGAGCTATGGTCCCCAAAGATGACTTTCACAAGTGGTGATCTACAAAGAAAGAAGTGCTTTGCATATTCTATGCAGACCTTCTATTTTTAAAATATTGTTATGGTCTTCATTAGGAGAATTTCCCAAGTCAATCCTGGCATTTAAAAGCTGTTTCTGAGGTCATTTGCTGTCAGAAATTAATCCCAGAATCAACAGCAGCCCTTCTGACTTCTGTCTCTCCAAGATTTTTTTAAAAAAAAACCCATCTTAGATGCCAACTGGAAATTATTGGGGTTTTTGTTGTTTCTGTTTTCAGAGTGCTTCATCTGCTCTCTGACAGGTTCCTCGGGCAAGTTTTGTCGGCAGCAGACTTGCCTCCGGGCCTTGCTCAGTGACACGCTGAGGCTGTTAATGGGAAGCCTGAGCTGTCGCCAGCCTGGCTGGGTGAGATTGCCTTTACTTCACCTTCATGCTCACACTGGCCAACATCGCTTGCATTTTAAGGGGGGGGGGGTCTTTCTCTGCATACGCAATCTTCATTGCTGTGAAGGTTAAAGGCTCCAACATGAGTGGGAGAGGTTATATGAATACTCCCCAGACTTTAGTTTGAACTTAAGAGAAGCCATCCAAGATGCTAAACCTTATTGCCATAATAGTGCTTTGGATAGTTTTTTCCAAGTTCTGACTACAGCTGAGTCACTAACTCACTGATATCCTGTCTATCTCCAAGAGCTGTTCTAGGTACTGAAATCATCCAAAGGCCTTTCTAATAGTCCCACCACAAGCGTTTTTTTTAAATAGGTGTACCAATATAACAACAACAACAACAACAACAACAACAACAACAACAACAACGGAACCAATGCCACCCAAACCAGAATTAAAAAGTCGACGACAGATTCCAAGTGTAGACTCTGAAAGGAAGCAGATGAAATGATGGATCACATACTCAGCTGCTGCAAGAAGATCGCACAGACAGACTATAAGCAGAGGTATAATACACTGCTCAGATGATCCATTGGAACTTGTGCCACAGATACCATCTGACTGTGACAAAGAAATGGTGGGATCACAAGCCTGAAAAAGTTATGGAAAATGAACACATCAAACTACGCTGAGAATTCTGAATTCAGACAGAGTTTTGGAGCACAAAACTCCTGCCCTCACGATCATGGGAAAAAACAAAGTATGGATTGTCGATGTTGCAATCCCAGGCAACAGCAGAATTGACGAGAAGTGGGGAAAGTAGAAGTAAAAGGAAAAAGGAAAAGGGGCCGACCAAGGGCAAGAAGGATGAATGGCATCCTTGAAGTGACTGGACTGACCTTGAAGGAGCTGGGGGTGGTGACGGCCGAAAGGGAGCTCTGGCGTGGGCTAGTCCATGAGGTCACGAAGAGTCGGAGACGACTGAACAAATGAACAACAACAACAACAAGCTGGAAAAGCTGACACAATATGAAGATTTAAAGATAGAACTTTAAAGACTCTGGCACCAGCCAGTAAAGGTGGTCCCAGTAGTGATTGGCACATTGGGTGCAGTGCCTAAAGACCTTGGCCTGCACTTAAACACAATCGGCAAAATCATCTATTGGACAGATGGCAAGCTATTTAACCTCAGCAGACTGAAAGCTAAAAGCAATGTTCCAACAACATCTGTTATAGAACTCCAATATGCTGGTGACAATGTTGTCTGTGCGCATTTGGAAGAAGACCTACAAGCCTCTCAAAACACCTTCGCAGAAGCATACAAGAAGCTAGGCCTGTCATTGAACATTGAGAAAACCAAAGTGGTCTTCCAGCAGGCACCAGCCAGTCCATCTGCAATGCCAGAAATACAGCTTAATGGTGTAACATTAGAAAATGTTGACCATTTCTGCTACCTTGGCAGCACCTCTTCACAAAAGTCAACATTGACACTGAAATACAACACTGCCTGAGCTCTGCGACTGCAGCATTTTTCCAAATGAAGCAGAGAGTGTTTGAGAACCGGGACATCTGTAGGGATACCAAGGTGCTTGTTTATAAAGCTAAATGTTTTTAATTTTTATGTTTGCATATAATGAATTCATGTCCGGCATTGAATGTTTGCCATATATATGCTGTGCTCCACCCTGAGTCCCCTTCAGGGTGAGAAGGGTGGAATATAAATGTTTTAAATAAATAATAAATATATATTGTCCTCCCAACCCTGCTATATGCCTGTGAAATGTGGACTATCTACAGACGTCACATGCAACTCCTGGAACAATTCCATCAGCGTTGTCTCCAAAAAATCCTGCAAATTTCTTGGGAAGATGGGCGAACAAATGTCAGCATGCTGGAAGAAGCAAAGACCACCAGAACTGAAGTGATGCTCCTATGCCATCAACACTGGACTGGCCATGTTATCCGAATGCCTGATCACCATCTTCCAAAGCAGTTACTCTTCTCCGAACTCAAGAACGGAAAATGGAATGTTGGTGGGCAGGAAAAGAGATTTAAAGATGAGCTCAAAGCCAACCTTAAAAACTGTGGCATAGACACTGAGAATTGGGAAGTCCTGGCCCTTGAGCACTCTAGCTGGAGGTCAGCTGTGATCAGCAGTGCTGTAGAATTTGAAGAGGCACGAATGGAGGGTGAAAGAGAGAAATGCGCCAAGAGGAAGGCACATCAAGCCAACCTCGACTGGGACCGCCTTACACCTGGAAACAAATATCTTCACTACAGGAGAACATGTGGGTCAAGAATAGGGCTCCATAGTCACCTATGTAGCCACCACCAGGACACCACACTTGGAGGACAATCTTACTCGGACAATGAAGGATAGCCTAAGTCAAAGTCATCTTCATCTTTATGAGGGCTATATGGTCTGTGGACTTAGCATCAATCTGAAGCAATGACACCATTGCTAGTGCAATTGGGAAATAAAATATTGGCCAGGTACATGAAGAAATCATAAGGTTTTGTTATCACGCCACTCTCGAAACTATCAAATCTTCCCAATTCCCTCCCTGTCTTGTCTTATAGCTAGCAGTCCCTGTTTTGCATAGCATTTCAATAAACTTCATATGAAAAAATACCCTTCAAAATGAGAAGAAATTAAGATACAGTGTTGCCCCTGCAGAACAGCCATCATACTTTCAAATGGGCCTTTTTTCCCCACACAGGAGAGGTTGCTCAGGAACAACCTTCAAACCAAAAATCCATTTATTTGAATGTATTTCCATTTAAATCAACCTCTCCTCCTCCTTCCTTTCTTTCCAGAAAGTCTCTTCCAAGGTGAAGTAATGCTGAAAGAATAGAAAGAGCAGCTTGCCAAATGTCTTATGGGTAGATGTTGCAAGGGCAGATGTGGGCCTGAGATTTTGGCTGAGATCCTACATGGAGAATACAGAAAGTCCATTGATGCTCATTGGCTGAATCCTGCATAGCTTCAGCACAAGTTAACTATCCGCCAATGGAGTTACTTTGTGCAGCCCTTGTACTGAATACCAATATAGCAGATAATATGTGGATCAATGGGCCATGTGCATGACTGAGAAAGCATTCCAATGTGCAATGCACAAAGGCAATACATATGGGCAATGAGCATTTAATGTGCTAACACACATGCACAATGGTCCCACATGCACATATCTGCATACACCACCTTTAACAGGATATGAACATTATGTATAATCCAGGAGAAGCAGTCTTCATGGCTATCACAATTAAAGCCTGTGTATGCATGGATTTACATTGACCATTTATATCAGGATATTTTACAATGTCACTTTTTGATCATTGCTTAGGTGGGGTGGGTGGGTGGATCTTGATTGTCCAGCAGCACTGAAACCAGCTCCACACAAATGGATAGTCCTGGCTACCATTGCCCTCTCATCCTGTTGTCCTCATTGCAGTGGCCAGCAGGTACCATATGAGTCATGCTGGTTGCTTATCAACTGGAGTGATGTTGGTTGGGTTAGGGGAGAGGAAGAGAGGACAAATCACCTCTTCTTTTTGCCACCCCTCTCTATTCATCTCATCGCACTTGCAATGAGCACCACTAGCATCACTCCAGGATGTGAGCAATTGGCATAACCCATGTCATGCTCACTGGCCACCATGACAAAAGGAACAGGAGGAGGTTGTGAGTGCCCTCCAACATCCCTGGGCCACACCTGATGGCCATATATATAGTGGTTGGTACTGTCCTGCAACTGGCCCAACTGTATACATGTGGCCAAAGTCACAGTTTGCTCCTGATTTTGTGGGACAATTCAGAGCAACTCACAACTTTGGTTAATATGTTTCACAGACATGTTAAGCAGCTTTGGCCTGTATTAACCTGAATCAGAGGGAGAAAAGGTGGAGGCAGTGACAGACTTTGCATTGCCCTTCAAGGAACATGAAAGGCACTGCAGACTCCTTCAACCAGAGAAGTCAGCCATAGCAGAGCACCTGATGAACCAGCCTGGACACAGCATATTATTTGAGAACACAGAAATGCTGGACCACACCAACAACCACCATGTCAGACTACACAGAGAAGCCATTGAAATACACAAGCATGTGGACAATTTCAACAGAAAGGAAGAGACCATGAAAATGAACAAAATCTGGCTACCAGTATTAAAAAACTCTAAAATTATAACAGCTAAACAACAGAGAGGGAAAAAAAACCAGGCACAGATTAACACCTCCCAGCAACAGATTTTCCCAGGCTCAGGCAGGCCTTCAAATGCTAATGAAGGTGATCAGCTAAACATTCACACCTAACTGCAGCAGGGAAGAGCTCCTTGCCCCACCCCAGCCATTCCACAGATATATAAACCCATTTTTCCTACTTCCAACAGACCTCACAACCTCTGAGGATGCTTGCCATAGATGCAGGCGAAACGTCAGGAGAAATGCCTCTAGAACATGGCTCTATAGCCCGAAAAAACCCACAAGAACCTAGACTTTGTATTTCTAGGTGCAAATATTACTGCAGACATGGACTGCGGTTACTTCTTGGGAGGAGAGCAATGGCCAATCTCAATTACATAGAGAAGAGGAGAGACATCACAAAGATCTTCATAGTTATTATTTATCATCTCATCAGCAACCAGACATTTGTATTACATTTTTAACAAAAACAAACAAACAGACAGACAAAACACAGAATTTGCAAGCTTGGTATTTGATTAAATGTCCTTTGACCAGTATCTGGCCACTTGGAGTGCGTCTGGTGTTGCTGCAAGAAGGTCCTCCATTGTGCATGTGGCAGGGCTCAGGTTGCATTGCAGCAGGTGCTCTGTAGTTTGCTCTTCTCCACACTCGCATGTCATGGATTCCACTTTGTAGCCCATAGTTAAAGTAATGGTATTCCCTGTAGTAACCTATGGATGCAAGAACTTGACCATAAGGAAGGCTGAGCAAAGGAAGAGAGATGCTTTTGAACTGTGGTGCTGGAGGAAAATTCTGAGATTACCTTGGACCATAAAAAGATCAAGCCAGTCCATACTTCAGGAAATAAAGCCTGACTGCTCACTGGAGGAAAGGATATTAGAGACAAAGATGAAGTCCTTTGTCCACATCATGAGAAGACAGGAAAGCTTAGAGAAAACAAGGATGCTGGGGAAAATGGAAGGAAAAAGGAAGAGGGCAGACCAAGAGCAAGATTGGTGGATGGTATCCTTGAAGTGACTGTCTTGACCTTGAAGGAACTGGGGGTGGCCACGGCCGACAGGGAGTTCTGTTGTGGGCTGGTCCAGAAGGTCACGAAGAGTCGGAAGCAACTGAACGAATAAACAACAAAACTCCATATTCCATTTCACATAAACAGAGCTGATTCACTGACCTTTTATGATGAATAAATGTAGATGTGCCTTATATAACAAACAGGATATTAAACACAAAATTGTAAAGTTTTGTAGAATGTGACAATGATTATAGAATCATAGAATCAAAGAGCTGGAAGAGACCTCATGGGCCATCCAGTCCAACCCCCTGCCAAGAAGCAGGAATATTGCATTCAAATCACCCCTGACAGATGGCCATCCAGCCTCTGTTTAAAAGCTTCCAAAGAAGGAGCCTCCACCACACTCCGGGGCAGAGAGTTCCACTGCTGAACGGCTCTCACAGTCAGGAAGTTCTTCCTCATGTTCAGATGGAATCTCCTCTCTTGTAGTTTGAAGCCATTGTTCCGTGTCCTAGTCTCCAAGGAAGCAGAAAACAAGTTTGCTCCCTCCTCCCTGTGGCTTCCTCTCACATATTTATACATGACTATCATATCTTCTCTCAGCGTTCTCTTCTTCAGCTAAACATGCCCAGCTCCTTAAGCCGCTCCTCATAGGGCTTGTTCTCCAGACCCTTGATCATTTTAGTCGCCCTCCTCTGGACACATTCCAGCTTGTCAATATCTCTCTTGAATTGTGGTGCCCAGAATTGGACACAATATTCCAGGTGTGGTCTAACCAAAGCAGAATAGAGGGTAGCATGACTTCCCTAGATCTAGACACTAGGCTCCTATTGATGCAAGCCAAAATCCACTTGGCTTTTTTTGCCACCACATCACATTGTTGACTCATGTTTAACTTGTTGTCCACAAGGACTCCAAGATCTTTTTCACATGTACTCAATTGTGATGTTGGGCAACCAACTGGACTTGTGCAATTGTACTTGTAACGTGCATCTGCATCTGCAGCACTAAGCCACTTGCTATGAACTGGTGAAATTTCTTTGGACTACATTAATGTGTGTCTGTGCATTTCAAAACTGACCATTCAGTCTTAATTCAAGATTTTAAATGGTTTGAGATATTGTAATGAAGCTATGTACAAATGATACCTATTAGCAGCAAAACACTTTTGTGATCCTCTTTGTCATCCTTCCTTCCTTCCTTCCTTCCTTCCTTCCTTCCTTCCTTCCTTCCTTCCTTCCTTCCTCCCTCCCTCCTTCCTTCCTTACTTATTTTTAACTGTAAACACTCACGGCATTCCTTCAAACCTTCATATTATGGCCCCCAGGGGTTCATGGACCATAGATTAAGAGCCCAGGTATAAGAGAAGTGCTGACATAGAGAGGTGCAATAACTGAGGTACATAGGCTGAGTTGGACACTCATCAGTAGTAATGTCAATTGGCAGGAAAACACGGAAGACTCAGTTCTCCCCTCCCCATGTTGAAACAGTAATGGGTAAAGGGAAAAAATCAGCTTCAAGGAAGTTCCACTGGAACTCTGCAAGAAAAGAAAAGTTCTTTTGCCTGCACAAAGTTCTTTTTTCACACAAATGCAAAATCAGGATTCTGGGTTGCCCCATTCTGTGGAGAATCGTCTGTGAAAACAGCAGGAAGCCGTGGGTTTGAACTAGCCTCAGTTGGAACAGTTTAAAGTTTCTCCTTCCCACCACTTTGTGGGTAATAGAGATAAATTTTTGACATATACAAGAAAAGAAAAAGAATGTATTTAATGGTAAATGTAGTCTAATATTCCAAGATCTTACAAAGGAAATGCAAGCTTGGGGAATTAAATATCAACTTTTTGACAGATAGTTTTATGGAATTAGGTGCTGAAGTTGCAAGTTATTTCTTTTTTTCTCCCCGTTCTTCATTGCAAAATGCTGTGAGATTGTTAAAGGGAGAATAAAAGGCTTACTTAGCTTCTTCTTTGGGCAACTTCTGTGGGGGTTCCTGGAGAGGGAATTGGGAAGACTGCGTCACAAAGGAGGCATCTGAAATTTGGTCCTCTCCTATCTGACTGAGGGAGATTGGACCTTTCCTGTTACATGGTGGGAGTAGGAGAGGAGGAATCAAAACACCTGAGGCAAATGCCTGCTCACATTGTCTTCTATGGTTACTTCTTTTCAATCATCTGGGATGAAAAAAATAACCTTAGGAAGACCTATATAATCATAACTCCACTACAAAATTTTGGGGTGCAATTTTTTATTTATCGTATCAGGAGTGAACTAAGGGTACAGTTGTAGTGTAATTAAGAAACACCCATACTTGGCATTATATTATATGTGCAATACTTACTTACTTACTTACTTAGGCGATCCCTCATTGTCTGAGTAGGATAATCTTCCAGGGTGGGTCCGTAGGTGACTATGTAGCCTATTCTTGATCTGCATCATCTCCTGTAGTGAGGGCATCGGTTTCCAGGTGGAAGGCTGTCCTGGTCGGGGTTGGCTTGACGCGCCTTGGCATGTTTCTCTCTTTCACCATCCATTAGTGCCTCTTCAAATTCTGCAGCACTGCTCGTCCCTGCTGACTTCCAACTAGAGCGTTCAAGGGCCAGGGCTTCCCAGTTCTCAGTGTCTATGCCAGAGTTTTTAAAGTTGGCTTTGAGCCTATCTTTAAATCTCTTTTCCTATCCACCAACATTCTGTTTTGTAATTCTTGAGTTCAGAGTAGAGCAACTGCTTTGGGAGGCAGTGGTCAGGCATCCAGACAATGTGGCCGGTCCAGTGGAGTTGATGGCGGAGGACCATCGCTTCAGTGCTGGTGGTCTTTGCTTCTTCCAGTACGTTGACATTTGTCCGCTTGTCTTCCCAAGAGATTTGCAGGATTTTCCAGAGACAGCACTGATGGAATCGTTCCAGAAGTTGCATGTGATGTCTGTAGACAGTCCACGTCTCACAGGCACATAGCAGGGTTGGGAGGACAATAGCTTTATAAACAAGCACCTTGGTCTCCCTACGGATGTCCTGGTCCTCAAACACTCTCTGCTTCATTCGGAAAAATGCTGCACTCGCAGAGCTCAGGCGGTGTTGTATTTTGGTGTTGATGATGACTTTGGTGGAGAGGTGGCTGCCAAGGTAGCAGAAATAATAATAATAATAATAATAATAATAATAACAACAACAACAACAACAACAACAACAACTTTATTTTTATGCCCCGCCACCATCTCCCCTAGGGGACTCGAGACAGCCTACAAAGGGCAAGCCCACAATTACAGATAAAACAGAGACACAGTTAAAGTCACTCAATAACAATAATAACACATAACACAGTCATAAAAACAGTCCTAAAACAGCATAATAAACAATAGGCTGAGACAAATCTCATAGTTGAGTTTGACCAGTAGCTGGACACTAGGAGGACCTCTGGTGTTGCTATAAGAAGGTCCTCCATTCTGCATGTGGCAGAGCTCAGGCTGCATTGTAATAGATGATTTGTGGTTTGCTCTTCTCCACACTCACATGTCATGGACTCCACTTTGTGGCCCCATTTCTTAAGGTTGGTTCTCATCTCATGGTGCCAGAGGGCAGAGGGCAGTCTATTTAGCACCTTCCAAGTCACCCAGTTTCATGTATCAGTCATGGCTTGAGGTTCCAGGTTTTAGCCTGCCACTTTTGGACTCTCGCTTGCTGAGGTGTTCCTGCGAGTGTCTCTGTAGCTCTTTAAGCTGCTCCTCATAGGGCTTGTTCTCCAGTCCACATTTTGCAGGCATATAGAAGGGTTGGGAGGACAATAGCTTTATAAACAAGCACCTTGGTATGCCTATGGATGTTCCGGTCCTCAAACACTCTCTGCTTCATTCAGAAAAATGCTGCGCTCACAGAGCTCAGGTGGACAAAGTGTGCCCTCTTTACGTATTTCATAGATCCTCCAAAATTACTTCCTAGTTGCTCATTCAACAGAGGTCAATATTATCTGAAGTTTTTTGCAAACCAAAATAAGTCCAGATACTAGGCTTGGGCGGTTTCGTTCGTTAATTTCGTAATTCGTTATTAATTCGTATTTAAATTAGCTTACGATCCGATATTGAGCCATGCAGGAGTAATTAAAAATCGGAAAATTTATTTCGTAATTGTTTCGTAATTGTTTCGAAATTGTTTCAAAATTGTTTCAAAATTGTTTCGAAATTGTTTTGAAATTATTTCCGTATGTCTGGTGCAAGTTTTAGGGTTGTTGTTTGTTTTATCAGTGATAAAAAATAAATTATCACACCAACAGTCAACAACAGAGGGAGAGGGAAGCTTCAGAAGTTCCCCCTGTCCCATTTGGAGGGTTTTTTAGCATATTGTGCAATCGCGTCCACCATTAACGAATCGATTCGTAATTGTTTCGTAATTTTACGAAATTTCGTATATTTTGAACTTTTTTAAAGAAAAATTTCGGAATTCTTTTAAAAAACGAAACGCAAAAACCCCCTAAAAACGAAACGAGTTTAGAACCAAATTTTTCCGTAGTTACCCAAGCCTACCAGATACGTATCCCTCGAGGGGGCTATACTTTATGTTTGAAATGTGTATTAAATACTTGCAACTCTGTACTTTTTAGAATAGAATTGTTTGCATGGTAATTTTGCAAATGAAAGGCTTTTAGCTGAACTTTGATTCCAATTGTTGTAAGCTGCTTTGGGTCCCCTGCCGGGAGACAGGTAGGATATAAATCAATCAAATAAATAAAGGTATACAACTGCTGCTTTAGAGAAAGGACAGCATTCCACTGAGAATGTGGGCAAGGAGAAAAGCTGGTGTCCCACCTTGCATTTACAGTTCAGCTCAGCAGCACATGACAAAGCCAAGAGCATTGGAAATGTGAGTTAGAAAAGATGTAACCTATTGAAGGTGAAGGGCAAAGGAAAACAGGGAGAAGGTCTAATTATTTATTTAGGTTTCCGCCTAAGATGGAATGGAAAACAAATGAGATGGCTCCCAGCTGGTGAGGGGTGGGGGAATCACAGTAAATAAAAATCTATTTACCTTTGTAACAACTTGCAATAAATTATGAATGCCGAGGTGTCAGAAATTTGCATAGAAGATATACACCATCCTTATTTAATCCCTGCACGTGGGGCCAGAGCTTTTCTTATGAAAATATATTCAAGGATTGCAAAGCGCCAACCTGGCATCTGCAATCTGTAATAAGCGAGGACTGAGGTTAGCTCACAGGGGGAAATGATTCTCCTGATTAAAGCAAAAGGAGACTTTCCTCTGTTGTAGCATCTTTCACCTTCTTTGACCCACCGCTCGGATAATCAAGTAGGGCTTTATTCCGCCCTAAGCACTTTTAAGTTCAGCTGCTGCTTCTTCTTCGTCGAAAGGAAGTCCATCTATTTCAATGTTAACCAGTGTGTGTAGCAGCACAGTCCAATACGTATCTACTCGGGGTCACTTTGGGAATTACATTAAACATATATAGTGCAATTTAATATCCTTTTGCGTGTCTTTATGTGCTATATTATAGTCCCAACTGGCCCTCCTAGTACATTGGATGGAGGACAATCGTAGGCAGGTTCAACACATTCTGACATGGTTGCACTGTGATCTATTATCCCCTTCGATGGACTGTCACCTTGTCGTGGTGTCCAAAATGGGACATCCGTAGGGATACCAAGGTGCTTGTCTATAAAGCTATTGTCCTCCCAACCCTGCTATATGCCTGTGAAATGTGGACTGTCTACAGACGTCACATGCAGCTCCTGGAACGATTCCATCAACGCTGCCTCCAGAAAATCCTGCAAATTTCCTGGGAAAACAAGCGGACAAACATCAGTGTGCTGGAAGAAGAAAAGACCACCAGCATTGAAGCAATGGTCCTCCACCATCAACTCCGCTAGGCCGGCCACGTTGTCCGGATGCCTGACCACCGTCTTCCAAAGCAGTTGCTCTACTCTGAACTTAAGAATGGAAAACGGAACGTTGGTGGACAATAAAAAAGATTTAAAGATGGGCTCAAAGCCAACCTTAAAAACTCTGAGAACTGGGAAGCCCTGGCCCTTGAGCGCTCCAGCTGGAGGTCAGCTGTGACCAGCAGTGCTGCAGAATTTGAGTAGGCACGAGTGGAGGGTGAAAGAGAGAAACATGCCAGGAGAAAGGCGCGTCAAGCCAACCTCAACCAGGATCACATTCCACCTGGAAACCAATGCCCTCACTGCGGAAGAAGATGCAGAGCAAGAATAGGGCTCCACAGCCACATACGGACCTACAGGGAAACCCATGATGGAAGACCATCTTACTCGTCCATCGAGGGATCGCCTAAGTAAGCAAGTAAGTGATCTATTATATAGACTGGTTGAGATTTGGCCTCTAGACTTTATATTGACCCCAATGAAAAAATGACTAGAAACTAGAAATTGGACTGAGTA
The DNA here is from genome assembly GCF_037176765.1 of Anolis sagrei. Lineage (NCBI taxonomy): Eukaryota > Metazoa > Chordata > Lepidosauria > Squamata > Anolidae > Anolis > Anolis sagrei. The sequence goes on along the minus strand of NC_090022.1, from coordinate 293,010,613 downwards.
CAATTTTTGCTATACAATTGAGTTTGGACATGTCTGATCCATACAGCATACATATATCATGCTGTATTGATTAGAACCTCATAGTTGTCATTCCATTGCATCTGTCGCAACTGGCAAGATATGGTTGCCTCATTAAGTAATTGGTATTTATTGAGATGCTCATTGGTAGAGTTGTTACGCTAAATACTAGACTTGAGCCTGGATCAATTTCTAGCTGTTTCCTTCAGCCAATTTGGCTCCTTTGGTTTGTTCGGGTGTCCGTAATGGCAAAGGGCCAGCCATCACAGATTCCCATCCAAAATGGGACCACATGGCAGATGATCTCAGCTCCTCCTCACCTATTCAGCAGTACGGTTTAGTATTTTTGATTTTCCAAGATTTTCCTTGATTCTCTTTATTTAGTGGAATTGACTGGGAGTGTTAGGGACATGCAAGAACAGGTGGGTGGAGTGCGTGTCTCCATTTGGGAGCATGAGAAAGTCACCCTTTTAGTTTTTTTTTTATTTTTCCCTTCCTTTCTTTCAAATACTTCTAAAGGATAATAATAATAATAATAATAATAATAATAATGTATTGTCGAAGGCTTTCATGGCTGGAATTGCTGGGTTGTTGTAGGTTTTTTCGGGCTATATGGCCATGTTCTAGAGGCATTTCTCCTGACATTTCGCCTGCATCTATGGCAAGCATCCTCAGAGGTAGTGAGGTCTGTCGGAACTAGGAAAAAAGGGTTTATATATCTGTGGAATGACCAGGGTGGGACAAAGGACTCTTGTCTGCTGGAGCTAGGTGTGAATGTTTCAACTGACCACCTTGATTAGCATTTGATTGCCTGGCAGTGCCTGGAGCAATCTTTTGTTGAGAGGTGATTAGATGTCCCTGATTGTTTCCTCTCTGTTGTTGTGCTGTTCTAATTTTAGATTTTTTAATACTGGTAGCCAGATTTTGTTCATATTCATGGTTTCCTCCTTTCTGTTGAAATTGTCCACATGCTTATGTATTTCAATGGCTTCTCTGTGTAGTCTGACATGGTGGTTGTTAGAGTGATCCAGCATTTCTGTGTTTGCAAATAATATGCTGTGTCCAAGTTGGTTCATTAGATGCTCTGCTATGGCTGATTTCTCTGGTTGAAGTAGTTTTCAGTGTCTTTCATGTTCCTTGATTCGTGTTTGGGCCTTGCTGAGTTTGGTGGTCCCTATGTAGACTTGTCCACAGCTGCATGGTACACGGTAGACTCCTGCAGAAGCGAGAGGATCCCTCTTGTCCTTTGCTGAATGTAGCATTTGTTGGATTTTCTTGGTGGGGCTGCAGATAGTTTGTATGTTGTGTTTCCTCATCAGCTTCCCTATGCGGTCAGTGATTTCTTTGGTGTATGGCAAGAACACTTTTCCTCTGGATGGATCTTTGTCATTGTTCCTTGTCATTGTTCCACATCCTATTCTCCAGGGAAGCAGAAAACAAGCTTGCTCCCTTTTCCCTGTGACTTCCTCTGACATATTTATTTATTATTTATTTATTTATGCACTTGTATACCGCTAATATCTCAGCCTCAGTCGGCGACTCATTGCGGTTTACAACACTTAAAAAACAATATTCAGTTTAAAAGCATAAAAAACATATACAGTACAAATTATTGGGCCACCAATAACAATCCTATGCATCTCGTAACTGGAATCGTGATCCAAAATTCATCGTCCATGTATAACCAATCCTTAGTCATCAAAATTCGTTGCAACGGATTAACCGAATGCTTGTTTAAACATCCATGTCTTCAATCTTTTCCGAAACACCATCAGCGAGGGGGCTGATCGTACCTCTATGGGGAGGGTGTTCCAAAGCCGGGGGCCACCACAAATGTGCATATTCATTTAGATAAACATAATAGTCCAATCTGTCTGATGATTTAAAGAGTCACTTGTAGATGTTTTCGAAGGACTATTTGTGGCATCCAAGGTTGTGTCAGAGAAGAGTTCTACATGATGACCAGGTTACAACAAGGTATCCTGGTTGTAGTTCCTTGTTTCGGTGATGGTGATGAAAACACCTTCTTCAGGTAATGAATTCTTCCTAATATTTCAACAGGAAACAAGTCTCTGATACTACAATTACATGTATGAACAGAACAACAACATACATAAAATAGATATGCTATAGCACAAGAGCTGTAACACTCACTCTCAAATAGGAACTGTAACTGCTCCAAATAGTTATATAGTCAAGTAGCTCATTTAGCAGCCTATCATTTTAATCTCCCCCTGTTTGCATTACTAGCTACAAACAGTCTTTCTTGTATTGTTGAAGGCTTTCATGGCCGGAATCACTGGGTTGTTGTAGGGTTTTTCGGGCTATATGGCCATGTTCTAGAGGCATTTTCTCCTAACATTTCACCTGCTTCTATGGCAAGCATTCTCAGAGGTAGTGAGGTCTGTTGGAAATAGGTAAAAGGGTTTATATATCTGTGGAATCTACCACTCCAACAACCACCATGTCAGACTACACAGAAAAGCCATTGAAATCCACAAGCATGTGGACAATTTCAACAGAAAGGAGGAAACCATGAAATGAACAAAATCTGGCTACCAGTATTAAAAAAAACTCCAAAATTAGAACAGCACAACAACAGAAAGGAAACAAACAAGGACATCTAATCACCTCTCAGCAAAGGATTGCTCCAGGTACTGCCAGGCAATCAAATGCTAATCAAGGTGATCAGTTGAAACATTCACACCTGGCTCCAGCAGACAAGAGTCCTCTGTCCCACCTTGGTCATTCCACAGATATATAAACCCCTTTTCCTAGTCCCAACAGACCTCACTACCTCTGAGGATGCTTGCCATAGATGCAGGCGAAATGTCAGGAGAGAATGCCTTTAGAACATGGCCATATAGCCCAAAAAAAACCTACAACAACCCAGTCTTTGTTGTATTTATTTTATTTTATAAGCTGCCTTGAGCCTATCCATTGGGGGGAAAAGAACGGCTTGATTGGCCGTACCGGTATTTCATGGGATGGAGTCCAAGCAAATGATCAGAAAGTCATGGCCTGTGTCTTCAAGCTTTACATGACAGCAATTCACATTTTCTTTCAATTTTACCAGCAAGATAAGGCAAGGAAAGAATAGCTTTCAAAAATCTACACTATGGTGATGTGTGTGTGTGTGTTTTTAACTTTCTCTTTTAACAAAAAACATTAACCAGGGAACCCATCTTCTAAACAGGGTGAACCGAAGTCAACTTTTAAATATATATTTAAAATAATTGATTGACACTCCAAGGTAATACTTTTTAAATTCCTCCAATTAAACAAAGCAAATTTAATTTTAAGTTTAATTAAAAGGAAATTTAATTAGAAAGAAGATTAAATTTTAATTAAATTCCCTCAAAATCCTTATCCATGCCTCCGCTGCTAATATTTCTCTCAGAACCAAATCCCTTCTTAATATTCTTAAATTCTATTCTAGTAAACTTCCCCTTTATATTTAAATCATATCTGCCTGGGTGAATATTCTCTCTACTGGGGAAAGAGGAATGGAAATCATTACGCCTTTTAAAATACTTGAAGAGCGCAGCCGTTCCAGTGTGTGACTCAGCAGCGGCCAGTGGAAAACTTGGGTGTGCAGAGGAATAAACTCTGCCAAATTAAGAATGCATGGAAAAAAGAACATTTCTGGTTCAGACAAAAGGTTCAGGTACATGAGCACCCTGCTTCTGAATATAGTCTGCCAATGACTTCAGGAAGTTCGTACCCCACCACTTTCCCAATTTGACAGGGGTAGTTCTAATGAATTCACTGTCAGCTGCTTTTAAACTCAGCCAGTTTCTCTTTCCTGCTACTACTTTGTCCTTGACTATTCTAAAGCCTTTGACTGTGTGGATCATAATAAATTGTGGCAAGTTCTTGGTGGGATGGGCATTCCAAGCCACCTTGTCTCTCTCCTGAGGAATCTGTACAAGGACCAAGTAGCAACAGTCAGAACTGACCACGGAACAACAGACTGGTTCAAGATTGGGAAAGGCGTCCGGCAAGGCTGCATACTCTCACCCAACCTTTTTAACTTTTATGCAGAACACATCATGCGATGTGCGGGGCTTGAGGAATGCAAAGCTGGGGTGAAAATTGCTGGAAGAAACATTAACAACCTCAAATATGCAGATGACACCACTCTGATGGACGAAAGCGAGGAGGAGCTGAGGAGCCTTCTAATCAAGGTGAAAGAAGAAAGCGCAAAAGCTGGGTTGCAGCTAAACATCAAAAAACCCAAGATTATGGCAACAAGAATGATTGACAACTGGAAAATAGAGGGAGAAAATGTGGAGGCCGTGACAGACTTTGTATTTCTAGGCGCAAAGATTATGGCAGATGCAGACTGTGGCCAGGAAATCAGAAGACGCTTACTTCTTGGGAGGAGAGCAATGTCCAGTCTCGATAAAATAGTAAAGAATAGAGACATTAGACTGGCAACAAAGATCCATTGCCTAGTCAAAGCCATGGTATTCCCTGTAGTAACCTACGGATGTGAGAGCTGGACCTTAGGGAAGGCTGAGCGAAGGAAGATCGATGCTTTTGAGCTGTGGTGTTGGAGGAAAGTGCTGAGAGTGCCTTGGACTGCGAGAAGATCCAACCAGTCCATCCTCCAGGAAATCAAGCCCGACTGCTCACTGGAGGGAAGGATACTAGAGACAAAGTACTTTGGCCACATTATGAGGAGACAGCAAAGCCTAGAGAAGACAATTATGCTGGGGAAAGTAAAAGGCAAAAAGAAGAGGGGCCGACCAAGGACAAGATGGATGGATGGCATCCTTGAAGTGACTGGACTGACCTTGAAGGAGCTGGGGGTGGTGACGGCTGACAGGGAGCTCTGGCGTGGGCTGGTCCATGAAGTCACGAAGAGTCGGAGATGACTGAACGAATGAACAACAACACTTTGTCCTTGCTACTAACTGAGGGTGCATCTGCATTGTAGAATTAGTACAGTTTGACAACTCTTCGGCTGCCATGGATTAAACCTATGGAATCGGGCAGTGGCACAGCTAGTTAGTAGCCAGCTGCATTAAATCATTACTGACCGAGAGGTCATGAGTTCAAAGCCAGCCCGGGTCGGAGTGAGTCTGATCTGGTCACAGTGGTCCACGCTCTTGTTCCATCCCGAATAGATTACTGCAACATGCTCTACGTGGGGTTGCCTTTGAAGACTGTTCAGAAACTTCATCTAGTCCAGTGGTTCCCAACCTTCCTATTACCACGGCCCCTTAATAGAGTTCCTCATGTTGTGGTGACCCCCAACTATAAAATCATTTTCATTGCTACTTCATCACTGTCATTTTGCTACTGATATCAATTGTAATCATAGAATCATAGAATCAAAGAGTTGGAAGAGACCTCAAGGGACATCCAATCCAACCCCCTGCCAAGAAACAGGAATATTGCATTCAAATCACCCCTGACAGATGGCCATCCAGCCTCTGTTTAAAAGTTTCCAAAGAAGGAGCCTCCACCACACTCCGGGGCAGAGAGTTCCAAGGAAGCAGAAAACAAGCTTGCTCCCTCCTCCCTGTGGCTTCCTCTCACATATTTATACATGGCTATCATATCTCCTCTCAGCCTTCTCTTCTTCAGGCTAAACATGCCCAGCTCCTTAAGCCGCTCCTCATAGGGCTTGTTCTCCAGACCCTTGATCATTTTAGTCGCCCTCCTCTGGACACATTCCAGCTTGTCAATATCTCTCTTGAATTGTGGTGCCCAGAATTGGACACAATATTCCAAGTGTGGTCTAACCAAAGCGGAATAGAGGGGTAGCATTACTTCTCTAGATCTAGACACTCTGCTCCTATTGATGCAGGCCAAAATCCCATTGGCTTTTTTTTTTGCCACCACATCACATTATTGGCTCATGTTTAACTTGCTGTCTACAAGGACTCCAAGATCTTTTTCACACGTACTGCTCTCGAGCCAGGCATTGTCCCCCATTCTGTATCTTTACATTTTGTTTTTCCTGCCTAAGTGGAGTATCTTGCATTTGTCCCTGTTGAACTTCATTTTTGTTAGTTTTGGCCCATCTCTCTAATCTGTCAAGATTGTTTTGAATTCTGCTCCTATCCTCTGGAGTATTGGCTATCCCTCTCAATTTGGAAACTTGATGATCCTGCCTTCTAACCCTTCATCCAAGTCATTAATAAAGATGTTGAACAGGACTGGGCTCAGGACAGAAAAAACAATACAACATACAGTTTAAAATCTAAAAAAAAAACAGACAGTGAAATAGGGTTGAATATCAAAATAATAATAAAAACCAATTAAAATCATTTTAAACTATTACCATATCTAACAATGCTGTACAATACCCCCTTAAAAGCATTCTTCATTAAAAGTCGACCAGAATAAAGAGGTTTTATATGATTGAACTTAGACCAGCAATAAGGAAGGATCAGAGATCTCTCTTTCTGAATTCCCGGAAAGCCATTGCTGTAGTCAGAACTGAGCTGCAGTGGAACTCTCTGCCCCGGAGTGTGGTGGAGGCTCCTTCCTTGGAAGCTTTTAAACAGAGGCTGGATGGCCATCTGTCAGGGGTGATTTGAATGCAACATTCCTGCTTCTTGGCAGGGGGTTGGACTGGATGGCCCATGAGGTCTCTTCCAACTCTTTGATTCTATGATTCTATAGTGGACTACATGGGCTGAGCCATGATTTAAGTGGAGATATGGTAGCTTGGTTTGTATTAGCACAAGACTAACTTCTCAAATACCTATGGAACTCAGCCTTCTGTTTCTAAGAGCCTACAGTCTCCATCTCCAGCTTGTTGCTCATCTTGTTTTTGCTTCTAAAGAGGCAGGAAGGAGAAAAAATGTTGCAGACACTTTGAAGGTCTTTGGGGTTACTACTGGACATGAGTTCTTCTCTGAAGTTAGTTTTTCTTGCTTGCTCACCTGAAGGTCATGGTCTCTCTCCTGCTGGGCCCTCACTCCTTCTTTCATCTTCCTTCTCCTTTCCTGTTTTACCTCCTGCTATTCAACAGCACCCGACCTCTCTCCTCACCAGCTGTCAATTCGCTTTCCCTTCGTGATGCTAACACCACCTCGCAACTCTGACCTGGGCTCCGAGGCCAAGCGCCAAAAATTACGTTGGTGATGTTTGTTTTTCTCCCTCTCAGATAAACACCATCTGAGTGACAAAAATTCATACATATTGATTCTCTGTTGCCAGGGGTGGCTACAAAGTACATGCTTTTTGGATTGATGGATAGCATGTGACAAGGCTTTTGCATCTCTCATTCCTTCCAGGCTTCGTCCTGAAGCAGAGGCAAAGAGGAACGGATACTGCCTACAGCTAAGGTTTTTTTTTCCATTGGTGGCCATCAAAGCCGAAATACATTTGCATAATGTGGCCTTTAATCACAGCTTAAACATGGGATTTCCAGTACATTTTGAGCAGACCTTCATTAACAAAGGAATAAAAAGATTTGCCATTTTACAAGTCCATTTCAGTATTCAGACCTAAGCGAGGAACAGCAGGAGACCATTTTGAATAACTATCCTGCATTTCAAATGAGTAGGAAAGGGTTTCAATATGACTACAGTTGATATCCTGTTTGTGAAATAATTGAAAGTTATGTCTGCATATTGAATTTCTTTGGACATTGCAAAGAAGAGAACACACTGCCCCCTCAAATTCCTACAGGATTCACCACTATCTACTGGAGGTGGGGGGTGGGGAATCCATGGTCATTTAGAAGCCAGTGGAGAGTGAATGACATTGGGAAAACATCCAGCTGTGTTTCTATAACTTATTGATAGCCAGAAATGACAAGCCAGGGGTCTACATTAAGTCACCAAGAAAAGTTGAAGGGTCATTGTGCTGGTACGGCTGTACCAAAAGCTCCAACTTCCTTTTCTTTCTTTGAGCGTTTGCATGTATTCCAAAGTTCCATGCATTTTGCAATAAGGTGGCTTTCCTTGGTTTGCAATTATAGGGCCTATAACCCATCAATCATTGTTAAGTTTTGGTTCTGCCTCTTTCCCCAGGGCTCTGGGAGGAGAGGGAGCCATTTTAGTTCAGTCTTGCATTGGAAAGCTTAACTACAGGACGTGGATTAGCTCCACCTGTAGAGAAGCTTCGTTTCTCACAGCATCCGGGGGCACTTCCAGGGAGAAACAGTTCCAAAGGACTCCAGCTGGAAAATATACAAAGCCTTGACTGGTAGGTCTACTCGGGACCCAAGACGCAGTTTGGAGCTGGGAGTAGAACCCACACCAGCAAAGTTTAGAAAGTAGATTGCCCAAAGAGGGGTTAAAAAGGGTTTTCATCTTAAAGAAAAGAAACAGTTCCCGAAGCCAGTTGCCTGTCCCTTGTGGACAAGATTAAGAAAGCCACCAGTTGATTCAAAGCCTTGAAGCATTTGTTTAATTTGTTGAAGATCTAAGAAGTATTTGATTGTTTGTTGAAGACTTAAGTAATAATAAAGGACTTTGTTAAAACTTTCAAGCTTCTAAAGACTCTGCATAGGAAAATCCTTAAGGCCTCTCACTCGAGGCACCCAGGCTTCCTGCTGGGCACAAAGAGCACATCCTGTTCAAAAGCCAACTGCTATAGGCCCAGCGTGTGACAGCACAGTCATACTTCCTCACACACAAACACAAAATCAGACATTTGCTTCCAATTGCTCTCTATAGTTTTTGGGTTTGCTGGACCACTTCAGACCAGGAGATAATAATAATAATAATAATAATAATAATAATAATAATAATAATACATCACACAGTCATAGACATTTGAAAAGTGTTCGACTTGTGATTTTGTGATACCAAATCCAGCATATAGATCTCATTTGCTGTGACATACTGTGCTTTTGTGTCAGTAAAATAATAATAATAATGAACTGTTGAACTGTTCCGAGTTGTCAGAGGCCTGTTAAAACCCACCATGCAGGATGGGTGCCCTGATGACTCGGCAGCTCGCTGTGAAGCCTTTGCTCAGTTCTTTGCAGACAAAGTCGCTTTGATCCGCTCTGGTCTGGATACCATATTAACGGCAGTCTCTGAGGATGTAATACGAGCATCTGCTTGTCCGGTTTTGATGGATTCATTTCAATTGGTTCAACCCGAGGACAAGGTGCTTGGAGAAATGAGAGCTACCACATGCATCCTAGACCCCTGCCCATCCTGGCTTCTGAAGGAGGCCAGAGGGGGATTGGCCGAGTGGGTGAAGGTGGTGGTTAATGCCTCCCTCCGGGAAGGCAAAATTCCAGCCAGCTTAAAGCAAGCTGTGATAAAACCGCTGTTGAAAAAACCATCACTGGACCCCACTCAATTCGTCAACTATCGGCCTGTTTCCAATCTCCCCTTTTTGGGCAAAGTCCTGGAACGTGTGGTGGCCTCACAACTCCAGGCATTCTTGGTAGACACGGATTATCTGGATCCGGCACAGTCTGGCTTTAGGCCGGGGCATGGTACCGAGACAGCCTTGGTCGCCTTAGTGGATGATCTGTGCCGGGTGCTCGACAGGGGGAGTGTGTCCCTGTTGGTGCTGCTGGACCTCTCAGCGGCCTTTGATACCGTCGACCACGGTATCCTCCTGGGACGCCTAGTGGGAATGGGTCTTGGAGGTACTGTTTTACAGTGGCTCCGCTCATTCCTCGAGGGTCGGTCTCAGAAGGTGTTACTGGGAGACTCCTGTTCAAGCCCACAACCTTTGTCTTGTGGGGTTCCTCAGGGTTCAATATTGTCTCCCATGTTGTTCAACATATACATGAAACCGCTGGGCGAGATCATCCGGAGTTTCGGAATGCGATGTCATCTGTACGCGGATGATGTCCAACTCTGTCACTCCTTTCCACCTGCTACTAAGGAGGCTGTCGAGGTCCTGAACCGGTGCTTGGCCGCTGTGACGGTCTGGATGGGGGTGAACAAATTGAAATTGAATCCAGACAAGACAGAGGTACTCCTGGTTAGTCGTAAGGCCGAACAGGGTATAGGGTTACAGCCTGTGTTGGATGGGGTCGCACTCCCCCTGAAGACGCAGGTTCGCAGTCTGGGTGTGATCCTGGACTCATCGCTGAGCCTGGAACCCCAGGTTTCGGCGGTGACCAGGGGAGCATTCTCACAGTTAAAACTCATGCGCCAACTGCGCCCGTACCTTGGGAAGTCTGACTTGGCCACGGTAGTCCACGCTCTGGTTACATCCCGTCTAGACTACTGCAACGCTCTCTACGTGGGGTTGCCTTTGAAGACGGCTCGGAAGCTCCAATTAGTCCAACGGTCGGCAGCCATGATACTAACAGGAGCGGAGCGCAGGGAGCATACAACATCCTCTGCTGCACCAGCTCCACTGGCTGCCGATTTGCTACCGGGCTCAATTCAAAGTGCTGGCGTTGGCCTTTAAAGCCCTAAACGGTTCTGGCCCAACCTACCTATTCGAACGTATCTCGGCCTATCAGCCCACCAGGACCCTAAGATCTTCTGGGGAGGCCCTGCTCTCTATCCCGCCTGCTTCACAGGTGCGGCTGGTGGGGACGAGAGACAGGGCCTTTTCTGTGGTGGCCCCTCGGCTATGGAACGCCCTTCCCATGGAGGTAAGATCAGCCCCTCGCTGATGGTGTTCCGAAGAAGATTAAAAACCTGGACGTTCGAACAGGCATTTGGTTAATTCGGTGCAATGAATGTGATGCTTAAAGGATTGGTAATATGGACAACGAAACTGGATCACGATTTTAGTCAGGAGATGCATTGGATTGTTATTGATGTGCCAATATTGTGTATCATGTTTTTATGGTTTTAAATTGTATACTGTTGACTCTTGTATTTTGTTGTAAACCGCGTTGAGTCGCCAGCTAGGCTGAGAAACAGCGGTATACAAGTACAGTAAATAAATAAATAAATAAATAAATAAATAAATAATTTATTTATTTATACCCCACCATCATCTCCCCAAGGGGATTCGGGGCAGCTTACATGAGGCCAAACCCAACAACACATCAGTAAAACAACAAAGCAGTAAGCAAATAAAACAATACAATTAATATAACTCACAGATACCATTTTCTTTCTAATGGGAAGTGACTGAGAGTAATTTCATGCTTTGGAAGAAGTCCTCACCTCATCCCAAAAAGTGGAGAAGAAGCATACTAAAGTTGCTCCTCATGCTCCCCATAAGAGATTTTGAGGCCATTTTATCAGTGTGGTGGCCACAGATATGGCCCAGGGGGTTGAATGTAGTCTATGTTTCACACTTTATCCATCCCTGCTATAACTATGTGGGTTTGATTGTATGTCTTCAAGTTGCTTGTTAAATTATTATGACCTCATGCATTTTTCATAGGGTGTTCCTTTAGCAAGAAATACTGAGAGATGATTTTGCCATTTCCTTTCTCTAAAACAGTGGTTCTCAACATGAGGGTCCCCAAGTGTTTTGGCCTACAACTTCCAGAAACCCCAGCCAGTTTACCAGCTGTTAAGGATTTCTGGAGGTTGAAGGCCAAAACATCTGGAGACCCACAGGTTAAGAACCACTGCTCTAAAATGTAACATACAGCACCTGGTCTCCATTTGTGGTCTCACGTGAGTGAGACTACTGATCTTGCTTAGACTTGAACATCAAGTAGGTAGGATCAGAAAGATGTGATGCTCATTGAGTATACAAAATAATACAAGCATCCTCTGAGGCCTCCTGCAGGATGATTTTGTTATGTGGCACCTTACTGGGGGAATATAGCCAAATGCTTCTCTTAGGTCTCATGTCTCAACTGTTCATTGAGTGGCCATGGGGAAACATAGAAGAAAAGTAATTTATGCAGGAAGGGAGGGGGAAGAGTTCAATTTCAGCAGGAAGTTATGAAACATCACCACATACGAGGGTTGAAGGAAAAGTAATGCCTTTGTAACTCCTCAACAGATGTCAGTACTTGGATGCTTGCCATAGATGCAGGCGAAACGTCAGGAGAAATGCCTCTAGAACATGGCCCTATAGCCTGAAAAAACCCACAAGAACCTAATTTCAAGCATATTTGACATTTCACAAGAACATATGGTCACATTATTGCTTTGCTTGGCTATCGGAAGATCTGTGTACAATGGGTACCCAGGATGCCGACGCCTGAAATGAAAGCATACAGACTTGAATCTTCAGGGACTTGATCTCACCACTATATGACATCCTCCATACAGTCCAGATTTAACACCGACTGTGTTGTGACTCAGCGTCTGTCTCATGTACCTACTAGTAGTAGTAGAAGGAAACGAGGTTTGGAAGAGGAAGACGCTCAGCAACAGCTGAAGCGTATTAGAGACTTGTTCTTAGAGCCTACGGATGAGGAGGATTTTGAGGGGTTTACTCGCAAGGAAATGGATGTGGAGGATTACTGCGGTGTAAAGCGAGTAGCACGCAGCTCGGATAGTGATGAGGAATCTGTTTCTAAACGCCTTAAAGATGTAGCTGATTGTGAGGAGTTTGACAGCGAAGAAGAAGAGCTGGATTGGACCAAGGTCCAGGAAGTGTTAGATGTGGTTAATGCTCCCACTTCTAGTGATGAGTTCCAGGGTTTTACTGACACTTGGGTTTCAGATACTACTTTGCAGGATGCAGTCCGAAGTACAGAATGGCAGCAATGGAGAAGTCGTGATTCACCTGTGGAAATGGATGCACCTGGAAGTGACTCCAGCGACTCGGATGAGATTTAAGGAGCAGTTTGGGAGCAGTCTAGTTGCAGAGTTCAAAGTGTCGTGTTACCGTGTGCCTTGTGTTTAACTCTTGCCCTGAGCTCCTGCTTACAGCTTCGTGGATTCCTGATTGTGTGGACGACCTTGCCGGAACTGGATTCGTGAGTCTTATCTCCTGCCCTGACCCTCGGACTGCCTGACCACTCTACGTTCCTGCTAATCCCTTGGTGACTTCGTTGGACCGCTCCTCATGCGGATTGCTGTTTGCTGTATTGTTTGGATTTGGAATGGACTGAGTTTTTGCCACTGACTTCAAGCCTTACTGCCTGTGTTATTGCTGCTTTCCTTTTCCCAGTGAGGACTGACTGGGACTTGGTTTGTTTACATTCTTGCTGGCTGCAAGCCCCTCTGTGTAAGCTCACAGCAGCCGCTCCCAGAAAAGACACAGGACGCCAATCCGTAATCAATCAGGAACTTTTACTACTGGAAATGCATACACAACGAAAGCCAGGATTGGCACACAGACGCAAGTCAACACTTATATACCCTCCCCCACATTCGAATCCCCTCTTCCCGCCGACCAAAGATCCCGCGCAATATTCCCCGCCAAACCACCAACGGCCCCTCCCAAGGCCACCAGCTGCAAATCCTTATCAGTTCTCCATGTCAGGAATCCGGTTTTTTGCGCCAACATCCAAGGCCAGGAAACCGAGTCCTGACATAACGTCCCCCTCCACCTCCTCTTCTTCCTGGAAGGGAAACACACGTCACCATCATGTCCCTTCTTTGTCTAGCGGGCCTTGGTACTTTTTTAACAAATTACAATGGAATGTTGGGTGTACCTGCCCCAACACCTTAGGTAGTTTCAAAGTATACGTCACTTCATTTATTTTGTCAGAAATCCTGAAGGGACCAATGTATTTGGGAGACAATTTCCGAGAGGGGGTATTTAGCTTGAGGTTTTTTGTACTCAGCCACACTAAATCCCCTTCTTCCAATCTGTCACCTTCCCTCCTTTTCCGATCTGCAAACAATTTATATTTTCGTTGGGCCTCTCGTAGTGATTTTGCCACTCCCTCCCAGTTCGCTTTCATTTTGTCTGGCCATCCCTCCTTTCCCTCCAGTTCTTCCCCCCAACTCGGTAATTTGGGTAAAGGGGTTACTTCCATGCCGTATACTACCTCAAAGGGGGATTTCCCTGTGGATGCGTGACAGGCTCCATTGTACGCGATTTCTGCAAACGGGAGTAAATCGGCCCAATCGGTTTGGCATTGGTTTGTGTATGTCCTTAGGAACAGCCCCAAGGTCTGTTGTGTGCGCTCGACCCCCCCATTGGTCATGGGATGGAACGCTGAACTCAGGGTCCTTTCCACCCCCATCAACTGCATGAATCCTTCCCAGAACCGGGCCGTGAATTGCACCCCTCGGTCACTAATCACCTGGTCTGGACAACCATGTAACCGATAGATATGTTTGATAAACAGCTCAGCCAATTTCTCTGCAGATGGTAATTTAAGCAGCGCTATGAAATGCGCTTGCTTTGAGAACAGATCCATCACCGTCCATATGTAACGTTGACCTCGGCTAATTGGGAGTTCGCCCACAAAGTCCATAGCAATTACCCTCCACGGTTGTGATGGTTCTGCCACCTTTTGCAATAACCCCGTTGGCTTTTGTGTGGTTGCCTTATTTTGTGCACACGCATTGCATCGGGATACATACATTTTGGTGTCACCCCTCATGCCGGGCCACCAACACTGACGTGCCAACATTTTCAGGGTTTTCGTTACTCCCCAGTGTCCCGCTCCCTTGCTGCCGTGGCATCTGACCATCATTTTTTCCCTCAGGTTGCCTGGGATGTATAACTTCCTATGTACAAATCCCAACCCATCCTTCCATTCCACCTTTTCCTTATTTCTTTCCAGCCACTCATCCTCCCTGCATGCCTGCCTTATCTCCTCCTCCCATCCCCCGTCTTTGCTCTCAACCCCCACCAGCCTTTGGCTGCGCTCCGTTTGTGCTCGGGTTTGCACTGCCATGCCCCACTGCCGTTCTGAGAATACGCTCCCCTTTGGACCTCGCCCCCTCCCTCCATCCTCCGGCATTCTTGACAACGTGTCTGCGATTACATTTTGTTTTCCCTTTTGGAACCGCAGCTTAAAATCAAATCTGCTGAAATACTGGGCCCATCTTATTTGCTTTGCTGACAATTGCCTGGGTGAAGTGAGGTATTGTAATTTTTTATGGTCGGTCCACACTTCAAAGGGGATGCCGCTTCCCTCTAATAGGTGCCTCCACGTTTCTAGAGCCCTCACCACTGACAGGGCCTCCTTCTCCCACACTGGCCAGTTCCGTTCAGTTTCGCTGAACTTTTTTGAGATGAACCCGCAGGGTTTCAACCTCCCTTCTGGGTCCCTTTGCATCAGAGCCGCCCCGTAAGCCCAATCTGATGCGTCACAATGGATTACGAATGGTTTGGTCAAATCGGGGTGGATTAATACTGGTTCCTCAGTGAATCTGCGTTTCAGTTCTTCAAAAGCTTTTTGGCACTCTGTTGACCAATTTAGCTTTGCTCCCGGGGACCGCACCTTCGCCGTTTCCCCCTTTCCCTTCGTTTTGAGCAGTTCAGTTAGGGGCAATGTTATCTGCGCAAAGTCCTCTATGAACTCCCGGTAGAAATTTGCAAATCCGAGGAATGATTGCAACTGTTTGCGCGTTTGGGGAGGGCTCCACCCCCTGACATCCTCCACCTTTGCCGGATCCATTGCTATCCCTCCCTTGGAGATCCGGTATCCCAGGAAATCTATCTGTTCCTTATTGAATTCACATTTTGGTAGCTTTGCAAACAATTTTGCCTCCCTCAATTTCTGGAGCACCTCTCTCACCAATTTGACATGGGATCGTCTATCCCGGGTAAACACAATTACATCATCCACAAAGCAAAACACCCCGCGATACAATAATGGGTGTAACACCTCATTAATCATCTGCATAAATGCTGATCCAGAGCCTTTGAGCCCGAATGGGCAAATTAAATATTCAAAATGGCCGAGCGCACAGGCGAACGCCGTTTTCCACCTGTCCTCAGGCCTTATGCGCAATTTGTGATAGGCCTCGATCAAGTCAATTTTCGTGAACACCCTTGCTTCTGACAATCTCGATAGCAAGTCCTTGGTTAGTGGCATGGGGTAGTTGTTGGTGGTGCTCACTGCATTCAGCCCCCTATAGTCCACGCACAGTCTCAACGAACCGTCCTTTTTGTGCCTAAATAGCACTGGGGCTCCCAAGGGTGATTCGGATGGCCTTATAAACCCTCGGGCCAAGTTTTTTTCAATATATTTTCTCAGTTCCTCCATCTCCTTGACCGACATGGGGTACAATTTACTCCTAGGCAACTTAGCATCCTCATTGAGTTCAATCTTTACTTCGACCCTCCTAGGAGGGGGAAGCTGATCTGCTTCCTTTTCGTCAAATACATCCTCGAAGTCTCTGTACTCAGGAGGAATTTCCTGCACTCCGCCTGCCGTGGCCTCTTCCCCCTTGCAACACTTCCCCCCTTCTTCGCTCTGGAAGGCTATGCTGCCTTCCCTCCAATTGATTTGTGGGTTAGCTTCTTTTAACCATGGCATCCCCAGTATTACATTGTAAGTAGCCATAGGGGATACTACAAAGGTTATGCTGCCTTCCCAGCTCCCCACTTTACATCTCACTTCTCCCACTTCAAACTTCGCCGGGACTCCAGCCGCCACTGATCCATCTAGTTGCGAGAATGCTATGGGGCTCTGCAAGGGGGTTTTCTCACATCTCAGTTCGTTCGCTAATTCTGGGGTCATAATGTTTCTTGAGCAGCCGCAATCCATGAGGGCTTTGCAGCTGGCCCACTTCCCCTCCCCTTCTAGCCTGATCGGGAATACCAGCATTCCTGGGCTGTGACTCACCAGATCTCCCACTGGGGCCCTAGAAGGGGGGCTCTCCTCCGCTCCTCTCCTCCGCTCTCTTCCCTGCAGCCGGTTTGAACTTTGGGAAATGGGACTCTCCCCCTTTCCTTTGTCGACATTCGGCAGCCCGATGGCCAAGGCGACCGCATACATAACAGCCGCCCCTCTGCTCC
Source organism: Anolis sagrei (assembly GCF_037176765.1). Taxonomy (NCBI): domain Eukaryota; kingdom Metazoa; phylum Chordata; class Lepidosauria; order Squamata; family Anolidae; genus Anolis; species Anolis sagrei. Next base: position 292,993,858 of record NC_090022.1, on the reverse strand, counting down.
TTGGGCCCTCCGGTTGGGGCTTTCCCGACCGTGCCTCTCTCCGTCCTCCGACTCTCCTCCTTTGCTCTCGTCTGCTGCGGCGCCGCTCCTTGATGCCTCTTGACCTGTACCAAGGTTGTCTCGATGCGGCCGGCCAGCTCAATCCATCCGCCTATCTCCTCCGGATCGTCACGATGAAGTGCCCAGGTCAAGATTTCTTTCCGCAGGCCCTCTTTGAATATCTGGACCTTGGTGGTATTGGACCACTCTGGCACCTTCTCCGCCCTCAACCGGAATTCCTCCACGTACTCGGACACGGAGCGATGTCCTTGGGTTATCGTCTGCAGCTTTTCCCTCGCCCGGACCCTCTCGAGCAGATCCCTGAAGCGCGCCTCCATCGCAGCCAGGAATCGCCTCGTAGATCCCAAACATGGGTCGTGCCTGGCGTGGAGCTGGACGTACCACTCCGCTGCTCCCCCTCTCAGTGCTGCGCCCACTGCTCGCACCCTGCTTGCCTCTGACCCGAAGGTAAGGGCGTTATCTTCTAGATATCCCCTCACCATAGTCATGAAGTATGCGAGGTTCCCGGCTTCTCCTCCGAACTCGATGCTCAGCTCCTCCCTTCTAGGTTGGTAGAGAAGGGGCTGCCTCTCCCGGTTCTCCGCTCGCGGTGGCCCTCCCTGGAGCCCTCGCTGCTCCGGGGGCAATTCCTGACGCCCTGTGCCGCGCCCGGTTCCGGCCGGGGGCACCAGGAACGTCTGCTGGGATGCCAGTCCCCAGGGTCGTTCCTCCTCCTCATCGCTCTCCGCAGCAGCCCTCCAACTCGTCTGTGCTTTAGGACGTGCCCCGGGTCCCCGGTCACTCCTCTCCCCCGCGCTCCACATCGATTCCCCTCGGGGTGGTGGTTCCTCTAACAGGGGGGCCAGCCGCTCCATCACCTTTGACATCATCGCGAGGGTGGTCTCCATTGATGCCATCTTTTCCTCCAGGAAATCCAACCTTTGCGGGGAGGGAAACTCTAGCCCGCTGCTTTCTCTCGTTGCTGCCCCTGCCCCCTTCACTCGCCTCTGTGTGACTCCGTTGGGCTGGGCGTATGCAGTCGATGAAGCCAAGGCATTCACTCTCTCCAGCTCCTCTTCCGCATTCTCGAAAGGGGAGGCTGGTTCTCCCCCCTCCGTTGGATCTTCCTCCTGTTGCATAGGGGTACCTCACCACAGCCGTGGGATGGCACCGAAGAATCCTGGCTTAATGTAAGCTCACAGCAGCCGCTCCCAGAAAAGACACAGGACGCCAATCCGTAATCAATCAGGAACTTTTACTACTGGAAATGCATACACAACGAAAGCCAGGATTGGCACACAGACGCAAGTCAACCCTTATATACCCTCCCCCACATTCGAATCCCCTCTTCCCGCCGACCAAAGATCCCGCGCAATATTCCCCGCCAAACCACCAACGGCCCCTCCCAAGGCCACCAGCTGCAAATCCTTATCAGTTCTCCATGTCAGGAATCCGGTTTTTTGCGCCAACATCCAAGGCCAGGAAACCGAGTCCTGACACCTCTGCTTTTAAGAGCCCTTTTTCTTATGTTAATTGACATTAAAGACCTTTGTTTAACTCCTTAACTGTTGTCTTGCCTTGCTGGTCCACCTGGGTCTTGACAGACTGATTCCATCTGTTCCCAATAATAAAGGAAGATCTGTGGGGACATCATTATGCTTCTGATGAAGACGTTGAGAGAACTGTGAGATGCTGGTTGCGGAAACAAAGTGTCGACTTCTTCCGTGACAGCTTCAGAAAACTTGTTCATCATTGACATAAATTTATCCAATTATCTGGTGATTATGTGGAAAAGTGAATAGTGGTAGTTAAACAGCACATTCTAAGGATTATTTATTGAAATATTCCCATCCAAACTCAAGTAACAAAGGTGGAGGCATTACTTTTCATTCAACCCTTGTATATCTTGGCCAACATATTTTTGTAAGTGCTGTGTGGTTTTCCATGTAATAATAATAATAATAATAATAATAATAGTAATAATAATAATAATAACACTTTATTTGTACCCTGCTACCGTCTCCCCAAGGGACTTGGTGCAGCTTACAAGAGGCTGAGCCCAAAACACAACAATACAAGCAATAATAACAACAATACAAACAATTAAAAAACATAGACCATAAAATATATAACATTATGAATTAGACAACACACAATTAAAAACAGTGGGAAGGCCAAATGTAGAGTTAAAATTGGAAATAATGCTGAGACATGGACGAAAGGTGATACTGGTGTTTGTGGAAGGGCACACGAGAAGACCTAAAGGAATGTAAAGTGCTTTGGAGGACAAAGTGCTGTGGGAACATTATTCCAGTAAGGCACACTGGAACAGCCACGTTCCAAGCTCCTCCTGAAAACTGCCAGAATTGGAGCCTGTCTGATATCTTTAGGGAGTGAGTTCCAGAGTCGAGGGGCCACCACCAAAAAGGCCCCCTCTCTGGTCCCCACCAATCGCGCCTGCGATGCTGGTGGGATCAAGAGCAGGGCCTCTCCGGATGATCGAAGGGATCGTGTGGGTTCATATACAGAGATGCGGTCATGCAGGTAGGCGGGTCCCAAACCGTTCAGGGCTTTGTAGGTAAGAACCTGCACCTTGAATTGGCTCTGGTAGATGAATGACAGCCAGTGGAGCTCTTTGAACAGGAGGGTTGACCGCTCCCTATAAGGAGCCCCAGTTAACAACCTGGCTGCCGCCCGTTGGATCATCTGAAATTTCCGGGCCATTTTCAAGGGCAGCCCCACATAGAGTGCACTGCAGTAATCCAGTCTAGAGGTGACTAAGGCATGGACCATCTTGGCCAGATCCGCCAAACAGGAGAGGAACAGCAATAGGTATTTTCCTTGAGAAATTATCTCTATGGGCTAGATTAAACTGCTCGTCTCAACCAGAAGAAAACTTCACTACCTCTGAGGATGCTTGCCATAGATGCAGGTGAAACGTCAGGAGAAAAAGCCTCTAGAAAATGGCCATATAGCCCGGAAAAACCTACAACAACCCAGAAGAGAACCATTGAGTCAACTGGAACTTAGCAAGGCAAGAGTTGTGAAAACCCTACTGCTTCAATCCTATTTGAGATGAATAGTTGGATTTGACCCTGTGCTTATAATTAGCTCCATGCCAAATGAACCTGTGGACAAGATGATAATAGACCTAAAAGCTGAACAATTCAACCCTCACATGCTTCTCATCTGGTTTAGCCTTGGATAAAGAAAGAGGCCTCCTATCACATCTGTTCAGAGACCTCCAAAGGAGGAAAGCCTACCACTCTCCGATGCAGTCCATTCCACTGTCAAGCAGCTCATCATGAAGCAATTTTTCCTAATGCTTCAATCAGACCTCTTTTCTTGTAATTTGAACCCACTGGTGTGTGTCCTTGTCTCCAGAATAGCAAAAGACAAGCTCAATCCATCTTATAGATGACCTTCCTTCAGGTATTTAAAAATAGCTATCATGTCACTTCTTGGCTTTCTCTTCTTCAAGCTACGCATTCCTTCCACAAAAGACTTGGTATCCTCCTCCTTCTCCTTGTTTCCCTCCAGTCTTTAAGTGCTAATCTCATCTATTAATTAAAACAACACCAGAGATGGGTAAAATAGGCAGAGATAACCACTTTGCAATGGGAACAAATATCTACCTAGAAGGAACATAGTGATACAAAAACCTGAACTGTGTAGAAAATGGAAGACGGTAAGGTAAACAGCATGAGGAGACAGCAAAACCTAGAGAAGACAATGATGCTGGGGAAAGTGGAAGGCAAAAAGAAGAGGGGCCGACCAAGGGCAAGATGGATGGATAGCATCCTTGAAGTGACTGGACTGACCTTGAAGGAGCTGGGGGTGGTGACGGCAGACAGGGAGCTCTGGCGTGGGCTGGTCCATGAGGTCACGAAGAGTTGGAGACGACTGAACGAATGAACAACAACAAGGTAAACAGAGAGTATGGTAAATATGGCATGGATATGTAGAGTTTTTACAAAAAATGTCAAACTCATTTATACAATTACACTGGAAATAAGCCCCAGAAGTAAACTCTGGATAGCTTCCTTTTGTATTGATAACAATTGGAGTATATGGCATGCCACACATACATCGTTTTTTTGTCACCTCATTGTTTTCCATCACCGAAGGGGGCTGTGACAGAGTCTCCGCAATTATGTGATAAATAGCAATTAAGGGGGTGGGGAGTAAAAAATCATCCTTAATGGCTCATGGAAAAAGCATTTACCTCCTTTTGCCAACTGACTGGCTTCTGATAAAGTGGCTTTTCATGGAGGAATATGGTGCTATCTATTGCTTTTATTTTTTGCTATTGTTTCAATATAAACATCTGTGCTTCAGTAAACTCTATTGGCAGCTTTATGGGTCACTCTCAACAAGAACAAATACACCTAATCAGAATGTAGAATCACCACATAGGTAAATCCCACTGATTCATTAATTACTAGTCATTATTTACTAGGACCTTATCACATTGGGACAGAGGGTGGATTAGAAACAAATTTATTATTATTATTATTATTATTATTATTATTATTATTACTAGCCGTCCCTTGCCTTGCGTTGCTGTGGCCCAGTCTGTATATATGTTCTTTGTGTGTGTATATATGTGTGTTTGGTTTTGCACATGCGTTGTAATGTATTTTTTTATATATATATTTGGCTTTTTAAAGTCTCTTCTGCTATGTTTTTCAGTGTTTTTATGAGTGACGGTCACTAGTTGGCCTGATAGGTGTCTTGTGTCCAAATTTGGTGTCAATTCATCCAGTGGTTTTTGAGTTATGTTAATCCCACAAACAAACATTACATTTTTATTTATATAGATTTGAAACACAACAAGATGAGTCCATAGCAAACAAGATCACTCTTCTGGCTGTTGTATTGGATCACATGTCGGACACTTCCCAAGTGTCTAGAATAGGCCTGGGTAACAACGGAAAAATTTGTTTCTAAAATCGATTTGTATTTGGGGGGGTTTTTTGTTTCGATATTTAAAATAATTACAAAATTTTCCCTTAAAAAAGTTCGATATTTACGAAATTTCGTAAATGGTAAAAAATTAACGAATCGATTTCCAAAACAATAACGAATCGATTCGTTAATGGCGGATGCGACCGCGAAATACGCTAAAAAACCTCCAAAAACTTCTGAAGCTTCCCTCTCCCTCTGTTCTTGACTGTTGGTGTGATATTATAATTTTTTTTCACTAATTAAACCATAAAACTGGCCCAGACATGCGGAAATAATAACGAAACGACCTCAAAACAATAACGAAACGAACACAATAACGAAATACGAAGCATTTACAAAACACATTTAAAAATTCGTTTTTTTAAATAATTGCTCCAGAATGGTTCGTTATCGTTTTGTAATTGAAAAAATTAATGAATTATTAACGAATTACGAATTAACAAAACGAAACCGCCCAGGCCTAGTCTAGAACTGTGTGATGTATTGGCAAATAAGGCATGCAGATCCCAGTAGGCAGATGGTAATCTTGCCAGCGCCAATAATAATTATAATTATAATTATTATTATTATTATTATTATTATTATTATCTTCTGTATGTCTATCTATTGGATTTTTTGATACAATGAACCAATGTACAGGTTTGATTAATAGGTCCTACAGTGTGACTTTCACCAGGTGTTGGATAGAATTGTGTTGAAGGTCCTAGAGATATGTTCTCTCAGATTGAAAAAAAAAACACAAGTAAAGGAACAGTGGCAAAAATATATAATTTAATGGTAGAAGATAAAGGGTTTATGATTAGAGCAATAAGTAACAAATGGAATGGAGTTAAATCATTACAGACAAAAGAAATAGAGGAAATAAGTAGGAACATGAATAAAATAAAAATAGAAAAATATAATGAATTAGAAAAAAAGATGATATTAAGATGGCATAGAACTCCTGAACAATTGGCTTATATGTTAAAAGGAAAGAATTCGAAGTGTTGGCATTGTAATAAAGAAAAAGGTACTTATTCACACATGTGGTGGGAGTGTTCTGAAATAAAAAAATTCTGGCAAATGATACAAGGAAAAATTCAGGAGATATTCCAGATAAAAATTCGAATTAATAATGATTTGCTACTTTGGGGGGTGTTGGATCATCCGAGTATAATAATTAATTGCCAGGAGTTATTTAAGGTAACAATAAGAGCAGCCCATGCGGTGATTGCTAGAGGATGGAAAGACAAATAGAAATGGACGTTAAGTAATTGGAATGATTATATGTATGAACAAGTGCTGTTAGATATTACGGGAATTGTGACTAAGCAAACAACAAGAATGGACAAAGAAATAGATTACAAATAGATGGAAGGTCTACTTCAACTGGGTGAAAAATGGAGGTGCCAACAATCACATCAAATAAAAAATACAAAGACTCTACCAGTGGCTGAATCTGCAAAATTAGTAGAAATATACTGTGGTTGAAGAGGGAGGGTGAGGGAGGGAGGGAGAGGGAGGGAAGGTGGAAATAATGTAATATATTGTTGTTGTTCATTCGTTCAGTAGTCTCCGACTCTTCGTGACCTCATGGACCAGCCCACGCCAGAGCTCCCTGTCGGCCGTCACCACCCCCAGCTCCTTCAAGGTCAGTCCTGTCACTTCAAGGATGCCATCCATCCATCTTGCCCTTGGTCGGCCCCTCTTCCTTTTACCTTCCACTTTCCCCAGCATAATTGTCTTCTCTAGGCTTTCCTGTCTCCTCATGATGTGGCCAAAGTACTTCAACTTTGTCTCTAGTATCCTTCCCTCCAATGAGCAGTCGGGCTTTATTTCCTGGAGGATGGACTGGTTGGATCTTCTCGCAGTCCAAGGCACTCTCAGCACTTTCCTCCAACACCACAGCTCAAAAGCATCTCTCTTCCCTTGCTCAGCCTTCCCTAAGGTCCAGCTCTCACATCCGTAGGTTTCTACAGGGAATACCATGGCTTTGACTAGGCGGATCTTTGTTGCCAATCTGATGTCTCTACTCTTTACTATTTTATCGAGATTGGACATTGCTCTCCTCCCAAGATGTAAGCATCTTCTGATTTCCTGGCCACAGTCTGCATCTGCAGTCATCTTTGCACCTAGAAATACAAAGTCTGTCACGGCCTCCACATTTTCTCCCTCTATTTTCTAGTTGTCAATCATTCTTGTTGCCATAATCTTGGTTTTTTTTATGTTTAGCTGCAACCCCAAAAAAATGTAATATACACCAGTGTAAATTAGCATAATGTCTTTAATATTTGTTGAATTGCTCAGGATTTATATGTGTAACACTTGGAATTTGGCTTATCGATCTGTGTGTATAACATAATAAAATATATATTTTTAAAAGAAAATAAATTGTGTGTGTGTGTGTTTGTCTTTGTTTACATTTTTCCTCTTTCACAGGATTCTGTGCCCCTAATTCCTGTGAAAATGAAGAGCCTTATATATAAAATAAACAAAGGAATAAAGGCCAGAACAGATTATATTTTCAAACTGAGTTTGAAGTTACGCTCAGTCCTCCCATTTCTTTTGCACCAAAGTTGCTCTCTGTTCCGGCCTTCTGCGAACGGGATCCGAGATGCAATTATGGCACATGCTTCATTCTGTTTGGAAGCTTTCCAGCCATGCCTACCAGCCTAAGAGCCATGCAATCAAGCTCCTCACTCATGAAGACAGATGCTGTAGCCAACCCGCTGCACACCATCATATATTCTGGAGAGAGGAAGGAAGTATATACTATGACCTTCCTTGAAATATTGGGTCTATTTACACGGGGTCTGTGTGGACCACATTACTTATGAGTCACCAAGGGAGGAGAGAGAGAGGGGAAAAAACTGAAGCTATGGGTAGATAAAGCGATCAGTGCATCCTACTGTAAATAAGTCTGAAATTTCTATGAAGGTCGCCCCATTCTTGATTTATATCCTGGCATCTTATGAAATAATGTTGACCAGGTAAGTGCTTTTTCATCCTCCCTTCCTTCCCCTTCTCTTTCTCAATCTCTGCCTCTCTCCCCCTCCTCTCTCCCCTCTCCTCCCCTCGTAACTTTCATCCACATCAGAGCATGTTAAGTTGCTAAGTTATTTCATTTTGAAACCATGTTGAGTTGGGAGGCATGAGATGGGGGATTAAGACAAATCTATACTTATGGCATAATAAACTGGAAGCGAATAGGAATCAAAATATCCTTTAGAACCTTTGGGTCTTGTCAGGAAAAAAAGTGATACACATGCCTTATTTCGAAATATTTGGACTGACCGCAACATGATGTGTACTTAAATAGTGAGATGCACAGCCACTAAATGGATTCATTAGCCTACACTAGATAGATTTTGCACTGTACATATTCATAGAGGATGATTCTATTGATTTATTCATTCATTTTGGGCATTTCTATCCCGTCCTTCTCACCTCTGAAGAGGGATGCAGGATGGCTTGAAGCAGCAGCCATTAGATGCCAAAAACAATACATTAAAAACACACAGTTACAATTAACACAATTATAACAGTTGTAATTATTCAATTAGAAACAGTTCGCTGGTTCAAAACATAATCCAAATCAGTCCAATTGCGGTCCACTAAATCCTTCTCTTCCCAGTTGATCAATCTCTTGCACAAACGCTTAATCCCAAAGCCAGGATTTGAGTGTTTCTGAAAGGTCGGGGGGGGGGGGCAGATCTCATGTCATTGGGGAGAGAGTTCCACAGCCGAAGGGCCACCACAAAGAAGGCCCTGTCTCTTGTCCCACCAGTCGAGACTGCGAAGGAGGTGGGACTGAGAGTAGGGCCTCCCCAGATGATCTTAATAATAATAATAATAATAATAATAATAATAATAATACTTTATTTATACCCCGCTACCATCTCCCCAAGGGACTCGGTGCAGCTTACATGAGGCCAAGCCCACAATACATCAATAACAAGAGCAATAACAAAAACAATCAATACAATACAATTAATACAAATCACAGAAACAAAAAACAATAAACAGTAACACGCAGCACTTAAAAACCAGTGGCCGGGCCAAATGTAATAATTTAAAATTAAAAAAAATGCTGGGCATGAACAAGGTAGGATATAACTGGTATTGGGCTTTCAAAAAGAGATGAGGGAACCGAGTCAGTCCTAAATCAGTGTTAAAGTGCATTTTGAGGGCATATTGCTGAGAGTTTTCCTTATTCTAGGAAGGCACACTGGAACAATCATGTTTTCAGGCTCCTCCTAAAGAATGCCAGAATTGGGGCATGTCTGATGTCCTTGGGAAGTGAGTTCCAGAGTCAGGGGGCCACCACCGAGAAGGCCCTCTCCCTCATCCCCATCAATCGTGCCTGCGAAGGAGGTGGGAACGTGAGCAGGGCCTCTTCAGATGATTGAAGAGATAGTGTGGGTTCGTACACAAAAATGCGGTCACACAGGTAGGCGGGTCTCAAACCGTTCAGAGCTTTGTAGGTAAGAGCCTGCACCTTGAATTGGGACCGGAAGATGAACAGCAGCCAGTGGAGCTCCTTAAACAGGAGGGTTGACCGCTCTCTGTAAGTCGCACTAATTAGTAACCTGGCTGCCGCTCGTTGTACCAATTGAAATTTCCAGGCTGTTTTCAAGGTCAGCCTCATGTAGAGTGCATTACAGTAATCCAATCTGAAGGTGACTAAGGCATGGGCCACCCTGGCCAGATCTGGCTTCACGAGGTACGGTCGCAGCTGGCGCACGAGTCTTAATTGTGCGAAGGTCCTCCCGACCACCGCCGAAGCCTGAGCTTCAAGCTTAAGTGATGAGTCCAGGATGACACCCAGACTGCGGACCTGTGACTTCAGGGGGAGTGCAACCCCATCCAGCACAGGTTGCCACCCTATACCCCGATCCGGCTTATGATCGACCAGGAGGACCTCTATCTTGTCGGGATTGAGCCTCAGCTTGTTCCTCCTCATCCAGACAGCTACAGGGGCCAGGCACTTGTGCAGCACCTGAGGGTTCATAGAGCAAGATACGTTCAGATAGGTAAACTGGGCTGGAAATGTTTAGGGCTTTATAGGCTAAAGCCAGCACTTTGAATTGTGCTTGGAAGCTAAAAGGCAGCCAGTGGAGCTGGTATAACAAGGGAGTATGTTGCTCCGTGTACCCCGGCCCAGTGAGCGACCTGGCTGCTGAGCATTGGACTAACTGGAGTTTCTGAGCAGTCTTCAGAGGCAACCCGATGTAGAGTGCATTGCAGTAATCTATTTGGGATGTAACCAGAGCATGGACCACCGTGGACAAGTCAGACCTCCCAAGATACGGGCACAGCTGTTATGCATGACCGCCATTAACAAAGTACTTACCAAGTTTCATAAGTTTTGAAAAGTTCCGAAATTTTCACCATCCAAAATTCAGAGAGACTTTAGAAACAAAGTGCCAGCACCCCCTATTTTTGGATGGAGTTTAGAACCATTTTTAATGGATTACACATGCCTACTATGTAGCCATTGTTTGCTGAGGCAACAGCACTCTGCGGCACTGAAGACCTGGTCAAACTACAACTCCCAGGATTCCATAGCATTGGGCCATGGCAGTTCAAATGGGTTATTAATGGCTATTGTTAAACAGAGCTTGCATTTCAAAAACAATATCTTTCCTAAAACCAGGATGGCTTTATGCAGGGAAATGGGAATGACCATCAGCTTAATGACAAGAAGCCTTATTCACACCACAAAAGTATCTCACTATGATTCTGTTTTGACAGTCCTGGCTGCATTTTATGGAATCTTGAGCTTTGTAGTTCACGTCCTTTTGCTGAGAAATCAAAATGTCACTTTCTAAATTGCCAATCCCAGGATTACATATGATGGAACCTTCTCAATTAAAGCATAGTAATAAAAGTATAATTCTGTAGTGTGAATGGCCCTTTAGTTTAGAGGATTTTGGAGACATTTGATTGACTTCCGTAGAACAGAGAATGCAAGATCAAGCCATCTGGAGTGAGATATAAATCAAATAAATGAGTAAGAATGAAAAGACAAGGTGGACCATTATTTATTCATGTATTTGTGTCTTTAAAGGTTTTGTTCACCTTGCCCTTGATCCCAAAAGTGCTCCTAGAATAGCCTACACAATACTGATAAATAATAAGGTAGACGCTTCCCTGTTGCCAAGCTTTTCAGCCTTGCAGGCATGTAAAGAATATCATGCCAGACCATTTCCCCTCTTTTGTGCCCCCTATTTTTTGTCATACCCAAGCCAATGTGATCAATGATTATTTGGACCCTGAAAGCTGATGCCCAACACATCTCAAAGCCTGTCATAGAATCAAAGAGTTGGAAGAGACCTCATGGGCCATCCAGTCCAACTCCATTTTGCCAAGGAGCAGGAATATTGCATTCAAATCACCCCTGACAGATGGCCATCCAGCCTCTGTTTAAAAGCTTCCAAAGAAGGAGCCTCCACCACACTCCGGGGCAGAGAGTTCCACTGCTGAACGGCTCTCACAGTCAGGAAGTTCTTCCTCATGTTCAGATGGAATCTCCTCTCTTGTAGTTTGAAGCCATTGTCCTATCACTTTGGCTGTAGTCTTTTCTATTATTTATCTAAGTATGATTTAGACCACTTTTTTAGTTCACAAATGACAATGGATTTTCAGGAAAAACAAAAGGAAATAAAATCCATAGGTGAAACAAAATAATAATAATAACAACAACAACAACAACAACAACAACAACAATAATAATTTTGTGATACAAAATCCAGCATATAGATCTCATTTGCTGTGACATGCTGTGTTTTTATGTCAAATAACAATAACAATAACAATAACAATAACAATAACAATAACAATAATAATTCTATAAAACCAGTTAACTGAAAATGAATAATAATAATAATAATAATAATACTTTATTTGTACTCTGCTACCATCTCCCCAAGGGACTCGGTGCAGCTTACATGAGGCCAAGCCCACAATATGTCAGTAAAAACAATAACAACAGTGATACAAAATAATAAAATAAAACTCATAAACAAAAAAATAAGCAGTAAATATTAACATTAACACAACAGCATTTAAAAACCTATGGCTGGGTGAAATGTAATAATTAAAATTTTAAAATAATGCTGAGCATGACCAGCTGAAATATAACTAGGATAGAATTTTCATAGAGGAATAGGGCATGCAGACAATCCTAGATCACTAATAAAGTGCATTTAGGGACATATTGCTGGGAGTTTCCTTATTCTGGGAAGGCACACTGGAACAACCACGTTTTCAGGCTCCTCCTAAAGACTGCCAGAGTTGGGGCATGCCTGATGTCCTTGGGGAGTGAGTTCCAGAGTTGAGGGGCCACCACCGAGAAGGCCCTCTTACTCGTCCCCCCCCCCAATCGCACCTGCGATGGAGGTGGGAGCGTGAGCAGGGCCTCTCCAGATGATCGAAGAGATCGTGTGGTTTCGTACATGCTCAGCTTCCAGAGAAAGCATACCATAGAATCATACTGAAGGACCTGGGGCTCTTCCACATAGGCCCAAAATCCGTGATGGTGTCTCAGGTTAATCCAGAGTGAACTGGGATTTCCCAGTTTACTCCAGACTATTTTTTTAAATCTTACTGCAGGGTCCTGATTTGTTGAGATGTTGGGCCTCTGGGTACTGGCTCTCGGGATTGCCTTCTGTGATCCCAAGGGTCAGTCCCCATTGCAATCCCAGTTCTTTGGGCTCTAAGAGCCTGAAGGAGTGGGATTGCAACCCCCTTTTCTGGGTCCCAGGTTTTCCTCTAAACTTATCAGAGGGGTCTGGCTGCATCTCAGGAAGCAAACAAGAAGCAAAATGGAAGTTGATGCATGAAAGCCAAAAATATGGCAACATTAGCCTCTCAACTTCATGGCAACTATGGCAACATTAGCCTCTCAACTACCCCTCTATTCCGCTTTGGTTAGACCACACCTGGAATATTGTGTCCAGTTCTGGGCACCACAATTCAAGAGAGATTTTGACAAGCTGGAATCTGTCCAGAGGAGGGCGACTAAAATGATCAAGGGTCTGGAGAACAAGCCCTATGAGGAGCGGCTTAAGGAGCTGGGCATGTTTAGCCTGAAGAAGAGAAGGCTGAGAGGAGATATGATAGCCACGTATAAATATGTGAGAGGAAGCCACAGGGAGGAGGGAGCAAGCTTGTTTTCTGCTTTCCTGGAGACTAGGATGCAATGGAACAATAGCTTCAAACTACAAGAGAGGAGATTCCATCTGGACATGAGGAAGAACTTCCTGACTGTGAGAGCCGTTCAGCAGTGGAACTCTCTGCCCCGGTGGAGGTGTGGTGGAGGCTCCTTCTTTGGAAGCTGGATGGCCATCTGTCATGGGTGATTTGAATGCAATATTCCTGCTTCTTGGCAGAGGGTTGGACTGCCATGAGGTATCTTCCAACTCTTTGATTCTATGATTCTATGGCTTAATGTTTTGAGGCAGAAAAATATACTTGGTTAAAATAGGATGTTGAACTGTCCAACTTCCAACTGGTTTTGAGGGGATTTGTTTTTTTAAAAAAAAATATTGGGCTTTTTATCATTTACATGTATTTCTGAGCTGTAAGTGGCCTGCTTTGTGGGCCAAGAGTGTCGTTGATTACTAGGACCACTGATAAAGAGGGTCCATGCCAGGCAAGTGCAAACTAAGCCAAATGTTCCTTCCATACTGACAGCTTGTGGACAAAGCTGTAGCTGAAAGCTGGATCATAATTGGAAAAATCAATGGCTGCGACTTAAAAGTACACAGCAGATTGAAAAGAGAAGGTAAATCACATAATGTGGAGAAGCTGACCATTATGTTTCTATCTCTGTACCATCATCTATATAAAATTTTAAGAATTCAGCACAGGCTTCAACTATTTTCGCAATCATCTTCAGAGGCTGTTGTCACTGCATAATTCATGTGGGGAAAATGGACCTGTGGCAAGAGGTGGACACAGTGAAAATCTGCAAGAAGTGAAGCCTAAAAGATTTCCCATATAACTCATTCTCAGCAAAATGTAAAATGATGCACATAGGGAAGGTGTAATTTGCAGTGTTGACACAGATTGCTAGGTTCTAAATTGACTGTAACCAATCACCGAGGAGACCTGGGCATCTGTGTAGCCGGCTAAGTACACAATAAGTTAGATTAGATGAAGAATGTGATGGAAAATAGACTTTTGTTATGTGTATAAATGAAAGCTATGCAGACATTGTGACCTAGTAAACCAACACGGCCCATCAGCTATGTATTGTAGCTTGATTCAACATGCACATATACACCCTCTCAGTCTGGTTTATATAGTAAGAGATATACCGTGGCTAGTATTCCGTTGGTGAATTATTGAGATGTAATTAGGGATAATGCTCCTTTATGTACTTGTTTGGACCTTACAGAAGGAAGCATTTGGAGACCCCCATCCCATCACACAACAAAAATGGGTTATTCCGGAAAGAAGTAGCCTCATAAAACATGATGGTAAGAGTTACCTGACAGTGGGGTATGCTGCCTTCAAGTATGGTAGAATCTCATTTTTCAAAAAGTTTTTTAAACAGGCTGGATGAATATCTGTTACGATTGCATTGATTGTGTGTGCTGCATAGTAGAATGGGGTCCAACTGGATGGCTTGTGGAGCCTCTTCTAATTCTATGATTTTATGAACATTGCCATCACAATAAGAGCAGATAAGTATGTTGTCAAAGGTTTATGCTCCACAGGCATGGTGTAGATAGTCAAGAAAATTGCAGCCCATGAGCTGCAAGCATCCCTTGGACACGTTGGTGATCTATGGAGGTATAATTAGGAATAATGCTTTACTGACAGATGGCATTGGCCATCCAGCCTCTGCTTAAACATCTCCAAGAAGAAGCTTACATCACATTCTGAAGCAGCATATTCCACTGTGAAACAGCACTAAACTTTAAGAAGAAAGTTCTTCTTAAAGTTTAGGTAGCATCTCTTTTCCTGAAATTTGGATTTATTGCTCTGTGTTATACTGTCACACCTGGGGTCTATAACTCTTAGTGAAAGAGACATAGACGTGACATCTTTCCCCCAGGGGATTGCTTCTTGCCTTCTTTTAGAGAACTGGAAATCCCAAGGACCAAAATACTGTAGATAACTCAAAATAGGTTTTATTGTTCACAAAGAGTTATCCCTTTAAGGCAATAAGCTGGAAGTTTCAAAGGAGGTAAAGAAAATATACATTACAGTCTCTGGTTTTCTTGGGTCCAATGAGATTTGGCAGCTGAGAAGCTTTTCCTGTTCCCTCTTTTCTCAGTGGCTGTGAAAGTCAGAACAAGCACAACCCCCAGTCCAAAGGCCTATGTTGAAGGCCCAGAGTCTTCCTTTTGATGCCACAGGACCGGTTTGAAGATGCTTGGGTCTCCTCAACGTTGTCCAGGGCGATCTGGACATTAAGTATGAGTCCCAGGGGTAAAAACCTTAGAATTGGTGATGAGAGGTAACTTAATTAAGGGCTTTAGAGCCAAGTCTCTTTCTCATGTCCATCTGCTGAGATGTTTGATGTTGTAATGAGAAGAAAGCCCTGCCCTCTTCCCCAGGAAGGGGAGGAGCCAAACAATTAAGCAGGGGAGGCAATTTAACAGATGCAAACAACATTGATAGAAAGCAATAGATAGCCAAACAATTCAACTGTACATTTACAAACTAGGCAAGTTTGGGCATGTTCTACAGTTTAAGCATTTGCACTTTAAAGTTCTACACACCGGTGGTGCCACTCGTGCCGTCACAGTGTCCTAGTTTCTAGAGCAGCAGACACTTGGCGTACCTCTCTTGAGATTCAAATCATAGAGTCTGAGGTTAAAAGTGGGTGCCTAGTACTGGAGGAGGCATTTTTATCCTGATCCTTTTCAGCAGCCATGAAAAAATTAAGATCGATTCCTCATCATTTTTTCAAGCCAACCTTCCCAGCGTGTCTTTATCCCCAAGGATTCACCCAGAAGATAGACACTGGGGAAACAGGCTATTTGGAATCAACAACCTTCTTCTCTTTATGACTACAGGAATAAATCAGCATTATTTCTTCATAGTCATTATGACTACAGGAATAAATCAGCATTATTTCTTCATAGTCATTATGTACATTTGTATACTACTGACTCTGCACCACCGTCACCTATCCCTTTGCACTTATGCTGGCATAATTAAACAGTATTGTGTCCTACAAGAGTATCTATACTAAACTGTTTGATTTCACACCATTGTCATAGCTTTATCCTGTAGATTAGAATATTGGCAGTTTGGTATAAAGCTGAAGAGCTCTAGTCTACTCTTCTAAAAACAGCAGAGTACAGTTCAACCATTGTAGCCATTGAGATACATTTTCTGGCTTTGTGTGTGGATGTGTGAAATAATAGATAGCAAGTAGGTTCTTGTGGGTTTTTTCAGGCTATAGAGCCATGTTCTAGAGGCATTTCTCCTGACGTTTCGCCTGCATTTATGGCAAGCATCCTCAGAGGTAGAGAGAAATTCAGACCTTGGATAGATAGATAGATAGATAGATAGATAGATAGATAGATAGATAGATAGATAGAGATAGATAGCAATTTTACTGAAGTGAAGGACTTTGAGCCCATTAATACCACAGTGTTAGGCTCGAGGACCTAAAAAATGTCAGAGGTACCATATTTTGGAGAAATGAATTTTTTGTTTTGACTTGGTTCCAATCTCTGATATTTCTTATTATTTGTGTTTTTGGTTTTACTCTGCTGTAATTTGTTGTTTGAGCTTGACCTCATGTAAGCCGTCCCGAGTCTCCACCAGGGAGATGGTGGCATGGTATAAATAAAGATTATCATTATCATTATCATTATTATTATTATTATTCTGCAAATATTCTAAAAAAAGAAAAACAAACTGGAATATAGAACGCTTCTAGGTGCACACATTTTGGATGAGGGTTGCACTATAACTCCAGAACAATAGTAAGTAAAGACGGTCCTGTATAAATGGGTGAAAAACAAATTTTAAAATATTACATGAGTCCAAATGAGATATGTCATCACTGGAAACTGAGGAAGAAAAAAAAAAACAAGGGAAAGGAAGAGGGGGAAGCCAGAGATATTTCAAGAGTCTGGATGCAAACCTACGAATATGTCAGTAAAATAAATATTTGTAAAACTCTGGAAAGTCTCTGTATTTCCGGAAACTTTCTGTATATGGATAAAAATGAAAGAAATAAACCTTTAGTTTAAGCAGTTTTGTCTTGAGTTCACTATAAACTTCCTTGAACGCCATCCATTGTGTTCCCCCTTCCTCACTCACTTAAATTTTCCTTCTTAAGTTTTCTTTTCTTACTTGATGCCGGCACAATAAAATGACAATATTTGCCAGAGGTCTTGAGATTGCATGTGAAGATTTTTCTGGAACACTTTGTAAATCCATCTCTTCCGCTCACATACACTGCTCCGTTATCACCATCTCCCTTCCAGTGGTATTTCAAGTACTTTAAAATATGGCTATTATTCTCCACAAATTCTCCTCCCAGAAAGTGATTAATTAAACTCCAAAGGTTATTTTTGTAAAATACGCCACACTTGGCACCATGTGGGTATCATTGTGGAAAGCAGTGTCGACATCCCGTGAAGAAGCGGTGTCTTCTTCTCTGCCCGCTTGTCCCAGTCGCCCAGGAAGTGAAATCCCAAAGTCAGCTGTTTGAAATAAATTGAGGTAGACCTCAGTGCTCCCAAACACTCTCCTGGAAATAATGGCATCTTGACATTTTATCAAGCACTCATGCGGTCATTCTCCATGGTATCAGACGGAGCTTGAAGGATAGAGCTGTAAAGAAAGGATTGTCAGTCATAAACATTCTTCAAAACCATGAAAGCCACAAATGAAAGTTTAAGTAATGGAGGACGCAATACCCTTGATATTTCAACAATTACCTGCAACAACCGGCTCCTTTCAAACCATGAGTCATTTTCTTCCCCTTTGCCTCCCTCTCCCACTCCAACGCTTCCACTGTCATAGCAGGAAGGGGCCAAAATCAAAAGATAAAGCAAAAAGTGCACACAGAAAGCAAAGAATGAGAGTGTGAATGCACAGTCACATGAGGACCTGGGACCCTTCCACATAGCCCTATATCCCAGAATATCGAGAGAGAAAATCCCACATTATCTGAGTGTGGAATCAGATAACCCAGTTCAAAACAGATTTTGTGGGATTTTCTGCCTTGGTATTCTGGGATACAGGGCTGTGTGGAAGGGCAGTTTCCTCTCTGACTCCTTCTGCAGGACATTATACAAAGAGGTATGTGTTCTGTCACATGCTGGGCCTGTAACAGTTATACTTTTCTATAGGACATATATTTTAAGCCCAGCGGGAAGCCGGGGCACCTCAAAGAGAGGTTCTCAGGGATTTTTCTGAAGTGATCGTCTTTAGAGTCTTTAATGATACAACAAAGTCTTTATTATGGAACAAACAACAAATCTTCAAAGGTTCAAACAACACTTCAAGGCTTTCTTAGTCTAGTCCTCAATGGACTGGCACCTGACTTTGATTAACTAAACTTTCTCTGTAGAAAAAACCCTTTTTAACCTCTCCCAGGCTGCTTTCTATCTATGCCTCATTGGTGTGGGTGCTACTGCCGATTCCAAATGCATCTGGGTATCGAGTAAACCTACTAGCCGAGGCTTGAAGATATTTCAGCTGGAGTTCAGTGGATCTGTAATGCTGTCCTCCCTCTGAGAATTCTTTGAAACTTCAGGGCTGTTTTCCCTCTGTTGCTGTGAGGCTGAGAGGCTGTGAGCTCTCAGCCAGAGCTTTTGGGACCTTTCTCCTGGAATTTCTGTTTTTGTATCCCCGGACGTTATTGAGAAAGGAAGCTTTTCTACAGGACGAGCTGGTCTATGTCCTATAGCTTAGCTACCTTGTGTGAGACGTGACCAAAAAATGGCTCCTTTCCCTCCCAGAGCTCAGAACAAGGGGCGGAACCAAAGCTTAATTATAATGGACAGGAGACCTGTCCTATGACTGCAAAATAGATAACAGAAAGAAAATAAAGTTGGAGCTCCTGGTATAGCCGTACCAGCACAGTATGAATATGTTACAGTAGGCCCTCCGCATTTCCTGTGATTAGGGATTGTGACACAGCTGGTTGGGAGTCAGCTGCATTAAAATCACTACTGACCGAGAGGTCATGAGTTCAAAGCCAGCCCGGACCAGAGTGAGCTTCCGGCCATTTGTCTAGCTTGCTGTCGACCTTTGGAGCCCGAAAGACAGTTGCATCTGTCAAGTAGGAAATGTAGGTACCACTTATGCGGGAAGGCTAATTTAACTAATTTATGACGCAGCAGCGTTCAAAAAGAATGAGGAAGTACTTCATCGGTGTCACAAGTGGATGGTGAAGTGACAGCTCCCCCGGTGGCCAGAATTCAAAAAGCATACCCTCATGAAGCTGGAAAATCAAATAGCCTCTGAATCTCTGTCTATATATGTTGTGTGTCTATGGCATTGAATGTTTGCCATCTATATGTACATTGTAATCCACCCCGAGTCCCCTTAGGGTGAGAAGGGTGGACTATAAATACTGTAAATAAATAAATGTAAATAAAACTCTGCAAGAGTGGAAAAAATAACAACTCTCTAGGAAGCTCTAGGTCCTTCAGTGTAATTCTATGATCAATACCCAGCAAAAGCTGACCACAGAGGTTGCATCAGTGGACTTAGAAATTACTAGAGAAACCATAGTAATCAAATCCACAAATAATGAAATCTGAAAAAATTAAACCTGTAAATATGGAAGGCATACAATACACCTTTTCATTGTAGTCCCTCTCAAAATGGCAACTGGAAGTGATTGGAAATAATGTTGCATGCCTTCCAGTTGCCATTTTGAGAAGGATTGCAATAAAAAAACAGGTATTTAGGAAGGAGGAGGTTTTGGTGTGAATATAAATGCCTTTTAGTGTAATCCCACATTCTGAGGGATTTGTTTACTTATATTTTGGACAAAAATCACTTTGGTAATTTTAAACTAGTTGGGGATATTGGAGGACCCAGGATGGATCATACTTTCTCCATTCCATAATGTAATTTTGGGCTTGGTCTCATGTTAGTCACCCAGAGTCCCCTTCAGTAAGATGGTGGCGGGGTATAAATAAAGATTATTATTATTTGAAACACAAGAAGAAGAGTCCACAGCAAACAAGATCACTCTGCTGGCTGTTGTATTGGATCACACATCGGACACTTCCCAAGTGTCTAGGAGTGTGTGATATATCGGCGAATAATGCGTGCAGATCCCAGTAAGGTGGCCTTTTGCAGCTGGCAGATGGTAATTTTGTCGGCGCCGATTGTATTTAAGTGCAGGCCAAGGTCTTTAGGCACTGCACCCAGTGTGCCGATCACTACTGGGACCACCTTGACTGGCTTGCGCCAGAGTCTTTGCAGTTTGATATTTAAATTCTCATATCATGACAGTTTTTCCAGTTGTTTCTCTTCAATCCTGCTTTTGCCTGGGATTGCAACATCGACAATCCATACTTTGTTTTTAACATGATCATGAGATCAGGAGTCTTGTGCTCCAAAACTCTGTCAGTATGAATTCAGAAGTCCCAGAGGAGTTTGACGTGTTCATTTTCTGTAACTTTTTCCGGCTTGTGATCCCACCAGTTCTTTGTTGCAGGCAGATGGTGTTTGTGGCACAAGTTCCGATGATGATGATGGATGATGGATTATTATGATTATGGTTATGATTATGATTATGATTATTATGTGTATAGTTAGCACTCCATATTCATCAGTTTAACTTCTGCATATTTCATTATTTACAGTTTTGGTTAATATGATCTCTCTAGATCCTGCAGTGCAACTTTGTTATCAACTTTTAGCTCTAGAGATGTTGCCTTGTTTAAAGAATATAGTTAATGTGGAAGGGTGACTGTATTGTGCACACTCGTATGACATGTAACTCCCTTGTTAGTGTCTTCACTGTCCTATTTGGTTAACCGAGATTGCTACTCTTTCCACATTTTATTAAGGGACAATATGGAAGCACATTGGCATATTTGTATAAGTTTCATAGTGAAAGTATTTAGCAGAAAGTTAATGTAGTGAAATAGTTGTGTCACTGAATGACTGGCTTCCTGTTGGTAAATCCCAACAAGAGGAGATCCATTTAATTGTGATGAGTCAACACAAGTCAATCTCATTAATTCAATGAGTCTGTTTTAGTCTGGATTAGCAACAGGATTTATACTTCACAGGGATGATGTAGGATCCCAGCCTTCAAGTTGCATTAATTTCTTTAGATCCTATTATTATAGATGTTCCCATGAAAAATCCCACAATAAAATCAATACAAAACAAGAAAAAAAAACTTAAAAGAAAGGGCTACAAAAGAGCAAATTGACCATACATTCAAGTTAAAAGGTGTGGGAAACAAAGAAGTGTTAATCTGCTACTCGAAAAATATTACTAGATGAGTCTTCCAGTGGAGGAAACTATAAAATGAGAGTTTAATCACTGAGAAGACTTGAACCATTTACCATCAACATATTTAGAAGAAAATCTAGACTAAGGGCTCATCTAAAACTATACTAAAATTTAGGAGTAGTCTATAGTAGCAAAACCCCTGATTGGCCCCAGGGAAGAATACAAACTGTCCAGGTGAGCCACAGCCATTTGGCCCTACTGGGCTGTCCTCTTACCTTTACTGTTTCCATTTGGGTTGCAGAATGCTCATGAAGCTCCAGATAATATTTCACCTCAAACAGATCTTGCCATCAGGAACTTTGACTTAAATTTAGGTTAAATCCCTTTTCCTGTACTTTGAATTCATTGCTCCATATTGGCTCTATTTTTCATTTGACATCCTTTCAAATAGTTAAACAGGGACCCCATGTCAACCTTTAATGTTCTGATCTCCAGGCTAAACATACCAAGCTCCCTAAAGTGTCTCCTCATAGGGATTCATGGTTTTCTAACCTTTTATTGTTGTTGTCACCCTTCTCTGGACACTTTCAAGCTTGCATCGATCCTTCTTGAACCGGACACAGGATTCTGCCTAAAGGAGAATAGAGTGGGACTATGACTTTCCTCAGCCTAGACCAGTGGTTCCCAACCTTTGGGTCTCCAGTTGTTTTGGACTTCAGCTCCCACAGTTCCTAACAACTGGTAAGCTGGCTGGATTTCTGGGACCCGAACACCTGGAGGCCCAAAGATGGGACACCACTGACCTAGACACTCAACTTCTATCAATGTAGTCAAAATCACATTGATGTTTTTAGCTGCCGCATTATACTGTAGACTCATATTCAGCTTGTGGTTTACTAAGACTTAAATACTTTTCACATGTTATTATCACTGTTGCCCAGTCCCTTCCAACATTTCATAAATAAAAAAGGGGGACCTGTGGCCAAGTAACAGTAGGTCAAGGTAGCAAAAGTCATTGAGGGAGAACAAGAAATCTAGAAGAACAAGAAATCTAGAAGAAAGTGCAGCAGTTTCCTTTACCCTGAGCATACAAGCTGAATACATTGAGATGACAGCAAATTAATTATGAATGTCCCTGCCAAACTGGACCTGTTGGAGAGTATGCCAAGATGAATCATAATGTCATAGTGTGAAAGGACCCCATAAAAGTTCCAATATTCCATATCGGTAACTAATGTATTAGGCATGATGGAACAGGCCTCGTTTTGCCAAGAGAGCCTAAGCTCCAGATTTTTACCAATTCCAAAAACATCCTGTGTAACCTTTTATTCTTTGAAAAAGAAAATCCTACTAAGTTGGTCATCCATGGTCAACATGTGCACTTCTGCGTCTTAATGGAGTTCTTGGGGAGTGCTTAACAGGGCCTATTTTACAAGCTGGCTGAACGGCACCACTTAAATGCTATTATGTTGATGGATCCTGCTGACAATGGTTAAGCAAAAGACAAGGCATCAGACAAAACAGAGTGAATGTTTTTATTGCAGAGGGGCAGAGGAAAGGGGAGGGGGAGCAATTTAATATCGGTGTTCCTCAGGAACTTCTCCTTGTGCTAACACAGCACTGGGACCTTTTCACCTCACGGCAAGTGTGTTCTTCCACTTTTGAAAAGGTGACACATTTGCACAAAAATCACTTGTTTTGTCATGGAAATGGAATGAATAAATGAATCCAAAGTAAGGCATTGACAGCTCTCTAGCATCAGCATTTTCAAAATGTAGGAAGCTATGCTCCCAAAAAGGCACAATAATTGCTGAGCTGCAGTATCCTTCCACCACCTTCTCCTCCTCTTCTTCTTCCTTCTCCTCCTCCTGTAAGATCTCCTAACAACAACCATCATCAATAGATTGGATTAAGGAAAACATCAAACCACCTGCATGATTATTTTATGAAATTGATTGTTCTAGATCAGGTCTTGACAACCTGTGGCCTTCCAGGTGTTTTGGACTTCAGCTCCCAGATTTCCTGACCTTTGGAACAGCTAGCCACCGTTTATGGGAGTTAGTGTCCCAAACACTTGGAAGGCCACAGCTTATAGAGGCCTGTGATGAAGGGGTTTATGGGTTGATGTATTGTCAAAGGCTTTCATGGCTGGAATCACTGGGTTCTTGTAGGTTTTTCAGGCTGTATGGTCATGTTCTAGAAGCATTCCCTTCTGACGTTTCACCTGCATCCATGGCAACCATCCTCAGAGGTCACAACTTCTGAGGAGGCCTGCCATACATGCAAGTGAAACATCAGGAGAGAATGCTTCTAGAACATGTCCATACAGCCCAAAAAACCCTATACAAACCCAGTTTATGGGTTGCTACCTCAGGCTTGTTACAAGTAATCATCTAAACTAATCAAGATGAGATTTGGCCTAGAATCCTAATGATGGTTCATATTGATTAAAGTTCCTAGATCAACAGATGGTTGCAGTTTTTAGGATGTTGCGCAAGGATTATACCTTGATGATGGTTGCACATGCAGAACTCTGATGGTGTAAGCATTGTGAAAATAATCATGCTGCTCAATGTATTGGATAAGTGCATCTTTCAGTGGCTATTGAACAAAAGTTATTTGCGTCAATGTGGTATTAGTCCACACTGTTGGTTACACAGTGTTGAGATTCACTATGCAGACAGCAAATTACACTTGTATTGTAGATTCAAAGATACAAGCTTTCTGCCATGTCTATTGGACCTTGAACTAATCAGTAAATCTAACAATATAAACCAAGTCAGAATGTTTCACACATAAATTTCCTAGTCCAAATTTCCAGATGTCATTGGACTTCAACACTTTTTTAAATGTTCCAGTTTGTTTTTTCTCCTTCCAATCTCCCTCTTTGTTTTCAGATTACTCCAGTTGCTGCAAACAGGGTTCAAAGTACAAAGTCAGTTTGCACTAGATTAATTTGTAGGGGAGGGAGAAGAAGAGAAGAAGTCGGGAAAGACCTGTCCTTCCCTTTGGACCCAGGCAAAAGCCAACCTTGGCAGCCTTTCCTAACTGTTTAAAGAGCTCCAGAGTTCCAGGTGGATTGGTCCAGATTCTGTGATACCTCACATACTATAAAAACTTACAAAAGAGAGAGTGTCCTCTGTCAAAATACAATGTTCTAAGTTACACATTTTCAGAAGGAGATAGTCAAAGATTACCCTCTAGAATCCTTGAGGCATCACCACCACAAGAAGGACAAAAGATAGATTAGGAAGAAGTACTGGGAAATCTTCCCCACAGATCTACTAAAACCATATAATCCTAAATGAATAAAGCCTGGTGGTTATCCATTATGTACAAACAGAAAAAGAAGCCTGCTTTATTGGTGTTTCCAAACCAAAGTCCACTCAATGTTGTGTTATTCAACACTAGCCATCCCCTGCCAGGTGTTGCTGTGGCCCAGTCTGGTGATCTGGAAAATAAAGTAATGAGAAAGTGTTGGTTTCTAATATATGTAATTTATTTATGCTTGTGGGTAAACAGTATTTATTGTTGTTTCTTTGTCAGTGTTGATGTGGAGATTGTCTGGTTTGCCTACTCTGGAACATGCAACATATCATAGTCCTTCTTTAGGGGTCCCTTTCAAAACTATGATACTATATCTGTGTGTGTGAGAGAGAATCATATATATCTATGGCTGGATGGCGCTTTGTCAGGAGGGCTTTGCTTATGTTTTCTTGCCCTGGTGAAGAGAGTTGGAGTGGATGGCCTTAAGTCAGTGGTTCTCAACCTGGCCTCAACCCCAGATGTTTTTGTCCTTCAACTCCCAGAAATCCTAGCAGCTGGTAAACTGGCTGGGATTTCTGGGAGTTGTAGGCCAAAAACATCTGGGGACCCCAGGTTGAGAACCACTGCCTTAAGTATTTTCTGTTGGTCATGGGGGTTCTGTGTGGGAATTTGCCCCAATTCTGTCGTTGGTGGGATTCAATATTTATTTATTTATTTATTTCTTGCATTTATTAACCGCCGCTCTCAGCCCTAGGGCGACTCGTGGCGGTGTACAGCACATAAAAGACAATTTACAATCCAAGACAACAAAACTAACATATCACTAATACACAACATCTAATTACACTAAAATAATCTGCTCCGTCTTATCGTGGAATCATAACCAAACTCGTAGTCGTAATCCATTCCGGTTGTCATTTCCAGTAACATAGCACTCAGTTGAATGCCATCTCGAAAAGCCATGTCTTCAGGCCCTTGCGAAAGGCCATAAGGGAGGGCGCCTGTCTGATGTCAGCAGGGAGGGAGTTCCACAGCCGGGGGGCCACCACCGAGAAGGCCCTCTCTCTCGTCCCCGCCAGACGTGCCTGTGAGGCAGGTGGGATCGAGAGAAGGGCCTCCCCAGATGATCTCAAGGTCCTCGTGGGCTCATAGGCAGAGATGCGGTCCGCAAGGTACTTTGGGCCGGAACCGTTTAGGGCTTTGTAGGATAACACCAGCACCTTAAATATGCTCTTTGATTGCAACTACAACTCCCAAATGTCAATGTCTATTTCCCCAAACTCCATCTGTGTTCATATTTGAGCATATAGAGTATTTGTGCCAAGTTCGGTCCAGATCCATCATTGTTTGAGTCCACAGTGCTCTCTGGATGTAGGTGAACTACAACTCCCAAACTCAAGATCAATGCCCACCAAACCCTTCCAGTATTTTCTGTCGGTCATGGGAGAACTGTGACCCATGTTTGGTTCAGTCCCATCGTTGGTGGAGTTCAGAATGCTCTTTGATTGTAGGTGAACTATAAATCCCAGCAACTACAACTCCCAAATGAGAAAATAAAAAAAATTGAGTGAAGGACATACATTGGGTTGTTAGGCCTATGCTGTCCAAATTTGCTGTCAATTAGCCCACTGCTTTCTGAGTTCTGTTAATCCCACAAACAAACATTACATTTTTATTTATATAGATTAAATTCAATGTTTTATCAGACTCCAATCATGAATATTAAAGAGCTGAAACAATTTCCTTTCTCGGGAATTTGTAGCATCATGGGTATGTAGAATTCTTTGCCAGAGCTCTAATGCTACAATTTGAAGGAAGTGCAGTAGAGAAGCTGCAGTACTTCACCAAACTATGAATCACAGCATCCCATGGAATAGAGATGTAGCATCAAAAGTGATATCAAACTGCTAGGATTGTGCAGTGTAATAAATCCTGTGTCCAGATATCACTCTGCAACTATATTGTCATGTTCATCTATGGCTACATGGACAAAACTAGATCAGCCATTCCCAATCTTTGGTCCTCCTTCTTGACAGTTAGCCAAACTGGGAGTTGAAGTTCCATAAACTTGGGGGACCAAAATTGGTAACCACTGGGCTAGATAAACCAGTCTGACTGGGACAGCATCCTGCAATCATAGTTTAGTTTTGTTTGCTTTATATGTGTTTATGTTACGTTCATCTCAGCAAGATCTTGAATATAAGGAAATGTCCCTGGCACTGTTTATGCTGGCTGAATGTTTGGGATAAAGGAATATTGGCAATAACCCAATTTATTTACTTATTTGTTTTAGACAGAAGATTTAGGCTCCGTTTTTACCTTAATAGGAATTCTGGTTGTGCTGAGTCAAAACCGTTTGACTTGTGGCTGTGATTTATTGGATAGTGACCTGTCATTCAGTCAGGCCTGGAAAAACTACAGGCCTGAATGGAAAAAAAGATGGAATTTGTCGGGCAATCAGAAGGATGGTTCTTCTTTTCCTCATTCTCTAAATGAAGATCCGAAATGGCAATTCCCATTTGTCAGGTGCTCATCACGTTTGACAAGGTCTGCAGAGCCAGGCTAGGAAAGCAGACAATCTTGTTGCAATAATAATCTTACTCAAGACTGAGCTATACGGATGATGCTGACACTAGCTTCTGCTGCAAAAGTTTTGGGAGAATTGGGATGTGTCCATACAGTGCAGTTATACAAAATTCTGGAAAAAAATTGTGTGTAGAAATGGATGCTAAGCTGGACCTCCCTAGCAGGATGTGTGCATGCCTTGCCAACTACATATCAGAATAGAATCACAACAAGATACTATCAAATTTTGACTGCAATCCAACACACTCTTAATGTATCTCAAATACTTTTAGATGGATGATGTGCCAAGCCTATGCAAATCCCATGCAGAATAGCAACACCCGAAAACAAAGTTGCCTCTACATCAGACAGTTTGAGAACTACAGATGTAAAGGAGTAAAGCTATATGGAAATGAAATCGATATATCTCACCAAATAACCAGGATGGACTTAATGTGTCATCAAATACTATCAGTGTGAAATGTAGATGGCATTAATAGTGGTTCTGTTGTCAATAAATTTATTTCAGATTTTAGCCAAATTTTAAAGAAGCTATCCAAAGTTTTAAATCTAAACCGCAAATTAAGACCACAAACATTTATATTGTGGCTGTTGCTGCTGATGCTGTTGTTACATGCCTTCAAGTCAATTCTGTCATATTTTTCTTTGCAAAATTTGTTCAGGTGAAGTTTTCCATTTCTGTTTCCTAGGGTTGAGAGATGTGCATTGCCCAAGTTCACACAATGGTTTTTCCTTACTGAATGAGAATTTGAACATTTGTCTCCTGGACTTCAAGTAGAACAAACATCCCATAATGGTTTTCATACTGCCTTGTAAGAGTGCATCTACACTATAGAACTAATGTAGTTCGACACCACTTTAACCGCCATGACTGAATGGTATGGGACCATGGGAGCTGGAGTTTGGTGAGTGCACACCCAAAGATCCCTTTAAAATACAGTCTAAAATGGGAATCGATTCACTGCCCCATTTGCCTTGGAGCTATAGGTCACCTTAGACTGTAGATAATGATATACTTTGAGGTTGCTCCATTTCCCATGAAATTTTAACCTAATTTAGCATGCTGTGGACCAGATTGCAACATATCAGAAGTTGTAAATAACAGATTTCGAAAAGAATTTGGACTTTGAGGTTCATCTGTATATCCTCTATTGCCTTAGTCTTAGAAAATAGAAATAATAATAACAAATATTGAGTGAGAGGGAAATATATGTGTAGTAATGTATTGTCGAAGGCTTTCATGGCCGGAATCACTGGGTTGTTGTAGGTTTTTTTCGGGCTGTATGGCCATGGTTTAGAGGCATTCTAGATGCAGGCGAAATGTCAGGAGAGAATGCCTCTAGACCATGGCCATGCAGCCCAAAAAAACCTACAACAACCCATATGTGTAGTAAATAACTAAGAAAGAAGAAGCTGTGAATGGTTTTGCTTTGGAAGGAAATAGGATGAGGAATAGAACTATTGGTGGATGCAGAAAGTTCACTTAAAATAAAGCAATATGCTTGACTTACAGGGCAAAATGCTCTTTGGGCAGCCAGAACAGATAGCTGAGTTGCTGAAAAAGTATTAGCTTAACATAGACAGGGAGGGTGACAATACAGCCCTAATCCCTTTCTGCCACCAGATTTGACAATATGAGTGAAACTCAAGGGGGGAAATTCTTACTATAGCAAATAGGTGTGAGTCTAGAGGAAAACAAAATTAAGTCAATTTGGCAATGTACAAATTGAAGCCAGAAAGGTGGAGGAAAACAGAGGGTTATTTTGAAACCCTGCAGCAGTTGGTACTCCTGCCAGAGAAAGAAAGACAGGAAGGCAAAGCATGGCTCATTGAAAAGCAAAGCTTTGTCTCCCTAGAAAGGAGCAAGAAGATAAGATGACTTGGTTAGAGAAGGAATGGATAAGTAATACAAGGGAAGTACAAAATTCACATTGGGAAGAAAACGTCTCCCTCTCTTGTCTTCTTTCATGTATTGTGAGACCTCTGGTGCAAAATAAGGGTGCAACTTTGCCCAGACACATGAATGCTAAACCTTGACATGATATTTGACACAATCCCACCAACATATAGAAGTCCATTGCCATCATTGGGATACATATATGAGGGATATAAACAACATACTCATCCCAAAATAGGTGCTGGCAGTCTTCCCACCTCTGGGAAGAACTTGTATTTTTAGCCCTCAATTTGGTCTTGTTCCACAATAAGAAAAGTTGGAAGATATGCCATAGTTCTCAGGAGGGTCCTTGGGGTTTATGGCCATGTAGACAGCTGCACATCCATTGTTTAAATGCATACCACTGCCATTGCCCTTTTTATTTGCTGATCATTACAGGGAATTGGAGAATGAAATGCACAGATATAGGATGGATGACACCCGGCTTGAAAACAGTCCATGTGAAAGGGATCTAGGAGTCTTAGAAGACCACAAGCTGAACATGAGTCCACAGTGTGATGTGGCAGCTAAAAAACCCAATGTGATTCTAGGCTGCAAGAATAGGACTAGGGAAATCATAGTCCCACTCTATTCTGTTTTGGTCAGACCTTATCTGGAATAACTCTGTGTTGAGTTCTGGGCGAAGTAATACTACATCAATGGTTCTCAACCTGGGGTCCCCAGATGTTTTTGGCCTTCAACTCCCAGAAATCCTAACCCCTGGTAAAATGGCTGGGATTTCTGGGAGTTGTAGGCCAAAAACATCTGGGGACCCCAGGTTGAGAACCACTGTACTAGATGGATATTGACAATGGAATATACTGCTTCAGAGCATGGTGGAGGTTTTTAAGCAGGTGACAACATGCAATTGTCTTCATGTTGCTGCTCCTTATAAGAGCTTGGCCATTGTGATTGTGTCTGATGATGTCCGAATATGATTGACAAGAAGGAGGGGCTTGAATGTATGACCTCAGCAGACGCATCCATGATGACCAGGTTCTTGCAGTGATCTCCTTGGTCAGTAAGGCAGTGATGATGGTAGAACAAAGATAAGGGATGAGCTAGTGGGGATGCTGTGCAGCCAATGAAAGGCCAACCCAACAAGGCAGGCTTGACATCAATATGATAAATACAAATGATTTTACCTGGTGTGCATGTCCATCATCATGGTTGATCTGGGATAATCCCAAGAAGGAGTAGACTCTTAAATGGGTTGGACATTTTTACCAATTTACCAATAAGGCAGGACTGCAAAACACTTTCCACATTCCCTCCATTTGTTCTGATTTGGTAGAGATAGAGTAATTCTTTGACTTACCACTTTGCCTGCTATGTCCCAGTTTCTCTATCTCCACTTTCCCCCTTCATTCTGAAATACTGCAACTCAAAGTGCTAAACTAGCACTTCCTAGATGGAAAGTGATGTCCAACAACAACATATGGTGCCTGGAAGTGTGTTGGACTCTCTTTCTCTGATGATTTTTAAGGTGAGACTAGATGGCCACCTTACTTACTTAGGTGATCCCTTGTTGCCTAAGTAAGATTGTCCTCCAAGTGCAGTGTCCTGGCAGTGGGTATGTAGGTGACTATGGAGCCCTATTCTTGACCCGCATTGGTTTCCAAGTAAAAGGTGGTCCTGGTCAGGGTTGGCTTGATGTGCCTTCCTCTTGGTACGTTTCTCTCTTTTGCCCTCCATTCGTGCCTTTTCAAATTCTACAGCACTGCTGGTCACAGCTGACCTCCAGCTAGAGCACTCAGGGGCCAGGGCATCTTCCAAGAAAAATAAAAACAAACCAGCAAAAAGTCCCATGGCGATCAGTGAGTGGCGACAGGGGAATGACTGTGAAATCTGGAAGCCCCTAGTCACACACTGGCATATGGTCGGTGGATATGGACTCAGTCATTCTATCTCAAGGTCTGAGGAAATTGAGTAGTTTGGTAGCTGTATCCATGACTGAGCAGCCCTTTTTAGGATCCACTCTGCTTATCCTACATGGGGAAGGGGCTAGAAAAGGTGCCCAAAACATAGCCTGCCTCTCTTATCCCTGACTGGACTGCCACGTCTACTGGAGTCACCACCCTGCGGCCACCTGTCAGGAGTGATTTGATTGTGCCTTCCTGCATGACAAAATGGTGTTGAACTGGAGTGTCCTTGTGTTTTGTTCCAACTCTATGATTTTATGATTCTATCATCATTTCTCCAAACAGAGAGTGAACTTTAACAGCAAAGTTGCCTAGCTTCAGAGATTGACACGGATGAGATAGAGATGCATTTATTTATTTCTCCAAGGAGCCAGGAGGATAAACAAAAGGGTAGCATTTCTTTGCTTCAGGACAGCACTGAGGCATCCAGTTACGCTTGCGTAATGACATCCAATTAACACGTTGCTGTTGTTAGTTGATTAAAAATTAACTGTGAATACTTATTTAACATTTACACTTGCAGATGTTCCCTTGATTTATGAAAATTGTCAGGAACGAAAGTCTTAGGGGAGGAAAAAAAGGAATGTTTCTTTTCTTCACTCATTGCCTAATTTTGGCTAAGAGTTTTAAGAAGCAGAATGAATAGTGTCAAAAAAGTTCAGACCATCTGCTGAAAATGTCTTGCTCATCTATAGAGGTTGAGCCATATATAATAGGCCTGTTTGATCAAGAAAAAATTTGTTTCTAAATTCGATTCTTAATTGGGGTGTTTTTTTGTTTCGATATTAAAAATATTTACAAAACTTTCAAAAAAAATGTTTTGTTATTTACGAATTTTCGTTATTATTTACAAAACATTTTTGAAAAAAATTTTTTCTTGATCAAACAGGCTAAGTGTGAATGTTGCAGTAATGGTCACCTTGATTAGCATTGAATGGCTTTCTCCCACCCTGGACATTCCATAGATAATATTAGATGATATATAACTCACCATTTGCCTAGTTTCCAACAGACCTCTGAGGATGCCTGCCATAGATGTGGGCAAAATGTCAGGAGAGAATGCTTCTGGAACATGGTCATACAGCCCTGAAAAGTCACACAAGCCGGATGGCGCGCGGAGGCCGCTTGTGAGCCCGCGCGCGCCATCCAATGGGCTCCGGCGCCCCCCTCCTCCTCCTCCTCCTCCTCCTCTTCCTCCCAGCTGGGAGGAAGAGGAGGAGGAGGAGGAGGAGGGGGGCGCAGGAGCCAGAGCCGGATGGCGCGCGGAGGCCGCTTGTGAGCGCGCGCGCGCCATCCAATGGGCTCCGGCGCCCCCCTCCTCCTCCTCCTCCTCCTCCTCTTCCTCCCAGCTGGGAGGAAGAGGAGGAGGAGGAGGAGGAGGAGGGGGGCGCAGGAGCCAGAGCCGGATGGCGCGCGGAGGCCGCTTGTGAGCCCGTGCGCGCCATCCAATGGGCTCCGGCGCCCCCCTCCTCCTCCTCCTCCTCCTCCTCTTCCTCCCAGCTGGGAGGAAGAGGAGGAGGAGGAGGAGGAGGAGGGGGGTGCAGGAGCCAGAGCCGGATGGCGCGCGGAGGCCGCTTGTGAGCCCGCGCGCGCCATCCAATGGGCTCCGGCGCCCCCCTCCTCCTCCTCCTCCTCCTCCTCTTCCTCCCAGCTGGGAGGAAGAGGAGGAGGAGGAGGAGGAGGAGGGGGGCGCAGGAGCCAGAGCCGGATGGCGCGCGGAGGCCGCTTGTGAGCGCGCGCGCGCCATCCAATGGGCTCCGGAGGAAGAGGAGGAGCCAGAGCCGGATGGCGCGCTCAGCAGCAGCCTCCATGCAATTAACGAGCGGAGCTTCAGCTCGTAAAATACATGGGGCTGCTGCTTCGATATTTTTAAACCCTTCCGGGTTTAAAAATATGTTTTGATATCGCTTCGGATATGCAAAAAATAACGATTTTAATACGAATTAACGAATTAACGAAACGAAACCGACAGGCCTAATATATAACATTACCCATTTTCCTTACCATTTGAAAAATAAACAATGGAATAGAGGTTCACAATTATTCATTTTCCAGACAAAATTTTAAAAAAGAGGAGTCCAAAAACTTAGGAAACTGCACTGGAACAGATATTTATAGAGATTCAAAATTTTGTTCAATGATCTCCAATTTGGGTATTTTTATGCACAGAAATGCATATAGTTTTTCTGAGCAGAAACACTTTTTCCTTGCAGAAAACTCTATGCTATATTTCTGCAGAGCAATATTTCAATTTGTATAATTTGCAAATACATGGACAATGTTGTAAATAAATTTCTTTTTCGGGAAGGAGAAAGCTATGGTAGTGATTTGCTTTGCATGCACAGGTGAAATAATCAAAGATTTACATTTCTGACACAAGTCAGGATGAGAGAAATCCTTCTTTGTTGAACTCTCCAGTCACTGGGAAGGGGAGAATCAGCTGCAAGATGCCTGGAACTGATTTCAGTTAATATTAACCAAGTCAACTTAACATGGCTTGAATCACACTAACAGAAGTTGCAGATTGCTCCAAATTTTCCCCAAGAATACAGAGCAAACCATGACTTGGTGCTCATGTAACCAGTTGAGCTGGTTCAGAGACTAAACTGGCTGCAACTGTTTACGTGGCCATCCAATATTCACTAGACTCAGGCAGCTGAAGGCCATGTGTTGGCCCATCTCATTATCTGCATCACAATGTGTGCCGACCGAATCTGTGGGTGCAAAGTCTGTGGATATGAAAGGGTAGGAAAAATGTCAGCAGAGGAAACTGCTGCAAAATGGGAAAATTGACTTCATTACAGCACATTTGCAGAACACATCATGCGACATGCGGGTCTTCATGAATCTGAGGCTGGAGTTAAAATTGCTAGATGAAACACTAACAATCTTAGATATGCAGATGATACCACTTTGATGGTAACCAAGGTGAAAGTAAAAGTGCAAAACCTGGGTTGCAGTTAAACATTTTTTAAAAAGCCAAGATTATGGCAACCAAACTGACTGGCAAATAAAGGGAGAAAATGTGGAGGCAGTGACAGACTTTGTATTTCTAGGTGCAAAGATGACTGCAGATGAAGACTGCAGCCAGAATATTGTAAGACGCTTCCTTCTTGGGAGGAGAGCAATGACCAATCTTGCTAAAATAGTGAAGAGTAGAGACATCACACTGGCGATGAAGATCCACATTGCTAAAGCAATGGTATTCCCATAGTAACCTATGGATGTGAGAGCTGGACCAGAAGGAAGGGTGAGCAAAGGAAAATAAGACACTTTTGAACTGTGTTGTTGGAGGAAAATTCTAAGAGTGTCTTGGACCGCAAGAAGATCCAAGCAGTCCATCCTCCAGGAAATAAAGCCTGACTGCTCATTGGAGGGAAGGATATTAGAGGCAAAGATGACACACTTTGGCCACATAATGAGAAGACAGGAAAGCTTTGAGAAGACAATGATGCTGGGGAAAATGGAAGGAAAAAGGAAGAGGGGCTGACCAAAGGCACGATGGGTGGATCATAGAATCATAGAATCAGAGTTGGAAGAGATGTCATGGGCCATCCAGTCCAACCCCCTGCCAAGAAGCAGGAATATTGCATTCAAATCACCCCGACAGATGGCCATCCAGCCTCTGTTTAAAAGCTTCCAAAGAAGGAGCCTCCACCACACTCCGGGGCAGAGAGTTCCACTGCTGAACGGCTCTCACAGTCAGGAAGTTCTTCCTCATGTTCAGATGGAATCTCCTCTCTTGTAGTTTGAAGCTATTGTTCCACGTCCTAGTCTCCAAGGAAGCAGAAAACAAGCTTGCTCCCTCCTCCCTGTGGCTTCCTCTCACATATTGATACATGAATATCTCCTCTCATCCTTCTCTTCTTCAGGCTAAACATGCCTTAAGCTGCTTCTTAAGTTCCTTAAGCTGCTTCTCATAGGGCTTGTTCTCCAGACCTTTTATCATTTTAGTCACCCTCCTCTGAACACATTCCAGCTTGTCAATATCTCTCTTAAATTGTGGTGCCCATAATTGGACACAGTATTCCAGGTGTGGTCTAACCAAAGCAGAATAGAGGGGTAGCATGACGTACCTAGGTCCAGACACTATGTTCCTATTAATGCAGGCCAAAATCCCATTGGCTTTTTTTGCCGCCACATCACATTGTTGGCTTATGTTTAACTTGTTGTCCACGAGGACTCCAAGATCTTTATCACACGTACTGCTCTCAAGCCAGGCATCCCCCATTCTGTATCTTTGCATTTCGTTTTTCCTACCAAAGTGGAGTATCTTGCATTTGTCATTGTTAAACTTCATTTTGTTAGTTTTGGCCCATCTCTCTAATCTGTCAAGATCGTTTTGAATCCTGCTCCTGTCCTCTGGAGTATTGGCTATCCCTCCCAATTTGGTGTCGTCTGCAAACTTGATGATCATGCCTTCTAGCCCTTCATCTAAGTCATTAATAAAGATGTTGAACAGGACCGGGCCCAGGACGGAACCCTGCGGCACTCCGCTCATCACTTCTTTCCAATGGATGGTATCCTTGAAGTGACTGGCCTGACCTTGAAGGAGCTGGGGGTGGTGACAACTGACAGGAAGCTCTGGCCTGGGCTGGTCCATGAGGTCACAAAGAGTTGGAAGCAACTGAATGAATAAACAACAAACAGAACATTTGACCACAGTCCATGTATGTACTGGTTTTCTGTCTGGCATTTTTCTCAATGCCAAATGGTAAACTCCTCCATTGTCTGTACATTGGGTCATTCATTAGACACAGTCCAATTAGGAATAAAGTTTGTGGGAGATTTTTTTTATTCTACACTGGTACTGTTATTCCATATCTTCTGTTGCTTCAGTACAGGAAACAATGCCTGCCAAGCATTGAAGTGAATCAACTCTGTCTATTTTTTTCAGAGAAATTCTGGTCTTACTGTGTCACCAAGAACCATTTTTACTGCAAAACAAAAACAAATGCAAGGCTGGGTCTCAATCGAAAATAGTGCAAGAGAGACTTGGGTGGCAGGAGGGAGGAAGGGAGAGAAGAGGGAGGGATGCTCCTTGTTTTGCTTATGTTGTTAAAAGAGCATCCGAACCACAGTTCTGGAACAGGTCCCCTCTTCTTTTGAAAGCCTGCTGTTTGATAGAGTGTCATTTGTCCCCTCCTTTCAGAAGTACCAGCTGGCAGTTAAGTGCTAAAGCCACTGACTCGCATGTGTTTTTCTGACATTTAACAAATGGGAACAGCTTGCAGATCTGCATTAAGTCGCTCTGTCTGGCAAATAATCATCAGCTATGTGGCGTAGATGTTCAGAACATTAGCGCAAACACACAAAAAGGGGGGAGGGAAAGGAGGGGAGGAGGAGGAGATGGGGAAAGAGGCAGGGGATGAATTGCGAGCTTCCAAAAGACTCCGCTGAAGAGCCTCTTTGGAGGAAGGCCTTTGGGAGAGGAAAGGGATGGTCCTCAAGAAGACTGGTAGGATCAACCAAAGGTCTACTCATCTTCTCAAAAACCAGCTACTTGAGTTCAGTCACCTGCTTTTGTGTGATACGGGAAATTTATTTTTAGATCACAACTCTAATTGGAAAGATGTAATAATTGATTATTAATTTTCTTGCCATATCTCCAGCACTAGGAATGTTTGCTTATGTATGTGCTTCAAGTTACTTGTTGACTTGGGCACCTTTTACACTGTCATATAATCCAGATTATCAAAACAGATTATTCAGATAATCTGCTTTGAACTGGGTTTTATTTATTTATTTGTTTGTTTGTTTGTTATTCAAACTTATATGCCGCCACTCCCCTGGGGCTCGGAGCGGCTTACAAGAAGAGGCTAAAATCAAACACAATTTAAAAACAATTTAAAACAATATAAAAACAATTTAAAAACAACAATATCAAAGTATTGTCGAAGGTTTTCATGGCCGGAATCCATGGGTTGTTGTAGGTTTTTCCGGGCTATATGGCCATGTTCTGGAGGCAATTTTTCTCCTGACGTTTCGCCTGCATCTATGGCAAGCATCCTCAGAGACCTCATTACCTCTGAGGATGCTTGCCATAGATGCAGGCGAAACGTCAGGAGAAAAATTGCCTCCAGAACATGGCCATGTAGCCCGGAAAAACCTACAACAACCCAACAATATCAAAGATCAAAGGCCTGTCGAAACAGATATGTCTTACATGCCCTGTGGAAAGCTGGTAAGTCCCGCAAGGCACGGACTTCAGGTGGCAGAGTATTCCAGAGTGATGGTGCCAATGCTATAAAGGCTCTGCGTCTGGTTGCTGTTAGACGCAAGGTCTTGACACTGGGAATTTCCAATAGATCTTGGTCCTCAGAACAGAGGGATCTCTGGGGTTGGTAGGGGGTGAGGCGGTCCCTCAGGTACATCAGGCCCAAACAATGCAAGGCCTTAAAGGTAAATGCCATCACTTTGAAAGTGATCCGGTGCTCAATTAGTAACCAATGCAGCTGTAGTAAGATTGGTGTTCTGTGGCATCTCATCGGAATTCCTGCAAGAAGCCAAGCAGCTGCATTTTGTACCAACTTGAGCTTCTGGATCATCGACAGAGGAAGGCCAATGTAGAGGGCGTTACAGTAGTCCAGTCTTGAGATGACCGTAGCCTGTATCACCTATATGAGCCTATACTGCCATATAATCAATTTAGAATCATAGAGTTAGAAGAGACCTCATGAGCCATCCAGTCCAGTCCACTGCCAAGAAGGAGGAAAATTGCATGGCCATCCAGCCTCTGTTTAAAAGCCTCCAAAGAAGGAGCCTCCACCACACTCCAGGGCAGAGAGTTCCACTGCTGAACAGCTCTCACAGTCAGGAAGTTCTTCCTAATGTTCAGGTGGAATCTCCTAAATTGTCCTATAGTTTGAAGCCACTGTTCCACTGCGCCCTACTCTCCAGCGCAGCAGAAAACAAGCTTGCTCCCTCCTCCTCAAAACAGATAGTCTGAATTTTATATGGCAGTGTAGATAGGGCCTAGCATAGCTTCCAAGATCAGAGAGAATTCTAGTGTCTTTAGGGTATTTAAGGTCCCTTACTCACTGCCCCAATCTCCTAGGATCTTGGTACCCCCAGTGGCACAGTGGGTTAAAGCACTGAGCTGCTGAGCTTGTTGACCTAAAGGTCGCAGGTTCGATTCCAGGGAGCGGCGTGAGCTTCCGCTGTCAGCCCTAGCTTCTGCCAACCTAGCAGTTCGAAAACATCCAAATGTGAGTAGATCAATAGGTACTGATCCGGTGGGAAGGTAACGGCGCTCCATGCGGTAATGCTGGCCACATGACCTTGGAGGTGTCTATGGACAATGCTGGCTCTTCAGTTTAGAAATGGAGATGAGCACCACACCCCAGAGTCAGACATGACTGGACTTAATGTCAGGGGACAATCTTTACCTTTACCTAATCCCAGATTAGATCCCAGGATATGAGACCATAACTTGGCACCTTATATGTGGTTTTTATTCTGTTTGATAGATTAAGTTTTAATTGTTTACATGGTTTATATTTTTATGAGATGTGTTTTATTGTTACCTGTGCGGCATTGATTTTTTTCCGGATTTTTAAGCTGCTTTGAGTCCCCTCTCGGGTCGAGAAAGATGGGGTAGAAATGAAGTTAGTAAATACATATCTTGTTATTATCTTTTTATTATTATATCTTGTTATCTTTTTATTCTCTCACACCAGAAGTGACTTGCTCTTCACATGACCAAAAAAAAAAAAATATATTTCAGATTACCTAGCTGTGGAAATTCATATAATCCAGTTTAAAGCAGATAATCTAGGACCAGATCCTGGGATATAGGGCAGTGTAGAAGGGACTTAAATGAAGCTTTCCTGTCTGTATGCCTCCAAGTCACCTGTCGATTTATGGTGACCCTATAGCAGTGGTTCTCAACCTGTGGGTCCCCAGATATTTTGGCCTTCAACTCCCAGAAATCCTAACAGCTGGTAAATTGCCCTATAGGAATAGTGCAATATGGTTTTGCTAGCCTTCTCCTGTGACTTAGAGCCTATAGCACTCATCAACAGTTTTCCATCTAAGTACTAACCAACACCAACTCTTCTTAACTTGCAAAATCAGACAGGATCTGCACAATTTCTTTATTTCTTCTCTAATTCCTTCCAATCTCTTAAAAACACAATGCAACCAAAAACTGCCCACTTAATACAAAAGTTAAAACACAATTAAACCAACTTCTATTTTCAAAACACAAACACACTAGTTGAAAGTAGTTTTTAAAACACATTAAAAACATAATAAAACAGAAATGCAAACACCCGCCCGATCAAAAGCTCCATCTGCCGCAACATATTGTAGTCCAACTAAGCAACTTTCTCCAATATTTCTGACTGTTAGGATGCTTCTGAAGAGCCCAAAAGAAAGGCATGAAGTCAACAGTGCTCATTTTGATGTGTTCCTCCTTGTTACAATCATTTTTTTTCCATACTTGCTTGGGATTTTAAAGCTACAGATGAGCAAATCTCTCAGTGAGACTTTTTGTGCATGCAACAGTATTGGTAAAATTTGGAGAAAAGAAATCACAGCATTACAAAACTATAGGACTGGCAGGCATACTAAGCACTATATTGTATAAATGCTTGGGATCAACTATAGTGTTCCAATGTGTTTATGGTATTTCAATGCACACTGATTGGTCCTAATGAGCATCAGGTATTTCTAATGTTTGTTGGATGCTACCAAGGCACATTTGTCAGTCTTATTGTGTGCAAGCTCTTTTTTTCTTGGGATGCACACTGAGAGTAACCCGATACATATAACTGTTGACCCCACAGTCACCCATGGGCTATAATTGTACAATGGACACTCAAAACCACTTTTAAGGCTGTAGTAGTTCTCCCAACATGTTCACGTACCATGTGATGTGTGTGAGGACTCAGCATTCAGCTACGTTCCTATTGATTAAGTGTGGTGGAGGCTCCTTCTTTGGAGGCTGGATGGTCATCTGTCAGGGGGGTGCTTTGAATGTGATTTTCCTGCTTCTTGGCAGGGGTTGGACTGGATGGCCCAGGAGGTCTCTTCCGACTCTATGATTCTATGAGATAGATTAAGGCTATGTAGTTCTTCCAACATGGTCACGTATGTGTGTGATGGCTCAGCATCTAGCTACTTTCCTATCAAAGAAGTATGATGGAGGTTCTTTCCCTGGAGGCTGGATGGTCATCTGTCAGGGGTGCTTTGAATGTGATTATTCTGCTTCTTGGCAGGGAGTTTGACTGGATGGCCCAGGAGGTCTCTTCCGACTCTATGATTCTATGAGATAGATTAAGGCTATTGTAGTTCTTCCAACATGGTCATGTACCATGTGATGTGTGTGAGGGCTCAGCATCTAGCTATTTTCCTATCAATGACGTATGGTGGAGGCTCTTTCCTTGGAGGCTGGGTGGTCATCTGTTGGGGGTGTTTTGAATGTGACTTTCCTGCTTCTTGGCAGGGGGTTGGAGTGGATGACCTAGGGGATCTCTATGATTCTATGGGATGGATGCAGAGCAATGACAGAATATTTTGTGACAGCTGGGGGATCCTTAAGAGAAAATGCTCGCTATGAGTTGTTCGGCTATAGAAGCAGAGCTCGGTGCTGCTCCAACACAGACACTGCCACTTTCCACTAGACCAGTGGTTCTCAACCTAGGGTCCCCAGATGTTTTTGGCCTACAACTCCCAGCTGTCAGGATTTCTGGTAGTTGAAGGCCAAAAACATCTGGGGACCCCAGGTTGAGAACCATTGCACTAGACAGTAAATGGCTCTTCAAGGGGCAACCAAAAAGATGGGCTTGAAGAAAGGAGAAGATCATTCTCCTCTATGTCCCACTAGTGATGTCAATGAAGAAGTGGAATGCACTCTTCTCAGCTATGTCCCTTGTGGAATGACCTCTCCATTCAACTCCAATTGGCACCAACACTGGTTTCATCTCGGTAACAGATAAACGTGGAGTCCAGTAGTTCCCAAACTTGGGCACTCCAGCTATCTCAGAAGCTCTAGCCAGCTTGTCCAACAGTCAAGAATTCTGGGAGCAGAAGCCCAAAACATCTGGAAGACCAAACTTCCAAAACACAGGTATAGTGGTTTGAATGAGAAAGTAAGACTATGAAGTTGGATCTACGCTGCCATATATCCCAAGATCTGATCCCAAATTATCTTCTTATCCCATATTATCTGGCAGTGTAGATTCATGTAACCCAGTTCAAAGCAGATAATCTGGGATCAGATCCTGGGATATAGGGCAGTGTAGATTCAGCCTGATCAAATCTTCTAGTCCAGTCTTTCTCAAACTCTGCTCCTCCAAATGTTTTTGACTTCAGCTCCCATAATTCTTAACAACTAGTAAACTGACTGGGATTTCTGCAAACTGAAATCCAAAACATCTGGAGGAGCTTTGAGAAGCCATGCCCCA
Source organism: Anolis sagrei (assembly GCF_037176765.1). Classification (NCBI taxonomy): domain Eukaryota; kingdom Metazoa; phylum Chordata; class Lepidosauria; order Squamata; family Anolidae; genus Anolis; species Anolis sagrei. Next base: position 292,952,345 of record NC_090022.1, on the reverse strand, counting down.
GTCCATTGGCCATAGGAACCCACTGGGTGACATTGGGAAATGTACTCTCTCACTCTAAGGCTGGATCTTCACTGCCTTATATTCCGGGATCTGATCTATATCCAGGATCTGATCCCAGATTATCTGCTTTGAACTGGATTATATGAGTCTCCGTTGCCAGATAATCTGGGGCCCCTTCCACACAGCTAAATAAAATCCCACATTTTCTGCTTGGAACTGAAATATATGGCAGTGTGGACTCAGATAAACCAGTTCAAAGCAGATATTGTGGGATTTTCTGCCTTGATATTCTGGGTTATATGGCTGTGTGGAAGGGCCCTGGGATAAACAGATAATCTGAGATCAGATCGTGGGATATAAGGCAGATCCAGCCCAAGATGAAGGGAATAGTAAACCTCTTTTGCACAAATCTTTCCAAGAAATCCCCATGTCTGGTTGACCATAGAACCTCCATAAATTGGAAGTGGCTTTAAGGGACACAACGACAAAAGCAACCCAAACTGGGCTGTTATGAAAGCCTCTGGGCTTCACTGATTAATCCTAAAATACTAATTGATTTAATCTTTTAAACCTGTTTATTTGTTGTTCATCATGTTTAATACGTTTTTAGCCTATTGATTTTTTCCTGTTTTAAATTGTTTTAATCTGTTTCCATTGATTTTAAAGGTATGCTGCCCTGAGAGCTTTCTTTCTATATAGGAGGGAAGCATCGTGCCTTAGTTTAAGCTTTGGATTACAACTCTAGAGAACCAGGTTTGGATCTCCACGAAACCACTGGGGACCCCTTCTACACTGCCATAAAAATCCACATTATCTGCTTTGAACTGGGTTATATGGCAATGTAGACTAAGATAATCCAGTTCAAATCAGACAATGTGGATTTTCTGCTTTGATGACCTGGATTATCTGGGAATGTATACTTGGGAAGTGTCCGATGTGTGATCCAATACAACAACCAGTGATCTTGTCTGCTGTGAACTCATCTTGTTGTGTTTCAAATAATAATAAATAAACAATATAGAAGAGAGCTTGTGTTGTGCTTGGAATAGATTCATAGAGAGGGAAGAAGGAGGTGAGCATAAGATGGAAAAGGTAATTTGCCTTATGTGTGGTTTATGCTTGTGCGCATATTCAAAAAAGGAAAATAATTTTAAAATAATAAAAGAAATATAAAGAGATACATAGTAGCTGGGGCTGGGGTAATGGAGCTTGTTTATATACATAGTAACCATCTAGCTTGTCCCTCCATGCTTTTTCTCATATCTGAAGCGACTTGAGAAACTCCAAGTTGCTTCTGGTGTGAGAGAATTGGCCGTCTGCAAGGACGTTGCCCAGAGGATGCCTGGATGTTTTACCATCCTATGGGAAGTTTCTCTCATGTCCCCACAAGCTGACAGATGGGAGCTCACCCTTCAGGTCAGCAGTTCAGCCGGCACAAGGATTTAGCCATGGCTGGGAAGGAGGGAGAGGAATACCTGGATGATCGCCATTGAGGCTGCAGAGATTTGCTGGAGCAGACCGGCTATGTGTCCATGTGCAGGAGCTCGGGGGGTATGGAGTGTGGGCTGCTGCTGGTCCTATCTTTGGAGGCTTGAGGGATGTCATGGGGACAGAGGCCATTTCCAGTTCATCTGGCCCTCCATCCTTGGAAAACTATAATTCCTACAGAGATCAAATTATTTCTTCTTTTTATTAGGGGTGAGGCTGGGGGTCTTCAACAGTAAGATGTGGACTCCACCATATTTGGAGGCAGCATACTTCACTATCAAATATCTCTTACTATGTTGATGTTGTTTTTTTCCTATTGTTTAATCAGATAGCAATTGTGGTCTCTCTACGCTACAGAAAGAAAGTCCTCCATTGTGCATGTGGCAGGGCTCAGGTTGCATTGTAATAGGTGGTCTGTGGTTTGCTTTTCTCCACACTTGCATGTCGTGGAATCCACTTAGTAGCCCCATTTCTTACAGACAGCTCTGCATCTCGTGGTGCAGTCTGTTCAGCACCTTCCAAGTCACCCAGTCTTCTGTGTGCCCAAGAGGGAGCCTCTCATTTGGTATCAGCCATGGCTTGAGGTTCCGGGTTTTACGGGTTTTAGCCTGCCACTCTTGGACTCTTGCTTGCTGAGGTGTTCCTGTGAGTGTCTCTGTAGATCTTAGAAAACTATTCCTTGATTTAAGGTGTTGGTGTGCTAGCTGATATCTGAACAGGGGATGGGCTGGAGATTTATTTATTTGTCGTGTCAGGGCAACCAGTCAATTGTATTACATTTCTAACAGAACAAAACAAACAAACAGACAAAATACAAAATTTGCGAGTTTGGTAGTTGATTAAATGTCCTTTGACCAGTATCTGGCCACTTGGAGTGCTTCTGGTGTTGCTGCAAGAAGGTCCTCCATTGTGCATGTGGCTGGGCTCAGGTTGCATTGCAGCAGGTGGTCTGTGGTTTGCTCTTCTCCACACTCGCATGTCGTGGATACCACTTTGTGGCCCCATTTCTTGAGGTTGGCTCTGCATCTCGTGGTGCCAGAGCGCAGTCTGTTCAGCGCCTTCCAAGTCGCCCAGTCTTCCGAGTGCCCAGGGGGGAGTCTCTCATTTGGTATAAGCCATTGGTTAAGGTTCCGGGTTTTTGCCTGCCACTTTTGGACTCTCTCTTGCTGAGGTGTTCCAGCGAGTGTCTCTGTAGATCTTAGAAAACTATTTCTACATTTAAGTCCTTGACGTGTTGGCTAATACCCAAACAGGGGATGAGCTGGAGATGTCTCTGCCTTGGTCCTTTCACTATTGGCTGCTACTTCCTGGTGGATGTCAGGTGGTGCAATACCAGCTAAACAGTGTAATTTCTCCAGTGGTGTAGGGCACAGACACCCTGTGATAATGCGGCATGTCTCATTAAGAGCCACATCCACTGTTTTAGTGTGGTGAGATGTGTTCCACACTGGGCATGCGTACTCAGCAGCAGAGTAGCATAGCACAAGGGCAGATGTCTTCACTATGTCTGGTTGTGATCCCCAGGTTGTGCCAGTCAGCTTTCATATGATATGTTTCTAGCACGGGCTGGAGATGTCACTGCCTTGGTCCTTTCACTATTGGTTGCTACTTCCCGGCAGTGTAGACGAGGCCATAGTATAGTTGTGTAGAGTTAAAGGGCTTTCTATTTCAAGTTGTGTTTCCAAGCTGAAAATTCAACTCCTGCTTCAGAGTTTGGCCAGCAGACAGTTATGTCCCTTGCGTACTCCAAGAACAAATGGATTATTCTCTGGCAAAGAATTACAACGATGTGTGGATGTGTGTCTTTGTGAGTGTATCAAAGTGAGAGATGGGGAGGGGGTTGCGTTATTCCCCAAGAGATGAGATTAAAACCAAAGAGAGTTGATAAAGAATCTACTGTAGTGCTTCGTATGGAGACGGAGAGTTATTGTGTCTTCCGGATCCATCAGGGTGATATAGTGGCCGATCACGCTGAGGCACGGCCGGAGCGGCACCCAATTCTCCCCTATGAGTAAACAGAGTCTTGCGGCTCATAGACGGCACTATAAATCCAAGCTAAGCATTTCAGGTCTATATCAGGGTGACAGAAAGCCCTGCGCCTCATGATTCATCCCGCATGGATGCATCATCTTTTTGTTCCAAACTAATCAGGAACATTTTTGAAATGCCCATTTTTCTTTTTCCGTCCAAGAACAAAAAAAGAAGGCAAAGCAAGGAAGATATATAGATATATAGTATTTTGCTGTTATTTTTGTTTGGTTTTTGCTTCCTCTTCCTCCTCCTTTGTCCGGCTGGTGCACAGTGTTAAATCTATCCGTCCGTCTGTCTATCTGTCTATCCATCTATCCATCAGTCTACTTTTCAGACCAGCCCTCTGAAAATATCCCAATTTTCCTGGCTCAACTCTTATGTTTTACTCCCATCTAGTGGCTGCAATGGAATTTGCATTCCTGGAGGGAAATAATATTTATATGTGCCTTTCTTCAAAGAAGATAGCAGTAGAAGTACAGACTGAGGATCCCTTCTCCAAAATACTTGGGACCAGAAGCGCTTTGGATTTTTTTTTTTCAGATTTCATGTTAACTGTATTCCAGAATCCCAAAATCCAAAATACTCCGAAATCTTACCCATCAGAGGCTGAGGACCCGTGGAGACTGCCATATAATGTGTCTGAAACATATAATTGGTCCGTGCAGACTCATTAACTGCATTATATGAGTCTACTGTCTTGCTGCTGTGTCGGACTGGATGAGGGCTAACAAATTGAAATTGAATCCAGACAAGACAGAGGTCCTCCTGGTCGGTCGAAAGGCCGAACGGGGCATAAGGTTACAGTGTTGGATGGGGTTACACTCCCCCTAAAGATGCAGGTTCACAGTTTGGGAGTGAACCTGGATTCATCGCTGAGCCTGGAACCTCAGGTCTCAGCGGTGGCCAGGTGAGTTTTTGCATAGTTAAAGCTTGTGCGCCAGCTGTGCCCGAACCTTGGGAAGTCTGACTTGGCCACGGTGGTCCAAGCTCTGGTTACATCCCGAATAGATTACTGCAACGCACTCTACATGGGGTTGCCTTTGAAGACTGTTAGAAGACTTCAACTAGTCCAACGGCCAGCAGCCAGATTACTCACCGGAGCGCCATACAGGAAACACACCACCCCCCTGATGCGTCAACTCCACTGGCTGCCGGTCCACCTCTGAGCACAATTCAAAGTGCTGGTCTTGGCCTATAAAACCCTATACAGCTCCGGCCCAGCTTACTTATCCGAACGTATCTCTCTCTACGTTCCACCTTGTAATTTAAGATGTACTGGGGAGGCCCTGCTCTCGGTCCCACTGGCGTCACAAACACGTCTGGTGGGGACGAGGGACAGGGCCTTCTCAGTGGTAGCCCCCCCCCCCCCGCGCTTGTGGAATTCGCTCCTCAGTGAGATTAGATCAGCGTCCTCCCTCCTTACCTTTAGGAAAAAACTAAAGTCGTGGTTTTGGAGCCAGGCTTGACATGTCTTCCTCTTGGCATGTTTCCCTCTTTCACCCTCTATTTGTGCCTCTTCGAATTCTGCATCACTGCTGGTCATAGCTGGCCTCCAGCTAGAGCACTGAGGACTTCCCAGTTCTCGGTGTCTATGTCACACTTTTTAAGGTTGGCTTTGAGCCCATATTTAAATATCTTTTCCTGCCTTCCAACATTCTGTTTTCCATTCTTGAATTCAGAGAATAGCAACTGCTTTGGGAGACAGTGGTCAGGCATCCAGACAACGTGGCCGGTCCAGTGGAGTTGATGGCACAGGAGCATTGCTTCAATGCTGGTGGTCTTTGCTTCTTCCAGCATGCTGACATTTGTCCATCTGTCTTCCCAAGATATTTGCAGGATTTTTCAAAGGCAACGCTAATGGAATTGTTCCAGGAGTTGTATGTGACGTCTGACACCATGCTGTTGGAGGCTTCTCTCATGGGAAGTTGGAGCTGACAGACAGGCCCTCACCCCGGCTTGTAGATTCAAACTGCTGACCTTCAAGTCCGCAGTTCAGCCAGCACAAGGGTTTAACCCATTGTGCCACCGTGGTGCCAATATCTTTGGGCTATGTGCACATACATGTGAATCCAAGCATTCAGATGTCCACAAAGGTATTTTAAGTAGAGTCTTGATTTGTACTTCTTCCATGCTCCGTATAGTGTACTTCTTAGCAGGTGACTCTTCAAATTAGAGTCAATTAATGTTTTTATATACATGTGTATATATGTGTGTGATATATATATATATATATATATATATATATAATCACACACACACACACACACATATATAGTATCCATGCCATCCCTATTTTAAATCATGTCCTTCTAATGTCAGTAGTGTTTTATTACCTAGAGCAGGTGTTGTAGTAGAGCCTGTAAGTAATGTTGCAAGCAGTAGTGTGGGTGCCAGAAGGGGAAAAAGGGTTACTCGTGAGCAGGAGTCAGATGAGGAACAACAGAGGAAAAGGATTCGGGATATACTTATGGCACCTACAGATGAGAACTCATTTGAGGGGTTCTCTGGGGATGAAGGGACAATGAGTGAAGGAGAGGAGGGAGACACAATGGATGGGAATAGAGGAAGAAAGAGGGTTACTCGGGAGCAGGAATTGAATGAGGAGCGACAAAGGAAGAGGATCCAGGATATACTTACGGCACCTACAGATGAGGAATCATATGAGGGTTTCTCTGGGGATGATGGGTCACAGAGTGGGGAAAACAGGGATGACACTGTCGATTGGACTAAAGTAAAGGAAGTACAAACTATTTGTGCGAAGCCAATATCTAGTGATACATTTATGGGATTCTCTGGAAGTGAAGATTGGCAATACAGCTGAGTCTTGGGGGGAATCTAAGTCTTGACAGAAGATGGAGAAGGTGGAGGGATGGGCGTGGGACTTCACGTGAAGAGATGGGAACAGCTGCAAGGGATAATCATGGGGCGGTGGTCAGTTCATCTTCTGATGATAATGATGATGATTATGAGTAATAAATGTGGGTTCAGAAATGGGGAATCTTTGCAGAAGGCAAGGTGTTGATATAAGTTCGTGCATTGGGTACTGTTTGGACTTGTCGCTGCCTGTTTCGTGTTTGGCATTGGGTTTGGGATCTGCAGGTTGCTGCTCCTGTTCGTGTGTGCTTTCGACTCGGATTGGATTCTCATGAGTGTGAATTTCCCCCTTCCTCGACCTCGGACCGGCTTGACTACGACGCTGCTTCTGTGGAGTTTGGAACTTTGCTACTTTGGATTCCTCTTGCTACAACCCTGGACTTCGCTTGACTACGCTTTCCTCCCTGCGGCTTCTCTGCTTTGTTAACCATTTGCATGCTGTGCCTCTTTTGTGTGACTTCAGAGTACTGTGTTTGATTCGGTTCTTTTGTCCGGATAATCCAGATTATACTTTTGTTTACCCTTTTGAACCAGGACTGGTTTTACCTTTAAGTTTTGACCAGAGGCATCGAGTTAAGTGTCTCTGAGTCTTTTTCCTTTGCTTTAGTAAACTCTGTTTTGGAACTAACTCTGAATCTGGCCCTTTAAGGCATCTGTGATTTTTACAGCAGGCATGGGCAAACTTTCTAACTTGGGGGCTGCATGGCAGGCTGGAATCGGGTGGGTGGGCCAGGACGGAGAGGGTTCCTTCCAAGCCCCCCCCCCCTCCCTGCCCTTTCCTCCCCTTCCTCTTCTCTTTTGGAGGCAGAATGTATTTGATTTGAATCTGGATTTGAACCTCTGACCTGTCGGTCTTCAGTCCCACTGGTACAAGGGTTTAACCCATTGCACCACGGGGGCTCCTATCCAAACTAGAGCTGCTGCTTCATAGGACAGCTTAAAGTTTGATAGGTCCATACCCTCTCTCTCTGTCTTTGGCATCTTGCATGATTTCATCTTAATTCTTGGGGGTTTTGTCTTTCCAACTGAATTTGCTAATATCTTTGTCTCATTGCTTGAAGCGGCATGCCGCATTATCACGGGGTGTCTGCGCCCTACACCACTGGAGAAATTACACTGCTTAGCCGGTATTGTACCACCTGACATCCACTGGGAAGTAGCAGCCAATAGTGAAAGGACCAAGGCAGAGACATCTCCAGCTCATCCCCTGTTTGGGTATCAGCCAGCACGTCAAGGACTTAAATCTAGAAATAGTTTTCTAAGATCTACAGAGACACTCGCTGGAACAGCTCAGCAAGCGAGAGTCCAAAAGTGGCAGGCTCAAATTCAGAACCTCAACCAATGGCTGATACCAAATGAGAGACTCCCTCCTGGGCACACAGAGGACTGGGCGACTTGGAAGGCGCTGAACAGACTGCGCTCTGGCACCACGAGATGCAGAGCCAACCTTCAGAAATGGGGCTACAAAGTGGAATCCTCGACATGCGAATGTTGAGAGGAGCAAACCACTGACCACCTGCTGCAATGCAACCTGAGCCCTGCCACATGCACAATGGAGGACCTTCTTGCAGCAACACCAGAAGCACTTCAAGTGGCTAGATACTGGTCAAAGGACATTTAATCAACTACCAAACTCATAAATTTTGTATTCTGTATTTTGTATTTTTGTATCTTGTCTGTTTGTTGGCTTTGTTCTGTTAGAAATGTAATTAGAAATTGCTTGAAGCAAGTATCATTTAACAATATTGATATTCTTTGGAAAAGAAACATCATTTTAGGGAGAATGTTCATTTTAATTGCAGGTATTCTTCCCATCAGATATTTGTGGATTGCAACTCCAAGCTTTTGGTTAAACTTTATTAAAGTTGCTGGGATCATCAGTTACTGCTGATCAGTGAACATCCAGGCCATTATAGTTCTTGTATTACAGCTACATTTGGAGAACATTCTTTATCACGTGTTAACACACACACATTCAGCGTTAAGTATTTTCTCCCCAGAAATACACAAAGAGAAAGAAGAGAGCTACCAAGTGGGGATTTATTTGCATGAAGGAATGCACTATTAATTAATAGCTTTTTAAAATAAATCCCCCCTTGCTACCTGTCTTGCTTTTCTTTCTGTGCTTTTCTAGGGGAAAATAATTAATCATTTTTCTTGCATATTGTGATAAGAATAGACATTTGCACTCGATTAACCCCACGGGGCTAAAAGACAGAACAGGTGAATTAGCGCTAGTCCGCATCCCCACAAATGTCAGGCTATTAAATGTGTAATTGGAATTTTTATTTGAGATCTTAACGTGGCTACATTGCGATCGCACTTTGCAAACGAAGAAGAGCACAATATGAAGTTTCCTGGGGAGACGTGGCCCATTAAAAAGAGAGTCAATATAGTACCATCTTATTTGGCTGGAATTCTTTTCTTGATTTACTCATGGGTAATAATTTCCTTTACATTATGTAGTTGCAGCTCTTTTCGTATGGGATAACACCTGGGATAACACCGGTGGTGCAGCAGGTTAAACTGCTGAGCTGTTGAACTTTCTGACTGAAAGGTCAGCAGTTCAAATCCAGGACCGAGGTGAGCTCCTGCTGTTAGCCCCAGCTTCTGCCAACCTAGCAGTTTGAAAACATGCAAATGTGAGTAGATCAATAGGTTCTGCTTTGGCAGGAAGGTAACTGAGCTCCATGCAGTCATGCTGGCCACATGACTTTGGAGGCGTCTATGGACAACATCAGCTCTTGGGCTTGGAAATGGAGATGAGCACCAACCTCCAGAGTTGGACAGGATTAGACTTAATGTCAAGGGGAAGCCTTTACCTTTACTAATACCTGTGTTTAGGTGAAGGTTGCAGACGGGAAGCTGAACATCTGGTGCTCTTATGCATTTGGAGCCCATTTTGCCTAGTACATGGAGATGTGTATTGTTTATTGATAAATGCACAGGCACTGAGCACTCCAAGTGTGAGTTTCAAAGCTATTTGCATGTTCAGTTGTGCCATGTTGCAATTCATTCATGCACAATTGTTGTGCAATTTTGCAAATGTAAAGACACACTACATCTCGATGTAGGATCTTACTATGGCCCCTTCTGCAGTGTCAAATAAAATCCAAAATATCTGCTTTGAACTGGATTATCCGGCAGTGTAGACTCATATAATCCAGTTCAAAGTAGATAATGTGGATTATTTGTTTTGAAAATCTGGATTATGTGGCAGTGTAGAAGTGGCCTATCACAGACCTGGAAGATCCCCCAAAGGCCAACAGTGCTATGCATTAAATCCCTCCCAACAGATCGGCATCCAGCCTCTGTTTCAAAACCTCCAAAGAATCACCATACTCCCAGGCAGCATATTCAATTGTGAAACATTTCCTCCCATCAGTACATTTTTCCTAATGTTTAATTTGCATCACTTTTCAGTAGTTTGAATCCATCGATTCTGTGGAGCTGCCAGAAACAAGCTTGTGCCACCCTCAATAGGACATCCTTTCAAGTATTTAAACATGTCTACACTTAACCTTCTCTTTCCCATACTAAACACATTCAGTTTCCTAAACTGCTCCACAAAAGGATTTATCGAAAATTAGACCCCCAAATAATGAATTATGGGACGTGGCTCCATTGAGAAATATCTTTGAAATTCCATGGAAATTCCCCAAAATGGTACTGCCCTCATCCAAAGGAAATTATTACAATCCTCACAAAATGAAGTGGGAAGGGGGAGCACATAATGAATTTGCATCAAAGTCCCTGGGTCGTCTTCCTTTTTCCCCCTGATGCAATCGATACTACCCATGGGAAAGATCCTTCACCTAAGCCAACCTCACCCTTGCAATATCATTGAGATGGTCATCACCTTTAAGCACCTATTGTGTACTGAAATTCAACACTACCTGAGCTCTGCGAGTGCAGCCTTTTTCCAAATGAAGCAGAGAATGTTTGAGGACCGGGACGTCCGTAGGGAGACCAAGGTGCTTGTTTATAAAGCTATTGTCCTCCCAACCCTGCTATACACTTGTGGGACGTGGACAGTCTACAGACGTCACATGCAACTCCTGGAACGATTCCATCAGTGCTGCCTCCGGAAAATCCTGCAAATCTCTTGAGAAGACAGGCGGACAAACGTCAGCGTGCTGGAAGAAGCAAAGACCACCAGCATTGAAGCGATGGTCCTCCACCATCAACTCAGTCCAACCCCAGTCCAACCCCATTCTGCCAAGATGCAGGAATATTGCATTCAAATCACCCCTGACAGATGGCCATCCAGCCTCTGTTTAAAAGCTTCCAAAGAAGGAGCCTCCACCACACTCCGGGGCAGAGAGTTCCACTGCTGAACGGCTCTCACAGTCAGGAAGTTCTTCATAATGTTCAGATGGAATCTCCTCTCTTGAAGTTTGAAGCCATTGTTCCGTGTCCTAGTCTCCAAGGAAGCAGAAAACAAGCTTGCTCCCTCCTCCCTGTGGCTTCCTTAAATGTATCTATACATGGCTATCATATCTCCTCTCAGCCTTCTCTTCTCCAGGCTAAACATGCCCAGCTCCTTAAGCCGCTCCTCATAGGGCTTGTTCTCCAGACCCTTGATCATTTTAGTCGCCCTCCTCTGGACACATTCCAGCTTGTCAATATCTCTCTTGAATTGTGGTGCCCAGAATGGGACACAATATTCCAGGTGAGGTCTAACCAAAGCGGAATAGAGGGGTAGCATTACTTTCCTAGTTGCTGAAAGCTATGCAATTACGGGAGTTCTAGTTTGGTGAGGCACCAGTGTTCTTTGGCAGAGAAGGGAAAAGACCTTGCAAAACTACAAATCCCAGATTCCATAGCACTGAGCCATGACAGTTAAAGTGGAATCAAACTTCATTCATTCTATAATGTGGATGCATTGTTATTTAGGGCCAGGCTGGAATTCATTCATGATTTTTTCAGATCTAGCTGATCACTAGGGTTAAAGGTTATTGGCGCTAAAGGTTAGTTGTATTTCGACATATAAAAGACAACAACAACCAAAATTCTATCATAATTAGTCTCAAAAAATTAGAAACTGTAGCAAAACATGTCTGAAATTAGGATAGGGGTATTATCCATTGGGAAATTTTCCTTTATAGTGGGATTCAGTGTTACACCTTGTAAAGGAAAAGAAGGCTCCAGAATGCTGACTTCATTCCCTGGTGTGTTTAACAATCAGAAGACGTCTCATTGGGTGAAACATTTATTTTTGTACTGAGCGGTATGTAATTTTTGGCTACCAGTTTGTGCAATATTTGACCACCTCGGGATGCATTAATTGTTTCTTTGGAGAAGCATAACATCCTCTAATAGCTAGCATAATATTCACCTTGTGGAATACTAATATTTGATTTCACGCGCACAAAAGCAAATGTGTTTGCTTTTAGACCCAGACACTTGAAATGCTAATTTTAATCTCAGTTTTTTTTTTCCTCCCTCAATAATATTCACAAGAGATCATGGAAAGTGACAAGTTTCAGGAGGGGAAAGCTGTATGAGTAAAGTTGAATGTAACAACACAAAGAGTGGAGGATTTTATAGGGAAATTTCTTACAAATCAAGTTGAGATCAAGATGCCACGAAACTTGGAGGAAACAGCTTAATTCAGAGGTGTTTTGTGACTCTAATTTGTAGGTGGGTTCGTTAATCTGTTCCAGGTTTTAGTTTGAGTTTGAAGCTTGTTTTCTGCTGCTCTGGAGACTAGGAGCAATGGGCTCGAATTACAGGAAAGGAAATTCCACCTGAACTTCTTGACCGTAAGAAGAGCTGTTCAACAGTGGAACTCTCTGCACTGGAGTGTGGTGGAACTTCCTTCCTTGGAGGCTATTAAACAGAGGCTGGGTGGACATCTTTTGGGGGTGCTTTGATTGTGTCTTTCCTGCATGGTGGGGGGTTAGACTAGATGGCCTATGTCATCTCTTCCAACTGTATGATACTATGATTCTATGACAGTCCGGTGTCTGATGAGCCCCACTATTTTGAAGACCAGGTGAACATGCAAATTGAGTTTGAGGGGGAAAGGAATAGAGGTTTATTGCTTTCAGGCCTAAAAAGGATGTCTGCTACAGAATCTGTACTCAAAAGCAATCAGATATAATCATGCAATACAGTGAAAGACACAATGGGGTGGTTATGTAAATATTAGGCATGGTTAGGTCCAGTCAGAATCTTCGATATTCGGAATAAAGTCAGAAAGATTGACTTTTTGAAGCGATTTTGACTTCTTTAGGAAACAAGAAGTCCCCTTGCCCTTCTGAAGCTAGTCTTGCCATTTCCCCCCCTGACTCAGGTTCAGCTTTTCCCTGCTTCTGGTCCCTGGCCTCGGCTCAATCCAGAGAACCCAGTTATAAACCAGAGAAGGGTGAATTTCCTCCCATTTGCTTTTCCTGTATCTGCCTCAAGCCAGAGAGATTAGTTATAAACCAGAGAAGGGTGAATTCCCCCCTTGCTTTTCCTGCATCTGGCTCAAGCCAGAGAAGTGAGTTATAAACCAGAGAAGGGTGAATTTCCTCCCGTTTGCTTTTCTTGCTTCTGGCTCAAGCCAGAGAAGCTAGTTTTAAGCCAAGGACGGGTGCATTTCCTCTCTTTTGCTTTTTTTGCTTCTGGCTCAAGCCAGAGAAGCTAGTTTTAAGCCAAGGAAGGGTGAATTTCCTCCCGTTTGCTTTTCCTACATCTGGCTCAAGCCAGAGAAGTGAGTTATAAACAGAGAAGGGTGAATTTCCTCCTGTTTGCTTTTCTTGCTTCTGGCTCAAGCCAGAGAAGTGAGTTATAAACCAGAGAAGAGTGAATTTCCTCCCGATTGCTTTTCCTGTGTCTGGCTCAAGCCAGAGAAGCGAGTCATAAACCAGAGAAGGGTGAATTTCCTCCCGTTTGCCTTTCTTGCTTCTGGCTCAAGCCAGAGAAGCTAGTTTTAAGCCAGAGAAGGGTGAATTTCCTCCCGTTTGCTTTTCCTGTGTCTGGCTCAAGCCAGAGAAGTGAGTTGTAAACCAGAGAAGGGTGAATTTCCTCCTGTTTGCTTTTCCTGCATCTGGCTCAAGCCAGAGAAGCAAGTCATAAACCAGAGAAGAGTGAATTTCCTTCCGTTTGCTTTTCTTGCTTCTGGCTCAAGCCAGAGAAGTGAGTTGTAAACCAGAGAAGGGTGAATTTCCTCCTGTTTGCTTTTCCTGCATCTGGCTCAAGCCAGATAAGCAAGTCATAAACCAGAGAAGAGTGAATTTCCTTCCGTTTGCTTTTCTTGCTTCTGGCTCAAGCCAGAGAAGTGAGTTATAAACCAGAGAAGGGTGAATTTCCGCCCGATTTCTTTTCCTGCATCTGGCCCAAGCCAGAGAAGCCAGTTTTAAGCCAGGGAAGGGTGGATTTTCTCAGCTTGCTTTTCCCCGCTCTTGAAGTAAAACAACTACTTTCAAAGTAAAGACCACCCAATGAAACAGGAAATAACACTTTCAAACCATTAACAAAAGGATCCAGAAGTCTCAGAAGTTTCAAAAAGTTTTGAACATTTTTTTCTGTGAAAATCCTAGAATTAAATAACCAGTGCCCCATACATTCGAAACGAGATTTCAACCATTTTTTAAAAATCAAACAAGCCTAGTAAATATGAAACATACAGATTTTATCTGTATGCTGTTGGTGTCTGGAAGCATCTCATCTCCAAATTCCCTCAGGAGACTGAAGCTTCTGTTGATGGAATTAACTTCTCCAGCTGGCATTGTTTTCTCTTTATGGACTCGCCTCACGGTAGGTGGGGAGCTGGAAAAACCCCTCGGGCACATACATACGTAAATAGGATGTTTGTCTTAATTTACCCCAAAGCACTGGACTGTATATGGGCAGGTATTATTCCCTTCTCCAGTGAATCTTTAAAACAGAACTTGTTGTCGTTATTGCTAGCGCTACCACTACAGGCTGACATAGTGACATTTGATGGTTCAGTGTTCACAAACTTTATTTTCATTATTTATTTTTATTTATTTTTTATTTTTATTTTATTATTTTTATTTTTATTTTATTATTTTTATTTTATTTTCATTATGTTATTATTCATTGAATTTTCATTATTTTGTTATTCATTTAACTTTCATTATATTAATTCTTATTTAATTTTCCATTATTGTATTATTCATTTATTGTTATTATTTTAATAAATTAATTTTCTTTTCATTATTTTAATTCAATTTTATTTTCATTATTTAATTGTATTTTTGTTCTTTTTATTTATTTTCATTTTAAATGTTTTAATTTTAATTTAATTATTATTTTATTAATCTAATTTAATTATAATTATTTAATTTGATTATTTTAATCTTATTTAATTCTCACTATTTACAAACAATGCAAACTTATTGTTTTATTATTACATCAATATAAATAATTATACACTGCTTCCGTTTTTATTTATTTATTACTATCATTATTATTTATCAATTTTATTTCCATTATTTTAATTTTATTTATTTTTGTTATTTTTATTTTCATTGCTTTAATTTTCATTTAATTATTATTTTATTAATCAAATTTAATTATAATTATTTAATTTGATTATTTTAATTTTATTTAATTCTCACTATTTACAAACAACGCAAACTTATTGTTTTATTATTACATCAATATAAATAATTATATACTGCTTCTGTTTTTATTTATTTATAAGTATAATTATTAATATTTAATTTGATTTTCATTATTTTAATTCTTATTTTAATAAATTAATTTTATTTAATTTTCTTTTCTTTATTTTAATTCAATTTGATTTTTATTATTTTAATTCAATTTTATTTCCATTATTTTAATTTTATTCATTTTTGTTATTTTCATTTTCATTGTTTTAATTTTCATTCAATTATTTTATTATTCATTTAATTTTATTATAATTATTTAATTTGATTATTTCCATTATTTCAATTTTAATTTTTTTGTTATTTTTATTTTCATTGTTTTAATTTTCATTCAATTATTATTATTTTATTATTAATTTAATTTATAATTATTTAATTTTATTATTTTAATTTCTATTTAATAATTTAATTATATTAATTTAATTTGATTATTTTCATTTTATTAATTTTATTTATTTTTATTTTCATTGTTTTAATTTTCATTTAATTTTTATTATTTTATTATTCATTTAATTTAATTATAATTATTTAATTTGATTATTTTAATTTAATTATAATAATTTAACTTGATTATTTTAATTTCTATTTAATTTTTACTATTTACAAACAATGCAAACTTATTCTTTTATTATTACATCAATATAAATAATAAACACTGCTTCCATTTTTAATTATTATTTTTATATTATTATTATTATTATTATTATTATTATTATTATTATTATTATAAGCTACATTCTTCCCATTTGTTTTTGGCTCCTTCTTTTGTACGGAAAACAACCAACTTCCGGCAACTACTAAGGAGAACGCCATCTTTCTTTTTCTTTCAGAGCGCAGCCATCTGTCCGTACGACTCAAACGCCATCTTTGAATGGGGAATATTAACAGGGAAAGACTGGAACGTTGAGGCGGAACAGCGCCACCTTCAGTGCCTTTAGAAAAAATGGCGGAGAAAGTCCGCCTGCACCAATGGGCTCCGCTGCTTGAGACCGGCCGGCCGCTGATTGGAAGAACGCCTGCGCGTAGCGGTGGGAGGGGCGTCCCGTGAAGGCATCAGCGGCCCGGGGAAGGAAGGAAGAGCGGAGGGAGGGTTCCTGGATCAGCCGCCATGGGGGAAGCAGAGAAGTTCTATTATGTTTACAGCTGTGATTTGGACATCAATGTGCAGCTCAAGATGTGAGTGGCTTGGAGGCAATGGGGTGCATGCATGCAAGCATGGGGATTGTGGATGGGGCCCCCAGGAATGGCAGGACTACAACTCCCAGCATTCTGCACCATTGCAGGATTGATGCACTTCCAAACTGCAATGGCTCAGTGCTGTGGGATCCTGGGATTTGTAGTTTTGCAAGGTTTCCCCCCCCCTCCTTCAAGTTTAGGTGGGCCCCCAGGAATGGCAGGACTACAACTCCCAGGATTAATGCATTTGCAAACTGCAATGGCTCAGTGCTCTGTGATCCTGGGATTTGTAGTTTTGCAAGGTTTTTTCCCCCTTCCTTCAAGTTTAGGTGGGCCCCTAGGAATGGCAGAACTACAACTCCCAGCATTCTGCACCATTGCAGGATTAATGCACTTCCAAACTGCAATGGCTCACTGCTGTGGGATCCTGGGATTTGTAGTTTTGCAAGGTTCCCCCCCCCCCTTCCTTCAAGTTTAGATGGGCCCCCAGGGATGGCAGGACTACAACTCCCAGCATTCTACACCATTGCAGGATTAATGCACTTCCAAACTTCAATGGCTCAGTGTTGTGGGATCCTGGGATTTGTAGTTTTGCAAGGTTTCCCCCCCCCCCTTTCTTCAGCTTTCTCTACCAGAGACTGTAAACTACAAATCCCATGATTCCATAGCACTGAGCCAGGGCAGATCCAAGTAGTATCAAACTGCATTAATTCTGCAGTGTAGATGCAACATCAGACCTGTCATAATAACCTTTCAGCTCAAGTGTGATGTGTTTTTGAACGATGATTATGATGATTTTGAATTGTGATGATGATTGTAATAGATTCCTCACTTTGATTTTGATCAATTAAATAATAGTAATAATAATATTTTTTGTCATGTCAGGAGTGACTTGAGAAACTGCAAGTCACTTCTGGTATGAGAGAATTGGCAGTCTGCAAGGACGTTGCCCAGGGGATGCCTGGATGTTTTTTACGTTTTACCATCCCTGTGGGAGGCTTCTCTCATGTCCCCGTATGAGGAGCTGGAGCTGACAGAGGGAGCTCATCCATGATTTCCCTGGATTCGAACTATGTTCCTATTGATGCAGGGATTTTGGCCTGCATCAATAGGAGCCTAGTGTCTAGATCTAGGGAAGTAATGCTACCCCTCTATTCTGCCTTGGTTAGACCACGTTACCTGGAATACTGTGTCCAATTCTGGGCACCACAATTCAAGAGAGATATTGACAAGCTGGAATGTGTCCAGAGGAGGGCAACTAAAATGATCAAGGGTCTGGAGAACATGCCCTATGAGGAGTGGCTTCAGGAGCTGGGCATATTTAGCATGAAGAAGAGAAGGGTTTATATATCTGTGGAATGACCAGGGTGGGACAAAGAATTATTGTCTGTTGGAGGTAGGTGTGAATGTTTCAACTGACTACCTTGATTAGCATTTGATGGCCTGGCAGTGCCTGGGGCAGTCTTATGTTGAGAGATGTACCTGATTTTTTCCTCTCTGTTGTTTTGCTGTTGTAATTTTAGAGTTTTTTTTAATGCAGTTGAAACATTCACACCTAGTTCCAACAGACAAGAATCCTTTGTCCCACCCTGGATATTCCACAGATATATAAACCCATTTTCCTAGGTCCAACAGACCTCACTACCTCTGAGGATGCTTGGCATAGATCCAGGCGAAACGTCAGGAGAAAATGCCTCTAGAACATGGTCATTTAGCCTGAAATCCATTTTCCTAGTTCTAACAGACCTCACTACCTCTGAGGATGTTTGCCATAGGTGCAGGCGAAACGTCAGGAGTAAATGCCTCTAGAACATGGCCATATAGCCTGAAATCCATTTTCCTAGTTCTAACAGACCTCACTACCTCTGAAGATGCTTGCCATAGATGCAGGCAAAACGTCAGGAGAAAATGCCTCTAGAACATGGCCATATAGCCTGAAATCCGTTTTCCTAGTTCTAACAGACCTCACTACCTCTGAGGATGCTTGCCATAGATGCAGGCGAAACGTCAGGAGAGAATGCCTCTAGAACATGGCCATATAGCCTGAAAAAACCTACAGCAACCCAAAGCTAAAGACCTTGTAAAACTACAACTCCCAGGATGCCATAGTGTTGGGGCAGGGCAGTTTAAAGGTCTCAAACTGCATTCATTCCACAGTATCGATGCCTCCAGAGAGAACGAAAGCAATTATTTCTTCAGCTGATGAATTTGTTTAGCTATGAATGTGTGCCAGTCTTGACTTTTTGGAAACTTGCTTTGTTTACCTTATCCCTTTAGTGGAAGCTTGGAGGGGAAAAGGGAGCAGAAGAGCTACAAAGCGGTTTTGGAAAATCCCATGCTGAGGTTTTCGGGGCTGTACCAGGAGACCTGCTCGGACTTATACGTGACCTGCCAAGTCTTTGCAGAAGGGAAACCCCTTGCACTTCCTGTCCGGACCTCCTACAAAGCCTTCAGCACCAGGTGGAAGTACGTCCCTTCTCTGAATATGCTTTGGACCACAATTGGAAGCCAGTGACTCTCCAATGGATTGCAATGGCTAGTAGCCATTGCCAGCATACTGATCTTCAGGAATGCTTGTGGTCGCAACCTAATAGGAATCCAGTACTAAGTTCCTGCCTCCAGTATTCCGCACTACCATATAAAATCCCAATTATCTGCTTTGGACTGGATTATATGGCAGTGTAGACTCAGATAATCCAGTTCAAAGCAGATAATGTGGATTATCTGCTTTGATAATCTGGATTATATGGATCTAGTTCTCAGATCCAGGGATATCGTGTTCCCCCTCTATTCTGTCTTGGTCAGACCACACCTGGAATCATACTCTGTCCAATTCTGGGCACCAAAATTAAAGGGAGAGGTTGACAAGCTGGACTGTGTCCTGAGGAGGGAGACTGAAATGTTCAAGGGTCTGGAGAACAAGCCCTGTGAGGAGTGGCTTAAAGAGCTGGGTGTGTTTAGCCTTCAGAAGAGAATGCTGAGACATGATGAGGGCCATGTATCAAGATGTGAGGGGATGTGATAGGGAGCAGGCTTTGTTTTCTGATTGGGATGTGGCTTCAAATTACAGGAAAGTAGATTCCACCTGAAAATTAGGAGCGCTGTTCTGCAGTGGAACTCTCTGCCCTGGAGTGTGGTGAAGGCTCAGGCTTTTGCAGGCTTTTAAGCAAAGGCTAGATGGCCATCTGCCGGGGGTGCTTTGCATGCGATTGTCCTGCTTCTTGGCAGAATGGGGTTGGACTGGATGGCTCATGAGGTCTCTTCCAACTCTGCTATGATTCTGTGGCAGTGTAGAAGGGATAAAAGAGTGATAATTGGGTGACTATGGGCATAGGAGCCCCCGGTGGCGCAGTGGGTTAAAGCACTGAGCTGCTGAGCTTGTTGATCGAAAGGTCGCAGGTTCGATCCCGGGGAGCGGCGTGAGCTTCTGCTGTCAGCCCTAGCTTCTGCCAACCTAGCAGTTCAAAAACATGCAAATGTGAGTAGATCAATAGGTACCGCTCCGGCGGGAAGGTAACGGCGTTCCATGCAGTCATGCCGACCACATGACCTTGGAGGTGTCTACGGACAACGCTGGCTCTTTGGCTTAGAAATGGAGATGAGCACCAACCCCCAGAGTCAGACATGACTGGACTTAATGTCAGGGGACTACCTTTACCTATGGGCATAACTCATAATTCTTATTCTTAATAATATAATATAATTTATTATTGCTACGAGATTTTTAATTGCTTTCACTTCCTTTGGTTGCAATGTTCTTAGTGTTGCTTTGGGTTTCCTTGTGGAGAGAAAAAGCAGGGCATAAATGAACGTAATTAGTGCAAATGTGCTTAGAAATCTGCTGATTCCTTAATGTAATTCAGGCTCCTTCTACACTGCAGATCCCAGAATCCAATTCCAGGTTATCTGTTTAGCCCAGATTATTTACACTGGAGACTCGCATAATCCATAATCAGATCCTGGGGTATAGGCTCCTTCCGCACAGCTGTATAAAATCCACATTGAACTGGATTATATGGCAGTGTAGACTCAACCCAGTTCAAAGTAGATATTTTGGATTATTTGATTTGATATTCCGGTTTATATGGCTGTGTGGAAGGGCCCTTAAGGACAGTTTAGAAGGGCCTCAATGACTTGAATGATCAAGGGTCAACATATGTGAGAATACATCTTGGCAAAGAGTAGGGAACCCTAGGTCATCCAGCTATTTTGGACGTTTGCACCCAACAAGTCCCATCCAACAGGACTACTGATCCAGAATGATGGAAATTACTCCTTAAATATCTGTTAGGATCTTGGTTGAGGGAAGCTGCTTGAAGAGGCGCCCAACAAGCACCCACAAACCCAAATTGCCTTGTTGAGATGTTGTTGGTCCTCCAGTAAAACCATTATGGTCTCAACTAACAATGGATCTCTTTCTCTCCAGCTGGAATGAATGGTTGAAACTGCCAGTCAAGTACCCAGATTTGCCAAGGAATGCTCAAGTGGCCTTCACCATATGGGATGTCTATGGACCTGGCAAAGCAGTACCAGTTGGGGGAACGACAGTCTCACTCTTTGGAAAATATGGGTAAGTCCACATTCTACCTTCTTGTTGGTTTTTATTACAGTACAGGCAGTCCCCGAGTTACAAACACCAGACTTACAAATGACTCATAGTTAAGAACAGGGGTGAGACAATAGGAAGTGAGAGAGATCTGCCCCTCGGAAGGGACATTTACTCCTGGAAGAGTTATTATCATGGGAAAAGGGGTCTCAAATGAAGTTTTATCACCAATCCTTGTTTCCACAACAAGCCAAATCTTTCAAAATCCCATTATCACAAGGACAAAAAGCGAGGTGAAATCTTCTGAAATAGAGCAAGGAAACTGTCAATATTGGATCTCTCTTCAGTTACGCAATCACACCAATTCATAAATTTGTGGTCTCGCAATCATACTTCTGCATAATCCCATTGCCTCAGCTTCCCTGGTTTATTTATTTATTTACAGTATTTATATTCTGCCCTTCTCACCCCGCAGGGGACTCAGGGCGGATTAAAATGTACATATACATGGCAAACATTTAATGCCATGGACACACAACATATATAGACAGGCACACAGAGGCTATTCAACATTCCAGCTTTTTCATGAGGGTATTCTGGCCACCAGGAGGCTGTCCCTTCACCATCCATTTGTGACACTGATGAAATACTTCCTCATTCTCTGCATGCTTGCTAGAGATTTTTATGGCGTCTTAAATTAGCATCCTTGCATAAGCGGTACCTAAATTTCCTATTTGACAGATGCAATTGTCTTTCGGGCTGCAAAGGTCGACAGCAAGCTACACAAATTGGTCAGAAGCTCACTCCAACCTAGGCTGGCTTCAAACTCATGACCTTTTGGTTAGTAGTGATCTTAATGCAGCTGACTCTGAGCCAGCTGCGCCACAGTCCCAGTGCAACTGTGGTTTGCCTGCTTATAATAATAATAATAATAATAATAATAGTAATAATACTTTATTTATATCCCACTGTGCAGGTACAGCTGTACCAGGAGCTCCAATATTGTTTGCTTTGCATTGAATGTTTGCTGTAGTCCTAAGTTTCAGGGACTCTGCAGATAGGTGGCTTCTTTTGGCTGCAATCATAGGGCAAGCCACCTGTCAATTACAGTTAGGTTCCCTGGTCCTACCCCTTTTTGGGTTTTGGAGGGAGTAGGAGCCATTTTGGGTTAGTCCACACAAAGAAGCCTTCTATGCAGGACATAATACCAAGAGCTCCTGTAGCAAGCTTCATCTTCTACGGTTTGACCGTTTCCTAACATTTAGGAAACGGGTGAAGACGTGGCTGTGGAGTCAGGCCTTCGATGAATGAGACAACACCATAGGACCCTGGATGGAAGATGATGTAGATCCATCTTAATAGGACGACTGACCACAGTAGTTTTAGACATAATGTTGTTTTAAAGTTTTTTGTAATTGTGATATATGACATTTTAATGAATGTATATGTTTTTATGGCTGTAAACCAGGCTGAGTCCCTCAACGAGGTTGAGAAGCTCGGTATACAAAACTGTGAAATAAATAATAAATAAAATACAGCCCCACAGCTTGGCCGGAAGATATACAGCCTTACAGCTCCTTTGCGGAGGGACTTCAGTCAACCATCATTGAAACCTGAACTCCTTTTCCCCTGGAGGTCTGCAAAGCTCTGCTTGGTAAGGGTCACTCCCGGAAGCCAGACGCAGTTGGTACCGGGGGTAGGGGCTCCACGCCAACAGAGGCAAAGACAGACTGCCCAGATTAGAAGTTAATGATTTCCCCATTAGTTACAGTTATGAAGATAGTGCCTGTTCCCTGTGGACAAGATTGAGAGAGAGCCAATAGACTGTTAAGAAAGTCTTAAAGTACCTGTTTGTTTTCATTAATAAAGAACTTTGTTGAACCTTTAAGCAATCTAAAGACTCTGTTTTAAGGAAATCCAAGGGCCTTTAATCTGAGGCAGCCCTGGCGTCCCGTTGGCCATACAGAATTTATGTCCTGTCTACAGTCTTATGCACAGGCCCAGTGTGCGACAGCACACCTGCTACCATCTCCCCAAGGGGACTTGGAGCAGCTTACATGAGGCCAAGCCCGACAATACATCAATAAAACAAAAAGCAATAAGCAAATAAAACAGTACAATTAATATGCACACATGTAAACAATAACACGCAGGATTTAAAAACCTTATGGCCGGGTCAAATGTAATAGTTTAAAAATTTAAAAAATAAACTTGGTGTTATAAAGTTGACTACAAGCAGTCTTGGTGCCAGTTAGGCTTGAGAAGAGAGGGGCATTCCAGGGCTGCCACCAAAGGAGAGCTTATTTTCCACATTCTAATGCAACACATTGCTACCACTGGTGGGACATAGAGAAGTGCGCTTCCAACAGACCTCAGTCTTTTGGCATTCCTAGGCCTTCCCATCTTTCCCAAAAAGAAACTTGTGCAACATAGTGAAATATTTGCTTCCTGGATCAAGGAACAGGATTCCGCAGAGTATTGTTCTATGTCCACTAAATGATCTTTGCTTCTCTCATAGGATGTTTCGCCAAGGAATGCATGATCTGAAAGTCTGGCCCAATGTGGAGGCGGATGGATCTGAGCCAACTAGGACTCCAGGAAGAACTAGCAGTACCCTTTCCGAGGATCAGATGAGTCGACTAGCCAAGGTAAGGGAACGATCTTGGGTTCAGTTTGAATGAAATGCTAGTCCATGATATACAACCGCAAAAGTTCACTGTGTCTGTAAAAGAGACCTCAGAGAAAGGTGTATGGGATATAACTTTATTTCAGGGCAAGTTGTTCTTCAAACCTGAAGGCAAGTAGAGATTCCAGACTGGAAATATAGGCCTAGTGTACAGCAGAGCTTCTTATAAGGAGAGATTGTGAACTGCAAGGTGAACTTCTTCTCCACTGATCATATTTTGTATCCTGGAAATGAACATACATATGTTGAAGCAATTGGAGTTCTTTGCTCCATATATTGGATCTCATTTGCAAAAATCACCTCTGTGTATTTTGATTTAATCTGGTAAAAACCTAGCAACTTCCTCTCTTTGTTTTCACCCTGAGATGTGGAGATTTTGTTTCCTGAGAGAAATACCATGTACTGCTGCTAACTCTCATTGGTTTGGAGGACTCTTGGGTTTTCACCTTTTGTTTTGCGAGCTGCTAGCACATTTCAAACTACCCCCCCCCCCAGTTGATTATTTACAGCAGTGTTTCTCAACCTTCCTAATGCCGCGACCCCTTGATACAGTTCCTCATGTTGTGGTGACCCCTAACCATAACATTATTTTAATTGCTACTTCATAATTGTAATTTTGCTACTGTTACGAATCATCAATATCTGATATGTGGGATATATTTTCATTCACTGGACCAGATTTGACACAAATACGCAATATGCCCAAATTTGAATACTGGTGGGGTTTGAGGGGATTGATTTTGTCATTTGGAAGTTGTATTTGCTGGGATTTATAGTTCTCCTACAATCAAAGAGCATTCTGAACTCCACCAACGATGGAATTGAACCAAACTTGACACACAGAACTCCCATGATCAACAGAAAATACTGGAAGGGATTGGTGGGCATTGACCTTGAGTTTGGGAGTTGTAGTTCTCCTACATCCAGAGAGCACTGTGGACTCAAACAATGAT
This sequence comes from Anolis sagrei, assembly GCF_037176765.1. Lineage (NCBI taxonomy): Eukaryota > Metazoa > Chordata > Lepidosauria > Squamata > Anolidae > Anolis > Anolis sagrei. The sequence goes on along the minus strand of NC_090022.1, from coordinate 292,927,967 downwards.
GGATCTGGACCAAACTTGGCAGAAATATTCCATATGCCCAAATGTGAACACAGATGGAGTTTGAGGAAAATAGACCTCAATATTTGGGAGTTGTAGTTACTAGGATTTGTAGTTCACCTACAACCAAAGAGCATTCTGAACTTCATCAACAATAGAATTGGGCCAAACTTCCCACACAAAACCCCTGACCAACAGAAAATACTGTGTTTTCTGATGGTCTTTGGTGACCCCTATGACTCCCCTTCGTGACCCCCGCAGGGGTCCCGACCCCCAGGTTGAGAAACACTGATTTACAGCATTTATATTCCACCCTTCTCACCCCAGAGGAATGGAGCCCCCGGTGGCGCAGTGGCTTAAACCCCTGTGCCATCAGGACTGAAGACCTACAGGTCACAGGTTCGAATCCGGGGAAGGGCGGATGAGCTCCCTCTATCAGCTCCAGCTCCTCATGCCCCCACATGAGAGAAGCCTCCCACAAGGATGATAAAACATCAAATCATCCAGGCGTCCTCTGGGCAACGTCCTTGCAGACGGCCAATTCTCTCACACCAGAAGCGACTTGCAATTTCTCAGGTCGCTCCTGACATGACAAAAAAAACCACAAAAAAAAAACCCAGAGGGGACTCAGGGCGGATCACATAACACATACATGACAAACATTCAATGCCATTATACAATGACAAGACAGACAACAGATAGAGGTATTATGTTGGCATTTTTCCCAACTTTGGCATCCTGGAGGTTGTGATTGATTCTGCCCACAAGGGAGTGCTGTCACTCCATCCTCTATGATGAAGAGTCCTTGATAATAGATTTCCTCCTTCCTTTGATCACCAGTATTTTTTGGTATTTCCTTTATGGAGCCGTAAAATACCTCCCCGCTTAAGTGGTACCTAATTTCTCTCCTCACAGCTGTTTTTGAACTGTTTAGGTGGACAGTAAGCTGGGCTGAAGGTTGGGTGCTCACCCCGACCCAGTCTTTGAACTGCCAAGCTTTTGATTGGTAAGATCTATTACCAATCTGGGTTGTTGTAGCTTTTTTCGGGCTATATGGCCATGTTCTAAAGGCATTTTCTCCTGACGTTTCGCCTGCATCTATGGCAAGCATCCTCAGAGGTAGTGAGGTCTGTTGGAACTAGGAAAAAGTGTTTATATATCTGTGAAATGACCAGGGTGGGACAAAGGAATCTTGTCTGTTGGAGCTAGGTGTGAATGTTTCAACTGATCACCTTGATTAGCATTTGATTGCCTGGCAGTGCCTGGAGCAATCTTTTGTTGAGAGGTGATTAGATGTCCTTGTTTGTTTCCTCTCTGTTGTTGTGCTGTTCTAATTTTAGAGTTTTTAAAATACTGATAGCCAGATTTTGTTCATTTTCATGGTTTCAAGGTGGTCAGTTGAAACATTCACACCTATATAAACTCCTTTTCCTAGTTCCAACATACCTCACTATCTCTGAGGATGCTTGCCATAGATGCAGGCGAAACATCAGGAGAAAATGCCTTTAGAACATGGCCATATAGCCCGAAAAAACCTACAATAACTCTACTAGTCACTTCTTTCCAGGATGAAGAAGAGGAACCTGTTAAGGGAAGAAGCATCCTTTGGGATTGGTTACTTAACCAATTACAGATCCACTTAACAGTAGTATTGCCTAGCCCACATTTTACTAATTTAGACATGCCACATTATTACAGGATGTCTACGCCCCACACTATTGCAGAAATTATATTGTTTAGCCAATATTGCAGCATCTGACATCCGCCGGAAAGTAGCAGCCAATAATGAAAGGACCAAGGCAGTGACATTTCTGGCCCATCCTCTGTTCAGATATCAGCCAGCACTCCCAACGCTTTAAATCAAGAAATAGTTTTCTAAGATCTACAGAGACAGCAAGTGAGAGTACAAAAGTGGCAGGCTAAAATCCAGAACCTCAAGCCATGGCTGATACCAAATGAGAGACTCTCTCATGTGAACACAGAAGACTGGAAGGTGCTGAACAGACTGCGCTCTGGCACCATGAGATGCAGAGCTCACGACATATGAGTGTGGAAAAGAGTAAACCACGAACCACGTATTGCAATGCCGTCTGAGCCGAGCCACATGCACAATGGAGGACCTTCTTATAGCAACACCAGAGGCACTCCAAGTGGCCAGCTACTGGTCAAAGGACATTTAATAGAATGTCAAGTTTGCAAACTTTGTGTTTTTTTTAATACATTACAACTGTACTGCCTGAACATCAAGCAAAAAGTGGGCGCTAGAAACAACATCATACGAAAGCTGACTGGCACAACCTGGGGATCACAACCAGACACAGTGAAGACGTCTGCCCTTGCGCTATGCTACTCTGCTGCTGACTATGCATGCCCAGTGTGGAACACATCTCACCACACTAAAACAGTAGATGTGGCTCTTAATGAGACATGCCGCATTATCACAGGGTGCCTGTGCCCCACACCACTGGAGAAATTACACTGCTTAGCCAGTATTGCACCACCTGACATCCGCCGGGAAGTAGCAGCCAATAGTGAAAGACCAAGGCAGAGATATCTCCAGCTCATCCCCTGTTTGGGTATCAGCCAGCACATCAACGACTTAAATCAAGACATAGTTTTCTTAGATCTACAGAGACACTCGCTGGAACACCCCAGCAAGCGAGAGTCCAAAAGTGGCAGGCCCAAACCCAGCACCTCAATCCATGGGTGATACCAGATGAGAGACTCCCCCCTGGGCACACAGAAGACTGGGCGACTTGGAAGGCGCTGAACAGACTGTGCTCTGGCACCACGAGATGCAGAGCCAATCTTAAGAAATGGGGCCACAAAGTGGAATCCTCAGCATGCGAGTGCGGAGAAGAACAAACCACAGACCACCTGCTGCAATGCACCCTGAGCCCTGCCACATGCACAATGGAGGACCTTCTTGCGGCAACACCAGAGGCACTCCAAGTGGCCAGATACTGGTCTAAGGACATTTAACCAACTACCAAGTTTGCAAAATCTATGTTTTTTTTCTTTTTCTTTTTAATCTGTGTGTTTGTTTTGTTCTGTTAGACACAATGGTATGGTTGCTGATGACGCGATAAATAAATAATACTGTACCCTTGGTTTGCTTCTGATACGATAAATAAATAAACTTTGTCCAGAACTTTGTGTGTTTTTCTGTCCATTTCATATCATTCACTGCAGGTGTCAAGCTGAGCAAGACCCTGTTAGAGCCTGTTCTTTTTATTAAATGTTGATGTCAAATTCTGCAAGTTTCAAGGCAACTCTTCTTGGCTTTGTGCAAATTGAAGTGAGCAACTGGAACAGGGCTATAAATATGCCTGTTTGATCTTTTGAAGATTTACTGTGGCAATAAACTAACTTGTATGGAACCTGCACATTCCTCTTATAAGGCTAGTTTACCTTGGAATTCTAATAAAAATGCATTATAATCCACACATTTATAGTCAGCAGGTCACTGTGACATAGCCAAGGTTGAATTCAAGAGCAAATGGTACTTTCAGACATGTAAAGTTTGTCGCATCAGTTCACCCATCCTGACACAAATTTTTGATGGCAGGTAGATAGTTCCCCAAGATCTTGGTTGTTTGTTAACTCTTGGAAATAATGTTGAGGTATCTTCTGCAATTTTACGCTGGCACAAAGATGGGGTTTGGGTTGTGGAAAATGGGATATGAACGATCTTAGTTCTTTAAAGCAACAAGAAGTAGTAAGTCTGTCATTGTGGCAAAGAGCATTTGGTCAATGCTTGGTGAAGAGTAGGTTTTGGTGATATTTTTGGAGAATTTACTCCCAGAGCTCCATATTCCTCTTGTCCAACTAAAGAACACGTTGCGCCGAAAAGATGAAACTTCTAAATTGTTTAGTTGATATAATTTGCCACATTCAACTCCTCTTCATGCAGTTTGTCTTTCCACAACAGTAGATTGAGCAACCAAATTGACTGCCTTTGAGCCCCAAAATTGAACTGGTTGTGAGATGATCCAAGATGGATAATGTGGATATGGGGTTAGAGCAGTGTTTCTCAACCTGGGGGTTGGGATCCCTAAAAGGGTCGCGAAGGGGTGTCAGAGGGGTCACCAAAGACCACAAGAAAACACAATATTTTCTGGTGGTTATGGAGGTTCTTTGCGGGAAGTTTGGCCCAATTCAATCATTGGCAGGGTTCAGAATGTTCTTTGATTGCAGGTGAACTATAAATCCCACATTTGGGATACAATTCCCAAATGTCAAGGTCTATTTTCCCAAAACCCCACTAGTGTTTACATTTGGGCATATTGAGAATTCGTGCCAAGTTTGGTCCAGATCCATCATTGTTTGAGTCCACAGTGCTCTCTGGATGTAGGTGAACTACAACTCCCAAAACTCAAATGCCCACCAAACCCTTCCAATATTTTCTCCTGGTCGTGGGAGTTCTGTGTGGGAAGTTTGATTCAATTCAATCGTTGGTGGAGTTCAGAATGCTCTTTGATTGTAGGTTAACTATAAATCCCACCAACTACAACTCTCACAGGACAAAATCAATACCCTCCCCCAATCCCACCAGTATTTAAATTTGGGTGTATTGGGTCTTTGTGCCAAATTTGGTCCAGTGTATGAAAATACATCCTGCATATCAGATATTTACGTTACTATTCATAAGAGCAGCAAAATGACAGTTATGAAGTAGCAATGAAACTAATTTTATGGTTGGGGGTCACCATAACACGAGGAAGCGTATTAAGGGGACACGGCATTAGGAAGGTTGAGAACCACTGGGTTAGAGATTTGAAAGTGGGGGGACAAGGGAAATTTTACATTGCATTTCTAGTTATCTTTTCCTTATATCTATAACTATCCTGCTAGGGACAAGGCAGCTCATGTGGCACAGGGCTGGGTTTTGCCACGCCACCACACAAAGCTTTGGAGTTGTATCAAATGGTAATCTAACTTCACTTCTTTTGGATCCAGGTTTCCACTAAGGTCTGTGCGTGGGATATATATAATAGTCAGGATCCAGTTGTGCACATCTACTGCTGGAATGTAAGAGCCATGCTGAATGAGACCAGTTGTTGTTGTTGCTACTAGAGGTTTACAACAGGCTTTTTCTAAGTAACAGGGAGGATCAGGACCTTTTCTGTTACAGCTGCCACAAGTTATTTGGGTGTGTTATCTGTTTCAGCATATAACAAGGCACTAGGTTTGCAAGATTTTGAGATTTGCATTTGGCTTAGCTCGATGGTTGGTTTCAGCTGAAGAAACCTTTGGCTGTTGCTGGGAGTGGTTATGCAGCATCCTGAAGCTGAAGCCGTTTGGAATGCCAAGGAAACTGCTTGTTTATGGCAAGATAAGGACATTCTACTGATAACTATGTGTTTGCATATTGTCATATAAAGAAAAAGATTCATCAGAGATATTATTTGTTGCATACTGGTGAGAACAATTCTTCTGTTTTACTTTGTGTTTTTGATCTACAGTGAATAGAACTATATTTTCGTTTGTAATTAAAGCAACAGACTCGTGTGTATTATTTGAGTTTTTATCACACTGAGAGTAAAGGGGCTGAGACATTCTGCGGGTTACTAAGACTATTCTGACAGTTGTTCTAGCTTCTCCAGAGGTGAATTTTCTTTCTCTCTCTCTAGAATGTCCCCAAATATAGTCTCGGTGTAGATTGAAGAACCAAATTGACTGACTTTGAGCACAAAAGTTGAACTCACTCAGTTGCTGGTTGTGAGATGGTCCAACATGATGTGGAAACAGGGCTAGAGACGTGAAAGTGAGGAAATAAGGGAAATTTTAGATTATATTACTAGTCATCTCTTCCTAATAGCCACAACTATCCTGCTAGGGACAAGGCAGCTCATGTGGCACAGGACTGAGTTTTGCCACTCCACCACACAAAGCTTCAGAGTTGTATCAACTGGTAGGAGATAATGCTTCTGTAACATGGCCATAACAGCCCAAAAAACTTACAACAACTCCAATATTTTCTGCCCCAAATGCTCCAAAGTGTCCCTTGGGGTTGTGGGTTGCAACTCCGCTACATTTTGAAGGGCTTCTGGGGCAATTTAGACCCGGGAAAGACCTTTCTTGGAATACAAAACATGGTGAAACAGCTCCCACAGCTCCTAGAGCTGTTTGTAGGCAAATTCTATTATTCTTTTGCAGGAGCAAGTATGGTTTTCCAAGATCTCCAAGAGGAATCATAGTATCATAGAATCAAAGAGTTGGAAGAGACCTCATGGGCCATCCAGTCCAACCCCCTGCCAAGAAGCAGAAATATTGCATTCAAATCACCCCTGACAGATGGCCATCCAGCCAGGTAATGTGGCCCTCACAGTAGTTGATCCCTGGTCTAGCCCATGCTTTTGTTTGCATAGTGGCAACTAATTGCCCATGTGAAGCTTGCCAAAAAGACAGGAACATGGCTGCAACTTTGGCTTTGGGCTCATCTACACTGACCACTTGATCCACGGTGAAAACAGCATAGAAAGAAGTAGTTTTACTGTGTGGATGATTACACTGTGAGCCCTGGAACCAGTTCAGCTGTCAGATGGTGCCTGAACACATTGCAGAGTTTGGCCTCAAACCACTTCCAGGATCTGCAATATTCTCAGCTTGACGGTCATGGACAATGATTTTCTCCCAAACTCCTCCTGCTGGAATGTGCATTTGCAAATCAGCAAAGCACTTAGATTGTTCACACAGCAGTTTGCATTCTGTGGACATTCAAATTTGCATGCTTTCACCATGCCATTTGGTTTACATTAGACATTAGAATGTGCTGATGTTAATTATGTGCTCTATTTGGATTTTGCTTATCTTGGTTTAAAGCCCCATAAATGTGCTGCAGCACACCTTTGCAGGGTGCATTATATAAACACCATACTGTCAAACCACCTTCAAACTGCAGTCCAGAACTGACCAAAGAATCACTTGGGTTTCAATGTCTGTTTGTATGAATGATGCTGCATCAGGGTTGGGGAGAATTACTTCCAATAGTATTTTGTGGACATGTGGTATGAAATGTTTTTGAAAAGCAATTTATATTTTCCTCCTCAACATTTTTTTGAGGGGTAGGGTGGGGATGGAGTTTTAGGATTCTCTCAACTTTTGGATCGAAGGGGAGACCCAATTGGGTCCAAACGCACACAAAAATGGTTTGGACACTGTCTTTCTCTCCATATGCAATGTCTTTTCATCCCACTTTGATGTGTGCCTGTTATTTATTTATTTACAGTATTTATATTCCGCCTTTCTCACCCCGCAGGGGACTCAGGGCGGATTACAGTGTACACATATATGGCAAACATTCAATGCCAATTAGACATACAACATATACAAACATAGACAGAGGCTATTTAACTTTTTCTGGCCGCCAGGGGAGCTGTCGCTTTCATCGTCCATCTGCGACACTGATGAAGTACTTCCGCATTCCCTGCATGCTTTTGCTGGAGTCTTTTTTATGGCCTCATAAATTAGTTAATTTAGCCTCCCCACACAAGGTGGGACCTAATTTTCCTACTTGACAGATGCAACTATCTTTTGGGTTGCAAAAGTCGACAACAGGCTACACAATTAGTTGGAAGCCCACTCCAACCCGGGCTGGCTTTGAACTCACGACCTTTTGGTCAGAGTGATCTTAATGCAGCTGACACTCAGCCAGCTGCACCACAATCCCGGTGCTTGTAACCCGGTGTTACAGTTCCGGCCCAGCTTACCTGTCCAAATGTATCTCCCTCTAAGTCCCGCCTCGCAGTTTAATATTTGGGAGTCCCTGCTCTCGGTCCCACAACCTTGTAAGTGGGCTTGGCAGGGATGAGGGACAGGGCCTTCTTGGCGGTGGCTCCGCACCTGTGGAACTCACTCCCCAGCGAGATCAGGTCGGCGTCTTTCCTCCTTTCTTTTAGAAAGAAGGTTAAATCGTGGTTCTGGGGCCAGGCCTTTGGACATCAAGCATTACAGCACTTTGGATGTTGAATCGGACTGGAATTGGCTATATGGATTGATGACAATGTTTTTAATGTGTTTTTAACTTAATGTTCTATTTACTGTTTTAAACTGTTGTTATATTTGTTTATATTTGTATCATCTTGTGGCATCGAATTGTTGCCGTTGTAAGCTGTCCTCAGTCCCCCCTCGGGAGTTGAGAAGAGCAGGTCAGAAATGTGGGAAATAAATAAAATAAATGAATTGTGTATGTCTACATAGTAAAATACTCAAAGAATACGTATCAGAAGAATACCATTAAATATAATGCCTTCTGCTCATTTTGCAACGCTAGCCTTGCTTGTCTGCATTTAAGTTAAGGACTGTCTCCTGAGAGTAAAGATAGTGAAGCTGGATTTTTTTTCCCTCTTCTGTCTAGACAGAGGCGTGCTAACAGGATATTGATTTATATTTGTGTCAGTGGCAGAGGGTTTTTTTCTCTTTCCCGAAGCAGTGTCTTTAAAAGAGCAACAGTAATAATGAAGCTGAGTGGAAATTAAAAGACAAGTGAAGCATTTTACAGCGCCGGGGAGCTTGACAGAAATGGCATTATTAAAAAGGGAGGTATTAGTGACCTTCAATGACATTTGAACTTTTCTTTGCAAAACAAAATTAGACCCAAAACAGGGTACACTGTGTTTTGAACCCTGTCGTTCTTTTTGTCTTTTGTTGAGCTTTAGGAACAACGTGTGATTTGGGGATTTTCCATAAGGTGTCACCACAGTCTTTGTAAAGGGAGAGTTCTGTTGCAGAGTTGTTTGTAGAAAAGGAAATTACACCCCTTGTATAGTTACTACCTCAAACTGTTGTATTCTTTTGAGATCTATCTCTGAGTAAGCACCCATGGGATTGATTGGTATGACAGGTTTTAACCACACAACCCTATGTGAACCTATTTGGAGGGAAATAACATTGGATTTAGTGTTTTTCACTATGCCACATGTAGGCGTAGGTTTACAACAGCGGTAGAAAGACTATAGCCCATGGGTTACCATGTCTCCCCTTTTAGGGCAATGGTTCTCAACCTGTGGGTCGCCAGATGTTTTGGCCTTCAACTCCCAGAAATCCTAACAGCTGGTAAACTGGCTGGGATTTCTGGGAGTTGTAGGTCAAAACACTTGGGGACCCACAGGTTGAGAACCACTGTTGTAGAGGGTGTAGGAGGCCGTTTTGACCTTTTATTGTAGTAGGTTTTTTCCCCCAAGAGGAAGTCATATAGAAGTCATGCCATGACTGATTTTCTAAGACACACAACCTATAGTGCTATGATTTGGAGGAACAAGTGTTTGTGGCATAACTCACTCTCAGGAAGCAGCTGATTCAGACACAAAGAAGTTGAAGTCCAGGAATGTTTATCTCCCAATGAGAGTGTTCTCTTCCTAGGAGGTTGAGGAAAAGGTGGTGGACCCTGAAAAAAGCTGAAGATGTACCACCATCCATTTCTGATAGAAGAATAGATAGATATTACTCTAATTATTTGCAGCTATTAAATAGGAGACACAAATTAATTAGGCACTTGATGTTTTGGAGACATCTGTCTATAGATCTCCCAGTTGTTCCCAGTGTCTCTGTTGCTCACAACTGTCTCATGTGGATGGCTGACATTATTTTTGGCATTTGTATTTTCTTTATCTTGAACTGACTCCATTATGAAGACTTCACTTATTGCATCTGTACTGATTTGTTGTCAACTCCTGGACTAGCTGTTGACCACCCTCATGTTTTGCCCATTGTTTTGTTGGAGTATCTATCATTGACCGGGACTGAATTAATTACTCAACAATTATTGCATTCTGACTATCTTATCTCTTGGAGTCTGGTTGACAGGAGCATGGGACATTTTATGGGATAAACAATCAGAAGGCCGCTCCAACTTCTTCTAGTATCTGCCTTCTTCACTGCCCCATTGTTAGTACCATCTAGTGCAGTGGTTCTCAACCTGGGGGTCCCCAGATATTTTGGCCTTCAACTCCCAGAAATCCTAACAGCTGGTAAACCGACTGGGATTTCTGTGTGTTGTAGGCCAAAATACCTGGGGACCTACAGGTTAAGAACCACTGATCTAGTGCTTCTTATCATTGTTGTTCCCACTTCTTCTGCCTCTTACTTACTTACTTAGGTGATCCCTCTTGGCCGAGTAGGATAGTCTTCCAGGATCAGTGTTCTGGTGGGTCCGTAGGTGACTGTGGAGCCCTGTTCTTGATCTGCATCTTCTCCCACAGTGAGGGCATTGGTTTCCAGGTGGAAGGTGGTCCCGGTTGGGGTTGGCTTGACGTGCTTTCCTCTTGGCACGTGCCTCTTCAAATTCTGCAGCACTGCTGGTTACAGCTGACCTCCAGCTGGAGCTCTCAAGAGCCAGGGCTCCCCAGTTCTCAGTGTCTATGCCAGAGTTTTTAATGTTGGCTTTGAGCCCATCTTTAAATCTCTTTTCCTGTCCACCAACATCTGCCTCTAGCACAACTATATCTCCAGCATAACTATGCTTCCATCAAAGTTGCACTCCTAAAATTTCAGCCAAGGAGTGCAACCAATGTAACCATGAGATTTATGGGAATGTAGGGGAAATCAGCCCCTTGTCCTCCTCATGGTGGAGAGGATGAGCTGGATTTCATATTCATTGGAAAAATACTGTGAATGAAACATCAGAATGTATTCTTACAGAACGATGGCATCTACACTCACATTTTTGAAGGGGTGTATTGATGTGAGCATTAGACTGTGAGTCTGGAGATGAAGGTTTGATTCCCTACTCAGCCAGGGAAACCCACTGGGTGGAGTTGGGTGTTGGGTGCGTGAAACACTCAGCCCCATAAGAATTTTGTGTTAGGGTCTTGAAGGCACATAGCAACAACAGCAATAGTTATCTTGTTCTGATCTTGTCTAGTTCACATGAAGGATTGTGGATCATATGAGCAACACTTGTGTGAGGTACAGACCAGTGGCCTAGGATTCACACTTAACCCAATTAGTATAGAAAGGTACAGTAGTGTGAAACACTATATTTAGGTGCTTCTTGTTCCACACCCAACTTGCCTTATGTGGTGCCACTTTCCCTTTCATGGAAAGCAAGGCAGTTTCAAAGGTCCTTGTTCCGGAGGAAAGCTTCCGTGTTACCAAGTCTTTCTTTTACCCAAACATTCCACTTTCCTTGTCAAGAAAGCAATGAGAGTGAACCAGAAGAAGCTGGGCAGTCACTTCTCACACGTTGAAAAATTGAAAAAATTGAGGATCATTGATTGAACATGATGAAGGTTGAACTTACATCTCAATCCATATTTGATTGAGAATCCATGGAATGTTAACTCCATTAGAGTTAACTCAAGAGAGAACAACCTTTGACTAATTAGATCAATGAAATGATTCTAAAAAGAGTACATATGAATTTTCAGCTGACAATATGGAAATGGCTGCCATTCACTTCCTGTGACTAATGAATCGGTCTCTTTAATGTAGGCTTCTGATGAAGAGCGGTTGGAGGAAGTAAGTAGGAAGACAACGTGACCTGTCCGTATCTTTGAAGACTTGCATGGTTGTGACCATAGGGAAACTAACATCTTAATAATGGGAAAGCTTTCCCCTGTGCTCTTAAGTCACAGTTCTGAAGTTGGTCTCAGTGCTTCATCATTGTAAACACAATGATTGAATTGGCTATTGAGAACCAGGTTGATCAAAATGTAGTCTATGGGCAGTTGTTGTTTTCATCCACAAATAAAATATACTGAATCCTATGGTTTGGTTAATCAAACACTTTCCTCAAGTGAATCATTCCAACCCATTGAATCAATTTAATTTAAGTCCATATTGATCTACCATTCAACAGTTGATTCTCTGGGTCTTCTCTAGCGGGGGGTAATCAATAAAGTTCAGGCCAATAATTCTAATTTCTTATTTTAAAAATGGAAAGATTTCATTAAGCATAATATTGTATTTTTTTTCTTGGAGTCACTCAACAATTAATTAAATTAAATGGACCAAATAGATAGAACAGAATATCACAATGTCCAATGCTTGGGCAAATTAAGGCTACCACCAACAACAATCAATGGTCTTTTAGGCTTCAAGAGTTGAAGGAGTGGTTAAAACTAACCATAACCAAGATCAATGAGATTGAAATAACACCAAATAATCTGTCTGTATTTTTTACTGGTAAATAGATAGCCTCATTAAAAAAGCATCTATTGAGAAAGAATTATAATTAACACTTTGGGATCAGTTCTAATCAGAGTGTCAAAGAGTTAATTGAAATTGTGATCATATGCATAGTAGTTATGTGCAGGATTTGTTATTGCCTTTCAATGTCTGCGACTAAAACTGTGAAAGTGTGTGGCATGCATGTGTCTAGATTGTGTGGCTTTGTTTCCATTTTGAATCTTCAGTGCTTAAAATTATTGCTTTGAGTGAAGCATTGTGATACCCTTGTGTTTTTTTGCAAAAGCATTTTGTTTTGCCGAATGACATTGAGAAATGTTAATTGCTTGACTATTGATAGTTAAAAAGGTTTACTAACTTCGTAGCTAGGAAAGATATGTCTGTAAAAGAAGTGGTTCCACTTTATCACAAGGCATATTGAAAATATTCTCCTTGTTTTGAAACATCTTGATGCTTCTGGAAGGATGTTTTGGCTTCAAAATAAGATACATCTTGCCTGCATGGGAGCCATGGTGGCGCAATGGCTTAAACCCTTGTACTGGCAGAACTGCTGAACTGAAGGTTGGTGGTTTGAATCCGAGAAATGGGGTGAGCTCCCGTCTGTCAGCCCCAGCTTCCCATGTGGAAACATGAGATAAGCCTTCCACAGGATAGTAACACATCCGATCACCCCCTTTGTAGATAGCTGATTGTCTCACACCAGAAGCAGCTTGCAGCATATTATTTATTTATTTACTTACTTACTATATTTTTATCCCACCTATATCAACCCCGAAGAGGACTCAAGGCAGTTTACAGCAGAGGTAAAATTCAAAAAATTCAATTGTTAAACAATTCAACAGTTAAATAAACATTCAGTTAAAAATCTAGACGAGGTTAAAAGCAATTAAAACATAAACAATACCACTTACAACTATAATATCATGTTATCCACAATCAAGGTCAGGCCAGTCCAGTGATCATTACACAAAAATCCAAATCATCTATTGCACTGTATTAGTTGCCTAAGGCAACAATGCAGTATATTCTCAATTCACTCCAACATGCTGCTGGACCTCTCAGCGGCCTTCGATACCGTTGACCACGGTATCCTTCTGGGACGCCTCGCGGGAATGGGTCTTGGAGGTACTGTTTTACAGTGGCTCCGCTCATTCCTTGAGGGTCGGTCTCAGAAGGTGTTACTGGGAGACTCCTGTTCAACCCCACAACCTTTGTCTTGTGGGGTTCCTCAGGGTTCAATATTGTCTCCCATGTTATTTAACATCTACATGAAGCCGCTGGGGGAGATCATCCGGAGTTTCGGAGTGCGATGTCATCTGTACGCGGATGATGTCCAACTCTGTCACTCCTTTCCACCTGCTACTAAGGAGGCTGTCGAGGTCCTGAACCGGTGCTTGGCCGCTGTGACGGTCTGGATGGGGGCGAACAAATTGAAATTGAATCCAGACAAGACAGAGGTACTCCTGGTTAGTTGTAAGGCCGAACAGGGTATAGGGTTACAGCCTGTGTTGGATGGGGTCGCACTCCCCCTGAAGACGCAGGTTCGCAGTTTGGGTGTGATCCTGGACTCATCGCTGAGCCTGGAACCCCAGGTTTCGGCGGTGACCAGGGAGCATTCGCACAGTTAAAACTCGTGTGCCAACTGCGCCCGTACCTTGGGAAGTCTGACTTGGCCACGGTAGTCCACGCTCTGGTTACATCCCGTTTAGACTACTGCAACGCTCTCTACGTGGGGTTGCCTTTGAAGACGGCTCGGAAGCTCAAATTAGTCCAACGTTCGGCAGCCATGATACTAACAGGAGCGGAGCGCAGGGAGCATACAACTCCTCTGCTGCACCAGCTCCACTGGCTGCCGATGTGCTACCGGGCTCAATTCAAAGTGCTGGCATTGGCCTTTAAAGCCCTAAACGGTTCTGGCCCAACCTACCTATCCGAACGTATCTCGGCCTATCAGCCCACCAGGACCCTAAGATCTTCTTGGGAGGCCCTGCTCTCTATCCCGCCTGCTTCACAGATGCGGCTGGCGAGGACGAGAGACAGGGACTTTTCTGTGGTGGCCCCTCGGCTATGGAACGCCCTTCCCATGGAGGTAAGATCAGCCCCCTCGCTGATGGTGTTCCGAAGAAGATTAAAAACCTGGATATTCGAACAGGCATTTGGTTAATCGGTGCAATGAATGTGATGATTACAGGAATGGTAATATGGACGACGAAACTGGATTACGATTTTAGTCATGAGATGCATTGGGTTATTATTGTTGTGTCAATATTGTGTATTATGCTTTTATAGTTTTAAATTGTATATTGTTGACTGTTGTACCTTTGTTGTAAACCGCGTTGAGTCGCCTGTTAGTTCTGAGAAACTGCGGTATACAAGTAAAGTAAATAAATAAATGATAAAAAAAAATCTTGCCTGAAGACCTTTTGCTTCAAAGCAGTGTCCTTGAAAGTATTGCCTCAATACAACCTAAATTAAGTAGAATCATGGCAAATTTAAAGAAAAAAAGTTTTGTTGATAAATGATTTAATGCAGTGATTTTAATTTTGCAACATACCCCCCCTGTCCTTTTCATAATCTCATAGTTAAAGAATTAACAATCTACAGTTTGTTCAACCCTCAAAGTCAATTTCTTGACATGGTGAGGTCTTTAAAACTTCTTTTCATATTAGTTATTAATATTACAATGATGGTAAAATAACAATTTTTCTCATTAGAGCAATTCTTACCGTGTCCAAAATGAAGTATAATTATGCTGATAAGTTGCAATGTGCAAATTAAGCCATCCCATGTGACACTGACTTTTTTCACCCTAATTGTTTCAATTTTTGAATAGTGTTTTTTTTTTTAAAAAAATAACCAACCTCTTAAAATTCAAATCATACATATTAAGGTAAATAAACTGCTACGCTTAGCTGCAAAGCTTGTTAAGGTGAAGGTTATATACAGCACGGATTTTCGGTGGTGACGTTTATGCAAATAAACTCAGAAGTTGCATGCAAAACTTTGGTGCCTTAATTTAATATACGAGTTTGAAAAAACAAATCCTTAGATGCTTATTAGATATTTACAGGGAAATATTTATTTATTTATTTATTTATTCAACTTGCATGAAGAACACATCATGTGATGTGCAGGGCTTGACGAATACAAGGCTGGGGTTAAAATTGCTGGAAGAAACATTAACAACCTTTGTTATGCAGATGATACCACTTTGATGGCCGAAAGCGAGGAGGAGCTGAGGAGCCTTCTAATCAAGGTGAAAGAAGAAAGCGCAAAAGCTGGGTTGCAGTTAAACATAAAAACACCCCAAGATTATGGCAACAAGACTGATTGATAACTGGCAAATAGAGAGAGAAATCAGAAGATGTTATCTTCTTGGGAGGAGAGCAATGGCCAATCTCAATAAAATAGTGAAGAGTAGAGACATCACTTTGGCAATGAAGATCTGCATAGTTAAGGCAATGGTATTCCCCACAGTAACATATGGATGAGAGAGCTGGACCTTAGGGAAGGCTGAGCGACGGAAGATAGATGCTTTTGAACTGTGGTGTTGGAGGAAAATTCTGAGAAGATCCAACCAGTCCATCCTCCAGGAAATAAAGCCTGACTGCTCATTGGAGGGAAGGATAGTAGAGGCAAAGATGAAGTACTTTGGCCACATCATGAGAATAAAGGAAAACCTAGAAAAGACAGTGATGTTGGGAAAATGGATGGAAATGGAAGAGGGGCTGACCAAAGTCAAGATGGATGGATGATATCAGTTTGAATCTTGGGAGCAGGGTGAGCTTCTGTCTGTTAGCTCCAGCTTGTAATGCAGGGACATGAGAAAGGCTTCCCACAGGATGATAAAATATCCAGGCGTCCCCTGGGCAACATCCTTGCAGATAGCCAATTCTCTTACACCAAAAGCAACTTGCAGTTTGTCAAGTCGCTCCTGACATGGAGCGACTGACACTTGCATTTTATACTGCTCCCCCCCCCCAAAGTAATGGAGCCTACTTTCAGTGTTGCATTACTACAGTGTTACATTACTAAATTATTCCTATTAAATATGTGAGAGGAAGTCATAGGGAGAAGGGAGCAAGCTTGTTTTCTGTTTCCTTGGAGACTAGGACGCGGAACAATGGCTTCAAATGACAAGAAAGGACATTCCACCTGAACGTTTGGAAGAACCTGACTGTGAGAGCTGTTCAGCAGTGGAACTCTCTGCCCCGGAGTATGGTGGAGGCTCCTTCTTTGGAAGCTTTTAAACAGGGGCTGGATGGCCCTCTGTCTGGAGTGCTTTGAATGCAAATTTCCTGCTTCTTGGCAGGGGGTTCGACTGGTTGGCCCATGGGGTCTCTTCCAACTCTATGATTCTATGATTCTAATGTTTCAATAAAAGTATTTGTAAACACTTGCTCGAATAGCCACGTTTTAACTTGCCTCCGAAATGTCAAGATGGAGGGGGCAGATCTGATCTCCCTAGGGAGGGCGTTCCATAGCCGAGGGGCCACCACTGAGAAGGCCCTGTCTCTCGTCCATGCCAAACGTGCTTGTGACGAAGGTGGGACTGAGAGCAGGGCCTCCCCAGATGATCTGAAGTTGAAGTACTTTGATCACATCATGAGGAGACAGGAAAGCTTAGAGAAGACAATCATGCTGGGGAAAGTGGAAGGAAAAAGGAAGAGGGGCTGACCAAGGGCAAGATGGATGGATGGGATCCTTGAAGTGACTGGATTGACCTTGAAGGAGCTGGGGGTGGTGACGGCCGACAGGGAGCTCTGGTGTGGGCTGGTCCATGAGGTCACAAAGAGTTGGAAACGAATGAACAACAACAAACTGTAGTTTTGCACCACTTTTTAACTGCCCTTACTCAGTGCTGTGAAATTATGGGAGTTCCAGTTTAGTGAGGTGGCAGAGAAATCTAAAGACTGAAAAACTACAACTCCCATGATTCTGTAGCATTGAGCAATGGCAATTCAAGTGATGTCCAACTGCATAAATTCTACATGGAGATGCACCCCGAGATACAACTATATATGACTTCTCGCATTGCTAGCTTTCATGAACAATGAAGCTAAAATGAAAATACATTATTATTTTACCATCAACACAGATCGAACAATTACAGTAGGTGCGTTAGTCCCAAAGTTTGATTTGTTTGGAATTATTATTTTTATTTAACTCAATGGAGCTTGCTCCATGAATAGGTATGTTTGGTGCTTTGCTGAAGAACATTTAGAGTATTTCATTCCTTTTCTTGCATAGATTAACTGTTGCTTGATGAATACATATCTTCTAAAATTTTACTACTTACTGTCAGCTAACAATTGCAGTTGAACTGTTTTGCAAAAGCTTGAAATTGCATGCTATGCATATCTCTCTTGTGTGTTCTCAAAAATGACAAGATTTCCAGCATGCTGCTCCTTCTGTGGCTGTGTTGATTTTCAATGTTCTGTCTGCTTTCTTTGTGGCAGCTCACCAAGTCCCACCGGCAAGGTCACATGGTCAAAGTCGACTGGCTGGACAGACTGACCTTTCGGGAAATTGAGATGATCAATGAGGTAGGCGATGCTCTGCGTTGGGCTTTTAAGGAGCTTTCAGACCTTTCTCATGCCGAATCCATCAGTAATTCAGAAAAGGTGTTTATTTGTTTTCTTTCTCATTCCCTTCTGCCTCTCATATACATTAAAAGGACAGCTCAATCTTCCAGGCTCTTGGGCTTCAAAGTCTGCCTTGAGGAACTCTAAGGATAGGCAGACCTGTACTGAAGGGTTAGTGTATCACTTTCTGGGTTCATTGTGGTGAACTATAATTGAATATCACAAGCGTGATCAAGATTGTATTCTCAATATAGTTTGAGCAATATTGGATGCACTTGCACTGTACAAATAATTATTTATTATTTATTTATTTACATTATTTCTATCCCGCCCATTTCAGCCCAAAGGCGACTCAAAGCGGTATATACTAGGGCTGGGCGGTTTCGTTCGTTAATTTCGTAATTCGTTATTAATTCTTATTTAAATTAGCTTATTATCCGATATTGAGCCATTTTGGAATAGTGTGAGGAGTTAAATAGATTCGAAACAATTTTTCAACTTATTTCGTAATTGTTTCGTAATTGTTTTGTAATTGTTTCGTAATTATTTTCGCATGCCTGGTGCAAGTTTTATAGTTGTTGTTTGTTTTATCACACCAACAGTCAACAACAGAGGGAGAGGGAAGCTTTAGAAGTTCCCCCTGTCCCATTTGGAGGTTTTTTCAGCATATTTTTAGCATATTTGGAGGGTTTTTTAGCATATTGCGCAATCGCGTCCGCCATCAACGAATCGATTCGAAAATTACGAAATTTCGTATATTTCAAAATTTTTAAAAGGAAAATTTCGGAATTCTTTAAAGAAACGAAACGTGATGAACCCCTTAAAAACGAATCGAGTTTAGAAACAATTTTTTCCGTGGTTAGCCAGCCCTAGTATACACAGTCGGCACAATTCGATGCTGAAACAAATTACATACATTAATAAAGCAAAAACATCAAGTGCAATTAAACATAAACGACAGTGCATAATAAACAATTTAAAAAGAAACTATGTCCTCTCGTTCAAATCTTCATCCGTTACATTGTCTTGGCCGTTCCTGGGTCAATTTCCAGCTCTAGTTTCTCTGTTTACTCCAGAGTTCCGAATGCTTGCTTGAAGAACCAATTTTTTACTCTTTTTCGGAAAGTCAGGAGGGAGGGCGCTGATCTAATATCCCTAGGGAGGGAGTTCCACAGCCGGGGGGCCACCACAGAGAAAGCCCTGTCTCTTGTCCCCACCAGGCGGGATCGAGAGCAGGCGGGTTCACCTCTCCAGACGATCTTAAGTTCCTGGGGGGTTCGTAGGGAGAGATGCATTCAGATAGATAGACTGGGCCAGAACCGTTTAGGGCTTTAATAGGCTAAAGCCAGCACTTTGAATTGAGCCCGGTAGCAGACTGACAGCCAGTGGAGCTGATTCAACAGAGGAGTTGTATGCTCCCTGAGCCCAGCTCCTGTTAGCAGCCTGGCTGCCGCACGCTGGACCATTTGAAGCTTCCGGGCCGTCTTCAAAGGCAACCCCACGTAGAGCGCGTTGCAGTAATCTATACGGGATGTAACCAGAACGTGGACCACCGTGGCCAAGTCTTCCCAAGGTACGGGCACAGCTGGCGCACAGATTTTAATGCAGTTTGACTACCATTTTAACTGTTACAGCATTATGCTGTGGATTTTATAAAAATGAAAAAGTCCATTAAAAGGCAAAATATAAATAACCAATGAAAGAGCACAGCGTCACACTTTCATTCCAACCTATTGAATGGGTAGCAACAGAGAGGACAACAACCAGAAAAACCCATAAAAAGTAAAAGTGGTTTATTGTAAAAAAATATTCTGCTATTTTTGGAAGAACTTTTGATTGAGGATCTTTTTAATACCCTTTGCGATCTTGGGTAAAGATCAGGGGTCCTCGAACTAAGGCCCAGAAGAAGGGGACTGATCTAATTTCACTCGGGAGGGAGTTCCGCAGCCGAGGGGCCACCACTGAGAAGGCCCTGTCTCTCGTCCCCATCAGTCACATCTGCAAAGGAAGTGGGACTGAGAGCAGGGCCTCCCCAGGAGATCTTAACCTCCTCCCTGGCTCATAGAGGGAGATACATTCGCACAGGTAAATCAGGCTGGAACCATTTAGAACTTTATAAGCTAAAGCCAGCACAGTTGCATTGCTTCTACACTGTAGATGTTCCACAGTGTTTCTGATCGCCTTGTAAGTTCTTTCCTCCACAAATTTCATCTTTTTCCCCCTTCCTCTTGATTTCAGAGTGAGAAGCGAAGCTCTAATTTCATGTACTTGATGATTGAATTCCGCTGTGCCAAGTGTGATGACAAAGAATATGGCATCGTATACTATGAGAAGGTACGTGCCGTTATTCTGCTCTCTTTTATATTACTTGAGCGCCAAACAAACACAGTGGCCCCTTCCCTCCTGCCGGGATTGAAATATTTCCTTCCAGGTAAGTGGCTGACACTTGCCAGGTGGCAGATACTTATAGGGACGTTGCGAATCAAATGCGCATAGCTGCACCGTGATTACAGGTTCCAATCATTCATGTAATGCACTTCAGGTTTATTGAATTTTAATAAGCATGAGTGACTTTAAGAAGTCTTCAATTTACTGTCTTCTCTTCCCTCTCTTATCTTTCCCCCACTTCTGCCTCTCAAGAATGCTGTAAAGATTTAACTTGCATGAACTCTTTATTTAATAGTATCTTTGATTCAAGGGCTGAAGAGCAGCACTTGTTCTGAAAAGGATTTTGCAGGCCACATGTTCCATGACTAGTCCATCTCCTCTCTGTCTGTGAATAAATACAATTCAAGGGTTGAAGTCTCTTATTGATGGTAAATTAATCTGGGAAGCCTTGAATTTCTCGTTCTCTATCACACACACTCTTACAAGGATGATGGGGGGGGGGGGGAAGAGGAAAACAAAGAGTAGAAGAAACTAAGAATTTACAATCTTAAACATATGAGTTAGAGTCTCATGCAAAGTAAGACTTTATTTTGAGAGATCAGAGTCCCTTTCATATTACAGGTTGAGCATCCTTTAGCTAGAAATCCAAAATACCCAGAAATCCAAAATTGTCCCTTTGGATGGCTAAGATAGTCGACCTTAATCTATCTCTATATATATAATAAAAGAGAGTGTTTGTTTGTATCGGACAGAGGAAGGGCGGTGTATGTGGCAGCGTTCTGATTGGCTGCTACTGTGGTCTCTGATTGGCCAGCCTGAAAGTTCCAAGATTCCGATTGGCTGGGCAGCGGTGCTATTTGCATATGGTCTCTGATTGGCCAGCTTCAAGAGGAGCCCCTGGTGGAGAAAAGAGTTCATGACAGAAACGGGGACATGAGAAGGAAATTTGCATATGGTCTCTGATTGGCCAGCCTCAATTCCAAGATTCCGAGATGACAAAGAGAGGAAAGGAAAAGGCCAGAGGGGGCGGAGTCAGAACATTATCAATACAGACCACACTTGGCACAAAGAGCCTGCAAGACCGACTCGACATCCTACTGCAACCATGGATGATGGGACTTGCAGTACCATCACTCACATTCTGAGACCGCTGTTAACCTCATCCAATGACTGATCAGGACCAAACTTGGCACATAGACCTCTCATGACCCACCTTATGTTCTGGTGTGGTTTGGCCGGGGATGGACCATGGATTATGGGACTTGCAGTACCTTTGCTCAATTCCTGAGACCACTGCAACCCTCATCCAATTACCGATAAAAACCAAACTTGGCACACTGAGTCTCCATGATGCATGATGCAGTCACTTCCTGAGACCACTGAGACCTCGCCAATGACTCATCAAGACTAAACTTGGCACATGGAGCTTCAATGACCCACTCTACATCCTGGAGCAGTTTGGAGGACGACAGACCATGGATGATGGAACTTCAAGTACCTCCACTACCCAAGACTGCTGCAAAACTCATCTAATGACCAATCAAGACTAACGTTGGCACACAGAGCCCCCATGACCCACTCTACATCCTGCTGCAGTTTTGGAGAAGGGTGGACCATGGATGATGGAACTTCCAGTACCTTCACTCACATTCTGAGACCTCTGCAAACCTCATCCAATGACGGATCAAGACCAAACTTGGCACATAGACCTCTCATGACCCACGTTACGTCCTGGTGTTGTTTGGAAAAAATTGGAGATGGATGATGGGACTTCAAGTACCTTCACTCACTTCCTGAGACCACTGAGACCCTCGCCAATGACTAATCAAGACTAAACTTGCCACATGGAGCTCCAATGACCCACTCTACATCCTGCTGCAGTTTGGAGGAGGACAGACCATGGATGATGGGACTTCAAGTACCTCCACTCCCTTCCAAAGATTGCTGCAACCCTCTTCTAATGACCAATCAAGACCACACTTGGCACACAGAGCCCCCATGATCCACTCTACATCCTGCTGCAGTTTGAAAGGGGATGGACTTTGGATGATGGGACTTGCAGTACCTTCACTCACTTACTGACACCACTGCCACCCTCATCTAATGACTGATAAAGACCAAACTTGGCACACAGAGCCCCCATGACCCACTCTATATCCTGCTGCTGTTTGTAGGAGGATGGCCCATGGATGATGGGACTTCAAGTACCTTCACTCACTTCCTGAAAATAATGCTGCTATTATCCAAAGACCAATAAAGACCAAACTTGGCATACAGAACCGCCATTACCCACTTTCTCTAATAACCCGGGCAACGCCGGGTCCCCAAGCTAGTATATAATAAAGAAGAGTGTTTGTATAGGAATTGTGGAGGGCGGTGTATGTGCCAGCGTTCTGATTGGCTGCCGCTGTGGTGCTATTTGCATATGGTCTCTGATTGGCCAGCTTCAATAGGAGCCCCTGGTGGAGAAGAGGGTTCATGGCAGAAACGGGGCATGACAGAAGGAAATTTGCATATGGTCTCTGATTGGCCAGCCTCAAATGCAAGATTCCGAGATGAGAAAGAGAGGAAAGGAAAGGCCGGGGGCTGGGTCAGAACACTCCCAATACAGACCGAAATAGGCACACAGAGCCCCCATCACCCACTCTACATCCTACTGCAGTTTGGAGGAATATGAACCATGCATGATGGGACTTGCAGTACCATCACTCCCATTCTGAGACCGCTGTTAACCTCATCCAATGACTGATCAGGACCAAACTTCGCACATAGACCTCTCATGACCCACTTTACGTCCTGGTGTGGTTTGGCCGGAGATGGACCATGGATTATGGGACTTGCAGTACCATTGCTCAATTCTTGAGACCACTGCAACCCTCATCCAATTACCGATAAAGACCAAACTTGGCACACAGAGTCCCCATGACCCACTCTACATCCTGGTGCACTTTTGAGGAGGACAGACCATGGATGATGGGACTTGAAGTACCTCCACTCCCTTCCCAAGACAGCTGCAACCCTCATCTAATGTCTGATCAAGATCAAACTTGGCACACAGAGCCCCCATGACCCACTCAGCATCCTGCTGCAGTTTGAAGGAGGAACGACTTTGGATGATGGGACTTACAGTACCATCACTCACATTCTGAGACCGCTGTTAACCTCATCCAATGTCTGATCAGGACCAAACTTGCCACATAGACCTCTCATGACCCACTTTACGTCCTGGTGTGTGTTTGGCTGGGGATAGACCATGGATTATGGGACTTGCAGTACTTTTGCGAAATTCCTGAGACCACTCATCCAATTACCAATAAAGACCAAACTTGGCACACTGAGTCTCCATGACGCACTCTACATCCAGGTGCAGTTTGAAGGAGGGTGCACCATGGACGATGGGACTTGCAATACCTGCACTCCCTTCCTAAGGCCATTACAACTGCCAACAATGATAGATCAGGACCACAATTTACACAGAGACCCAGCATGACCACTCTACATCCTGGTGTGGTTTGGAAGAATTTGACAATGGATAATGGGACTTGCAGTCACTTCACTCACTTCCTGAGACCACTGAGACCCTCGCCAATGACTCATCAAGACTAAACTTGGCACATGGAGCTCCAATGACCCACTCTACATCCTGGTGCAGTTTGGAGGAGGACAGACCATGGATGATGGCAAGTACCTCCACTCCCCAAGATGCTGCAAAACTCATCTAATGACCAATCAAGACCAAAGTTGGCACACAGAGCCCCCATGACCCACTCTACATTCTGCTGCAGTTTTGGAGAAGGGTGAACCATGGATGATGGAACTTCCAGTACCTTCACTCACATTCTGAGACCTCTGCAAACCTCATCCAATGACGGATCAAGACCAAACTTGGCACATAGACCTCTCATGACCCACGTTACATCCTGGTGTTGTTTGGAAAAAATTGGAGATGGATGATGGGACTTGCAGTACCTTTGCTCACTTCCTGAGACCACTGAGACCCTCGCCAATGACTAATCAAGACTAAACTTGGCACATCGAGCTCCAATGACCCACTCTACATCCTGGTGCAGATTGGAGGAGGACAGACCATGGATGATGGGACTTCAAGTACCTCCACTCCCTTCCAAAGATTGCTGCAACCCTCTTCTAATGATCAATCAAGACCAAACCTGCCACATAGAGCCCCCATGATCCACTCTACATTCTGCTGCTGTTTGAAAGAGGATGGACTTTGGATGATGGGACTTGGAGTACCTTCACTCACTTACTGACACCACTGCCACCCTCATCTAATGACTGATAAAGACCAAACTTGGCACACAGAGTCCCCATGACCCACTCTATACCCTGCTGCTGTTTGTAGGAGGATGGGCCATGAATGATGGGACTTCAAGTACCTTCACTCTCTTCCTGAAAATAATGCAGCCATTATCCAAAGACCAATAAAGACCAAACTTGGCATACAGAACCACCATTACCCACTTTCTCTAATAACCCGGGCAACGCCGGGTCCCCAAGCTAGTAAATAATAAATAATAAATATTTATTTGTACCCCGCTACCATCTCCCCAAGGGACTCGGTGTGGCTTACATGAGGCCGAGCCCACAATACATCAGTAATACAAACAATAACAACAATAAAACAAGCAATAAAATAAAACTCATAGCAAAAAATAAGCAATAAACATTAACAGTAATACAGCGACGTTTAAAAACCTATGGGTGGGCCAAATGTAATAATTAAAATTTTAAAGATAATGCTGAGAATGAACAGGTGAAATATGACTAGGATAGTATTATCGGAGAGGGATGGGGCGTGCAGACAATCCTAGATCATTAATAAAGTGCAATTAAGGACATATTGCTGGGAGATTCCTTACTCTGGGAAGGCACACTGGAACAACCACGTTTTCAGGCTCCTCCTAAAGACTGCCAGAGTTGGGGCATGCCTGTTGTCCTTGGGAAGTGAGTTCCAGAGTCAAGGGGCCACCACCGAGAAAGCTCTCTCCCCCGTCCCCACCAATCGCGCCTGCAATGGAGGTGGGAGCACGAGCAGGGCCTCTCTGGATGATTGAAGAGATCGTGTGGGTTCGTACACAGAGATGCGGTCACGCAGGTAGGCGGGTCCCAAACCATTTAGGGCTTTGTAGGTAAGAACCTGCACCTTGAATTGGGACCGGAAAATGAACGGCAGCCAGTGGAGCTCCTTAAACAAAAGGGTTGACCGCACCTTGTAAGCAGCACCAGTTAACAACCTGGCCGCCGCCCATTGAACCAGTTGGCATTTCCGGGCCGTTTTCAAGGGCAGCCCCACATAGAGTGCATTACAGTAGTCCAATCTGGAGGTGACCTTTGCTTTCTGATTGTTCAGTGTACAAACATTTTGTCTCATGCACAAAACTATGAAGGTTATCCAGAAAGTAAGGTTACAATACTTTTTAAATACAAATAATAAATATATTTTAATAAAACTTACATGGATTATAGCATAGGTATTACATTATTTTTCCACATAATCAAAATTCAGTTCAATACATTTTGTCATCTGTGGGATGAGTTTTTGATGCCTAGGTCATAGAACTTTCTCCATGCCTTTTTCAGCCAGTTTGTCACTTAGATTTTCACCTCATTGTCATTGAAAAAGTGTTTTCCACCAAGGTGTTGCTTCAATTTAGTGAACTGATGATAGTTACTGGATGCAAGATCTGGGCTGTGAGAGAGGTGGCTAAAAACATCCCAACCAAATGAAGACAACAAGTCTTGTGTGACCAGTCTGTTATGAAGGAAACCGACTCCTGCCATCAGCATCCCACGACGTTTGTTTTGGATGGCTCTGCAAAGTTTCTGCGTGGTTCCACAATATATTCCGTATTCATTTTGTCACTTGCTTTATTGATATTATGTCCTCTCCATAAACTGAAATGATTTCATGATGAATCACAGCAGTGTTCATACCCTTAGCATTTAGGTAGCATATTACAGCGCAAACTTTGCACTTGGTGGGAAACAGAATGAGGACTCCCATCTCCAACCTTCACCACAAAGCCAGTCAATGAGCTACTGATGACTGGCACTGCTCGTTCGCTTTTGCAGGCTTACCTCTACATGGCAGTGATACCAACTTCCCCTGCGAAAATTCCCCATGAGAAAGAAATGCCTTGTAACCTTACTTATTGGATAACTCTTGTTTTGATTATATTCCATATCAATTTTGTCACTTGCTTTATTGACATTATGTCCTCTCCATAAACTGAAATGATTTCACGATGAATCACAGTGGTATTCATGCCCTTAGAATTTAGATAGTGTATTACAGTGCAAATTTTGCACTTGGTGGGAAACAGAATCAGGATGCCCATCTCTAACCTTCACCACAAAGCCAGTCGATGAGCAACTGATGACTGGCACTGCTCGTTCACTTCTGCTGGCTTCCTGCTACATGGTAGTGATACCAACTTCCCCTGAGGAAATTCCGCATGAGAGAGACATGTCTTGTAACCTTACTTATTGGATAACCATTGTATTAAAACATTGTATAAAATTACCTTCAGGCTACGTGTATAAAGTGTATCTGCAACATAAATGAATTTAATGTTTAGACTTGGATCCCATCTCTAAGTTATGAACCTATAACTTTCATGGCCATATCTAATCTAATCTAGTTTTGTGAGGCATTGGCATTCTCTTTTGGAAATTCTCAACACCCCTTCCTTGAACAGCAAATCCCAGCACTCTGTTGGATGTTGCCAAGGAAACTAAAGTGGGATCAGAGTGCTATAATAGTGTAGTGAGAGTTGAAGTCCAAAACACCTGGAGGGCTGAAATTTGCCCATAGAATCATAGAATCAAAGAGTTGGAAGAGACCTCATGGGCCATCCAGTCCAACCCACTGCCAAGAAGCAGGAATATTGCATTCAAATCACCCCTGACAGATGACCATCCAGCCTCTGTTTAAAAGCTTCCAAAGAAGGAGCCTCCACCACTCTCCAGGGCAGAGAGTTCCACTGCTGAACCATGCCTGGTGTAGTGTGAAAAGTCCCAGATCTTTCATGCTGAAAAACTCCTACATTTAGTCAGGAGTGCTGTAGAAGGAAGGACCGGGCGTAAAGTATTTTTGCTTCTGTAATCCTTGAGTACTGTGAGAGTTAAATGCATAGAAGAACGGAGAGGAAAAGGACAGTTGCAATTCACAATCCATGAACAAACGACAATTTGGCAAAGTTATTTTTTTGAAATGTCCCTCCCGGAATTTCCCATCAACATAACCCATCACCTTGGTGCTTAGAGGATTCCTGGAATGTAGTTTGAAAACTATTTTATAAGTTCTTGAATAAACACTTGGCCATTCATTGGGTTTCATGGCTGAGCAATGGCTCGAACCTTGTTTCCAAGGTCCTTGTGCAACACTCATACTACTACAACGCGGTGATTTTCATAAACCATGTAGTAAGGGCCCCATTGCAGAGGCAGAATTCAAAACAGACTACTTGAGCTCTTACTCCGTTTCTCTGGATGCTGCGCAGTATCTGGTAGTGTAGGCTATACTTTTTTGTATCCAACTCTGGCAAGGTTGAGTTGTCACTTTGCTTCCTCATTTTCATTGACGCTGTTGCTCTGGCTGCTCATTTCACAGAGTGAGAGAATTTGGGGCTTAATAGCTCTGTTTTCAATCTTGTCCCTGGAGCGCATTAAATTGCATTGACATGTCACACTGATCTTTATAACTTGAGAGGTTTAATGTACCTTTTTGAATGACTTTGTCATCTAGGACGGTGATGAGTCATCTCCCATTTTAACGAGCTCTGAGATCGTTAAGGTTCCAGATCCCCAGATGTCAATGGTGAGTAATTTTCTTCCTGACACACCAGGTGGGGAGCTTGTTTATGTTGTTGCTTAGCTTAATATGCAAACAGGAATATGGAAAGTTGGTGATGACCAGAATTTTAATCAGAACTCAGGCAGAAATGGTTTCTTTGTGTATGAAAGTTTCAGAAGGGTTGCTCCTAAAGTTAGTAATAAGCTTTTGTTCATCAGTGGGCAGTTCTACGCTGCCCAGGGCCAAACTGGAGTTGCAAATGTCAGATTACTTTGGGGTGGTTGAGACCATTCATCACTCTGGCTGCTGAAGAGGTAGGAGGAAGCTCTGACTGTCCAGTGACACTGGACCTTGGATGACCACCATTAGTGTGCCCCCCCTGTTATTACCCCTCACCTCTCCCACTACAAATGGACACTCTGACTAGAATGTGAGACCAACATGAGCCATGTCACTCCTGCTGACCATCACAACAGTGACAACAGAGGAGGCGGATGGTTAATGGCAGCCCTTGTCACTGGGCACCCAAGCAAGGGGATAGAGGATGACCATGTAATCAGTTGGGACCAATTTTGCCTCAGAACCAGCCCAACTGTTTTTGGAGGACACAGTTTGCTCCAGGTTCTTGGAGAGGATTTGGAGCAATCCTTAACTTTTGGTTAATGAGGTTCAAGACCATATTAAGGTGCCCTCCCTCCAGGATCAGTGGTCAGTGTAGATGTGCCCCTTGTCATAGCCTTCCCCTTATAGCTGGAGTGGGAAACTGCCACAGGGGCTCTATTTGATTTACTGAGTATTGGGAGAGGCACGGTGGGATGTCCTACTCTTTACAATGGGTAAGATTCTCCTACTTCTGTCCACAATTGTGAAGATAAGAAATATATGGGACAACACGAACTGTGTGGTAGGAACCTGTTGGGGATAACTAGAAACTTATTATTATATCCAAAAGCTTGAAAGCATGAACATGATCATAATCCAAATGCATGATACTTGAACTCGACTACAATCCCAAAGCCTACTTGTAATCCAAACAGGAGGCATGGAACTTAAGCAGGAAAATAATATATAGACCCAAGAACTGAACTCCTAACTCAGAGCTCCCAAGACAGGCAACTTGACACCTGAAAATTCAACACTGATTTCCTCAATGAACATTGACTCCAATTTCTTAAGAATACTTCTACTTTCCCATGACA
Source organism: Anolis sagrei (assembly GCF_037176765.1). Taxonomy (NCBI): domain Eukaryota; kingdom Metazoa; phylum Chordata; class Lepidosauria; order Squamata; family Anolidae; genus Anolis; species Anolis sagrei. Next base: position 292,898,853 of record NC_090022.1, on the reverse strand, counting down.
TCACACTTTCTCACACCTGGGTTCCCTTTGTTTATCTTTCAGTCTCTGAGAACATCTTATTTGTCTCTGTTTCGCACTATCCTGCCTGATCTGTAAACACTGGGTTATCTGTAACCCTCCTGTCTCCTTTACACTCCTTCCAGAGTCAATCTCTGGCTGATTCTCATGAGAATCATTGTGTGTTTGCCCAACAATACATCTACCCAAAACATTCCCATTGTCTCTCTTGAAAAACACTTTCGCTTTTCCCCACAGAAACACCAGGTTCAACCAGAAAATTCTTGTCCTCATCCTTAGAGGATTCACAGGTCTCAACAGTTTTTAGTGTGACATTCCAAATCTGAGAGGACTCCTACCTGACTCCAGAATCGTCACCCTAATTGTGTTACCATCTATAATTGCACTGTTGCACTTCATTCGTAAAATAGCATCAAGGAGTTCTTAAAAATACTATTATTTTTAAAGGAAAACTTGGTAGAAAGCAAACATCACAAGCTTGCTAGAAGTTTGAGAAGTGGACCTTCTGATCATGATCTCAAGCCCAACGCTGCAACCCGAGATCAGTTGAATGTAAGTTCTCTGTCTTACTATTTTTCCTTTTCAATAGGATGTTGAATTTTTTTGTTTAAGAAATTAAACCTGCAGCTTTGAACACATGTTGTGTGTTTTAATCTCTGTCCTGCATATTTAATATGTATCTTTTGTGGAACTACATTTTAATATGTGTGTTTATAGAATTTTTGCAATGTTTGTATGTTTTGACTATACTGTGACCTACCATGAGGAGAGGCAGGTAAGAAATAATAATAATAATAATAATAATAATAATAATAATAATAATAATAATACATTAAAATGATACTTTAGTTTAGTTTTTTTAAAGGAATTGCATACAGTAGCATTTTTTTTTAAAAAATCAGGATTAAAACAGACTGAAACACATTGAAAACAGAATAAGAAACAGATTAATATATATTCATGGTGTTCTTTCCAAAATGTAAGTAAATGTAAAATATTAACTACTTATTCACGAATATATGAAAAAATGCTGATTTAATCAGTTATGAATCCCACCTTAAATTATCTCATTTTGAGAGAAAGGTGGGATATAAAGTCAATTAATGACTAGGTTACAATAAATGAATATATTAGATTTAACAATGTAATGTGTTCAAATTAGCTTCTACTTGCAGCAGTGAATTGCTCGCATTATCAAAGCACAGAGTGGTTGCAAATCTCACTTAAAGTTTCTCTTGTCATTTTGTGACACTTCTATACTATTATAATCTTTAATTTTGTTAAGGATGTAAACAATTTTTGGAAACTGGGTTGTTGCAGGTTTTTTCGGGCTAAATGGCCTTGGTCTAGAGGCATTCTCTCCTGACGTTTCACCTGCATCTATGGCAAGCATCCTCAGCGGTAGAGAGGTCTGTTGGAACTAGGAAAAAGGGTTTATATATCTGTGGAATGACCAGGGTGGGACAAAGGACTCTTGTCTGCTGGAGCTAGGTGTGAACGTTTCAACTGACCACCTTGATTAGCATATAATGCCTTTTTGGTAAAAAAAAGGCAAAAGTAATAATAAGGAATTTGAAACTGTGTGTGTAGTGTGTGTGTATGTATATAGGACACCCTGTATGTGTGTGTGTATTTATTTTATTTATTTCTTTCTTTCATGTACTTATACCCCGCCCTTCTCACCCCCGAGGGGTGACTCAGGGCGGCTTACAAAAGGCACATCTTGGTGCCTACACAAATACAATAACATATAAAACCAGCAATTAAATGGTCAACAATTAAAACAACAATATATCACACAAAGTGTATGTATGTATGTGTGTATATTTGTGTGTATGTATGTATTTGTGTGTGTGTGGTGTGTGGTGTGTGTATATATATATATATATATATATATGCATGGTGTGTGTGTAATTCATAATAGTAATAATAACAACAACATCAACAACCACAACTTTATTCTTATACCCTGTCATCATCTCCTCGTAAGGGCCTCGGGGCAGCTTACATATGGGTCAAACGCCCATAAACAAAGCAAAACAATCCATTAAAACAAAAACACAATTAAAATACGACCATTATAAAATATAATAATCCAGATAAAAAGACAAATAAAATGTAAGAATATAAAACAGCAATGTTGAAACTCAAAACAATGTTTAAGAAAACCAGTAACTAGGAATACAATGGACATGACCAGGTAATAAAAAGGGCCAGACATGGGATAGGGCAAAAAATGTCCCAGAATGTGAAAAATACATACATACATGCATACATATAGATACATACATACTAATGATGTCACCTAATGGAGGAAAAAGACCCATAAGGTTTGTTCTTGCACACAAGAATGAAATAATAAAGAAGAATGAAATATGAATGATGATGAATATGAATGAGAAATAAAATGAAATATGAATGAGAAAGATTTACATTCCTAGAACTTTTTAAATTAAGATTTCTTAGGTAGGTGTCCGTAATTCTTTGTTCATTCATTCACACTACTCTATCCTGAGCATTTGTTCCCACTCCATATACATACAGTGCTTCTACACTATAGAATTAACACAGTTTAACACCATTGCAACAGCCATGGCTCAATACAATGAAATAATGGAATCAAAGTCTTCAGTAGTGTAGATGCACCTTTAGTCGTTTTCACGCCTCGTGACTATAATACTATGGTCCAGAAAGATGTGAAGATGTGCACCGAGATTGTGGCGCAGCTGGCTGAGTGTCAGCTGCATTAAGATCACTCTGACCAAAAGGTCATGAGTTCGAAGCCAGCCCGGGTTGGAGTGGGTTTCCAACCAATTGTGTGCAGCCTGTTGTCGACCTTTGCAACCCGAAAGACAGTTGCATCTGTCAAGTAGGAAAATTAGGTACCACCTTAAAAGTGTGGGGAGGCTAAATTAACTGATTTATGAGGCCATAAAGAAGACTCCAGCAAAGCATTCCAGCGGGAAGCATGCGGGGAATGCGGAAGTTCTTCATCAGCGTCGCAGACGGACAATGAAAGCGACAGCTCCCCTGGCGGCCAGAAAAAGTTAAATAGCCTCTGTGTATGTCTGTATATGTTTGTATGTCAAAAATTGGCATTGAATGTTTGCCATATATGTGTACACTGTAATCCGCCCTGAGTCCCCTGCGGGGTGAGAAGGGCGGAATATAAATGCTGTAAATAAATAAATAAATGTGAAGGACCTTTGTGTATGTGGAATTGGTTCATGGAGCAGGAACTAGTACATGTTAAAGGTGTGAAGGATTCTAGAGTGTTTCTAACGGGAGTGTTTTTAGACTGCTACCCATCTATGCCATTAACTGGAGAAGGAGGATAAATGTTTACACACACATCTCTTTTTTAGATCATTGTGAGCTACCCACCAACCAAGCAACTAACGTATGAGGAGCAGGATCTTGTCTGGAAATTCCGGTATTATCTTACCCATCAGGAGAAGGTATGTATCCAGATTAAACATATCTTTTCTTCACTTATTTTTTGTCTAACTTCAAAATTATTATTTGTTTTGTTTTGTTTTGTTTTAGTAATTAATGTATAGCTCATTTTACTTTGTATGGAAACAAGACTTACAGTGTAGAATTAAAACATATCCAGCCCTTTAAGTTTATTTTATTTATCATGTCAGGAGCGAACCAAACAGTTGTGTTGCATTTACAATAATAATAATAATAATAATAATAATAATAATAATAATAAACACCCCCCTTCACAAAGTTTGCAAACTTGGCATTCTATTAAATGTCCTTTGACCAGTAGCTGGCTACTTGGAGTGCCTCTGGTGTTACTATAAGAAGGTCCTCCATTGTGCATGTGGCAGGGCTCAGGTTGCATTGGAGTAGGTGGTCTGTGGTTTGTTCTTCTCCACATTTGCATGTCATGGATTCCACTTTGTGGCCCCATTTCTTAAGGTTGGTTCTGCATCTCGTGGTGCCAGAGCACAGTCTATTCAGCGCCTTCCAAGTTGCCCAATTTTCCGTGTGCCCAGGGGGGAGTCTCATTTGGTACCAGCCACTGATTGAGTCTCTGGGTTTGAGCCTGCCACTTTTGGACTCTCACTTGCTGAGGTGTTCCTGCAAGTATTTCTGTAGATCTTGGAAAACTATTTCTTGATTTTAGTCATTGGCATACTTACTTACTTAGGCGATCCGAGGATGATGGTCCTCCAAGGTTGGTGTTCTGTCGGTGGGTCCATAGGTGACTGTGGAGCCCAATTCTTGATCTGCATCTTCCCCTGCAGTGAGGGCACTGGTTTCCAGGTGGAAGGCGGTCCCGGTCGGCTTGATGCGCCTTTCTCTTGGCACGTTTCTCTCTTTCGCCCTCCATTCGTGCCTCTGCAAACTCCACAGCACTGCTGGTCACAGCCGACCTCCAGCTGGAGCGGTCAAGGGCCAGGGCTTCCCAGTTCTCGGTGTCTATGCCACAGTTTTTAAGGTTGGCTTTGAGTCCGTCTTTAAATTTCTTTTCCTGTTCACCAACATTCCGTTTTCCGTTCTTGAGTTCGGAGTAGAGCAACAGGAAATTTAGGTACCGCTTTATGTGGGGCTAATTTAATTTATGACACCATAAAACCTTCCAGCAGTATGCATAAGAATGAGGAAGTACTCCACCAAGGACTCGGTGTCATAAGTGGATGGTGAAGTGACAGCTCCCCCTGTGGCTGGAATTGAACATACCCTCATGAAGCCCAAAGCTGGAATGTTAAATTGCCACTGTGTTTGTCTATATATGTTGTATGTCTATGGCATTGATTGTTTGCCATGTATATGTGCATTGTAATCCACCCTGAGTCTCCTGCGGGGTGAGAAGGGCAGAATGTAAATACTGTAAATAAAAATAAATAAATAAATATTAAAATCATGCAATTTACAATCATAATCCAGGGCCGTTCCAAGCATCATTGCACATGTAGCCCATAGTTAGGATGGTATTTGGTGAGAATCCAAGGTTTAGGATTTTCTCATCAGCTAGCTTTTTCCACCTTGATTGGAATAGATCACCCAGGGTCAATGGGGCCAAACCTTTAGGCATAAACATCAGTATTAACCAAAAATTTAGTTTATATTTCCAGACCCGAGACTCAAGAGATATCTGACCCATCTCTAGAAGTGAAATTACTTTAGGCACACAGCTTGGGAGGCTAGGGATGCTTCTTAAAAACTTTGGATGGTTTCTAAAGTGTTGGCACTTTTAAATGGGCACAGTCGTGCTCCGTATATTCAGCTATTCACTCAGTGCCTTCTGTACAGGTGACACCCTCTTTTCTGTCCCTATATCATTTGACCCATTGCAAATAGTAGGGTGAGCTGTTATCTGTGGCCTTTCCACTGCAATGTATGGTATACAATTTCCCTACAAAGTTCTGAAAGAGCACAAAATTGAGGGACCGAGCTGACATCAATGCAATTTTCCTTAGATAAGTAGCAATTACAAAACACAGGTGTTCTACTCAATGGCAATAAAAAAAATTCCCGTAATATGACAGTAATTTTTTAGTTTTCACTCTTTGGTTTTGCAGTTACCGTAGCCCTGAAATTTATATTCAGCTGTATTCCAGATTTCCATTACTAATGGAATTATTATTTTTATTTATGTCTGCTCCCAACAATCCTACCGCAATTTCTTTAATGTTGTTAAAATTTATAGTGAATGATAAATTCAATAACAGAATGCCAGTAAACACGTGAATGTTCTTCTTGGGAAACAAGTGGAGTTTTGTTTCTGTCCTGTTTGTTCATTCGTTCATTAAAATATTTCTATAAAAATATTTTTGAAGTATTAATATCCCATTCTGCATCTTTGGATTTCAGGGTGGCGTTTGGATAAAATAATGAAAGATGTAAAACAATTCCTAATGAAAACAGTAGCATAATTTAAATAGGATAAAACATATTAAACAGTTTAAAAGGCTTTGTTGTATGTTTTCAAGTTGTTGCCAATTTATAGCAGCCCTAGGGCAAAATTACCATGGGTTTCTTGGCAAGATTTGTTCAGATTGAGTTTGCCTTTGCCTTCCTATGAAGCTGAGAGAGTGTGGCTTTGCCAAAGGGTCATCCCAATGGGTTTCTATGGCCTAGCAGATATTCGATTGCTGATCTCCAGTCATAATAATATTAATTATTATTATTATTATTATTATTATTATTTATTTATTTATTTATTTATTTGTATTCCGCTCTATCTCCCCAAGGGTACTCAGAGAGGATTCCAGCATACACAAACACAAAGTCAAACATGCAATTCCTAGAAACAGCAAAACACAGATAACACAAAAATACGGATAAAGGCAAATGCTTCCTTTTCTGGCTCTGAGTGATGATGCGCATCTCCAGCTCTGGAGGGTGGGAGCTCATCTCAATTTTTTTAGATGAAGAGCCTGCATTGTCTGTAGATACCTCCTAGGTCATGTGGCCAGCATGACTGCACGGTTCGCCGTTTACCTTCCTGCCGAGGCAGTATCTATTGATCTACTCACATTTGCATGTTTTTGAACTGCTAGGTTGGCAGAAGCTGGGGCTAACAGTGGGAGCTCACCACATCCTGCCAACCTAACAGTCAGTAAGTTCAGCAGCTCAGCGGTTTAACCCATTGCACCACCATAGTCATAATGCCAAACACACAATTGGCTGCACAATTCTGACTGTTATCTGGTTTAGCCTTGGACAAAGATATGACCTTGTTTTCCTTCCATCCAGGCCCTGACTAAATTCCTGAAGTGTGTAAACTGGGGTCTCCCACAAGAAGCGAAACAGGCCCTGGAGCTTTTGGGCAAATGGAAACCAATGGATGTAGAGGATTCCCTTGAGCTCTTGTCGTCCCATTTCACCAACCCCACTGTGCGGCGCTATGCGGTTGCCAGACTGCAACAGGCTGATGATGAGGTGCAGAAATGCTTCATTTATCTCTCTCTCTATTCCCATTCATGAAAAGGATTCCTTTTTCCAGTATTAGCATATCCAGGTGTACTATTTAGGGTGGACAAAAATTGTCATCCTCTTTTTGACTGCATACCATCCAACTGTGCCGATTTGGCTGAATATTTCTATTTGTATGGGGGGAGGATTTAGGTTTATGTCAGTACTGTGTTAAAAGTTCATGCTGCCTGTTACTACGATGATGGTTTCTAATATTCTGAAGTTGGTGTAGGCATGCAAGGACTATCTCAGACCCTGAGATTTCAAGGTCCAAATATTAGACCTAGGGACATTCATTTATGATATCACTTGGAATGCACTCCTGTGATGTTATAGGTGTGATGGATCCACCTCAGTCTGGTTTCAGGTCTGGCTATGGGACAGAAACAACATTGATTGCCTTGGTGGATCATCTATGACAGTGGTTCTCAACCTTTGGGTCACCAGATGTTTTGGCCTTCAACTCCCAGAAACCCTAACAGCTGGTAAACTGGCCGGGATTTCTGGGAGTTGTAGGCCAAAACATCTGGGGACCCATAGGTTGAGAACCACTGATCTAGAGAAGGGGAGTGCATCACTGCTGGTTCTCCTGGGCTTCTCAGCTGCTTTTGAGACCATCGACTATGGTATTCTTCTGGGCTGTCTTTTTGGGATGGGGTTTGGGGGCACTGTTCGACTCTCTGACCGGTGGCTGTGGGGTCCCTCAGGGCTCAATTCTGCCCCCCCCCCCCCCCCCCATGCTGTTTAACATTTACATGAAACCGCTGGGAGAGATCATCTGGGATTTTGGAGTTCGGTGTCAAATTTATGTGGATGACACCCAACTCTATCACTCCTTTCCACCTAATGCCAACGATACCGGTCTGCCCCTAAACCGGTGCCTGTCATCAGTGTTGGACTAGATGAGGGCCAACAAGTTGCAATTAAATGAAGATACAGGTCCCCTTTTCCTAGTTCCAACAGACCTCACTACCTCTGAGGATGCTTGCAATAGATGCAGGAGAAATGTCAGGAGAAAATGCCTTTAGAACATGGCCATATATCCCAAAAAAAAAAACCTACAACAACCCAGTGATCCTGGATTCATTGCTGACCCTGGAACCCCAGGTGTCAGTGGAGGCCAGGAGTGCCTTCACACAATTAAAACTTGTGCACCAGCTGAGCTCATACCTTGTTATGGAGGGAGGGCTGCAGCAGTTTCAGGAGGCTACCACCTAGTATAGGCCACCACCCATCATTGAGAGACATAATAAAGTGCCAACTGTATTTTTAAATCCCAGTGCAGAAAATAAAACACAGCGATAACAAGAATTTGCGGGCCTTTCATAACATTAAATGGCCTAAATCCTGTTTATCTCAACTAGAATAGATTTCTTGAATCAATGGGATTTACCTATGGCTTGGCTCAACATTCAGCAACAACCAGCAGAATTGCAAGCCAGAGTGAGGCACCTGACGTAGCTCCGTCATTCCGCCTAATGGTAGAGCTGGCTCTGTAACAGGACCTTGTTTACCTTGTGATGTGGATGAGCAAAATTTTCTGGGCATTTTTGAATTACAAGTCTCGGCATTCCTCACCCTTAGAAATGTAGAAACTGCTGTTCCTCATTATCTAGAGGAACACTATATGTTCCACATCCCCATTCTCAGAGATATATTCCCATCTTGTGAGTTCACAGTCTTGCACCCTCTCTTGCTATCTCTTTGTCTTTGGTCCTGCTTTTCTGTCCTCACTGGTTTCTAAACCATGCTGTGATTCTGGCATAATAATAATTAATAATAATAATAATAATAATAATAATAATAATAATCTTGATGGTTCTCCCTTACGAACCATCAAGATTATTAAGATCGTCTGGAGAGGCCCTGCTCTCGGTCCCACCGGCCTCGCAAGCGCGTCTGGTGGGGACGAGGGACAAGGCCTTCTCGGTGGTGGCCCCTTGACTCTGGAACTCTTTCCCAGCAGAGGTCAGAACCGCTCCATCTATCCTGACATTTAGGAAACGGGCGAAGACGTGGTTGTGGAGACAGGCTTTCGATGAATGAGACAACACCCTAGGATTTTGGTTGGAAGATGATGTATATTTGATTTTAATATGACGACTGACCATTGTAGTTTTAAATATATTGTTATTTTAAATGTGTTACTGTAATTGTGAACTATGATATTTTACTGATTGTATGTGTTTTTATGGTTGGAAATCGGGCTGAGTCCCTCAATGAGGTGAGAAGGTCGGTATAGAAAACTCTGAAATAAATAAATAAATAAATAAATAAATAATACACTGTATTTATAACCCGCCACCATCTCCCCAAAGGGGACTTGGGGCAGCTTACATGAGGCCAAGCCCAAAATAATACAACATAATAAATACACAATAACAAAATACATCATAATAAGATATAAAATAACAAAATCAACAATATAAAACAGCATAGTAAAACCAGACTCAGAGGGCGGGCCAAATGTATGAGGTAAAATGTCAAAAGGTTAAAACTCTGAGTGAGATAGGGATAAAAGTGCATTTGTAGGAAAGGAGCCCAACAGGGAGGAACCATGGGATTTAGACATTTTAGGGGTGGGAAGATGCTGTATTTTGAGGGCAGCTGTAGGCTAAGACAACCAGATGGGTTGAGTGGTCATTCTCCAAAAGCACAACGGCACAACGGAAAAGCCATTCCTCACAAGCCCAGTTTTCCTTCCTTTTCCACCTTGTGTACCCAGGATCTGCTGATGTACCTGCTGCAGCTGGTCCAAGCATTGAAATACGAAAATTTTGATGACATCAAGAGTGGGTTAGAACCAACAAAGAAGGATTGTCAAGGCTCAATGTCTGAGAGCATGGCGACATCTGGAACAAATGCTGGAGAAATTGACAGGTATGTAATCTAGCATCCTGTTTCTGATGGTAAATCATTTTGGATAAGTCAGCTTCATATTTTGCTGCCTTGAATCTTTGCATAAACCCATGACAGTGTTCTTCTCCCAGTTCACAGATCATCACAAGTCCGCTCCCTCTTGTGTCTTCTCCACCTCCTACGGCTAAATCAAAGGAGTCCGCTGATAGTGAAAATCTGGAGGTAACATTATGTTTCAAAATAAGATTTGAAGACATGCATCAACTGTGCTTTGCCTGTTCAGATACTCAAGAGAATAAGCACTTCTGGCCCATAAACTAGGTGTAGCATGGCAACAAAATTGTAGGTCTCAAAGTGCTGATCTATACTACACAGTATGCATGAACCTACCTGATTGCATGTGTGTGTATGAAGACTATCTTCTTTTTGGCTTCCTCTGGATTGGGAACATATTTGGGGGTGGCACATGTTCCCCATTTAGCTCCAGAGGGGTCTTTTGACTTTCTGAAGGCAATTATACCTGTAAACCCTAACTATCTTTTAAAACCATTTTTTTCAGCAAGATCTCTGCACGTTCTTGATATCCCGCGCATGCAAAAATTCCACTCTGGCTAACTACTTATATTGGTAAGTATAGGAAGAAGATTTCAACTTCCAGAATGGATTTTTAAATTTCTGGGCATGGCAGGAGTTCCTATAGACTCCTTTCTTACAATGTGCTCTTCCAGTCTTGTTTTTACATATTCTACTGTGCGCTTTTCCAGGAGGGCCAGAAAACAAGGAAGGGAAGGCTAATGGCCCAGGTACAGGACAGAACAGTTCTGTTGGTGGAGATTTAATAACTTGTGTTTCTATTTGGTTTGAGTGACAGCAAGGCTAGGAGGAAACCTGATGGAGCTTAATATGGGTTTAATGAACCAAGTAGATGTTCTGAGAACTGATAACAATTGTTATGGAAGAATTGGTGGGATGTGCAGAAACAGTGGTTCCCAGCCTTACATCCCCATATGTTTGTTTGTATGTTTGTTAGTTGACGATTTCAGGTTTCAGAAGCATTAGCCACAGTTTGGGAAACACAATTATTATTATTATTATTATTATTAATAATAATAATAATAATAATAATAATAGTGTTTCCTAAACTGTGAGTCACCTCTTATGCCATTATTATTATTATTATTATTATTATTATTATTATTATTATTATTATTATGCTCTTGGTATCATGATTGGGGAAAATGAATAATAATAATAATAATAATAATAGTAATAATAATAGTGTTTCCCAAACTGTGAGTCACCTCTTATGCCATTATTATTATTATTATTATTATTATTATTATTATTATTATTATTCATTTCCCCCAATCATGATACCAAGAGCAGTTGACAACATGATTCAAAACAATGCAGCTTATGAAATACATAAAAGCTTTAACACCTATTTGAAAACATAGTATGCTCTTCTTATCCATGGATTAATGAGGCGTAGTGGCGCAATGGGTTAAACCCTTGTGCCAGCAGAACTGCTGACCTGAAGGTCGCCGGTTTGAATCAATGTGACGGGGTAAGCTTCTGTTTGTCAGCTCCAGCTTCTCATGTGGGGACAAGAAAGAAGCTTCCCACATGATGGTAACACATCTGGGTATCTCCTGGGCAATGTGTCTGCAGAGAGCTAATCTTCTCACACCAGAAGCGACTTGCAGTTTCTCAACTTGTCTCTGACACGATTAAAAAAAAAACATGGCCTTGATGGCTACAATTTCATTTGCTCACATTGCAAAAAAATATTGTTCCAGAAGTGTTTGTTGACATTTCTGTTTACTCCATGATATTCATTTTTATGCTTCCAGCCTAAGTTAAAGTATAAAGTTCAGTATTAGGTATCCATATTGTTTATGTTTCTATGTATGTATGTAGGCATGTCCTAGAATGTATCCGCTAAAATAAGGGTTGGGGTTGGACTGTAATTAAATCATTTGAGAAGTTAGCATGCAAGGGATTTAATGGCCCATGTTTCTATCTGGTTTCAATGGTAGCAAGATTAGGAGGGAACACTGATGGAACTCAATATGGGTTAATGAAGTTGAGCGAGAACCAAGATGTTCTAAGATCTGAAAGCAATTGTTAGGCAAGAATCTGTGGACTGTGCTGAAGCCGTGGTTCCCAGCCTTACATTCTCATATGTTCATTTGTTTGTTTGCTAGATGAAAATTTCAGGCTTCAGAAGCCTTAGCCAACCTGGCCAGTGGCATTAGAGGTGACCCACAGTTTGGGAAACACCACTATTATCATTGTTATTATTACAGAAGACTGGGCGACTTGGAAGGTGCTGCGCTCTGGCACCACGAGATGCAGAGCCAACCTCAAGAAATGGGGCTACAAAGTAGAGTCCATGACATGCGGGTGTGGAGAAGAGCAAACTACTGACCACCTGCTGCAATGCAACCTGAGCCCTGCCACATGCACAACGGAGGACCTTCTTGCGGCAACACCATTATATACTGTCTGTGCCCTAATCATGGGGCCATGATGATTCAAAACAATGCATCTTATGAAATATACTGTGTTCCCTCACTACTCCGCGGTTTGCTTTTCGCAGACTCGCTGTTTCGTGGTTTTTCAATAAATATGAATTTCAAATATTTATTGAAAATATTTTAAATATTCTCCCTCACAACTTCCTTTCCTTCTCCCTTGCAACTTCCACACACCCTCTCAGCCCTGAGTCTTGCCCGTTACCTGTGATGACCCCCACGTGGATTTGGTGGTTGTGGTTGGTTAACCGAACTGTTGTATTACATTTTTGACAGAACAAACAAACAAACATACAAAAGACACAGAGTTTGCAAGCTTGATAGTTGATTAAATGTCCTTTGTCCAGTATCTGGCCACTTGGAGTGCCTCTGGTGTTGCTGCAAGGAGGTCCTCCATTGTGCATGTGGCAGGACTCAGGTTCCATTGCAGCAGGTGATCAGTGGTTTGCTCTTCTCCACACTCGCATGTTGTGGATTCCACTTTGTAGCCTCATTTCTTGAGGTTGGCTCTGCATCTCGTGGTGCCAGAGCGCAGCACCTTCCAAGTCGCCCAGTCTTCTGTGTGCCCAGGGGGGAGTCCCTCATTTGGTATCAGCCATTGATTGAGGTTTTGGGTTTGAGCCTGCCACTTTTGGACTCTCGCTTGCTGAGGTGTTCCAGCGAGTGTCTCTGTAGATCTTAGAAAACTATTTCTTGATTTAAGTTGTTGACGTGCTGACTGATACCCAAACAGGGGATGAGCTGAAGATGTCTCTGCTTTGGTCCTTTCATTATTGGCTGCTACTTCCCGGCGGATGTCAGGTGGAGCAATACCAGCTAAGCAGTGTAATTTCTCCAGTGGTGTAGGGCCAGTCCCGTAGCCAGGATTTCGTTTCGGGGGGGGGGGGGGGGGGCTAAAAAATTTTCAGGGGGGTTTCGGGGGGGCTGAGTCTGAATGAAAGAGGGTCTAGCCTAGCAAACCTTTTGTATCATTGCCCCAATACCCCCATGCATATGGGATATATTAAGTATGGTGATCAGATCATGATATGAATAAATATAACAGTTTAAATAATGCACCAGTAAGACCTTTTCGCGAACCACCATGAGAATTTGGGGGGGGGGGGGGGCTGAATAATAACAATGAACTGTATGTGGACCTCCCTATTTTCTCCATGGAATTCTTTGTTATGTTTCCAGCCTAACTTACAGTATAAAGTTCAGTACTGTCCATGGTTTTAGGTATCCATAGTGTTTGTATGTGTATGTACAAACACTATAATATATCCACTATAAATATGGGGGGGGGGGGGGGGTTGTATTGTAATTAAACCATTTGGGAGGTTAGCATGCAGTGTACTACATTGCCTCGCGTTCATGTGTGGAAAAGCATTAGCTTTGTCTTTCCTCTTTCTTTTATCTTTACTGAAAGAACAAAGGAAGAGATGGATTTTTCAGGTCACATTTACTACAATCCCTCTTTCGTTTCATAAAAATGGCCTGTATGCTAGATCGTGCCAATACCTCCTGAATCCCTTCAAAACCTTTCTCTTTTGAACTGCAAAATTGACCCATTTATTACTATCCCCCTGATCCGGTTTTCTTCCAGGTTACTCAATTTCTCACTGCCAAAATCTGAATGTCAGAGCTATAGTTCCAGCACTTGTAGCTATAAATCCTCAGGCCCACTGATCAATGGTCTCTTTTGGCTGACCCGCTTCAGCAGGAGCTGGAAATAGTAAAAGAAAAGATTGCAGTAATGGTGGGACATACTGTGATAGATGGAACCAATTTGTAATATTGGGAAAGTAGCTATTCTACCCATTGCATAGGAGAGAACAGGAATTTTGACGGGTTAGAAGGCATAATTGTCAAGTTTGCAGACAGGACCAAATTGGGAGGGCCCCAAATAGGTAAGTAAGGAACCCTGAAAGTTTATGGGAATGAAAGAAGCAGGATACTGACACCATTCCCTGGCAGGATCTTAGGCCTTGGCACATAAGACTGTGACCCACATTCCATCTATATGTAGCCTTGTTTTTTCCCCCAAGTCATTTAAGATTTATGGTGACCGCCAAGGAAAAGCTTTCTTGGGGTTTTCTTGACAGGATTGATTTAGAGAGGATTGATACTGCTTTCCCCTTTGAATAAGAGAGTATGTCTTGCTATTTGGTCACCTATTTGGGTTTCCATGGCCAGCTTGTTTTTGAACCCTGTTTTCCTAGAGTTCAGTGTTCAAACCCCGACTCCATTATGACTAAGACCTACCTATATGTATCTATAAACAACATCTGGAAAATGGTAGAGCCCATTTTGTACTTATGAAGTATGTGGTGTGTCCAAGAGTTTGTGCTTAAAGAGGTACATGTTGTAGATAAGTTCAGCTAGGAAAGATTATATAGCTTCATCGTTTTCCAGTATAAGAATTGACAGTAAATGCACCCAGCATCCATTTAAAGACCTTCAGTAGACATCTTTCATTGATGGCTTTAAGGAAAGTTGAATGCTCAGCTGTCAACATGATCTGCACTGTGAATCCTTGTAGTAGCAAGAGCTGGACTAGATTTTTCTTTGGATGCCTTCCATCCGAGGCAGCCGGGCTTTAGCACAGTGGGTTAAACCACTAGCTGCAGGAAATCTTGCCAATTGAAAGGTTGGCAGTTCAAGCCCTGTTCAGTTGAGCTCCCAGTGTCAGCCTAGCTTCTGCTTACCTAGCAGATCGAAAACAGCTATGTGAGTAGATAAATAGAAACCACTTCAAGCAGGGAGATAATGAAAGGCACTCATAAGAACATGCCACCAATTCGATTGGGAGAACACCTGTGGACAACTGTCACGTTGCCAAGGCTCTGCCTTATTTAGGTAGAGATGAATCAAACTCCCAGTTTTATCAAACAGTTTAATTAAAACAGCACTTACTTGCTGGCTGTTTTAATAGACCAAAATATAAAACACAAAGCTAGCACTTGCTATTGTTACAGAATAAACAAAAACTGATAGCAAAAATAACTTCGTAGTCAAAAGGGTCCACTCCAGTGGTCAAATGCCAAGAGTTCAATAAACAAAGTCCAGGGATCAAGAGTCTATACCATAGTCAAAAGCCAGTCCAAGTTTTCAGGGTTCCAAGATTACAGGAGACAGGTCAGGATACCGAAAATCCAACAGACCTGGGGGAAAAACCAGCAGCATCCACCACCAAAATACAACAGATACTTTTCTCCCAAAGATCAGTCTCAAAGTTAGCTCCTTAAATCCAGTAACACCCAGCTGCAACCCATCTCCTGCACACCTCCACCCCTAATTGCTTTCACCCATGAACTCCCACTTACAGATTACCAAACCCTCTAGAACTAATACTCACATTAGCCCTTCCATCACCAACCACCATCAACTGCAGAACATAAACAACAACAAAGCTTCTCGGCATGGAAGATGGAGTGACAGCACTTCCCTGTGGCCAGAGTTGAGTGCTGCCTCCAGATGCCGGAGAGGGAAAAAAGATGAGAAAGCCTATACCTGTGTTCATGTATTGTCTGTCCTTGTTAATTGTATAATATTATTGAATGTTTGCCATATGTGTGTTCTGTAATCCCCTCAGGGAGATAGAGCAGAATATAAATGAAGTATGTTGTTGTTGTTGTTGTTGTTGTTGTTTTTGTTATTATTATTATTATTATTATTACTGTTATTATTATTATATTATATTATTATTAATATTGTTAAATGATCAGGAAAGATTGGTTTTATCTCCATGTTGTGTGTCACTCCAGTTCGTTGTCATACACTGGCGAGAGCAGCTAAGGGTTGACATTGTCAACCAAGGAGATCTCAAATGCTGCACCACACACCATGCACACAAACAAATACTTTCCTCAAATGCCACCAATGCCCTCTGAAGGGGAAGTGGGTATTTGATTTCCATCTTACTTCCTACTTTTAAAAAAATGCATTTTGGGACAACAAGATTTTTATGGTTCCCCTGTGGGATATAATGACTGTACCAGCTAAAGATTTGGCACTGTTTAATGTGTACTCCCATTTTGTTGCCCTGTTGGGAGAAAAAAATACATTCTGGTACTTCCTTTCATCTTGCTATTTCTGATAAATGATTGATCTAAACATAGTTTCAATTGACGTACTTATTTTCAATGGCAGGTATGTGATTGTGGAATGTGAAGACCAAGACACTCAACAGAGAGACCCAAGGACTCATGAAATGTACCTGAACGTCATGCGGAGGTTTAGTCAAGCTCTTTTGAAGGTAAAGCCTTTGATATTTTTGGAAGGGTGCAGCATAGCTTTTTCCTGCCTCTTGGCAGGGGGTTGGATTGGATAGCCCATGAGGTCTCTTCCAGCTCAATGTTTCTATGATTCTATAATCCCAATAGATGCAGTAACGGCCCTGAGCAGTGGGGCTAGATTTGGGACATTGAACTCCTTAGGAAGTATGACAGAACATTTCCATTAGGGAGTACGCGGAGTATATCAGCTTGAAAACTCTTAAAAGAAGTAATGTTTGCCTTTTTTTTTGTCTTCCCCTTTCTAATTTGCTCAGGGAGATAAGTCCGTGAGGGTGATGCGTTCTTTGCTGGCAGCCCAGCAAACCTTTGTCGATCGGTTGGTCCATCTCATGAAAGCGGTGCAGAGGGAAAGTGGGAATCGAAAGAAAAAGGTAAATGGTAGGAAACCGTTCTTCCTACTCGAGTTCAGAAACCCATGTGTAGATAAATTAAGTCTGCCAGATTGGATATGGGATGGGGCTCCTCTGTCTTTAATCCTTAATCAGTCTTGGATGAAGTATTGCAAAACTCTGCCATGTGTAGGGAAATAACCTGATTGCCCTTGCTTTTCAGACACCAACTTTGTAGGTTAGATAATCCAAGGGTCTTGGAAAGAAGTATTCCTATTATTATCAGCATGAGGATGAGATGATGGGGGAAGAGAATGGGGAATGCCTGGCTCGAGAGCAGTACGTGTGAAAAAGATCTTGGAGTCCTCGTGGACAACAAGTTAAACATGAGCCAACAATGTGATGTGGCGGCAAAAAAAGCCAATGGGATTTTGGCCTGCATCAATAGGAGCCTAGTGTCTAGATCTAAGGAAGTAATGCTACCCCTCTATTCTGCTTTGGTTAGACCGCATCTGGAATATTGTGTCCAATTCTGGGCACCACAATTCAAGAGAGATATTGACAAGCTGGAATGTGTCCAGAGGAGGGCGACTAAAATGATCAAGGGTCTGGAGAACAAGCCCTATGAGGAGCGGCTTAGGGAACTGGGCATGTTTAGCCTGAAGAAGAGAAGGCTGAGAGGAGATATGATAGCCATGTATAAATATGTGAGAGGAAGCCACAGGGAGGAGGAGGGAGCAAGCTTGTTTTCTGCTTCCTTGGAGACTAGGACGCGGAACAATGGCTTCAAACTACAAGAAAGGAGATTCCATCTGAAAATGAGGAAGAACTTCCTGACTGTGAGAGCCGTTCGGCAGTGGAACTCTCTGCCCCGGAGTGTGGTGGAGGCTCCTTCTTTGGAAGCTTTTAAGCAGAGGCTGGATGGCCATTTGTCAGGGGTGATTTGAATGCAATATTCCTGCTTCTTGGCAGGGGGTTGGACTGGATGGCCCATGAGGTCTCTTCCAACTCTTTGATTCTATGATGATGATGATGTATTGTTGAAGGCTTTCATAGCTAGAATCACTGGGTTGTTGTAGGTTTTTCGGGCCATATGGCCATGTTCTAGAAGCATTCTCTCCTGACATTTCACCTGCATCTATGGCAAGCATCCTCAGAGGTTTACCTCACAACCTCTGAGGATGCTTGACATAGATAGAGGCAAAACATCAGGAGAGAATGCTTCTAGATCATGGCCATATATCCCAAAAAACCTACAACAATCCAATGATGATGGTGGTTTATAGCTTACTTTTTCTCTCTTAAAATACACTCAGTGCCAAAACTGTCACAAAAATTTCATATGCAGATTTCATAAATGTGAATTTAATATGATATGTGGGAATGAATGGAAGGATGTATGGATGGAGTTAATAATTTTGGAAACACCAGTAAAAGACCAAGGCCTGCAATGACAAACTACCTGCATGCTAGACTGTAATTAAAAGTTGCTAATAAGAACTGAAAAGTAAGCTCTGATAAGAACTGTCACAGTGATAATAGAAATGTTTACAATGTTAAGAAGGAAGTCAACATAAGATCAACACCAATCAAGAAGAATCAACATCTGGCCAGGGTTTGTATTGGTTTTTATTGATTTTATTGGTTTTATGGTTGTAATGCAGGAATTGTTGTTCAACTGTGAATTGATGCTATTTTGTTTTACGACTGTTATGTGATGCGGGCATCGAATTGTGCCTTTGCTTTTGTAAGCCACCCTGAGTCCCCTTCAGGGTGAGAAGGGCAGGGTTAGAAGAAACCGAAATAAATAAATAAATAAATAAATAAATAAATAAATTGAGATGGAACCAGGATGGAAGAAGGCTACTTTGTTACTACATCAGCAGAATATTCCTATAAAAGACCCAATCTAATGATGCTCAAATTGTGGCAGACCTAAGGAGTCTTGTTCACCCGCCATGCTCTGCTCCATAGGAAGTAGAGAGATGGTGTATTTGGAGAGTGTCAGATATGCTATGAGAAAGCATGATTCTAGTCACTTTGGGGCTTCTTTCCCAAGGAAAGAGGAAGAAGTGCACTTTTGGAGTCTTAGATTTTGTGCAGGGAGTCAGGTTCTGCTGTATGGAAAACAGAGATATGGCCCTTGGCATTGTGATTAGGGAAATGATGTATTTTGAAGTTTTGGCATTATGAAAGTTTTGGAACTATGCAGGCTGCAGGAAAGGAGGGTCTGGCCTAACAGGTGCTTCTCCAAGGAGGGAGAAAAGGATATGATAATACTTGGATGCATGAGGATGCATGCATATACATGTGTGTATGAATGCTGAGTGGAAATGTAACTCCCTTTTTGTATGTTTGCTAACCAATGTAATTGTAAATCCAATGTAGTTGTATAGAATCTGTATGCTCAATGTCATTCTTTGTCTAAATGATTTTCTGGCCCCCCTCACACTGGAAATTTCAATAAAGTTATTAAAGTTATTGAAAAGTTATTCATGACAAAACCAGCAGATTAAAGTGCTGAAACCTTGGCATATTTTTCTCCTTCCTCTGTCCCCTTCCACTTCTAGAACGAGAGACTGCAGGCCCTTCTGGCAGACAATGAAAAGATGAATTTATCAGACATTGAGCCCATTCCACTGCCTCTAGAACCACAGGTCAAAATTAGAGGAATAATCCCAGAGAAAGCAACATTGTTCAAGGTAAAGTCACTAGTCTTGCTGTTGTCCATGTTACTTGTGAGTGAGGAGCAATGGCAACTGACATCGAGAGATTGTTGAGTGTGTACATTTGTTTTTCATGCTTCTTCTTTCCTCCTTGTAATTTTTCCTTTTCTCTCTTTGAAACCTCAAGGTATGTGTGCATCTTTCTTTTAAATCAGTCTTTCCCAAGGATGGCTGCATTTACACTGTAAAATTAATAAAATTTTAACACTACATTATTTATTTATTTATGACTTTTATATATTTTATTTCCATGGCTTAGTGTTATGTGATCATGAGAGATGCAGTTTTCTTTTGTGAAGAACCATTTTTTATTATTATTATTTAAGTAGACATACATTTGCAAGTGTTTGTTGCATTGTTTGGTGCAATAAGTTCTATCTATTAATGTTCTATAATCATTTATCTGATAATATATTTCCGTTAAGGGGTCACATTCTACTATCTAAATAATACATATAAAAATATCATAGACTTTTACTTTACATCCGCTTCTTCCTTGCCTACAGTCTTATAGGATCTTCTATATGCATTTTTAGTTTAATTTTACATTAAGATGTCTGAATCATTGGTTGCCATTCATTAATAAAGTTATCTAATAGTTCTCCTCTTAATAATACAGTTATTTTGTCCATTATCAGGATATCTATAATATATTTTTCCCATTCTTCTAAAGGAGGTCTCTCTGGGGTTTTCCAATATCTAGCGTATACTAATCGAGCTGCCACTGTTGTGTAAAACATTTTTTTTCCAAATTTTCTTTCTAATTCTTCCTCGGGCATATTCAAAAGGTACATTTGAGGTGTCATTTTGAAATATGTGTTTTATATTTTTTAAAGAATTACATGGATCTGTTTCCAGTATTTTTTTTTACTTTGCTGCAAGCCCACCATGTGTGGTAGAATGTACCTTTTTCTTTCACACATATCCAACATTTGTTGGAGCAATTATACATCTTAGCTAGTCTCTCTGTCCAGTTCTGGGCACCACAATTCAAGAGAGATATTGACAAGCTGGAATGTGTCCAGAGGAGAGCGACTAAAATGATAAAAGGTCTGGAGAACAAGCCCTATGATGAGCGGCTTAAGGAGCTGGGCATGTTTAGCCTGAAGAAGAGAAGGCTGAGAGGGGATATGATAGCCATGTATAAATATGTGAGAGGAAGCCACAAGGAGGAGGGAGCAAGCTTGTTTTCTGCTTCCCTGGAGACTAGGACACAATGGAACAATGGCTTCAAACTACAAGAGAGGAGATTCCATCTGAACACGAGGAAGAACTTCCTGACTGTGAGAGCCGTTCAGCAGTGGAACTCTCTGCCCCGGAGTGTGGTGGAGGCTCCTTCTTTGGAAGCTTTTAAACAGAGGCTGGATGGCCATCTGTCAGGGGTGATTTGAATGCAATATTCCTGCTTCTTGGCAGGGGGTTGGACTGGATGGCCCATGAGGTCTCTTCCAACTCTTTGATTCTATGATTCTATGATTATATGATTCTGGAGATACATGAGAGATTTAGTTTTAGGAGGGCTGTAGCATTACCTGACAAAGAATTCTGGTACCTCACCACACTACATGTTTCCTGACATTTGACTCCAAACCCTATTATTTCTGGTTATGGATTGGCTGAGTCCACTAACAACTAAGTCAGAAGAGATTTCAGATGCAAAAGAAGGGTTTTATGAATTTTCAAAGGCTTTCATGGTTGGAATTACTGGGTTCCTGTGAGTTTTCTAGGCAGTATGGCTATGTTCCAGAAGCATTCTCTCCTGACGCTTTGCCCACATCTATGGGAGGTATCTTCAGAGGTTTTAAAATCAACCCCTGAGGATGCCTGCCATGGATGTGGGTGAAACGTCAGGAGAGAATGCTTCTGGAACATGGCCATACAGCGCAGAAAACTCACAGCAACTCAGTTGTGAGGTCTGTTGGAAACTAGGCAAGTTGGGTTTATATATCTGTGGAATGTCCAGGGTGGGAGAAAGAACTCTTATATCTATTTGAGGCAAGTGTGAATGTTGCAGTTGGCCAGCTTGATTAGCATTGAATGGCCTTGAAGCTTCAAAGTCTGGCTGCTTCCTGCCTGGGGGAATCCTTTGTTGGGAGGTGTTAGCTGTCCCTGATTGTTTCCTGTCTGAAATACCCATGTTGTGGGATGCCTGCCATAGATGTGGGCGAAACGTCAGGAGAGAATGCTGCTGGAACATGACCATACAGCTCGAAAAACTCACAGCAATCCACTATTTTTTATTCATTTGTTTGTTTATTTTGCTATTTCCCCCCAACCAGAGCGCTCTAATGCCAGCCCAGCTATTCTTCAAGACTGAAGACGGGGGCAAATATCCCGTGATATTTAAACATGGAGATGATTTACGCCAAGATCAACTGATTCTTCAGATCATTTCACTCATGGACAAGGTGACCATGTTGTTAATTGAACCAGCATTTTATAAATATGTAAATATGTGTATATAGGTGAATAATCTCTTATCGAAAATGCTTTGATGCCCATATCTCAGACACCTATTCTGAAATATAGATTTCAGCATTCTGGATAAAGGATGCTAAAAGTTTTCCTGGAAATCTAATTATATCATGGAAAATAATTATTAAGTATTTTGAAAGGAAAGGCATAACTGTATCAGTCTATTTCATCATAAAGAAAGATATGAAGTAATCCTCTAATACCCTTTGAGACTAACGGAGAAAAATCAATTTCCATCACACACGTTTGTGGGCTCCTTGGACTCTCTAACATAGCGAGGGAGAGAATAAGATAAGGAAAATTCCAGTGAGCAAAATCAGCAAAGGTGGAAAATGCAAATCTTTAGGGTGGTGTTCAGTTATAGCAAGAAAATAAAATATAAGATAGAGTGAAACAATTTCTGTCAAAGTATCTGGAGGGTTGCAACCACTGTAGCGCTGTTGTTTTCGAGGAAGAGCTCCGTGCAACACAAAGGCTTTCTCTTATGCCCTATCACCTGAGCTTTTCTTCCTTCCAGGTGTTTTCTGTCAAGGCAGAGCCATTTTTTTGTAACCATGTTTTGGTTGACATACCAATTTTTCTGATCCCTGACAAGACCATAAGAACTTTCCCAGCTTCTTTTCTCTGCTCATATACTTCAGCAGGGATTGGTTAGTTTTGGCTTTGCTGAACTAAATGCTGAACTAAACCCTTCACTATTTTGGCCGTAACACATATCCTCCTGTCTTACCTGCAGCTCTTGAGAAAGGAGAATCTGGATTTGAAGCTCACTCCTTACAAAGTCTTGGCTACCAGTACAAAACATGGTAAGTCTGCTCTTGCTGGAAAAGAGAAAATTAAAGAGGTACATGATTGTTGTTGTTCATTCGTTCAGTCGTCTCCGACTCTTCGTGACCTCATGGACCAGCCCACGCCAGAGCTCCCTGTCGGCCGTCACCACCCCCAGCTCCCTCAAGGTCAGTCCAGTTACTTCAAGGATGCCATCCATCCATCTTGCCCTTGGTCGGCCCCTCTTCCTTTTGCCTTCCACTTTCCCCAGCATAATTGTCTTCTCTAGGCTTTGCTGTCTCCTCATGATGTGGCCAAAGTACTTCAACTTTGTCTCTAGTATCCTTCCCTCCAGTGAGCAGTCGGGCTTTATTTCCTGGAGGATGGACTGGTTGGATCTTCTCGCAGTCCAAGGCACTCTCAGAACTTTCCTCCAGCACCACAGCTCAAAAGCATCGATCTTCCTTCGCTCAGCCTTCCCTAAGGTCCAGCTCTCACATCCGTAGGTTACTACAGGGAATACCATGGCTTTGACTAGGTGGATTTTTGTTGCCAGTCTGATGTCTCTACTCTTTACGATTTTATCGAGATTGGACATTGCTCTCCTCCCAAGAAGTAATTGTCTTCTGATTTCCTGGCCACAGTCTGCATCTGCAGTCATCTTTGCACCTAGAAATACAAAGTCTGTCATGGCCTCCACGGTTTCTCCCTCTATTTTCCAGTTGTCAATCATTCATGATAGCGATGATTAAATATGATGCTATGAAATATTGGAAAGGAAGAGAGAGCCATACATAGGGACCACCAAACGCAGCGCCCAGACACACATCAAGGAACATGAAAGGCACTGCAGACTACTTCAACCAGAGAAGTCAGCCATAGCAGAGCACCTGATGAACCAGCCTGGACACAGCATATTATTTGAGAACACAGAAATGCTGGACCACACCAACAACCACCATGTCAGACTACACAGAGAAGCCATTGAAATCCACAAGCATGTGGACAATTTCAACAGAAAGGAGGAGACCATGAAAATGAACAAAATCTGGCTACCAGTATTAAAAAACTCTAAAATTACAACAGCAAAACAACAGAGAGGAAACAACCAGGCACATATTAACACCTCCCAGCAAGAGATTTTCCCAGGCTCAGGCAGGCCTTCAAATGCTAATAAAGGTGATCAGTTGAAACATTCACACCTAGCTCCAGTAGAGAAGAGCTCTTTGCCCCACCCCAGCCATTCCACAGATATATAAACCCATTGTCCTAATTCCAACAGACCTCACTAGCTCTGAGGATGCTTGCCATAGATGCAGGCGAAACATCAGGAGAAATGCCTCTAGAACATGGCTCTATAGCCCGAAAAAACCCACAAGAACCTAGAGAGCCATCTTGTTTCCTGCTCCGCCAGAGACACAACACAATGGATTCAAACTGCAGGAAGAGATTCCACCTAAATCTGAGGAAGAGTTTCCTGATAGTAATAGCCTTTCAACAGTATAATATAATAATAATAAAACAATAAAACTTTATTTATATTCCGCCCTATCTCCCTGATGTACAAGCTGGGTTTAGAAAAGGCAGAGGAATGAGAGACCAAATAGCCAATAGGTTGTTGTAGGTTTTTTCGGGCTATATGGTCATGTTCTACAGGCATTCTCTCCTAACGTTTCGCCTGCATCTATGCGTTCGGACAGGTAATTTGGGCTGGGGCCGTTTAGGGCTTTATAGGCCAAAGCCAGCACTTTGAATTGTGCCCGGTAGCAAACTGGCAGCCAGTGGAGCTGGCGTAACATGGGAGTTGTATGCTTCCTGTATGCCACCCCAATTATTAACTTGGCTGCCTCTACTTGGGGCATTTGAAGCTTCTGAGCAGTCTTCAAAGGCGACCCCACGTAGAGTGTGTTGCAGTAGTCTATCCTACATGTAACGAGAGCGTGGACCACCGTGACCAAGTCTGACTTCCCAAGGTACGGGCTTTAAAGGTAACATTGTATTTAGCCTGGAAGCAGATTGGCAGCCAGTGGAGCCGCCACAACATGGGAGTGGATCTCTCCCTGTACCTGGCTGCTGATCTCAGAAACAATTGAAGCTTCTGTACTATCTTCAAAGGCAGCCCCATGTAGAGAGTGATGCAGTAGCCAAGGCAAGATGTGACTAAGGTATGGGCTACTATGGCCAGATTTGGCATCTCAAGGTATAGGCGCAGCTTGTGCACAAGTTTGAATTGTGCGAAGGTACTCTTGACCACTGCTGACATCTGGGTTTCCAAGGTCAGCGATGGGTCCAGGATCACCCCCAGACTGCAGACCTATATCTTCAGAGGGAGTGCAACCCCATCCAACACAGGCTGTATCTCCACACCACGATCTGCCTTCCGACTGACCAGGAGTGCCTCTGCCGTGTCTAATATGCTGCCTGTTGCAGACGACACCAAATTGGGAGGGAGAGCCAATACTCCAGAGGACAGGAGCAGGATTCAAAACGATCTTTTTTTATATATATATTATAATTTTTATTGAGATTTCATATTTACACAGATGTGGGTAGGGGAGGGAGGGAGGGAGAGGAGGGAGGGGGGTACGGGGAAGGGTATCGGGGTGGGGGTCTGGAGAGGGGGAGGAGGGAGGAGGTGGGTCCGAGGGAAGGGGGCGTTGCTTCCCGTCAGTCTTCCGGGAGTCTTCTTTTCCTACTATATCTTTTATCTGCAGTCGAACTAGTCTTCTTCACTTCTAACATTCATATACCAGACAGGTCAATATGCATCGGGAGCTCCTTAGTCGAGATATAATCTTTGAAGCCAGTCCAGTCTGTACGGTTGGGAGATCCCTTGAGTCTTGATGAGAGACTATCCATTTGTATGACCTCAAATATTTTCGAGACCCAATCCTCTAGAGTTGGTACTTCCTTCGTCTTCCAACGCCTTGCGAGCAGCATTCTTGCGGCTGTGCTGAGGAGGAATATTATCTTCTCCTGATTCGCGTCTAATTTAGTAGAGATAATTCCTAATAGATGTGTTTCTGGTTTTAGAGGGAAATTTGCTTTTATTATTTTTTGCATTGCCATATGTATATCTTTCCAGAATTTTTTAACCATTTTACAAGACCACCATTGATGAAGTAGGGTCCCCTTCTCTTCTTGGCATTTCCAGCATAGGTTCGAACCTTTTTTATTAAATTTTGATATTTTCTCTGGGGTATAATGCCACCTGAAAAACATCTTATACCAGTTTTCTCGCATATCGCTGGCTTCTGCATATTTTATTTTCCTAATCCATATTTCTTCCCACTGTTTAGTTGAAATACTATGGATATATCCCTGGCCCATTTTACCTGGCAGTCTTTGAATTCTTCCTCTTCTGTGGACCATGTCAGTATTTGCTGGTAAAGTACTTTGATTTTTTTTTTTCCTTCTTCATCACTATGTCCCATATTCCCTGATCCTGGCTAAAACCCTGCTTTTCGTCATCTTTAAAATCTTGGTGTAATTGGTGATATTTTAACCATGTTATCTTGCTGTTCATTTGTTTTATTTCTTCTAAAGATTTTAATACTAATTTCCCCTTTCCCTCTCCATCGCTTTTTTTTAATAGGTCTTTGTATAATAGCCAATTTTTTTCCTCTAATTCTCTTTTGTGTTTGGCTTCTGAAGTGGATATCCATAACGGGGTTTTAGAGTATAATCTTGGCTTATATTTTTCCCATGTTCTTATCAGGGCCGTTCTTATATAATGGTCGTTGAAGACTTTTTCCGTCTTTCTTTTGTTGTACCAAAGGTACCCATGCCAACCTGACCTAAGATCGTGGCCTTCTAACGCCAATAATGCTCTGTTCTTTAAGGATGCCCACTCTTTAACGGCCACCAAATTACATGCCTCATAATAAGCTTTAAGGTCAGGTAGGCCAAGTCCACCCCTTTTTTTTTCGTCCGTTAAGATTCTATAACTAATTCTGGGTCTACCATCCTTCCATATAAATTTGGTTATTTCCGATTTCCATTTCTTAAATAAGGTGTCATTTCTTAATATCGGTAAAGTTTGAAAGAGAAACAGTAGTTGGGGCAAGATGGTCATTTTGACAATTGAAATTCGACCCAATAAGGAAAAATTCATATATTTCCATTTGTTTATATCCTTTTGAATTTTGGACCACAATACTTCGTAATTGTTTTTGATCAGATTTATATTATTTTTGGTGATGGTAACCCCCAAATATCTTACCTTATTTTCAATTTTTATGCCAGAGATTTCTTGTAGTGTGTCTTTTGATTTTGGATCTAAATTTTTAACTAGTATTTTTGTTTTTTGTTTATTCAATTTAAAACCCGCCACCTTGCCAAAATTTTCTATCTTTCTTAGCCAATCGTTGATATTGTTTATCGGATCTTCCACTATGCATACCACGTCATCCGCATACACCCTTAGTTTGTAGCTATAATTGTTTATCCTTAGACCTTTCAATGTTTTGTCCTCGTTTACTGATCTGATTAGTGTTTCCATCACCAAAATAAACAGTAATGGGGACAGAGGACAACCCTGCCGTGTACCCTGCGTTAGCTTTATTGGTTCTTTTACCTCTTCTCCATTTATCACTAAGGTGGCCTCTTGGTTCGTGTATATCGCCTCGACCGCATTTTGAAAATGATAACCCATATCTAATTCCTTTGTTAGCAATTTTAAATAATCCCAATTTATTCGGTCGAAGGCTTTTTCCGCGTCTATAAACATTAGGGCTACTTGTTTTTCATTGTGTTTTTCGTAGTATTCAATTGAATCTATAATTATCCGAATATTATCCTTTATTTGTCTATCGGGTAGAAAACCTACCTGGTCTCTTGATATCCAATTCTTTAAAAAAATTTTAACTCTTTCTGCCAATATTGTCGCAAATATTTTGTAATCAGTATTTAGCAGGGATATCGGCCTATAGTTCCTGACGTCAGTTGGGTCATTTCCTTCCTTTTGAATTAGAGTTATATTGGTTTTTTCCCCAAGTTTGGGGAATCTCTTTGTTTTCTAAAATATGATTAAAGATATCCTTTAATAGAGGGCCTAATTCACTTTTGAACGTTTTATAGAAGATGGCTGTGTAGCCATCAGGGCCCGGTGATTTGTTAAGTTTTAATTTGTCGATTGCATTATCAATTTCCCAAGGGGTAACGTTACCATTCAGAGCCTCTCTTTGTGTTTCTGTTAATTTTGAAATCCTTAAATTGCCTATATATTCTGAGACTTTTTCTACTGGGATGTTTTCTTTCTTGTAAAGTTCCGTATAGAATTGGTGAAATTGGTCCGCTATCTCTTGGTTTTCTGTGTATATTTTCCCGTTCCCTATAATTTTTGTTATTGTTTGTTTTTGCCTCCTTTTTTTGATTTTATTAGCCAACCATTTTCCGACTTTGTTCGCATTCTGAAAGTAGTTTATCTTGTTGAATTTCATTTGTTGTTCAATTTTTTCTGTTTGTAATAATTCTAATTGTTTCCTTAATATTTTGGCCTCATATGTGGACTTTCTGTCCTGCGAATTCTTTTTTAATTTTTCCTCAGTTTTGTTTAGTGCACTCCATATTTCTTCTACCTCTTTATTTTTTTGTTTTCTCTTGTGGGCCGCTAGCTGAATTAAGTGCCCCCTCATGACGGCTTTTAATGCCTCCCACTGAATAATTTTTGTGGTTTCTCCCCCTTCATTAAACTCTAGATATTCCTTTAATAACTTTCTATTCCTTTCTATATCTATCTCTTTTTTCAAAAGATTTTCATTTAATCTCCATCTAAATTGTAATGTCTCTCCTTCAAATTCTAATTCTAATGCTCCGTGGTCTGAGAATGTCCTGGGAATTATATTGATTTTTTTAATTTTGATACTTTGGGAGCTCGTGGCCCACGCCATATCAATTCGTGACCACGAGTCATGTCTGCCTGAATAATATGTAAAGTCCCTCATTGTGTTATTGTGATGTCTCCATACATCTATAAGATTTAAATCTTCTAGCCGCTGAATGAAATTTTTAGGGAGTAAACTATTTCTGTTTATACCTTTTGCCTTTGTTCCACTTTTTTGGGATTTGTCTAACGTGCCATCCACTATTCCATTAAAGTCACCAATAATAAGTAACTCATCGTATTCCACTTTTTTAAACTCTTTTTCCAACTTTTTAATGAACTTCATCTTTGGACCATTGGGGCAGTATATGTTACACAGCAGTATTTTTTGATTTTTTCTTTCAATGGTGGTGCCTAGGTATCTTCCTTGTGTGTCTTTGAATACTTGATTGGGATTCAGCCATTCTTTTGCGTAGGTCGCCACCCCTCTCTTCTTCTCACTGAAGGACGCATGGAACATCTTCCCTAATTTGTTTTGCACTAGATGCTTGGAATGCCTGTCGCTTATGTGAGTCTCCTGAATCATGATTATGTCATAGTTCTTTTTTGATAAATAGTTGAAATATTTTCTCCTTTTGTTGGGGGAGTTTAGGCCGTTAATATTGTTAGAGTAAATTCTGATGGGTTTTCTATTCATGGTTGATTACTTTCCGGCATTTCCCACTGCTGAATTTCTGGAGGTACCATCAATTGATAATTTTCTGGGGAGAACTCCCTCAACCTTTTTTGATCTCTTTCTTCTTCTTCCTCTTGTGTTGATCTTGGCCACTTGTTTGTTCCTTTTTCAGTCTTCTCTTCCTCTTCTTCATCTGTTTCCTTCCCTGACCTTTTTTCTTTGCTGTTTCCGCTGGCATATCCTATATATCCGTTGTTATTTTGGAATTTTCTCTGCGCTGGTTCTGTTGCTTTTCCTTTGATGTGGTCATTATAAAACACCTTTGCACTCTCCTCTGAATTGAGCCAAAATCTCTTGCCGTTCATCGTAACCGTAATGCCGTCCGCTTTTTCCCATCTAAATTTTATTTTTTTTCTTATTAATTCTTGGGTGAGAAAAGTGAACCTTCTGCGTCTTGCCAACATTTGTTGCGGAATTTCTTTCATTATTGTTACTTTTTTGTCCTTAAAGAAAATTGATTTTCTTACATTCTCCTTTAAGATCTCATCTCTGGTGCTTTTGCGGCAAAAGCTAATGACCACATCCCGTGGAGTCTTTTGTTTTTTGGCGTATTCTGTGGGCACTCTATATACCCGGTCCACGTCTTGCCCCACAATGTCCGCTCCTGTATCCAACAGCTCAGCTAAGAGTTCTATCATTATCTGTTTTACGTTTTCGTCCTCAGCTTCTTGGAGGTTCCGAATTCTTAGCTGATATTCCGATTCCCTGTATTCCAGTCTCTCGGCTTCCTGTTGCATCTTTTGGGTGAGCGTTTCTAGTTTGTTTATCTTCATCTCCGCCTTGTCTTGGGTTTTAATTATTTTTTGGTTCTCTTTTTTAACCTTGTCCACGTCTTCTTTCAGTTTGGCAAACTCTTCCTTTATTTCTTTTTTCATGCCTTGTATTTCTGCTTGAAGTTCCTTATGTTGTTCGTCATGTTTCACAGATAATTTCTTAATCTCTGCCAGTATATTTTCTAAGACTGTGCCTTCTGACGTGGGTTCTTTCCTTACTTGTCCCTCTATTTGTAGATCAGGCTTGCTTAGTGAGTCCCTCCTTGTTTGGCCTTTAGTTGTTTGTGGATTTTTCCCTTTTACGTTTTGTGTTGCCATGGTAGCCTTTTCAGTTGTCTCTTCTATTACACCCAGGGAGAATTAAATAGCCTTATAAATGTATAAATTCAGTTTAGTAACTAATCTTCATTCACTTTAGAGAGCAGGCAATGATCTCTTCTAATTCTTTGTAATTTTACCCTTAAACTTTTTTTTTCCTCTAATTTAATTTAAGTAGTTATTATTATTATTTTATTATTTTATTATTTTATTCTCCTTCCCTATCCTTTTACCTTTCTGTTGTTTGCGTCTTCTTTCCGCTCGCTTGCTACGTATCGTTCCTGGCCGTTTCTCTTTTTTCTTCGCTTCTCCGTCTGTTTCGTTTCCATCTGTTTATTTTGGTTTCTCCCCTCTTCTCTCGCGATGTTTCTCGGCTTCTTGTTTTGGAATCTCGTTGTATACTTCCCCTTCTCTCGTCACTTCCGCCGTCCTTATTAGTATCTCCTTGCGTCTTTCCCCTTTCTCGCGTTGCTTCTAGTACTCTCGCAGTGTCTCGCGTGGCTTCGCGAGGCTTCCCTACGCCCCGCGTTCCTTCCTGTTTGTTTCTTTTCTGCACGCGCGTGGGGGGACTTGGCTCTCAGCCGCGCCTCTTCAAGGCCGTTCCTAGGGCCTACAGGTACCCCCGCGCCTACTCTTATCTGATATAGTTATTGTTATTATTGCACTGCCTTTCCTTCCTCGAGCCTCAAGGTCAGAGTTTGGCTTGCGGGAAGCTATATGAGAAGCTATATGGGGGGGGGGGGTAACGGGGCACGAAAGGCGGGGGGCTTGGTTCTTCCTTAACCATAAAACTTCTCAAAATTCTTAAACTCTTCGATATTTCTTTATCTCCTATAATCCGTATTTTCCTTCAACATAGCAATTGTCTCCTTATCTTTGGCACTTTTATATTCTTCTTCTTTCAGACCACAGTCCGCCGTACCTTTGTCGGAGCCTCTTTCCCACCTACTCCCGTCGGTCAGTCCCTTTAATGACTGGTCTTCGGGTGCGGGGATGAGTGATCTCTTTGGTTTGCTGTCCCTTTCGGGAGGGAGCGTTTCGCTCTACCCGACTGTGGCTGATAGTTGTTTGGGTTAATTTGTTGTCTCAGTCTGTTTGATTCACTGTTCTCTGGTTCTCTTACTTTCTTAGGGGCTTCTTACGGGTTGGCTTTCTCCTTGTTATTCCTCCTTTTTCCTCTTTCTCCCCCCCCTTTCTCCCCCTCTCTCTCTTCTTCTTTTGCTTTGCCCTCTGCGCGGCTGCGCCGCTTTGTCTTTTGGTATGAGTCTTCCTTCCTTCTCTTACTTTCCTTCGTCTCTCTATAGACACTTCTCTTCCCGCTTACCTTTGGTTCTATTTGGTTTTCTGATGAAGAGCGCCCGTTCCAAGTCTTCTTCTGTTAGTTTCTGTCTTATGGTTAGGATGGGGTTTTGTTGGTCTTCACCGGTTCGATTTGAGTCCCCGGAAGCTGTACGCTTTCTTTCCTGGTTGTTTCTTGGTTCCAATTTCCACTGTTCGTTGTGCTGGCGGCTGATGGGGGTTTTGGAGACGCGCGTCTCCTACCATGGGGTTGTGTCCACCCTCTGTGCCCCGTTGCCGGGCGTCTCCGGGCGTCCCCTTGAGGGGGATACCTCTCGGACGCCGTCGGCCGATAGCACTTGGGTTTAGCCTCTCAGACCTCAGACCATCTGCAGAGGAGGGGTGAGCCCCCTGACTTTACAAAGCCTGGCTGCTCCGAGTCCTCGCTCCGGGACTCAAAGCACATCCGCCATCTTCCAGCCACCAACCGGAAGTCCCGGATTCAAAACGATCTTAACAGATTAGAGAGATGGGCCAAAACTAACAAAATGAAGTTCAACAGGGAGAAATGCAAGGTACTCCACTTAGGCAGAAAAAATAAAATGCAAAGATACAGAATGGGGGATGCCTGGCTCGAGAGCAGTACGTGTGAAAAAGATCTTTTGTTGTCCTCGTGGACAACAAGTTAAACATGAGCCAACAATGTGATGTGACGGCAAAAAAAGCCAATGGGATTTTGGCCTGCATCAAGAGGAGCATAGTGTCTAGATCTAGGGAAGTAATGCTACCCCTCTATTCTGCTTTGGTTAGACCACACCTGGAATATTGTGTCCAATTTTGGGCACCACAATTGAAGAGATATATTGACAAGCTGGAATGTGTCCAGAGAAGGGCGACTAAAATGATCAAGGATCTGGAGAACAAGCCCTATGAGGAGCGGCTTAAGGAGCTGGGCATGTTTAGCCTGAAGAAGAGGAGGCTGAGAGGAGATATGATAGCCATGTATAAATATGTGAGAGGAAGCCACAGGGAGGAGGGAGCAAGCTTCCTTTCTGCTTCCTTGGAGACTAGGACGCAATGGAACAATGGCTTCAAACTACAAGAGAGGAGATTCCATCTGAAGTTGAGGAAGAACCTCCTGACTGTGAGAGCCGTTCAGCAGTGGAACTCTCTGCCCTGGAGTGTGGTGGAGGCTCCTTCTTTGGAAGCTTTTAAACAGGGGCTGGATGGCCATCTGTCAGGGGTGATTTGAATGCAATATTCCTACTTCTTGGCAGGAGGTTGGACTGGATGGCCCATGAGGTCTCTTCCAACTCTGTGATTCTATGAATGTGGTGGAGTCTTATTCGCTGCATATTTCCAAGCAGAAGCTGTATGGCCATCTTTGGAGGACACTTTGATTTTGTATGTCCACATGACAGAATAGGATTGGACACGATGGTCCTGGTGGTCTTTCCCTTTATGATTCTGTGATTCATTTTTTCTCACTGGAGGAGCCATTGGTGTTTATGTAGTGCACATTCCTAAATGTTCATACTCTTACACCTGCACATTTAAACCATAAGACTTTACAGTGTTTAATATGCTCCCTTAGTGTTATTGCCTTCCTGCCCATCTGGGAAGCACACTTTGTAGTCCTGGTTTTTATTTCCTTTGCCAGCCACAAAATCTGCAGCAACAATTACTTAAAGATACAGTGTGCATTAAACTGTGAAATAACAACACTACAGATAATCAGTTTGGCAAATACACCTTTAAACCATATTAATGCACTGTTCTGTCTCATTATTTACCTTTCTTTCTTCCCATAGGTTTTATGCAGTTCATCCAGTCAGTCCCTGTGGCAGAAGTTCTTGCTACTGAAGAAAGCATACAGGTGTGTGTTTGTGCTGAAATTGCTATGGCTGCAACAAAACATAACAAAGTACCATCTTGTGATGTCTTAGAGATAGAGAGAAAGAAATTGTGGCATAAACTGTCACAGACTTAGTCTACTTCCTCAGATGCACAGAGTGCCATAAAAAAGTAAAGGTAAAGGTTTCCCGTTGACATTAAGTCTAGTCGTGTCAGACTCTGGGGCATGGTGACTGCCATTACTTTCCCACAGAAGCAGTACCTATTGATATACTCACATGTGGATGCTTTCGATTTGCTAGGACAGCATAAGCTGGGGCTAACAATGGGAGCTCACCCCACTCCCTGGATTCAAACCGCCAAACTTTTGGTCAGCAAGATCAGCAGTTCAGCAGTTTAACCTGCTGCACCACCAGGGGGGCCGCCCCACATGAATAATTATGTGGAAAAGGGAATTTCAGTGGATAAAGTTTGCATGGCAAGCAAAGGTAAAAATATAGCAGCCCTATCCTGTATCCAGCGCTCCATGCAGTCATGCTGGCCACATGACCTTGGAGGTGTCTACAGACAACACTGGCTCTTCGGCTTATTTATTTATTTATTTATTTATTTGCTTTATTTCTATACCGCATTTTTCAGCCCTTAACAGGCAACTCAATGCGGTTTACATGGTACAATTATCAAACAGTGTCAGTGCAATTAAAACATAACAATGCAACAAACAGGATCAACAGCATCAATCCACAACAGTTATCAATCAACAAGACAGAAATGGAGATGAGCACCACACCCCATAGTCAGACACGACTGGACTTAATGCCAGGGGGAAACCTTTAACTTTACTATCCTGTATTTTTAGGATGGGACTTTGAGTCCGTGATCAAAATGTTGAACCTTTATCACCATGAACTGAAATATTAAATTCACATTTCTGCTCTTGTCAACAAATCCTTGAGGGACCAAGTCCGTCAATGGATAACACATTCTAACAACGACAAAATGTGTTGTCTTGGATTTTAGGCCTGTTCCTGGGATTATTTGTGGCTCTTATTCAGAAAATTGTATGGGATAGACTGCATCCACTCTAGTTTCTTAGATATGGTTCTCATGATTTCCAGTGGGAGATCAGATGGTGACTGTTAGAATCATATAATAATAATAATAATAATAATAATAATAATAATAATAATAATTCATTTTTGTATCCCATCCTATCTCCCCAAGGGGGCTCAACAGCCAATATCGGCAATGTTGCAATAATAATAATAATAATAATAATAATAATAATAATTCATTTTTATATTCCACCCTATCTCCCCAAGGGGACTCAACAGCCAATATCGACAAACATTCAATGTTGTAATAACAATAACAATAATAATAATAATAATAATAATAATAATTCATTTTATATCCCACCCTATCTCCCCAAGGGGACTCAACAGCCAATATCGACAAACGTTCAATGTTGTAGTAATATAATAATAATAATAATAATAATAATAATAATAAAATCATTTTTATATCCCACCCTCTCTCCCCAAGGGGACTCAACAGCCAATATCGACAAACATTAAATGTTGTAACAACAACAACAACAACAGCAACAACATCTTTATTGTGATATCCCACCACCATCTCCCTGAAAGGACTCAGAACAGTTTACATGGGGACCAAGCCCAGCATAAACAAGGATTACAAGCTAAAACACTATTATTATTATTATTATTATTATTATTATTATTATTATTATTATTATCTTTATTTGTACCCCACTAGCATCTCCCGAAGGACTCGATGCGGCTTACAAAGGCTAAGGCTTCAACAAAACAACAGCATAACAAATACAACTCAAAGCAAAATCAAAAACATAAAGCAATAACAGTAGAACAACAAAACATTACACCATAACACAATAAAAACTTTCGCCTGCATCTATGGCAAGCGTCCTCAGAGGTAGTGAGGTGTTTTGGAATTAGGAAAAAGGAAGAGGAAACAAACAAGGACATCTAATCACCTCTCAACAAAAGATTGCTCCAGGCACTTCCAGGCAATCAAATGCTAATCAAGGTGTTTCAGTTCTTGTGGGTTTTTTCGGGCTATATGGCCATGTTCTAGAGGCATTTCTCCTGACGTTTCGCCTGCATCTATGGCAAGCTTCCTCAGCCTCTGAGGAAGCTTGCCATAGATGCATAGATGCAGGCGAAACGTCAGGAGAAATGCCTCTAGAACATGGCCATATAGCCCGAAAAAACCCACAAGAACTGAGTGATTCCGGCCATGAAAGCCTTCGACAATACACTAATCAAGGTGATCAGTTGAAACATTCACACTTTGCAACAGCAGACAAGAGTCCTTTGTCCCACCCTGGTCATTCCACAGATATATAAACCAATTTTCCTAGTTCCAAAACACCTCACTACCTCTGAGGATGCTTGCCATAGATGCAGGCGAAATGCCAGGAGAGAATGCCTCCAGACCATGGCCATATAGCCCGAAAAAACCTACAACAACCCAGCGTAAGGTTCTCTTGACGAGTGGGTTTACTTTTGCCTGAGCGTGAATTTGAACCCAGGCCTCGGGAGTCCTAGTCCAGCACTCAAACCCCTGCCCCATGCTGCTTTCCTTGCTCTTTCATCTGCAATATAATTTCTAGGCCAATTCACAGTTGGAATTCCACTTGCAACCCCGAAGGCCATTTCCCTTCTTCCCTTAAATAAAATGAATTAATGCACGTTTTGTAATTTGTTTCGTGTGTCTTCATTCACAATTGCTTTGAATTGCTAATGCTATTTAAATTTTGCAACTCGGGCACAAAAGAAATATATCTGCTTCTGAAGCATTTAACACCCTCCGTAATTATGCAATAACTCTGCATTTTGAAATCCAACGGGATGGGATTATTTTTAAAGAAAAGACGGGACCCTTGAGCGCGTGTAATGTAAAGTGATTTTAAATCTCTCGCCTGCGAAGGTTAAGGAAAATTTGATCAGATATCAACGTAAAGTGTTACGGGGAAGCGCTAAGGAAAGGAAATGTAATTTGCTTGATTGTTCGTTGCTTAATGTTATCTGCTTAAAGGAAAAGAAAAGAAAAAAGAAATAACCCATTTCAGCACTAAATATTGTCCTCCTTTTAAATACAGGGCAGGAGGGGGCAGAGCCCTCCATTGAAAAGCATATGCTAATAGATTTTTTTTCCAAGGCCGCATTTTCAGTCTGGAGGCAGACCCTTCCAGAGCATTGGGAAAAGAAATAAACTTTCTAATGACATTCTTTCAGAACTTTTTCCGAAAACACGCACCCAGTGAAACTGGACCTCATGGAATAAGTGCAGAAGTGATGGATACATATGTCAAAAGCTGTGGTAAGGAATGCCTATAGTTTCTTAACCCGTGGGGGGGGGGGGGGGGACCCGTGGGGGGGGGGGTCCTGACATGGCAAAAAAAATTGTTCGAGTCCACAGTCATCTTTGGATGTAGGTGAACTACT
Source organism: Anolis sagrei (assembly GCF_037176765.1). Taxonomy (NCBI): domain Eukaryota; kingdom Metazoa; phylum Chordata; class Lepidosauria; order Squamata; family Anolidae; genus Anolis; species Anolis sagrei. The sequence goes on along the minus strand of NC_090022.1, from coordinate 292,861,654 downwards.
ACTCCAAAACCAAAGGTCACTGTCCACCAAACCCTTCCAGTATTTTCTGTTGGTCATGGGGGTTCTGTGTGCCAAGTTTGGTTCAATTCCATTGTTGGTGGAATACAGAATGCTCTTTGATTGTAGGTGAACTATAAATCCCAGTAACTACAACTCCCAAATGTCAAGTTTATTTCCCCGAAACTCCACCAGTATTCACATTTGGGCATATGGAATATTCATGCCAAATTTGGTCCAGATCCATCATTGTTTGAGTCCACAGTGCTCTCTGGATATAGGTAATAACAACAACAACAACAACAACAACAACAACAACAACAACTTTATTTTTATACCCCACCTCCATCTCCCCGAGGGAACTCGAGGCGGCTTACAAAGGGACATGCCTAACAAAACAGGTTAAAATAAGCATTGAAAAACAAGCATAGATATTGAAAAAAATCAAACATTTACTGATAATTTGCAAGGTGTGCTAAACAGGCTGATTTTCCTTTTCATGAAGTAAAGTTGAAGCATTTTCTGCAGAATCCAATGTAAACACTGCATGTGTTGCTAACAGATTTGCTTAAATGTCTACTGGTGGGTGGAGTTCAGAAACCTGTTATTATTATCATTTTTGTGACCCCCAACATTGAGCTAAAGGGACCCCATCTGGGGTCAGGACCCATAGTTTAAGAAGCAGTGGACTATGTTATGTCTAGTTGACAAGGAATGCATTTACCACTTTGTTTGGGAGAGGGTTGCATAGAATCAGGAGAGATGCCCCTTAGCAATGAAGCTTCAGATTAAGTTTATGAGGTGTCAACTTTTGCAAAATGGCATTCATAACCTTTTGGAAAACACCTTTTGGACATCATAACATTTTTAGAGAAGCATGACCTTTCAGAGTACATAACCATCATCATCATCATTTAATTACTTATTAATCGCCCTCCATCCAAGATGCTCCAGGCGATTTACAAGCCATATTGCAAAGGATAAAAATACATACATACAGATATTGATAAAATTAACATAGATAAAAAGCTCTAGTAAAAAGCCAGGTCTTAAGTGCTAGGGTAAAAGGCCTCAACTCATGCATGGTTCTCATATAGGGCGGCAAGGAATTCCACAAGGCAGGGACAGAAATAACCAGATATAATTATGCAAGGCAATGGTCTCAGTTGTTAGACTGAACAACCTGTTATAACTGATCTGTTAGGAAAACAGAGCTTTCCCAGTTCATAAAAACAGCAGAGTTTTAGAAGTGTTTTTAGTGCATATATATATACACTAAAAACACCTAATATGACAACCTATTAGTTTAGTGCATATATATATATATATATATATATATATGCACTAAACTAATAGGTTGTCAGAAGCTGGGGTGACAGTGGAAGCTCATGCCGCTCCCTGAATTCGAACCTGCAACCTTTCAGTCAACAAGCTCAGCGCTTAAACCCACTGCACCACCGGGTGCTCCTATATATATAGTCTCCCATAAAACAACTTATTTTATATCATGCACTCAAGTGACAAAAATAAGTAGACTTTGATAAAAATAATATAATTGGTTTAATCACAGCCTTCATGTGTTCAGCATACACAGGTACAAAGTTATCTGTCCAGTTTCAGATATGTTTGAGATAATTCTCTGTGCCATCCGGCCAGGGAATTTCTCTTATAACAAAACAGCTATCAACAGGTCACATAGTCAAAAGGAGAGAGAGCGAGAGCATGTGGTCTGCAGCCCCTTTTATAACTTCTCAGGAACCATAGAGTAAAGGAAGCTGCATACCAGAACATACATACAGGACAACAATAAGCAACAGGATCATAGATAAACAGATTATTAGAGAAGGCTTGAAGAAGGTTATCATGTCCAGTAGTCATGGGAACTGGAACTTTCAAGGATAAGAGATATTAAAAGTTGTGCTTCCTTCGTTTTCCACAGGATCCTGCCCTAGACATTTGTGTAGAGCAGACTTGATAGATTTCTAGAGAAGAAGAACTTTTGTAAGATAATAATGACTTGGTTTTTCATTTCCAGCTGGCTACTGTGTAATAACATACATCCTCGGTGTTGGAGACAGGCATCTGGATAACCTTTTGCTCACCAAGACAGGTAATAATGAGACATGTTCTGTTCCCAGCGATTGCGTCTTTTCTGTTTCCTTTTCCATACCTGGGGCATACAAGACACTCCAAAACAATTCACCGAAATAATTGTAAAATAATATTTGATGCAGCTAACTGCACAGTGAGAACCTTAGGTAAGTGTTTTGTAGATATGTAATTAACAAGACATTGTTTTCGGGTTTGTCAAACTAATAATCTTTCAAAACGGTGTGATGTTATATCTGCTCTCCCTCCAGCAAAAAATAAAAAAATAGAAGTTCTAGAACCAATTATGCATGTTTTTTTTTTAAAAAAAAATCAGTATTGTATTTGAAGTAGTTAACTCTGTAATATAATAGTATTTACTCCCATTACACTGAGTGAAAAAAGAGATACTAAATGTTATCGTTAACATGATTAAGAATATATTGACCAAGGTTCTATACTGGGACTGTGTAGTATATACATCTTTAGCAGTGTTACGTTTATATATATATGTGTTATATATTTGTTGAATGGCAGCATTGCAAAATGAGTTCACACTTGAATGCAATTCTTCACTTGCCATATTCTCAAAGGATACATAAGAAATTTTCACAATTTTATTGCCACTGAGAAAACCTTGAAACTATTAGAACTTCCTGTCTGTGAGAGCTGTTCAGCAGTGGAACTCTCTGATCTGGAGTGTGGTGGAGGCTCCTTGTTTGGAAGCTTTTAAACAGAGGCTGGATGGCCATCTGTTGGAGGTGCTTTGAATGCAATTGGATGACCCACAATGTCTCTTCCAACTCTATGTTTCTATGTTTCTGTTTGCCGTTTGAGATTCATTCCACCCAAGATTTGTGGTATTCTTGTGCAGAAAATGTTTTCTGCAAGGAAAAACAATTTTCTGAAAATTTTACATTTTTTTGTGCTGAATATGTCCATGTCGATAGAGTTACAAGCTGAATAGATGCGGGGAATGCCGTGGATTTCAGTAAGGCCTTACCTGGATTTCAGTAAGGCCTTCGACAAGGTCCCCCATGACCTTCTGGCAAGGAAACTAGTCCAATGTGGGCTAGGCAAAACTACGGTGAGGTGGATCTGGAATTGGTTAAATGGACGAACCCAGAGGGTGCTCACTAATGCTTCCTCTTCATCTTGGAAAGAAGTGACGAGTGGAGTGCCGCAGGGTTCTGTCCTGGGCCCGGTCCTGTTCAACATCTTTATTAACGACTTAGATGAAGGGCTAGAATGCATGATCATCAAGTTTGCAGACGACACCAAATTGGGAGGGATAGCCAATACTCCAGAGGACAGGACCAGGATTCAAAATGGTCTTGACAGATTAGAGAGATGGGCCAAAACTAACAAAATGAAGTTCAACAGTGACAAATGCAAGATACTCCACTTTGGCAGGAAAAATGAAATGCAAAGATACAGAATGGGGGGCGCCTCGCTCGAGAGCAGTACGTGTCCAACCCCCTGCCAAGAAGCAGGAATATTGCATTTAAATCACCCCGACAGATGACCATCCAGCCTCTGTTTAAAAGCCTCCAAAGAAGGAGCCTCCACCACACTCCAGGGCAGAGAGTTCCACTGCTGAACGGCTCTCACAGTCAGGAAGTTCTTCCTCATGTTCAGATGGAATCTCCTCTCTTGTAGTTTGAAGCCATTGGAAGGGAAGGAAAGGGCAGGGAGGGGACTTGGCGAAAACCCCCTCCCAACCAACCAACCCACCCACCCCCCACTCTGGCTTGCCATGCGGCCCCCAAGTTAGAACGTTTGTCCATGTCCGGTCTAGTGCAACCCCAGAGAGTTATGGCGATGGGGGGAGATTATGCTGGATTTCCAGAACATGCTCCATGGCCAGGCCTCCATTTTTATGAATAGTGCATTGAAGGCATCTAAAGAGGCATTTGGATGATCACCAGATGCTTAAGATGTGGATACCCGCTTTCTGTTTTCGAGTTTGTACCTATTCCCAGTTGTAGTTTAACTGTTCTGGTATAAATATGAGTCTAATTTATTCCCAAGCGCCATTGATTCCAGCTCCATTGGTGCTCAGATGTGAATACTTGGCACTTTCACCTGAGTGCTATTATTAACACACAAGTGCTCATTTTGAGATTATACTTGGGGGATAATGCAATTACAATTCCTAAATCTTGTATATGTAATCCACTTGAGTATGTATTTCTGCACCATAATTTTCTCTAATTGTGGCCCCATGCGTGGCATATGTGAAGATAAATGGGGGCACCTAAAAATTAAACCAAATTTTCTGCATATGGGGTAAAGCGTGGAAAGTTAATCTGGAAATGTAATTTGTTTCCGTCGGACTTTATGCTATTTCAAGAACCAAGCAATTTAAGACTGACAGCATTTGATTCATGGAACGTATGGCAGCTTGTAGAATCTCAGACAGGATAATTGGGAATATGTGATGTTCAGAGTTTTTAAAAATATCTCTTCGTTAATAAGTAGATGAAGGGGATATCATCAGAGTTCCTTCTGTGGGTCATGGGACCTAGAAGATGGGAATAGGGATACCTTTGGGTCTATCTTGAGGAACGCTTCCCTTCTATGTCAAAGAATATGGGGTGGAGATGTTTTCCTAAGGAGGTCTCCTTCTTGACAACTGGGTGGGTGCCTGGCCAATATGGTGGGCAACCAACTCTAGCACTCAAAGTTTGGTTGTATTTTCCATGAGTAGCTAGGAAATACATCATGTTGGTACACTGTACCAACCAGAACCAACTTAAAGCTCCTCTCCTTTAAATATCATTAAAGTTCAAAGTTATTATTTTTTAAAAAAATTAATGCAGGTTGAGCATCCCTAATTCTGAAATATTCAAAATCCATAACTAGATGAGACAATGACATTCATCATGTTTCATACACACTTTATACATGTAACACACATAAAGGCTAAAGACATGGATGTGGGATCAAGCGTTCAATTAGTATTTATTTATTTATCATGTTGTAGGTTTTTCCAGGCTATATGGCCATGTTCTGGAGGCAATTTTTCTCCTGATGTTTCGCCTGCATCTTTGTCTCACCCTGGTCATTCCACAGATATATAAACCCATTTTTCCTACTTCCAACAGACCTCACTACCTCTGAGGATACTTGCCATAGATACAGGCGAAACGTCAGGAGAAAAATTGCCTCCAGAACATGGCCATATAGCCCGGAAAAACCTACAACAACCCACTGAACTAGAACTCCCAAACTCAAGGCCCACAAAACCCTTCCAGTTGGTCATGGGAGTCCTGTGTGCCAAGTTTGGTTCAATTCCATCACTGGTGGAGTTCAGAATGCTCTTTGATTGTAGGTGAACTATAAATCCCAGCAACTACAACTCCCAAATGACAAAATCAATTTTTGTGAGTGATGGTCACTCCTTGGGTGTAGCCAAATTGTTTTTGAGTTATGTTAATCCCACAAACAAACATTACATTTTTATTTATATAGATGTATGCATGTGCTCCCAGTGATGTAGCGGGTTAACCTGCTGAGCCGTTGAACTCGCTGACTGAAAGGTCACCAGTTCAAATCTGGGGAGCGGGGTGAGCTCCCACTGTTAGCCCCAGGTTCTGTCAACCTAGCAGTTCGAAAACCTGCAAACTGTGAGTAGATCAATAGGTTCTGCCTTGGTGGGAAGGTAATAGCACTCCGTGCAGTCATGCCAGCCACATGACCTTGGAGGCATCTATGGAGATGAGAATCACCCTCCAGAGTCGGACACTCTGTGGAAACCTTTACCTTTTATGCATGTTTACCTGGCATCAAATTGTTGCCTAAAAATGTAAGCTGCTTTGAGTTCCCAGTGGGGTTCAGAAAGGTGGAATACAAATAGGGTAAATAAATCTATATAAATAAAAATGTAACCTTCGTTTGTGGTATTCACAGAACGCAAAAACCACTGGATGAATTGACACCAAATTTGGACACAAGACACCTAACAACCCAATGTATGTCCTTCACTCAAAAAAATGATGTTGTCATTTGGGAGTTGTAGTTGCTGGGATGTATAGTTTACCTACAATCAAAGAGCATTCTGAACCCCACCAGCGATGGAATTGAACCAAACTTGGCGCACAGTTCTCCCCATGACCAACAGAAAATACTGGCAGGGTTTGTTTGTTTGGCAGTGTCCTTTGGTTTTGGAGTTGTAGTTCACCTGCATCCAGAGATCTCTGTGGATTCAAACAATGATGGATCTGGACCAAACTTGGCATGAATCCTCAAAACGCCCAAATGTGAACACTGGTGGAGTTTGGGGAAAACAGGATCTTGACATTTGGTAGTTGTAATTGCTGGGATTAATAGTTCACCTACAATCCCAGAATATTCTGAACCCCATCAAAGATAGAATTGGGCCAAACCTCCCACACAGAACTTGTCATAGTATTGAAGCTTTGCCAGCGGAAGGATTGCTAGATCAGCAGACACTGTTCAGAAATCAGGACTCTGCAAGTTTTCAGTTACAACAGAAAACTAAGTTTACTAAATACATCTATACACGTCTATTCACAGCAAGCAACAGACAGGAACTTCTAGGCACAAAACAACAGTCTCTGAACATCTGCTTATCTGACTTCTGGCTGAGACCAGATCCTCCCTCTTCTTCCTAGCAAGAGAACACGTTATCTCATTTCTGTCAAGATTACAGTTTCACAGCCTCTGCACTGTTTTCTTAATACACAAAAGAGCAGAATAGAATCCATCTTGAAATACATCTTAATCCATCTTGAATTACATAGAAACACATTGAAAAACACACATACATAACCAAATAATCCTGACAGAACTGCCATGTGGGCCACAGCAATGTGTGGCAGGGGATGACTAGTAAATAAATAAACCTGAATGTAAATTCATGTTGTTGTTCATTCGTTCAGTCGTCTCCGACTCTTCGTGACCTCATGGACCAGCCCACGCCAGAGCTCCCTGTCGGCCGTCACCACCCCCAGCTCCTTCAAGGTCAGTCCAGTCACTTCAAGGATGCCATCCATCCATCTTGCCCTTGGTCGGCCCCTCTTCCTTTTGCCTTCCACTTTCCCCAGCATAATTGTCTTCTCTAGGTTTTCCTGTCTCCTCATGATGTGGCCAAAGTACTTCAACTTTGTCTCTAGTATCTTTCCCTCCAGTGAGCAGTCGGGCTTTATTTCCTGGAGGATGGACTGGTTGGATCGTCTCGCAGTCCAAGGCACTCTCAGCACTTTCCTCCAGCACCACAGCTCAAAAGCATCGATCTTCCTTCGCTCAGCCTTCCCTAAGCTCCAGCTCTCACATCCGTAGGTGACTACAGGGAATACCATGGCTTTGACCAGGCGGATCTTTGTTGCCAGTCTGATGTCTCTACTCTTTACTATTTTAATTTTAAATAATTTTGATGCAGAAAACAAAGTTTGTGTGCTTTGAACTCCAAGAAAGCAAAGATGTTGCTGTCTCAGCCCCCCACGTGGATAGTTTTGGATTTCAGAATTCTGGATAAGGGACGTTCTACCTATTGAAATGAATTTACACATAGAACCGAGCAGCTGATCATAATGCATGTTGGGGGGGAAAAATAGACATAAAAATTGTAGTGACAACCTAATTGCTTTTGGTAAGCCGTTCAAGCCAACTTTTTTTTACGCTTTAAGTGCCACAAAGTTGACAGATGAAAAGATGAAAATAAACCTTCTGAAACAAATGGAGTAAAGCTAATATCACTTCCAAAACTCCTAATTTGTTCTTTGTAAAATAATATAGCTAATTGGCACTTTGGAGGCACGCACACACGCACATCGCCAAAGCAGTTTCAGAATCTCTTAATTATATCCTTGTGCCGTGCTTTTAAAAAGAAGACTTTTATGAGATTTAGTAGCTATTATACACTCAACTGCATTCCAAATACAGTGCGTATTTAAAAACATTTATTAGTACTAGTTAATTAGATTGATATTGGCCACAATCACATTTATATTGAACAAAGAGATTCTTTCCTTTTCGTTGGATCTTCAATTATGGTATTAATCAGCCCTTAATGCAGCCGAGCTTTGGTCCTATAAATATAGCACTTAATGTAGATTTCTAGTATTCATGAGTCCAGGACTCTACCATATTAGAAATAAGTTGGGTGAGCCCAAGATAGCAAATTAAGCTCCCCAACTACCTTCATCTATCTCTTCAGGGAAATTGTCTGACATGGATTGTCATGTAGCAGCAAGTGTTTACTTACCTTTTATGCTGGTTTGTATTTATCTTATCAGAAGCAAACCAAGGGTACAGTTGAAATGTATTTAGAAAACACAACTTGGCATTATATTAAATGCCTTTTGACCAGAAGCTGGCCACTTGGAGTGCCTCTGGTGTTGCTATAAGGAGATCCTCCATTGTGCATGTGGCAGGGCTCAGACTGCATTGTAATAGGTGGTCTGTAGTTTGCTCTTCTCCACACTTGCATGTTGTAGACTCCACTTTGTGGCCCCATTTCTTAAGATTGCATCTTGTGGTGCCAGAGCATAGTCTGTTCAGTGCCTTCCTATTCATCCACTCTTGGGGAGTCTCATACGGTATCAGCCACAGTTTGAGGCTCTGGGTTTTTCCCTGCCACTCTTGGACTTTCACTTGCTGAGATGTTCCTCTGAGTATCTCTGCAGAATCATAGAATCATAGAGTTGGAAGAGACCTTATGAGCCATCCAGTCCAACCCCCTGCCAAGAAGCAAGAAAATTGCATTCAAAGCACCCCCGATGGCCATCCAGCCTCTGTTTAAAAGCTTCCAAAGAAGGAGCCTCCGCCACACTCTGAGGCAGAGAGTTCCACCACTGAACAGCTCTCACAGTCAGGAAGTTCTTCCTAATGTTCAGATGGAATCTCCTTTATTGTAGTTTGAAGCCATTGTTCCACGTCCTAGTCTTTGCATACTTTGCTGCCTTTGTTTTAAAAAGATGGGAGCTTACAGGAAAGACCTCTGAATCTCTTGAAAAACCACTATAGTCCTGGACTGGATGAAGAGGGAAACCTTCTGTCTTGGTGATAAACCAAGCCAATACCTTGGGAAGTCCAATCTGGCCACAGTGGTCCACTCTCTTGTTACATCCCTAATAGATTATTGCAGATTATTGCAATGCACTTTACGTGGGTTGCCTTTGAAGACTGTTCAGAAACTCCAACTAGTTCAACAGTCGGCGGCCTGACTACTCACCTGAGTGACTGACAGGGAGCATACCACCCCCCTGCTTCATCAGCTCCACTGGCTGCTGGTCCACTACCAAGGACAATTCAAAGTGCTGGTCTTGACGTATAAAGCCCTATACACTTCCGACCCAGTTTACTTGTCTGAACGTATCTCCTTCTGTGACACACCTCAGAGTTTACGATCATCGGGGGAGGCCCTCCCACCCTCGCAGTTGCTGGGGATAAGAGACAGGGCCTTCTCAGTGGTGGCCCGCCATCTGTAGAATGCACTCTCTAGTGAAATCAGGGCGACTCCATCTCTCCTCTCCTTCAGGAAAAAAAAACCCCTCAAGTCTTGGCTCAGGGACCAAACATTTGGGCACTTGGTTGATCAACAATTGTAATGACTCATGATAATTGTCAATGAAGAGACCTTGGGCTGGAACTCTGGACTATGATTTGATTGATTTGGATTTGCGGACTCAGACTTGGTTGTGTTAATATTTTAAGGGCCAATATTTTAATGTATTTTATTGCTTTTTTAGTGTCTTTTTTATTGCTGTTGGCCTGTTTGTGTTAATTGTTGTGCTCTAGCTGTTTTTTTGTTGGCATCTAATGACTGCCAATGCAAGCTGTCCTGAGTCCTTTTTCGGGGGTTGAGAATCATGGGACACAAATGCTCTACATAAATAAATGATAAATATGATCAGCTTTGTAAGCCTCAGTAAGGAATGCTGATAAGATTGTCTCCTCTCCTCTGTTTTTCATTGGAAAAACCCCGAAGAGCACTGTAGGGGGCAGTGCATGCGCATGAAAAAGCTGAGCGAACAGTTGTGTGCAGGTTTTTGGAGAACAGCTGCCTAGGTCTAGAGCAGGAAAGAGAGAGAAAAACAGGGAGAGCTTTAAAAATGAGCACTCAGAGGTAAGAGTGTGTAATACTTTGACAGGTGCATCTGCTAAGCTCTTCTTCGCAGAAAGCTTACAAGTAATTTTTGCTCTCCAGTTCCATCAACATTAAGCAATATGGTGCTGTGTGCCTGATTCATAATGCAAGGCTCCAGTCACATGGAAGGCAGTCCTGATTGAATCCAAGTGGGACTTGCCTCTGAGTGCTAGGTTGGCTTATATAAAGAATTGCAGTCAACAACGACTTGTGTAACCTGTGTGTGTCTCTTGTCTGCAAAAATATTTGCTGTCATTGATCTTTTATGAGGCGAGTATGTGAGCGAGCTAGGGCCATATTTGTAGAACTTGTTTCCAAAAGGTACCAAATCCAAATTTTACCAGAATCGGGAAAAAATGTGCTGAGAATATGCATTCTTTTGCTATACAATGCAATTTTTCAAGCCATGTACGAAAGCAATTTGATTATATACACACACACACAAGCTGTATCCACCACGCGTTGCTGTAGCCAACCTTCCCTCCCTCTTTCTCTCCTTCTTTCTTTCTCCTTCTTTCCTTCCCTTTTTTCTTTCATTCTCTCCTTCCTTCCTTCTCTGCCTCTTTCCTTTCTTCCCCTCTCTTTTCCTTTCTCTCCTTCCTTCCTTCCTTCCCTCCCTCCCATTTTCCTTTCTTCCTTCCCTTTTTTCTTTCCTTCTCACCTTCTTTCCGTCCTTCCTTCCTTCCTTCCTTCCTTCCTTCCTTCCTTCCTTCCTTCCTTCCTTCCTTCCTTCCCTCTATACCTCTTTCCTTCCTTCCCCTCTCTTTTTTGTTCTCTCCTTCCTTCCCTCCCTCCCTCTTTCCTTCCTTTTTTTCTTTCCTTCTCTCCTTCTTTCCTTCTCTACCTCTTTCCTTCCTTCCCCTCCATTTTTCTTTCTCTCCTTCCTTCCTTCCCTCCCTCTTTCCTTCCTTTTTTCCCTTCTCACCTTCCTTCCTTCCTTCCTTCTTTCCTTCCTTCTCTGCCTCTTTCCTTCCTTCCCCTCCCTTTTTTCTTTCCTTCTCACCTTCCTTCCTTCCTTCTCTGCCTTTTTCCTTCCTTCCCCTCCCTTTTTTCTTCCCTCCCTCCCTCCCTCCCTCTCTCCCTCCCTCTTTCCTTCCTTTTTTCTTTCCTTCTCTCCTTCCTTCCTTCTCTACCCCTTTCCTTCCTTCCCCTCTGTTTTTCTTTCTCTCCTTCCTTCCTTCTCTCCCTCTTTCCTTCCTTTTTTCCTTCTCTCCTTCCTTCCTTTCCTCCTTCCTTCCTTCCTTCCTTCCTTCCTTCCTCTCCCTTTTTCTTTCCATCCTTTCTTCCTTCTCTACCTCCCAGCAGTCCTCCTGATTGATCTATCTATCTCTACCTAATCTATATATCTTATTTTTCTGGAGGATTCCTGGGAGTTGCAGTCCAGGAATAAGAAATAGGAAATAAATACGGATTGGGATGTTCTCAAATAAATCCAAGGAGAACAAATCTTGCATCTTGGAAGCAGTGCATTTGGAGCATCCTCCTCCCCTAAAGGGCCTGGTCTAGGGGATGCTGGGAACAGAAGATAAATGGATAGAACATAGGTGGGTAGGTAGGTAGGTAGGTAGATGAATGGATGGCCAGACACACACACAGAGAGACACACATCTTTAAGGGGCCAAAGGGGGTTGGACTGGATGGCCTTTGGGGCTCCTTTCCAACTGGATGGCCATCTGTTGGGAGGCCTTTGATGGTGTCTTCCTTTGCTACAAAAATTGTTTGGGCTGGATGGCCTATGGGGCCACTTTAACTACCATGGCCAATATTGTGGAATAATTCCATGGTGTAGACCAGGTAGGGGCAGACTTGGGCCCTCCCACAAACGAATGTTACATTTTTATTTATATAGATGGTCATTCGTTGGTCTGTTAGGGGGTGTAGTGTCCAAATTTCGTGTGTGTTTGTGCATAATGTTCTAACCAACAATGTGATGCTACCTAAAACTCATTTTTCAATTTCCTTGGATTTGTTATCTTTTGGAAACAAGCTCCATATTTGGCCATTCTCAGACTTCGGCTACGGGCATGGAGAGGACATAACACGAAAATGCCCCCATTCCAAATGAACCTGCGATTCCCCTCTTGTTTAACTTGCCACATGCTGAACTATTTCTTTGGATTCACTCAAATCAAGCAAAATCATAAAGACTTTAGAGAAGAGGAAAATTCCCAAGCGGGCCATTTGCAAAAGCAAAGAAGGAGAAGGCCTGGAGACACACTGTTGGTTCCCTCCTTTCTTCTCCCTGTTACATCTCTCTCCTTCTTTGTCTCTCCCCCTCTGTTTCTTTCTTAGACTGCTTTATTTCAGGCTATTTTTCAGGCCTTGTCATGTCTGTTGACTCTGACAAATTTGAAAGAGGAAACGCACCAAAGAGCAACCTTCTTTGGGAGGAAACACTTGATTAAATTGACAGGGACAAATAGCCAAGAGGCGGTTGGGCTGACCCTTTTAAACCCCTCTCCCTCCAAATATGCATCGGGGAGACTATTAAGAATAAAAGGGCTCAAGACTCCTTTTGTCTTGGGAAGGTGAGTAGTAGAAACTCAACACTGTGGAACAGATTTTTTTGGGTAAGGCATGAACCTGTAGAGATGTTTTCTTTGTCCGCCAGGAGTCTCTAGCACTGTTGGATTATTATATTGATGTTTTGAAACAGACATGCCAGAGACTGCAGCAATATCCTCTGATGTTAGAGAGGAATGGTCTAAAGAAAGAAAGTATCTATTATAAATCGCACCAGCTGACGCCACTATAACAAAAAGAGGAAATCCCCCTTATAATCTAACACCAAATATCAAAGTATCACGCCGCTGGACCTCAATATAAAGGATCATATGTAATATCACACTACTGGACACTAGTATGGTAGCGATATGGTGTTATATATTATATGTAATGGTAGAATGTAAAGTACTTGTCTTATATTTATCTGCTGCCACCAACCCAAGCTGTCTTAGGATTTTTAAATGCCACTCTGAGGTAAATTTTTCCCTCTTCTGCCCTAACTACCCTTAGCTCTCAAAAATGACTGCTTGAATAAGAGACCTTTCTGTGGTATCAGGATGTTAAACTGCCTAGCACATTTTATCCCAGGACTATTGATAGAATGAGTAATGATAGAGGCTTCTTAAAAGTCAAACAGAGAAAAGGTTTATTTATAAAAATAAACAGACAACTGACTTCTTTTGAGAGGCACAAATGCTTGACTTGTTACTATAGCACAATGGTTGCTTAAAAAGATTTTCTTGACTTGGTTACAAACAGAGCTAATCTCACAGATATAGCTACTAGTTACAAAAAATCCCTCTACTTCAGTGAAATAGCAATGAGTTCTTGACTAACCTAACCTAGGCTGTCTTCTGAGCAATTAGCTAACTCTCCCCAGAGTTCTTACAGCTAACTTACTCAAACTAGAGAGCAAATCCCTTGTGCTCTCTTACACAAGTAATCAGGATGCTGTTTGACCTTTCTTGTCAACTAATCAGCCCTGCCTGACATATGCACTCTCTCTCAGAAATACCCAGTCTCAAAGCCACTTCTTCTTCCTTCAGTTCCCAAATCTCTTCTCTCTCAGAAGCTGAAATCTTTTTCCTCCCAAGACTTGTCTCCTCCTCCTCTGCTCTAGCCAATCCCAGGAGACCTCCAACTCCTCCCATCTCCTATCTATTCTCCCTCAAGATGGCTGCTTTACTGGCAGACACTCTCAAAATGGAGGTTTGCCCTACTGTCTTCCCAGGCTTCTACTCTGGCCTATTAGGTAATAGTCATTACAAATGGCTTGCTAGAACTAATCTGGCAAGTTTTCATCATTATAGGAGACTCCAGTGGTGCAATGGGTTAAACCCTTGTGCTGGCAGGACTGCTAACCAAAAGATTGGTGGTTTGAATCCGGGAAGCAGGATGAGCTCCATTCTTTCAGCTCCAGCTTCTTGTGCAGGGACATGAGAGAAGCCTCCCACAGGATGGTAAAACATCTGGGTGTCCCCTGGGCAATGTCCTTGCAGACAGCCAATTCTCTCATACCAGAAGCAACTTGCAGTTTCTCAAGTCACTCCTGACACACACAAAAAATCATTTTTATTTACTACTAGCTTGGGTACCTGGAGATGCCCAGGTTATTTGAAAAAGGCATTGTTTATTTTGGGGTGTTAGGTAATTTAATTTAGTTAATTAGTAATACTATTTATTAGGAAAAAAGCCAGTCATTGACTTGGCTTTTTTTTAGGAATGCTTCCATTGGATAAAACATAACGATGTGGGTGAACTACAATTTCCGGAATCATGGGTCAGTCCTCCCCAAACCAGGCCTGTATGCACAGCTACCCATGTTGCATCTGTGTGCCAAGTTTGGTCCAGATCCATTGTCGGCTGAGTTCGGTGAATGTAATTCAGTGGATGAATTACACCTCCCATATGCCAAGAGCAGTCACCCCCAAACCGTTCCAGGATTAAGAGTTGGCCATCTTGGGTCTGTGTGGCAAAGGATCCAGGTCCATTATTGAAGGGGTCATAGTTCTCTGCCTTGATGCACGGTGAACTACAACTTCCATCCTGTTGAGTCGGTCCCCCAGAATGAAAGCAGTCCTTGGGAGGTGGGCCATATTGTTTGGGGAGGACATTGGCAGTGGTTGGGCTATATGTTTGTTGTGGAGGAGGAAGGCTTGTCTTTCCTCCTCCTTTGGAAGCTTCTCAGCACTTGGAACTGTAGCCTGTTTGTGGAGGAGGGATGCTTGTCTTTGGAAGTGGACATCTCTGCCACATATACACATTTTCACTTTTATTATGTGTATAGATAGTTACATAGATACATAGAGATAGATAGATAGATAGATAGATAGATAGATAGATAGATAGATAGATACACAACATCCTTCACAAACAGAGATGTTTCTACCTGTTGAGACATGATTACAAGTCCAATCCCATGCTATATTAGCATGTGCAGATAAAACACTCCTGAAAAATGTCCATCTAGGTCAGTTTAAAGACCTCCAAAGATGTTTTATGTTTGCACCAAGCATATATACACTGACTCAGAGATCATTGAGGCAGTATTATTTCCTTGTCAAGTAGCTCTTCACAAAAAAAAATAAAATCTTCTGATGTTTAGGTGGAGTTTCTTTTCTTGTCATTTGAATCCTGTGATTCTCATTCTGGTTTCTGAAGCACCTCACTCCCAACTTCTACAAGACATCCCTTTCGATATTGAAAGATGACTGTCATCTCTTTGTCTTCTTTTCTCATACCTAGCTCCTTCAGTTGATCTTCATAAGGTACTGCAATTGAGGGGATATGTTTACAAACTGGAATGTGTCCGGAGAAGGGTGACTAAAATGACCAAGGGTTTGGAAAACAAGCCCTATGAGGTGCAGCTTAAAGGACTATGCATGTTTAGCCTACAGAAGGGAAGACTAAAAAGAGACATGATAACCATGTATAAATATGTGAGGGAGCAGGCTTGTTTTCTGCTGGCCTGGAGACTAGGATGCCCAACAATGGCTTCAAACTACAGGAAAGGAGATTCCACCTGAACATTAGGAAGAACTTCCTGACTGTGAGAACTGTTCAGCAATGAAGCTCTCTACCCTGGAGTGTGGTGGAGGCTCCTTCTCTGAAGGCTTTTAAACAGAGGCTGGATGGGTTCTTGTGGGTTTTTTCGGGCTATATGGCCATGTTCTAGAGGCATTTTCTCCTGACATTTCGCCTGCATCTATGGCAAGCATCCTCAGAGGTAGTGAGGCCTGTTGGAACTAGGACAATGGGTTTATATATCTGTGGAATGACTGGGGTGGGGCCAAGAGCTCTTCTCTGCTGGAACTAGGTGTGGATGTTTCAACTGACCACCTTCGTTAGCATTTGAAGGCCTGGCTGAGCCTGGGAGAATCTTTTGTTGAGAGGTGATTCGATGTCCTTGTTTGTTTCCTCTCTTTTGTTGTGGTGTTGTAATTTTAGAGTTTTTTAATACTGGTAGCCAGATTTTGTTCATTTTCATGGTCTCCTCCTTTCTGTTGAAATTGTCCACATGCTTGTGGATTTCAATGGCTTCTCTGTGTAGTCTGACATGGTGGTTGTTGGAGTGGTCCAGCATTTCTGTGTTCTCAAATAATATGCTGTGTCCAGGCTGGTTCATCAGGTGCTCTGCTATGTCTGGATGGCCATCTGTGGGGTGTGCTTTGAATGTGATTTTTCTGCTTCTTGGTAGAACAGGGTTGGACTGGATAGCCCACAGGTTTCTTCCAACTCTATGATCCTACGATTCAAAGGGCTTGTTCTCCAAGTCTTTGATCATCTTAGTTGCACCTCTTTGGACATACTTGAGGATACCCTTCTTGAAATATAGTGCCCAGAACTGGACAAAGTTTTCCTGGTTAGATGTGACCAAAGCACAATAGTCTGGCATTGTTACTTCATTTGATCCGGACACGTTAGTCCTGGAGATGAGCTGTTTTATCATCCTTTTTTGGCCACAACATTATATATGGTTGACTCATTTGTAGTTTGTGGTTTGTTCAGATTTATAAATACTTTTCACATGTATTGTTTCAAGTGAAGTTGCACCCATCCTATATTTGGCTCCATGTGAGGATAAAGCTGGCAAGCTAATGAAATGAAGTAATAAAACTCACAAAGATGATTTCTTCCTGGGATTAGAATAACTTTTACATTTCTTGTCCTCGTATCTCCCACATCTTTTAGGGCATTTGTGGGCAAAAATTGGAAATTCATGGAGGGCAGCATTTGACCCAATAGCTGTGCTTTGTCCACCTGTTGTCTAAACACTATGTCCTCTTCTGCAAGGATTATTCTCACTCTTGGTATTGTCAACTCTGTGCACATTTGTGTGAAAGAGGTTGCCTGGAAGCCACCCAAAATATCTCCTGGCTATTTGTTGCTGTCAGTCTAATCTTTGTTGCTTCCTTCAAAGAATGTTTCCACAGTTTTAACATTGTCAACTTCAACTCCCGTAACGTCTCCTGGAAAACAGCTCTGAATCGAGAGATAGAGTGCAATAAAGAAACAGAAAGATACAAATCTTTTCATTCAGGAAGTTACATGACAGTTGTACAATGCCAGCTCGTGAGGGAAGTGTAACTGTTTATTTCTAAATGCACATCCTACATCAGTGTTTGTGGGGAGTGTGCCTCTGTGTACAATGCACATTGATGCAAAACTGTGCAACATGCACCCATGCTCTATTTCCATAACCTTGAATTGCCTATTGCTGGTCTCCATTAACCAAAAATGCCCATCCCATTCCGTAATGGACTTAGGCAGAGCAATTCAGGTTCATAGTCAAGGGATGGGCAACCTTGGGATCTTGGAGGGCTGCCTTAGTTTCCCAAAATACCTTGGAAGAGGCGCACCTTTACAGTACATCCTACTGAAAAATCCATTTTATTTGGCCTCCAAATGATCCTGAAAATATAGGAGGGTATTATTAATATTTTTGTTTTCTCATTTGGGATCAGAAAGGAAATTTATTGTAATTTTTCAGTTTTCTAAAGCATTGTAGGAATGCCGTCCTCACTACCAAGAGGTCTACAATGTTTTCGCAGTTCTCGGGCAACAAAAATTAACACTGAGGGACATTTGTGACTAGTGGACTGTGCTTTGCCATAGATAGTTTCTTTCTACACACATCTACTCACATCTTAAGATCCTCAGGAAAGTTCTTTTTTAATGGCTGCGTCTTTCACATAGGCCTGTCTGGTGAGACCACATGAGAAGACCATGTTGGCTTCTCCTAAGCTGTGGAAGTCACACTTGGCAGTTCTGAGGGACACTGAGGGACATTTGTGACTTGTGGACTGTGCTTTGCCATTGATTGTTTCTTTCTACACACACCTACTCACATCTTAAGATCCTCAGGAAAGTTCTGTTTTAATGGCTGCATCTTTCACATAGGCCTTTCTGATGAGACCACATGAGAAGACCGTATTGACTTCTCCTAAGTTGTGGAAGTCCATTCCATGTGTGCTTGGGTTGGTTCCCTTTCTGCTCTCCTTACTTAGGCATTTCATGGGTTGTCAAGTCTTTTAATGCAATTTCTTAGTTGTATCTTCTTTTAATCTTGTTCTAAGCAGCTTTGGAGGAGCATCAAAAAATCACCTTAGGAACTCCATTAGTTGGAAATGGCTTGACGGCACATAGTAGCAGCAACAGCATTTTCAATACACACCATCATTATGGGTTCAGATCAACTTCCAATCTTGTGGAAAGTAAAGGGTTAGGGTTCCATTCCATGTGTGCTTGGGTTGGTTCTCTTTCTGCTCTCCTTACTTAGGCATTTCATGGGTTGGCAAGTCTTTAAATGGGATTTCTTAGTTGTATCTTCTTTTAATCTTGTTCTAAGCAGCTTTGGAGGAGCATCAAAAATCACCTTAGGATCTCCATTAGTTGGAAGTGGCTTGTTGGCACATAGTAACAGCAACAGCATATTCAATACACACCATTGTTATGGGTTCGGATCAACTGCCAATCTTGTGGAAAGTATAGGGTTAGGGTCCCATCCCATGTGTGCTTGGGTTGGTTCTTTTTCTGCTCTCCTTACTTAGGCATTTCATGGGTTGTTAAGTCTTTTAATGGGATTTCTTAGTTGTGTCTTCTTTTACTGTTGTTCTAAGCAGCTTTGGAGGAGTGTCAAAAATCACCTTAGGATCTTAATTAGTTGGAAATGGTTTGATGGCACATAGTAACAGCAACAGCATATTCAGTACACACCATTGTCATGGGTTCAGATCAACTGCCAATCTTGTGGAAAGTATAGGGTTAGAGTTAGGATTATCGTTCCATCCCATGTGTGCTTGGGTTGGTTCTCTTTCTGCTCTCCTTACTTAGGCATTTCATGGGTTGTCAAGTATTTTAATAGGATTTCTTAGTTGTATATATTTTTAATCTTGTTCTAAGCAGCTTTGGAGGAGCATCAAAAAATCACCTTAGGATCTCCATTAGTTGGAAATGGCTTGATGGCACATAGTAACAGCAACAGCATATTCAGTACATACCATCATCATGGGTTCAGATCAACTTCCAATCTTGTGGAAAGTAAAGGGTTAGGATTAGGGTTCCATCCCATGTGTGCTTGGGTTGGTTCTCTTTCTGCTCTCCTTACTTAGGCATTTCATGGGTTGTCAAGTCATTTAATGGGATTTCTTAGTTGTGTCTTCTTTCAATCTTGTTCTAAGCAGCTTTGGAGGAGCATCAAAAAATCACTTTAGGATCTCCATTAGTTGGTATTGGCTTGATGGACATAGTAACAGCAACAGCATATTCAATACACACCATCGTTATGGGTTCAGATCAACTGCCAATCCTGTGGAAAGTATATGGTTAGGGTTCCATCCCATGTGTGCTTGGGTTAGTTCTCTTTCTGTTCTCCTTACTTAGGCATTTCATGGGTTGTCAAGTCTTTTAATGGGATTTCTTAGTTGTGTCTTCTTTTAATCTTGTTCTAAGCAGCTTTGGAGGAGCATCAAAAAATCACCTTAGGATCTCCATTAGTTGGAAATGACTTGATGGCACATAGTAACAGCAACAGCATATTCAATACACACCATCGTTATGGGTTCAGATCCACTGCCAATCTTGTGGAAAGTAAAGGGTTAGGGTTAGAGTTTTTTACCATTGTATTTTAGCATAGTGTCTAGATCTAAGGAAGTAATGCTACCCCTCTATTCTGCTTTGGTTAGACCACATCTGGAATACTGTGTCCAATTCTGGGCACCACAATTCAAGAGAGATATTGACAAGCTGGAATGTGTCCAGAGGAGGGCGACTAAAATGATCAAGGGTCTGGAGAACAAGCCCTATGAGGAGCGGCTTAGGGAACTGGGCATGTTTAGCCTGAAGAAGAGAAGGCTGAGAGGAGATATGATAGCCATGTATAAATATGTGAGAGGAAGCCACAGGGAGGAGGGAGCAAGCTTGTTTTCTGCTTCCTTGGAGACTAGGACGCGGAACAATGGCTTCAAACTACAAGAGAGGAGATTCCATCTGAACATTAGGAAGAACTTCCTGACTGTGAGAGCTGTTCAGCAGTGGAACTCTCTGCCCCGGAGTGTGGTGGAGGCTCCTTCTTTGGAAGCTTTTAAGCAGAGGCTGGATGGCCAGCTGTCAGGGGTGATTTGAATGCAATATTCCTGCTTCTTGGCAGAATGGGGTTGGACTGGATGGCCCATGAGGTCTCTTCCAACTCTTTGATTCTATGATTCTATGATTCTATGTAAGTAGTTTGAGACTATATATCCCATGGACCCATTTTGTGTTCCCTCAAACTCCCCTTGAGTTTCTCAATTTCCTGCATAACATTTTAAAAGAAAATTGGCCTAATTTTTGTATAATGTTTGATCAAAATCAGTCATAATGCCCTTCCCCCCTGCAAGAAGCTCCTCGAAAGCCTGCACTATCCCTTCAATACCTTTGTTTTTCTCTGCAGTGCCTCTCAAAATGTTTGCAGAAAGTGACACAGCTTGACTTTAGTCCCTCAAGTATTTAGTCTCGCTACTTGTTGGAGAAAGGAAAAGGTCATTAAAATGCCAGCTTTCCAATCACTTGCCATTTAATTCAGTCTGGCTTGCAAAGGCATTGATGCAAAATAAGAGGGCAGCTCAAATGTGTTCCAGCTTGCTTAACTGCAGGTTTCAGAGTTTGGTAGGCTGGAAAACTTAATTTTATCTGATAGGGCAGAAAGCATAACACATTGCAACTCTGTTCCGAGGTGCAACTGCACTGTCAAATTAATGCAGTTTGACAGCAATTTAACTGCCATAGCTCAGTGTTATAAAATAATGTAGTTTGCAGACTGATCAAGCACCGGCCCTCTTTGGCTGGGAAGGCTAAAGACCTTGTAAAACTACAACTCTCATGATCCTATAGCATTGAGTCACTGATGTCGAAGTGGTGTCAAACCGTATTAATTCCACAGTATAGATGTACTTGTAAGTGTGGTCTTACAAGTTCAGAGCTATTATATGAAAATGCAGGGAGGTTTGTATGATGTTTTGAAGTTTCCTCAACCAAACAGTATGTGAGTATTTGTGAGGTTTTTTTCCAAAAACGAACCTTTTTGCTACTGGGTTGTTGTAGGTTTTTTCGGGCTGTATGACCATGGTCTAGAGGCATTCTCTCCTGACGTTTCGCCTGCATCTATGGCAGGCATCCTCAGAGGTAGTGAGGTTTGTTGGAACTGGGAAAAAGGGTTTATATATCTGTGGACTCTTTTCTGCTGGAGCTAGGTGTGAATGTTTCTACTGACCACCTTGATTAGCATACAATGGGCTGACTGTGCCTGGAGCAATCTTTTGTTGAGAGGTAATTAGATGTCCTTGTTTGTTTCCTCCTTTTTTAAATACTGGTAGCCAGATTTTGTTCATTTTCATGGTTTCCTCCTTTCTGTTGAAATTGTCCACATGCTTGTGTATTTCAATGGCTTCTCTGTGTAGTCTGACATGGTACTTTTTGCTACTGTTTGTACTCATTGCCAATCATCCCTATTGATCTGATGTCTTTTGAAATGCATTAGAGAGAGATGTACATATGCAAATAAGGATAAGATTAATTAGCACCTCTTATCCCTCATGCACATAATTGATTGAGAAACATAATTGCAACCATCACTCCATTGTCTCTTTTATTCCTGCCAGCACACATATTTTTATACATGTATCTCTACACTTGTCATAATTGACAGTCTTGAAATAACAGAGGCATTTCTGGATGTGTTCGTAATTAAATAACTTGTGGAGCTTAGATCAGAGTGTACTGTTTTGAGATATTTTTTCTTATGTTTATGTTTTTGGACTAGAATCTCCAGACAGAATAACAGCCCTTTCTGATTTTTCCTTGTAATTTTTCAAAGTTCTGCCAGATCTTATGTAGGAGAATGGTGTGTCTATGTTGTGTATCCCAGACATAGAACTAGGACTCACCTGGTAGCCCGTGGGAAGCCAATGAAGGATGGTCTCTGTGCTGTCGCACGCTGGGCCTGTGCGTATGACTGTAGACAGGACATAAATTCTGTGTGCCCAACGGGATGCCAGGGCTGCCTCAGATTAAAGGCCTTTGGATTTTCTTAAAATACAGTCTCCAGAATACTTAAAGGTTCAACAAAGTTCTTTATTAATGAAAACAAACAGGTACTTTAAGGCTTTCTTAACAGTCTATTGGCTCTTTCAATCTTGTCCACAGGGAACAGGCACTATCTTCTTAACTGTAACTAATGGGGAAATCACTAACTTCTAATCTGGGCAGTCTTTCTTTGCCTCTGTTGGCGTGGAGCCCCTATACCCGGTACCAACTGCTTCTGGCTTCCGCGAGAGACCCTTACCAAGCAGAGCTTTGTAGACTTCCAGGGGGGAAAGAACTCAGGTTTCTGTGGTGGCTGAATGAAGTCCTTCAGCAAACGAGCTGTAAGGCTGTACAACCCCGGTCAGGCTGTAGGCTGTATATCTCCCCGGCCAAGCCGTGGGGCTGTATCTCCCCAGCCAAGCTGTAGGCTGTATATCTCCCCGGCCAAGCCGTGGGGCTGTATCTCCCCAGCCAAGCTGTAGGCTGTATATCTCCCCGGCCAAGCCGTGGGGCTGTATTTCCCCAGCCAAGCTGTGGGGCTGTATCTCCCCAGCCAAGCTGTAGACTGTATATCTCCCCGGCCAAGCCGTGGGGCTGTATCTCCCCAGCCAAGCTGTAGGCTGTATATCTCCCCGGCCAAGCCGTGGGGCTGTATCTCCCCAGCCAAGCCGTAGGCTGTATATCTCCCCGGCCAAGCCACAGACCTTTCTCCCCGGCCAAGCTGTAGAAGACGAAGCTTTCTACAGGAGCTCTTGGTATTATGTCCTGCATGGAAAGCTGCTCTGTGTGGACTGAACCCAATCTGGCTCCCATTCCTTCCAAAACGCAAAAAGGGGGTGTGACCAGGGAACCTAACTATAATTGACAGGTGGCTTACCCTATGATTGCAGTCAAAAGAAGCCACCTATCTGCAGAGTCCTTGAAACTTAGGACTATAACAAACATTAAATGCAAAGCAAACAAAATTGGAGCTCCTGGTACAGCTGTACCTGCACAGTCTCTCCAACTGAGACTTCAAATACAGCAGCTCTTTTCCCAGTCAGCATCTCCCCTTTGACTTAGAGAAGAAAGGCAAACAGTAGGAAGGGAACCAAAGACAATGTAAGGTAGAAGATGGCATCAGGCAAGTAGGACCAGTGGGTGGGTAAATTTTATCAGAATTCTTTGTAGCCTGTTCTACCCATTGCACGTTGAATGCTTTCTCCCACTCTCCACCAGCTTACATTTATCTTTTTCCTGAGAACTAAATCTCAGTGAGTTCCATTGGATTTCTTTCCTACGAAATGTGCTTCCTATCCCAGCTCAAAGTATTAACATCTCAGCAGTCTGGTTTTCACTCCCACTGCTGTAATTTACAATTCTCAGGATGTGCCCAAATGCTTGTTTTGCTGACCCCAGGAACTGACAGCTCCCTGCTAACTTGCTCTTTGCCTCTTCTCACCCCAGCTCTGTTGCAGCAGATGATACTGCTCCAAGCATTTCGTTGACCTTTCAGTAGTCTCTTCCATTTGCTTGTTAGTTGTGCAGTTGTGCAGTTGTTAGTGTTAACTGTGATTGAGTCAAGTTTAAAACAACCCTATGAATAAGAGACCTCCAAGTCCCCCACCATAAACTGTTCTGATCAGGTCTTGAGGACCATGCCTTCCTTGATTTATTGTATCCATCTGTGGTGATCTTATTTTTTGACTGCTGTCTGTTTTTGTCTATTATTGTCT